>NC_092104.1:23914601-24514601 GCF_045679555.1 Salvelinus alpinus
AAGGAAGGAAGGAAGGAAGGAAGGAAGGAAGGAAGGAAGGAAGGAAGGAAGGAAGGAAGGAAGGAAGGAAGGAAGGAAGGAAGGAAGGAAGGAAGGAAGGAAGGAAGGAAGGAAGGAAGGAAGGAAGGAAGGAAGGAAGGAAGGAAGGAAGGAAGGAAGGAAGGAAGGAAGGAGAGAGAGATCTATCTTGCTCTTTCTGCAGGGCTTAAAACCTACCTCTCACTGCCACCTCCCACCCTCTCCACTGAGCTTCCTTTCCCAGTGATGAGAGCTGCTGCTGGGGCAGGACTCCACACAGAATGGGCCGGGCCAGGCCCCAGTCCCAGCCCCTGTGCCTCCTCAGGCCCAGTCCCAGGCCCAGCACCAACGTCAGTCTACGCGAGGGCGAGCCAGCCAGAGGACACCAGCACATAATGGGCTCATTAGAAAAAAATACTAAACCCCAGGTGAAATGTGCTAAATGCCTGTGTCAAAGAAGTGGGAACAAATAAACATGAGTTATGCTGTAGGTCTGGGTGTGCATAATAAATTATAGGGTAATGATATTAAAAGCACAGAGTCCTTAAGATGCCAAACGGAGAGACATCATAAATCCAGCCGGGCTCCCACTGGCTGTCCCCACACACAGTAATTAAAGTGGATTTATGAGGCGCATTACATCAGTGCTAGATAGTTCATATATCGGCCTCCTTTATTGGACAGCCTGACAGGCGCCAAAAAATATTGTTGAAGTTCCCCGGCCCTTGCGGACATAGAGGCCGCACCCAGCACTCGGTCTTTTGTTGTGTCAGTCCTGCATGACGATGATGGATGGAGCGCTCCACCCCTCCATTCTCTCTCTCCCCTCCACCCCTCCACTCGTTCCATTACCCACCCTGGATGTGACGCTGAAGAGGTCTGTGACACTGCTGCCAAATAGCTTTATCTTCATGGCAGCCGTTCACACAATCCCTTTACCTCTCTCTACATCTCTCTCTCTCCCTTTACCTCTCTCTACATCTCTCTCTCTCCCTTTACCTCTCTCTACATCTCTCTCTCCCTTTACCTCTCTCTACATCTCTCTCTCTCCCTTTACCTCTCTCTACATCTCTCTCTCCCTTTACCTCTCTCTACATCTCTCTCTCCCTTTACCTCTCTCTACATCTCTCTCTCCCTTTACCTCTCTCTACATCTCTCTCTCCCTTTACCTCTCTCTACATCTCTCTCTCCCTTTACCTCTCTCTACATCTCTCTCTCCCTTTACCTCTCTTTACATCTCTCTCTCTCTCTCTAGCTCTCTCACACCACATCTCTCTCCCTTTACCTCTCTCTACATCTCTCTCTCCCTTTACCTCTCTCTACATCTCTCTCTCCCTTTACCTCTCTCTACATCTCTCTCTCTCTCTAGCTCTCTCCCTTTACCTCTCTCTACATCTCTCTCTCTCTCTAGCTCTCTCCCTTTACCTCTCTCTACATCTCTCTCTCTCTCTAGCTCTCTCACACCACATCTCTCTCTCTTTCTCTCTCTCTCCCTTTTCCTCTCTCTTTCTCCTCCATCTCTCTTTTTGTATCTCTCTCTACTGGGGAAGAAAAAAGATAGAAGCTCAGGTGTAAAAGGGAGAAGTGAGAGGAAATGAGAGAGAGAGAAATAGAGATAGAACATGAAATAGTGGAGAGTGAGAGAATGCCCCATTAAGTGTGCTGCCCTATAAGGACGGGCCTTCGAAGATGGAACTACACGTTAGGAGTACATAACAGAGAGAAGTGAGTGGGAATACAAAGCTAGCCAAGCAGTAAAACAACAAAGAAAAGTTGAGAGAGAGAGAAAACACACCAAGGACCAAGAGCAAGGTTCTTTGTTGGCTAATTATTTTGCTTTGCTTTGATTCAAAGAAAGTAAAGGGAGCAGAACTCTGCAGCACATTGGTTTATAATTGTGCTGACAGAAAAGGATGTTTATCTCCCTCCCTATGGTGTGAACATCTATATACTATCCAGAGGGGTAAAGTATGCTTAGGCAGGTAAAACTGAGCAGAACATTATTGCAATAACCATTAACTAGTGTACAGTAAGGCCACAGAAGCTCCTGAATAGATTCTAACATTCTATTTTGAAAATATTTTTATTAAAGTGGGCACTGAGTTTTCAGTATTGGTCAGGTATATCTGGAGATCATCTGCAAATAAGTTTATTTTATATTCATGTTTACCAGTACTGATACCTGTTAAATTTGGGTCATGTCTAATTCTTTCTTCAAGCGGTTCAATAGCCAGTGCAAACATGAGTGGGGAGAGAGGTCTTCCCTGTCTTGTGCCCCTTTCTGTAGCAATTTCATCAGATAATGTATTATTCATGTATATTTTTGCTTTAGGACATTTACAGTTGAAGTCAGAAGTTTACATACACCTTAGCCAAATACATTTAAACTCAGTTTTTCACAATTCCTGACATTTAATCCTCGTAAAAATTCCCTGTCTTAGGTCAGTTAGGATCACCACTTTATTTTAAGAATGTGAAATGTCAGAATAATAGCAGAGATAATGATCTATTTAAGCTTTTATTTCATTCATCACATTCCCAGTGGGTCAGAAGTTTACATACACTCAATTAGTATTAGGGAGCATTGCCTTTAAATTGTTTAACTTGGGTCAAATGTTTCGGGTAGCCTTCCACAAGCTTCCCACAATAAGTTGGGTGAATTATGTCCCATTCCTCCTGACAGAGCTGGTGTAACCGAGTCAGGTGTGTAGGCCTCCTTGCTCGCACAAGCTTTTTCAGTTCTGCCCACAAATTTTCTATAGGATTGAGGTCAGGGCTTGGTGATGGAGACTCCAATACCTCGACTTTGTTGTTCTTAAGCCATTTTGCCACAATTTTGCAAGTATGCTTGGGGTCATTGTCCATTTGGAAGACCCATTTGTGACCAAGTTTTAACTTCCTGACTGATGTCTTGAGATGTTACTTCAATATATCCACATCATTTTCATTCTTCATGATGCCATCTATTTTGTGAAGTGCACCAGTCCCTCCTGCAGCAAAGCACCCCCACAACATGATGCTGCCACCCCCATGCTTCACGTTTGGGATGGTGTTCTTCGGCTTGCAAGCATCCCCCTTTTTCCTCCAAACATAACAATGGTCATTATGGCCAAACAGTTCTATTTTTGTTTCATCAGACCAGAGGACATTTCTCCAAAAAGTACGATCTTTGTCCCCATGTGCAGTTGCAAAACGTAGTCGGGACTTTTTTATGGCGGTTTTGGAGCAGTGGCTTCTTCCTTGCTGAGCGGCCTTTCAGGTTATGTCGATATAGGACACGTTTTACTGTGGATATAGATACTTTTGTACCTGTTTCCTCCAGCATCCTCACAAGGTCCTTTGCTGTTGTTCTGGGATTGATTTGCACTTTTCGCACCAAAGTACATTCATCTCTAGGAGACAGAACACATCTCCTTCCTGAGCGGTATGACGGCTGCGTGGTCCCATGGTGTTTATACTTGCGTACTATTGTTTGTACAGATGAACGTGGTACCTTCAGGCGTTTGGAAATTGCTCCTAAGCATGAACCAGACTTGTGGAGGTCTTCAATATTTTTTATGAGGTCTTGGCTGATTTCTTTAGATTTTTCCATGATGTCAAGCAAATAGGCACTGAGTTTGAAGGTAGGCCTTGAAATAAATCAACAGGTACTCCTCCAATTGACAAATGATGTCAATTAGCCTATCAGAAGCTTCTAAAGCCATGACATCATTTTCTGGAATTTTCCAAGCTGTTGAAAGGCACAGTCAACGTAGTGTATGTAAACTTCTGACCAGCTGGAATTGTGATACAGTGAATTATAAGTGAAATAATCTGTCTGTAAACAATTGTTGGAAAAATTACTTGTGTCATAAACAAAGTAGATGTCCTAACCGACTTGCCAAAACTATAGTTAGTTAACAAGACATTTGTGGAGTGGTTTAAAAACAGATTTTAATGACTCCAACCTAAGTGTATGTAAACTTCTGACATCAACTGTATATATTTTTATTACATGTATTATTTCAGTTAGAAAGTTCAAAGCTTCCAAAGTTTTTAATAGAAAAGCCCATTCAAGACGGTCGAAAGCCTTTTTGGCATCAACAGCCATTATTGATGAGTCTATATCTTGTTTTTTTGCGTATTGTATTAAACTGAAACATGTTCTTGTATTTGTTTGTAAGTGCTTTTTTAAAAATAAAACCCTATTTGATTGATATGTATCATGTCTGGTAAGGCTTTGCCATTCTATTGCTTTTAAGCTCTGTTATTATTTCATTGTCACAATTTATTAAACTTTTTTTTTTTTTATGTTTGCTTCTTGTATATTTGTATTTGAAATTTGTCATGATATCCAATTGGTAGTTACAGTATTGTCCCATCGCTGCAACTCCTGTATGGACTCAGGA
The DNA here is from genome assembly GCF_045679555.1 of Salvelinus alpinus. Classification (NCBI taxonomy): domain Eukaryota; kingdom Metazoa; phylum Chordata; class Actinopteri; order Salmoniformes; family Salmonidae; genus Salvelinus; species Salvelinus alpinus. The sequence goes on from NC_092104.1 coordinate 23,919,008, forward strand.
GAGGCGAAGGTCGAGAGCCATGCGTCCTCTGAAAAACGACACTGCCAAGCTTCTTGAAACACTGCTCGCTTAACCTGGAAGGCAGCCGCACCAATGTGTCGGAGGAAACATCGTACAGCTGGCAACCGAGGCCAGCGTGCATGCGCCCAGCCACCACAAGGAGTTGCTAGAGCACAACGGGACAAGGACATCCCAGCTTGCCAAACCATCCCCTAACCTGGACGACGCTGGGCCAATTGTGCACCGCCTCATGGGTCTCCTGGTCGGCTGTGACACAGCCTGGGATCGAACCTGGATCTGTAGTGAATGCCTCTAGCACTGCGATGCAGTGCCTTAGATCGCTGTGCCACGCGGGAGGCCCCACAATTCATTAAACTTATGGGTCTATAATCAGTGGGGGACTCTCCAGATTTTCCTGGTTTTAATATAACTGAAATACCTGTTTGATACATGGAACTAGGAAGTACTGAATTGAGTGACGTGTGTTGTCATTTGTGTAAATAGGTAAGCTACTTTGTCCCAAAAGGTTGAATAGAATTCTATGGGTAAGCCATCCATTCGTGGTGCTTTTCTCTGCGCAGATGTTTTAACAGTATCTAAAATGTATTTTTTGGGAGGGATGTCTGTTTTTAGTGATTATTTTTTGTCTGCTGATAATTGCATCAGGGTTGTTAGGTCTAAGAAGGCTATAGGATCTGTCCACCTGTTGTTTAATTCTAATCTATATACATTTTCATAGAAGCTTTCAAAATTGCCATTAATCACGTTGTTATTTCTAATTACCACATTTGTATCTTACCAGGTTTATTTGCCATTAAGTAGTATGTTTTATTTGAGTTTAACCTGTAATTGTTGTCTCTTTTCAGAAATAAAAGATAGTATTCTTGCTTAAATTCAGAAATGTTATTTTCTTCTTTGTCTTGTTAAGATTTATGGGCTTTTTCTAAGATAGTAATTTATTTTTATATTTGTTTAATTTTATTTAAATGTACATTTCTAAATCAGATTTAGCTTTTGCAGAGTATGAGATTATCATTCCCTTAATGTACACCTTAAATGCATCCCAGATCATATTGGGGGCGACTTTTCTCTATCTTCTATGTCATGGGTGTCAAACTCATTCTACGGAGGGCTGTGTCTGCAGGTTTGAGTTTTGTCCTTTCAATTAAGACCTAGACATCCAGGTGAGGGGAGTTCCTTACTAATTAGTGACCTTAATTCATCAATCAAGTACAAGGGTGGAGTGGAAATCCGCAGACACTTAGCCCTCCGTGGAATGACTTTAACACATGTGTTCTATGTCTACATTTCAAATGTTTTATTGTTTTATGTTTTGGTCTACATACCCACCATTCATTGACTTAACATGTTTAACAAAGTGTTGAATCTTATCTCATGTATTTTTTTTATTTAACCTATATTTAACCAGGAAAATCCCATTGATACCCAGTGTCTCTTTTTCAAGGGAGACCTGGCCAAGAAGGCAGCAACAATCAATACATTACAGAATTAAAACATACAACAATACAATACAATTTAACAACATGATCCAGTCTAAAATAAGCATTTACACTCCTCTGTAACAGAGTCTACCATCAAAACGAATTAATTCAGTTGCACTAACATATCTAGATGGTATGCATGGTTTACAGACTATTGCATGTCTCTGGTGCACAAGACGAGAACCTTTATTTAACTAGGCAAGTCAGTTAAGAACAAATTCTTAATTACAATGATGGCCTACCCCGGCCAAACCCTAACCTGGACGACACTGGGCCAATTGTGCGCCGCCCTATGGGACTGCCAATCACGGCCGGTTGTGATACAGCCTGGAATCAAACCAGGATCTGCAGTGACACCTCTAGCACTGAGATGCGGTGCCTTAGACAGCTGCACCACTCGGGAGCCCAATACTGTACTGTAAATGTCCTGGGGACTTTAAGTAGCAACCACCTAGCGGACCGGGAAATGAGTACCAAATACTGCCTACAACTATGTGTGGAAACCAGGAGATGCTACTGTGTTTATGTTAGTTAACATTGATTTACCGTGAGACCGACAGTTATTTGCTTGACAATCACCGGCTGACTCAAAATGTTGTCTGTCGGTCTCACGGTAATTCAATGTTAACTAACATAAACACATTAGCATCTCCTGGTTTCCACACATAGCCTACAAGCCACTGATGCAGACCTTTGGATCATCTACATTTTAAAAATTCTAATAAATCCATGTAATACAGCCTACACCTATAGCCTACACCAGACAGGTCTAAAGAAGCATGATATGAAGAAAATGTAGTCTCTTTCAGAAGAACAGAATAGCATACTCAGAGTTGTCCTTATGTTAGGTCCTGATCTGGCTATGCCAAATGGCTGTGGACTACACTAGTTCATTTAGCAGACAAGATTTGCTTAGAATTCTGTGGCATTATTTTATAGTATGAAGAATACAATTGAACAAAGCTGAATAAAATAGAAAGGATATTTTCTCCAAACGATTTGAGGGAGTGCGCACATGCGGCTATTCTGTGTTGAGCTGTTAACAAAGTAATAGGTAATCCTATATGCTTAATTAAGAGTTATTAATGCAACTTTCGTTGTTCTACAAATGTTGGACTATATGTTTTGATTTTTAATACATTGTAAGGCTGCATGATGCTACTCTAATGATGATTTGAAATAAGTTGCTTGAAAGGTATGAGCTCTGCGGGGGTTTGTGGTATATGGCCAATATACCATGGCTAAGGGCTGTTCCTTAGCACAACGCAACGCAGAGTGCCTGGATACAGCCAATAAGGCTAGAGGAGGTGTGGTATATGGCCAATATACCATGGCTAAGGGCTGTTCCTTAGCACAACGCAACGCAGAGTGCCTGGATACAGCCATTAGCCATGGTATATTGGCCATATACCACACCTCCTCTAGCCTTATTGCTTACTTATAATAGTGGGACAAGGCCATTATTTAAAAACATAACTGTGAATGCTACTTAATTTCATATCTGGGTTGTGTCTCAAATAGCACCCTATTCCCTTTATAATGCACTATGGGCCCTGGTCACTAGTAACGCACTATGGGCAATACTGTGCCATTTGGGAAGCACACCTGATGGTGTTTTAATTCACCAGGGGCTTGTTCCTTTCAGCGTTAGGAATCAGGGCTGCATCACATGCATGATGGTGTGTCCTGGTTTGGTCAGTGATCACCTTGGGGGAGAGAGACATGGGATGAGACATGGCAACACAGCAGCAGCAGCATCAGTGTTGGTGTGTGTGTGTGTGTGTGTGGGGGGCTTTGTCCTTGGTTTCTCCTGTTGTCCTCTAGAACAGCAGACAGGAGGAGAAAGGCTAAGTACATTACAGCATATGTGTCAAACACTGATCTAATGTAATGCAATCTGGGCCTGATCAGTATATGGTTGTGTCTCAAATGGCACGCTACTCACTATACAGTATAGTGCATGAATTTTGACCAGGGCCCATACCACTCTGGTCAAAAGTAGTGCAGCATGTAGGGAAAAATCTGCCATTTGTGACACAGTCAAAGTGTGTTCTTAGTTTGACTATAACTCTGATGATGTCATACACTGAGTGTACAAAACATTAGTACCACCTTCCTAATATTAAATTGCAGCCCCCCACCCCTGTTTTAGTGTATCTTCTGCCCTCAGACCAGCTTAATCGAGGCATGTGGACTACAAGGTGTCAAAAGCATTCCACAGGGATACTGGCCCATGTTGACTCCAATGAGTCCCACTGTTGTGTCAAGTTGGCTGGATGTCCTTTGGGTGGTGGACCATTCTTGATACACACAGAAAACTGTTGAGTGTGAAAAACCCAGCAGCGTTGCAGTTCTTGACACACTCAAACCGGTGTGCCTGGCACCTACTACCATACCCCGTTCAAAGGCACTTAAATGTTTTGACTTGCCCATTCACTCTCTGAATGGCACACATACACAATCCATGCCTAAATTGTCTCAAGGCTTAAAAATCCTTCTTTAATAAGGCTAGGGGGCAGTATTCGGACGTGCCCAAAGTAAACTGCCTGTTACTCAGGCCCAGACGCTAGGATATGCCTATAATTGGTAGCATTGGATAGAAAACAATCTGAAGTTTCTAAAACTGTTAAAATAATGTCTGTGAGTATAACAGAACTGATATGGCAGGCAAAAACCCGAGGAGAATCAACCCTGAATTGAAATGCTTGTCATTGGGATATTCAAAAGAAATCCTCCGAGATTGTAGTTCCTATGGCTTCCACTAGATGTCAACAGTCTTTAGAAAGGGTTTCAGGCTTGTTTTTTGAAAAATGACTTAGTAATTGTAGTTTTTCAAGGTGGCTCTCATTTTGGACTGTAGTCAAGTGGCGCTCGTGGATGGGGGCATGCACTTCATTATTTATCTCCGGTATTGAACATACTACATACCGTCTTACATTTTATTGTTTATTTACATATTATGGTACCTGAGGATTGATTAGAAACGTTGTTTGACTTGTTTGGACAAAATTTATTGGTAACTTTTAGGATTCCTTTGTATGCATGTTGAACGAGTAGAACGGGTGGATTACTGAATCAAACGCGCCAACTAAACTGACTTTTTTGGGATATAAAGAAGGACTTTTCTCCAACAAAATGACAATTTGTTGTGTAGCTGGGACCCCTGGGATTGCAAACAGGGGAAGCTCTTCAAAGCTAAGTGATGTATTTTATCGCTATTTCTGACTTTTGTGACGCCTCCGCTGGTTTGGAAAATGTTTTGAATGCTTTTGTATGCGGGGCGCTGTCCTCAGATAATCGCATGGTATGCTTTCGCCGTAAAGCCTTTTTGAAATCTGACAAAGCGGCTGGATTAACAAGAAGTTAAGCTTTTAAATGATGTATGACCCTTGTATTTTCATGAATGTTTAATATTACGATTTTTGTATTTGGAATTTCGTGCTCTGCAATTTCACCTGATGTTGTCGAGATGAGGCGCTAGCGTCCCACCTAGCCCAAAGAGGTTTTAACCTGTCTCCTTACCTTCATCTTTACTGATTTGAGAGGTGACATCAATAAGGGACCATAGCTTTCACTTGGATTCACCTGGTCAGTCGATTTCATGGAAAGAGAAGGTGTTCTTAATGTTTTGTACACAAGTTGCAGTAGGTGCCATTTAAGATGATCTTGGCCTTATTTGGCCTTATTTTTATTACAGCATATTGGATGACAGTCATTGATATTCCATTCACCCTGCTCAATGTAACATTGATAGGTTTAGGCTACTACAAGATACTTTAATTTTCCCTATACCCATAATTAGGTTGTTACAACCTAGCCTATGAACGTAGATTCAAATGTCGAGAGAAAGTTTTGTATTCAAGGTGACAGACATTCACACATTCAATACCGCATTGCACACTCTTGCCTGAATCTAGCTGATCTAGGATGTAATCATTAGTCCAACAGTTGCAAATGAGAGTTTCTATTTGAAAAATTAAGGTATGTTTATCTCCCTGTTTCGTTCCGTTTGCTTCTATTTCAGAAACATTTTACAACAGCATCTACGGAATGAATACACCCCTGCTCACACACAAACATAGCAGCCGACTCCTTCCTCCTCTCACCTTTTCCCTTTGCTTGTGGACCTGTGACCAGGTGAGAATCTGACTGCCCATAAACTAGCTAACAATACATCTATGGGCTGTATGTGATTATGGAGAGCAAATTATATAGTTTATTTGTCATCTTGATGGCTAGTTATCTAGCCGTGGTCATCCGGTTAGTATCAACAAGGGCTTTCTACAACAATGGCAACATTAGCACGGCTAGCTAGCTGAAATTGACTAGACCATAAAGTAAAACACACGGACATCCATTGCCAAACAATGCTACTAACACCTTCTGGTTTGGAATATTTTAACAAGGCTGAGTGGCTTACGATTTCAAGGTCTTTACTGTGTGAACACAAAAGGGAATGACAGCCGCAATCTGTTCAGAGGTGCTAAGTACTGAAGGCAGGCAAACATTTGACAATCCTACTGGTGTGTCTGAGCTTTAAAACAAAGCGCACTGTCCAATCAGCACATGAACGCAAGATTCACATTCAGTGCGATGTGTGAGAGCCTTTAGCCAGACTACATAGCCCTGCACAGTGGAGAGTAAGAGTTTTTCCAAACTGAAGAGCCTGTTTTTGTAGCCAATCATATCACACTTCCACCGAGAAGCCCGTGGGTGAGCTCTCTCTTTCTCTTTCTCTTTCTCTTTCAATTCAATTTAATTTAATTTAAGGGCTTTAAAGATCTCCCGGGTGGCGCAGTGGTCTAGGGCACTGCATCGCAGTGCTAGCTGCGCCACCAGAGTCTCTGGGTTCGCGCCCAGGCTGGGCTGGGTTCGCCCCCAGGCTCTGTCGCAGCTGGCCGCAACCGGGAGATCCGTGGGGCGACGCACAATTGGCATGGGTTAGGGAGGGTTTGGCCGGTAGGGAGGGTTTGGCCGGTAAGGATATCCTTGTCTCAGTATGTAAAAAAAAAAAAATAATAATAATAAAATGTATGCACTCTACTGTAAGTCGCTCTGGATAAGAGCGTCTGCCGAATGACTAAAATGTAAAATGTAATTGGCATGGGAAACATATGTTAACTGTCACGCCTGCTCCTGCTCTCCCTCTCTGGCGCTCGAGGGCACCAGGCTGCCCTTCATTACGCACACCTGTCACCATCATTACTTGCATTAGCGCTACCTGGACTCACCTGGACTCCTTCACTTTGTTGATTGCCTTCCCTATTTCTGTCTGCTCCCCCATTTTTTTCCCAGTGTCAGCATTAATGCTGTTATGTGTTCATGTCCAGACGCTGTCCTGTCCCATGTCCGTTGCTATTAAATTTTCACTCCCTGTACCTGCTTCTCGTCTACCAGCATCGATACTTTCAGAATGCTGACACCACTAATAGAAGCATCAGGGAGTTTTTGTTTTTTGTTTTGGTTAGTGACGTCTGGTCCGGCTGTTTTTTTGTTAATTCTTTCCAATGTGTCAAGTAATTATCTTTTTGTTTTCTCATGATTTGGTTGGGTCTAATTGTGTTGCTGTCCTGGGACTCTGTGGGGTCAGTTTGTGAACAGAGTTCTCTCTCTCCTCCCCCTCGCCCCCCCTCCCAACCCTCTCTCTCTCCCCCCCTCTCTCCCCTCTTTCTCTCAATTCAATAAACATTCAGTAAACATTACACTCACAAAATACATTTCAAATGTTATATTACAGGCTATGTGCAAATAGTCTCTCTCTCTCTGGAGTTTTTTCCTGCCTAGGTGACGATTAGCCCCATGAGTTCACTTGTGCAACAGGTGCTCCTGACTAAGTGCCCTTGTAAGGGCATACTCCTGTACACTGCACTGTTTACTCTTTAGCTGCAACCTTCAAAGAGGGAGGGAGGGAGCCAGCTGCATTTCCCGTTTAGAAGTCTCTCATAATTACAGATATGGACATTTTTCCTGGCTTCATCCCAAATGGCACCCTACTCCCTATTTACTGTACATATTTTGAGCAGAGCACTATGGGCCCTGGTCAAAAGTAGTGCACTGTATATGGAATGGGGTGCCATTTTGGATGCAGCCCTCCAGTCCCCTAGGTGTGATTAATGAGGTGCACTTGGAGCCCCATGTGCTGCACCTGAGAGACTCACCAAGCTGAAATGTCTTTCCGGCCTTTCACACTGACATTCTGTATCCCGGATGAAAAACAACATCTTTGACATGGTTCCTTACTGTGCCAGTCAGTCCTCTCCCACGCATATTTCTCTCCCCCTAAGCCTCGTACCACACAAAGCTTAGATACAATTCAGACTGTGTGTGTGTGTCTATGCCACTCTGCATTTAACTCACTTATCTAGGCAGCTACAGCTATTCATGTTGTAAGGAGAGCAGGACAGGACTTTTGCTTGATTCTGAAGATTGTTACAATAATAGACAAGCCATTGGAAGTAATACGGGCAGCTAAAGCAGGAAGGATTTCAGTGATCAACGCTTGATAAAAAGCCCAATGGCCACTTTTCTGCTGTGCCAGACTTACTGATATGACAATGGTAGTAATCATGGTTCCTATTTGAAGTTATGGCTGTCATTTTGCCTGTCTGAGACTGCTGTCCATTTGTCTGACTTTTCCAGCCTTAATCATTCAAGCACGTACGCACACTGTCACACACAAATGCATGCACGCAAGCAAGCATATACACACACACACACATAAACATACTCCCTGCTACTCAGCACTCTCTCAAGGGCACGCTCCAATAAAGCGGCATTGGAAAACAGGCTTCTGATGGATTGGGCCCAGAGACAGCGGCGCAGGCAAATCCCCTAATGTGGCATAAATAAGACTGCAGCGCTCCGGTAGCTCTCTACAGACAATGTAAATTATATTGTCATCCGCAGTCACTTCCCCACTCGCACTGCAGCTAACAAGAGTCGCCAAAGCCCTGACAAGGAGAGGAAGAGAGGCTGAGGCGGAGAGAAGGAGTGACCTGGGGAAAGGAAGGATGGAGGGAGGGAGGGAATTAATGAATTAATAAACCCACCTACCTCCAACGCTATATGCACGTGGGCGTACAAACAGACACACTCACTCACATGTGCACACAGACACACACACACACACACACACACACACACACACACACACACACACACACACACACACACACACACACACACACACACACACACACACACACACACACACACACACACACACACACACACACACACACACACACACACACACACACACACACACACACACACACACACACACACACACACAGATGTGCCTTTGATTTATGCCTCCCTCTCCCCTTCTCCCCTCTCCCCCCTCCTCCTCTCCCTGTGAGTCTCGGTGAAGGTCGATGAGACAGCTCTGTTGAGAAACTGAGGTGAGGGCTCAGCCATTTTGGAGCTAACCATTTCTGTGTGTCTGCCTGAGGCCCACAGATACTTACAGGGCCTTCAGAAAGTGTTCCGACGCCTCGACATATTCCGACATTTTGTTGTGTTACAGCCTGAATACAAAAAAATATAACATACATTTTTTTCTCATCAATCTACACACAAAACCCCATAATAACAAAGTGAAAACATGTTTTTAGAAATTGATTTGAAATAAAATATAGAAATATCTCCATTACATAAGTATTCACACCCCTGAGTCAATACATGTTAGAATCGCCTTTGACAGGAATTACAGCTATGAGTCTTTTTGGATAAGTCTCTAAGTGCTTTGCACACCTGGATTGTACAATATTTTCCCATTATTCTTTTCAGAATTCTTCAAGCTCTGTCAAATTGGTTGTTTATCATTGTTAGACAACCATTTTCAAGCCTTGCCATAGATTTTCTAGCATATCTAAGTCAAAACTGTAACTCAGCCACTGGAACATTCACTGTCTGCTAGGTAAGCAACTACAGTGTATATTTGGCCTTGTGTTTCAGGTTATTGTCCTCCTGAAAGGTCAGTTAATCTCCCAGTGTCTGGTGAAAAGCAGACTGAACCAGGTTTTCCTCTAGGATTTTACCTGTGCTTAGCGCCATTCCATTTATATTTTATCCTGAAAGCTCCCCAGTTCTTAACTATTACAAGCATACCCAAAACATGATGCTATACTTGAAAATATGGAGAGTGGTACTCAGTAACGTGCTGTATTGGATTTGCCCCAAACATAACACTTTGTATTCAGGACAAAAAGTGAATTGCTTTGCCACATTCTTTGCAATATTACTTTAGTGCCTTGTTGCAAACAGGATGCATGTTTTGGAATATTTTTATTCTATACAGGCTTCCTTCTTTCACTCTGTCATTTAGGTTAGTATTGTGGAGTAACTGCAATGTTGTTGATCCATCCTTAGTTTTCTCCTATCACAGCTATTAAACTCTGTTTTAAAGTCACCATTGGCCTCATGGTATAATTTCTGAGCAGTTTCCTCCCTCAACAGCAACTGAGTTAGGAAGGACACCTGTATCTATGTAGTGACTGGGTGTATTCATACACCATCCAAAGTGTAATTAAAAATAGATACTCAATGTCTGCTTAAAATGAATTACCCATCTACCAATAGGTGCCCTTCCTTGCAAGGCATTGGAAAACCTGGTCTTTGTGGTTGAATCTGTGTTTGAAATAGGCTTTCCGTAATAAAGGGGTTGAATACATATTGACTCAGTTGACCCGCTTTTCAATTAATTCATTTGTAAAAATGTCAAAAAACATAATTCCACTTTGACATTATGAAGTAGTGTGTGTAAGCCAAAAAAAACTATATTTAATCCATTTTAAATTGAGGCTGTAACACAATAACATTTGGAAAAAGTGGAGGGGTGTGAATACTTTCTCAAGGCACTGTCGGGGGCTGAAAAGTGAACAGATCACTGAGGATTGTGGGTAACGTAGTGCGATCACTGAAAACTTCCTGAAGTAGCTTGCATCCTAAATCTTATTCACAAACAGAATGAGTGAAAGAGACCGAGTCTGGGAGAGACAGTTGGGATATTAGTGTGAATGTTACTCACAGTGGATGCATCCCAATAGACACTCCTATGGTCGCTGGTCAAAAGTAGTGCATTATAAAGGGAATAGGGTGCAGTTTGAAATTCACATATAGGGAATAGACAGTGAACCAGAATAACTGTAGTGTTCAGCTTATTAATGTCTTCCATAGCCATGCTTGTTTTCGAGACATGTTTGTGAGAGCAGTTCCAGCTGTTTCCTGACAGGGCCTTGGAACACACCGGGCTGACACAGAGCAGCAGCAGGCGGAGAGGAAGAGCCAGGAAGGTTAAGTATGGAAAAAGACTGTGGAGACTGGATAAAGCATATAGCGGTTTTGGTCTATTGATGTCCTGTATCATGTCATGTCATGTTCTTTTATTTATTTATTTTTTATTTTATTTTATTTATTTATTTATTTTTTAGGGGTGGATCAGCTTAATATTGCGGAAAGAATGTTGCTTCCAATGTAATTGTCTGCATCATTTCCAATCCCCCATATTTTTTGGGGTAAATATATATATCCATACACGCATGCATACATATACACATATATACATACACATACCTATATAGACATACATACTTTTTTAAAGAATATACCTTTATTATTATTCCCCGCAACCCTACCACCGCTCCCCCAATTGGAGTAAACTAATAAACACTTCTGCTTTTACCTTCAATTTATACATCTTATACCCATTTTACAGACACAGTCTACTTTATAATAGTTCTCTCTTGTTTGTTCTTAGTCCTTCCTCTATTTCTGTTGTCCATCCAATTTTATTTCCACTTGTAACTGTGCTATTTCACAAAAGCTCCGCACCTATACACATTTCACAGATCCCGTATGCCCTACATTGTTTATCTTGTTATTAGTCCCACCCTTCAGTTCCACTCAACCTTTCCCATCTATCTTCCAACATCATCCATTTCGGATTTTTATCTGCCATATATTTTTCAACTGTGCTGTGATGCTTCACAAAAGATTTGAACCTTCCTATTCTCATAGCTTCTACAGATTGTAAATTAAAAATAATTTTTTTTGCTAAAATAATTATTATATTATTGATTGATTGACTATGGCTTTTCAAATCCCCCAGTATTGCTATCTGTAGCGTTAGTTCTAGGCAAATGTTGCAATTCTTCAGCCATTCCTGGACCTGTGACCAAAAACGAGCTACATATGGACAATACCAAAATAAATGATCTAATGACTCTGCCTCCTCACAACAGAATCTGCAGAGCTGGGAAGATTGTATACCCCATATATATAACATTCTATTAGTTGCAAGAATTTTGTACAGTAATTTAAATTGAAAAATTCGAAGTTTTCAATCCAGCGTTGTTTTGCGTATCAATTCATAAACCATGTGCCATGGAATGGGTACATCGAAAATCTCTTCCCAACTATTTTGCAATTTATATGGCACAGCTGTCAGTTTTTTGGTCCTTAAATGAAATTGGTATATGTTTTTATTTATCACACTTTTCTTTAACCATTTATGTTCTTTAATACAGGGCCGACATACAAGTTCCTTACTTTTTTCCCCTTCTACTTGCCTCTTCCATTTTTGTGGTAATGCTGCAATTAATTGGTTGTAATTTTGGGTAGAGCAGACATTTCCATATGTCTGTGTTAGCTGCATGTGTGACATAACTCCACCAGTCCTATTTATGATTAAACATTTCTTCGATAAATACATTTTTTTTATCAATTACTATATTTGAATTTAACCACAATATTTGTTGTACTATTTGTTCCGTCCTTTCAGGTGGATTAAACTGAAATTGCAACCAACTTTCTAAGGCTTGTTTAAAAAATAAGGATATTTTGGAGATTATTTCCTTTTCAAACAACCGAAAGTGAGCAGGTGTAATCTGAATAAAGGGAAAAAGGCCCTTCTTGAACATAGGATGAGACATTCGTACCAATTTACTAGAGAACCAGTTTGGATTTAAGTATAACTTTTGTATGACTGATGCCTTTAGTGAGAGGTCTAATGCTTTAATATTTAATAATTTCTTCCCTCCGAATTCATATTCGTTATATAAATAGGCCCTTTTAATTTTATCTGGCTTGCCGTTCCAAATAAAATGGAATATTTTTTGTTCATATAATTTAAAAAGCAGGTCACTAGGTGTAGGCAAAACCATAAGCAAATAGGTAAACTGTGATATGACTAAAGAGTTAATCAGGGTGATTTTTCCACAAATAGACAGGTATTTTCCTTTCCATGGTAGCAAGATCTTATCTATTTTTGCTAACTTTCTATAAAAATTTATTGGAGTGAGATCATTTCTTTCTTTTGGGATTTTTATACCGAGTATGTCCACATCTCCGTCAGACCATTTAATTGGTAAACTACATGGCAATATAAAATGTGTATTTTTTAGTGATCCAATACGTAATATGGTACATTTATCATAATTTGGTTTTAATCCAGAGAGGATAGAAAAGGTATCTAGATCCTCTATGAGGCCCTGGAGAGACTCTAGTTGTGGTTTTAAAAGAAAACATGAATCATCAGCGTACAATGACACCTTAATTTTTAAGCCACGGATTTCTAATCCATTAATATTAATGTTTGATCTAATTTTAACAGCTAACATTTCGATGGCAATAATAAATGGACAACCTTGTTTTACTCCTCTAGATAGTTTAAAATGTTCTGAGATGTAGCCATTATTTACTATTTTACACCTAGGGTTACTATACATAATTTTAACCCATTTTATAAGAGATTCCCCAAAATTGAAATATTCTAGGCATTTATATATAAACTCCAGTCGTACTTTATCAAAAGCCTTTTCAAAATCAGCTATGAAAACCAGGCCTGGTGTCCCCGATATTTCATAGTGTTCTATTGTTTCCAGTACTTGCCTTATATTATCTCCAATGTATCGTCCATGTAAAAAACCTGTCTGATTAGGATGAATAATATCTGACAAAACTTTTTTTATTCTATGCGCCAAGCATTTTGCTAGGATTTTTGCATCACAACACTGAAGTGTAAGAGGTCTCCAATTTTTTAATTGGACTGGATCTTTATATATACCACTTGGGTCCTGTTTCAGTAATAACGATATCAGACCTTCTTGTTGCGTGTCTGATAATCTACCATTTATATAGGAGTGGTTAAAACAAGCTAATAATGGTCCTTTGAGTATATCAAAAAAAGTTTTGTATACTTCCACTGGTATGCCATCCAGCCCTGGAGTTTTCCCATCCTTAAAGGCCCCAATTGCATCAAGCAGTTCCTCCTCTGTAATTTGGCCTTAACATGAGTCTTTCTGTACAGATGTTAATTTTACATTATTAATAGGGAAAAAATCCATACAATTAGTTTCAGTTAGTGGAGATGGAGGAGCCTGAAACGAAAACATATTCTTAAAGTACTTTACTTCCTCTTTCAAAATATCATTTGGTGAATCATGCATGACTCCATCATTTGTAACAAGTTTTAATACATTTTTTTTGGTAGCATTTCTATATTGAAGATTGAAAAAGAATTTGGTGCATTTTTCCCCATATTCCATCCAGTTCGCTTTATTTTTATAATATATTTATTTATTTTATTTTTTATTTAACCAGGTAGGCAAATTGAGAACACGTTCTCATTTACAATTGCGACCTGGCCAAGATAAAGCAAAGCAGTTCGACACATACAACAACACATAGTTACACATGGAGTAAAACAAACATATAGTCAATGATACAGTGAAAAAAAATAAGTCTATATACAATGTGAGCAAGTGAGGTGAGATAAGGGAGGTGAAGGCAAACAAATATATGTATAAATAAATAAAAATATAAAAAGGCCATGGTGGCGAAGTAAATACAACACAGCAAGTAAAATAAAAAATAAAAACACTGGAATGGTTGGTTTGCAGTGGAAGAAAGCGCAAAGTAGAGACAGAAATAATGGGGTGCAAAGGAGCAAAATAAATAAATAAATACAGTAGGTAAAGAGGTAGTTGTTTGGGCTAAATTATAGATGGGCTATGTACAGGTGCAGTAATCTATGAGCTGCTCTGACAGCTGGTGCTTAAAGCTAGTGAGGGAGATAAGTGTTTCCAGTTTCAGAGATTTTTGTAGTTCGTTCCAGTCATTGGCAGCAGAGAACTGGAAGGAGAGGCGGCCAAAGGAAGAATTGGTTTTGGGGGTGACCAGAGAGATAAACCTGCTGGAGCGCGTGCTACAGGTAGGTGTTGCTATGGTGACCAGCGAGCTGAGATAAGGGGGGACTTTACCTAGCAGGGTCTTGTAGATGACCTGGAACCAGTGGGTTTGGCGACGAGTATGAAGCGAGGGCCAGCCAACGAGAGTGTACAGGTCGCAGTGGTGGGTAGTATATGGGGCTTTGGTGACAAAACGGATGGCACTGTGATAGACTGCATCCAATTTATTGAGTAGGGTTTTGGAGGCTATTTTGTAAATGACATCACCGAAGTCGAGGATTGGTAGGATGGGTTGTTTTACAAGGGTATGTTTGGCAGCATGAGTGAAGGATGCTTTGTTGCGGAATAGGAAGCCAATTCTAGATTTAACTTTGGATTGGAGATGTTTGATGTGAGTCTGGAAGGAGAGTTTACAGTCTAACCAGACACCTAGGTATTTGTAGTTGTCCACATATTCTAAGTCAGAGCCGTCCAGAGTAGTGATGTTGGACAGGCGGGCAGGTGCAGGCAGCGATCGGTTGAAGAGCATGCATTTAGTTTTACTTGTATTTAAGAGCAATTGGAGGCCACGGAAGGAGAGTTGTATGGCATTGAAGCTCGCCTGGAGGGTTGTTAACACGGTGTCAAAAGAAGGGCCAGAAGTATACAGAATAGTGTCGTCTGCGTAGAGGTGGATCAGAGAATCACCAGCAGCAAGAGCGACATCATTGATGTATACAGAGAAGAGAGTCGGTCCAAGAATTGAACCCTGTGGCACCCCCATGGAGACTGCCAGAGGCCCGGACAACAGACCCTCCGATTTGACACACTGAACTCGATCAGAGAAGTAGTTGGTGAACCAGGCGAGGCAATCATTAGAGAAACCAAGGCTGTCGAGTCTGCCGATGAGGATGTGGTGATTGACAGAGTCAAAAGCCTTGGCCAGGTCAATGAATACGGCTGCACAGTATTGTTTCCTATCGATGGCGGTTAAGATATCGTTTATGACCTTGAGCGTGGCTGAGGTGCACCCATGACCAGCTCTGAAACCAGATTGCATAGCGGAGAAGGTATGGTGGGATTCGAAATGGTCGGTAATCTGTTTGTTGACTTGGCTTTCGAAGACCTTAGAAAGGCAGGGTAGGATAGATATAGGTCTGTAGCTGTTAGGGTCAAGAGTGTCCCCCCCTTTGAAGAGGGGGATAACCGCAGCTGCTTTCCAATCTTTGGGAATCTCAGACGACACGAAAGAGAGGTTGAAAAGGCTAGTAATAGGGGTGGCAACAATTTCAGCAGATAGTTTTAGAAAGAAAGGGTCCAGATTATCTAGCCCGGCTGATTTGTAAGGGTCCAGATTTTGCAGCTCTTTTAGAACATCAGCTGACTGTATTTGGGAGAAAGAGAAATGGGGAAGGCTTGGGCGAGTAGCAGAGGGGAGGGCAGTGCTGTTGTCCGGGGTAGGGGTAGCCAGGTGGAAAGCATGGCCAGCCGTAGAAAAATGCTTATTGAAATTTTCAATTATAGTGGATTTGTCGGTGGTGACAGTGTTTCCTATCTTCAGAGCAGTTGGAAGCTGGGAGGAGGTGTTCTTATTCTCCATGGACTTTACAGTGTCCCAGAACTTTTTTGAATTTGTGTTGCAGGAAGCAAATTTCTGCTTGAAAAAGCTAGCCTTGGCTTTTCTAACTGCCTGTGTATACTGGTTTCTAGCTTCCCTGAAAAGTTGCATATCACGGGGGCTGTTCGATGCTAATGCAGAACGCCATAGGATGTTTTTCTGTTGGTTAAGGGCAGTCAGGTCAGGAGAGAACCAAGGGCTATATCTGTTCCTGGTTCTAAATTTCTTGAATGGGGCATGCTTATTCAAGATGGTGAGGAAGGCATTTAAAAAAAATGTCCAGGCATCCTCTACTGACGGGATGAGATCAATATCCTTCCAGGATACCTCGGCCAGGTCGATTAGAAAGGCCTGCTCGCTGAAGTGTTTCAGGGAGCGTTTGACAGTGATGAGTGGAGGTCGTTTGACCGCTGACCCATTACGGATGCAGGCAATGAGGCAGTGATCGCTGAGATCTTGGTTGAAAACAGCAGAGGTGTATTTGGAGGGCAAGTTTGTTAGGATGATATCTATGAGGGTACCCGTGTTTACGGAATTGGGGTGGTACCTGGTAGGTTCATTGATAATTTGTGTGAGATTGAGGGCATCAAGCTTAGATTGTAGGGTGGCTGGGGTGTTAAGCATGTTAAAATTTAGGTCGCCTAGCAGCACGAGCTCTGAAGATAGATGGGGGGCAATCAGTTCACATATAGTGTCCAGAGCACAGCTGGGGGCAGAGGGTGGTCTATAGCAGGCGGCAACGGTGAGAGACTTGTTTTTAGAGAGGTGGATTTTTAAAAGTAGAAGTTCAAATTGTTTGGGAACAGACCTGGATAGTAAAACAGAACTCTGCAGGCAATCTTTGCAATAGATTGCAACACCGCCCCCTTTGGCCGTTCTATCTTGTCTGAAAATCTTGTAGTTGGGGATGAAAATGTCAGAATTTTTGGTGGTCTTTCTAAGCCAGGATTCAGACACGGCTAAAACATCCGGGTTGGCAGAGTGTGCTAAAGCAGTGAACAAAACAAACTTAGGGAGGAGGCTTCTAATGTTAACATGCATGAAGCCAAGGCTATTACGGTTACAGAAGTCATCAAAAGAGAGCGCCTGGGGAATAGGAGTGGAGCTAGGTACTGCAGGTACTACATATATTACACTGGATCTTTCTTGAATAAGTTCCTCCATTTCTTTTTGTTTTTCCTCTAACTTATTCTGTGCCTCTATGGTACCGTTTTTATTGCTATCTAACTGTACTGTTAGTCCTTCAATTTCCTTTGTTAATATGGACTCTTTTGATCTAAATTCCCTTTGTTTTATAGATGAGTACTGAATTGCATGGCCTCTAAAGGCACACTTAAGTGTCCCATACAATAAGGGGATCTGCTGTACCTATGTTATGTCTGAAAAAGTCAGTTATAAAATCTTCTGTCCTAGTTCTAAACAATTTATCATCTAGTAGACTTTGATTAAATTTCCAATATCCTCGCCCACGTGGAAATTCTGTAAGAGAAATATATATGCCAATTATGTGATGATCCGACCGCATTCTGTCCCCTATCAACACTTTTTAAACTTTTGGTGCCAGAGAGAATGGTATAAGAAAGTAGTCAAGACGACTAGCTTGATTCAGCCTCCGCCATGTATATCTCACTAAATCAGGGTATTTAAGTCTCCATATATCCACTAATTCCAATATATCCATGACATTCATGATTTCCTTAAGTGCCTGAGGGTGATAGTTTGTAGTGTGATTTCCTTTCCGGTCTATAGAGGTATTTAAGACCGTATTAAAATCTCCCACTATAATAATAGAGTCTAGTGTTGCTTGTAGAGTTGATAAATTCTTATATATATTTTCAAAGAAGCTTGGATCATCATTATTCGGACCGTATAGGTTAACAAGCCATATTTGTTTATTGTCCAATAACATATTTAAAATAATCCATCTACCTTGAGGATCTGTTTGGACAATTTGCACATTTGGATCAAAATGATTGTTAATTAAAACCATCACCCCTTTTGAATTTCTTTGCCCATGGGAGAAATATATTTTGCCCCCCCAGTTCTTTTTCCACAAAACTTCATCTAAAACTGTTGAATGGGTTTCCTGTAAACAATAGATATTATAATCCTTCTCTTTTAACCAGGTAAATACTGATCGTCTTTTCTTATTATCTGCTAAGCCATTACAATTGTAACTGGCTATACTTATTTCACCACTTACCATAATGAGACACACCTTTCATTCTTTTAATCAGAATATATTTTTGTAAACGTACTATTAAAAAGTAACATAATGATTGAGTGTCTATATAGTTGTACCATGATATTTGCATTTCTACTAAGTAAACCTCCAATTGGTCCCTACTATTCCACCCGCTAAAAGGCCTCATCTCGAGATGGCTTGTAATCCCAATGCCCGGCAGACCACCCTCGACCCCCTGTATCCCATAGCCCTGAACCGACTGGGATCCATTCTTTGAAAAGAGCATACTGTGCCATTTACCGAATTGAAGTAGATCAATTGCAATATGCATTTCCATTGCCCTCACCTCGATTTGTATTATATATATCTGTGGATCATCCTCTATTGTCCCTAACATCTTTTACTTCTTCCTTCGCAACAGTTGTGGGATACACACATACACCCACACACACTCAGCCCTTACCCCCACACAACCATAAGCTCACTTTCTCAACAATTGCACCATCCCAGAGCCCAACTCAAGATGGGTCATGATTTACAAATGCACTTGCAGTTGCAGCTGCATGAGAAGGCCTGCAAGACCGCACAAAAAATGAGCAAAAATTGAGAGATTTATTTACCATTGTCACATCCTAGATAATGGAGGTCAAATGTACACCTTATTCCTGAAACACCCACAATACGGCCACCCGTCATGACCATGTCCCCACGCATCTCCATGCAGTCCGACTTTGATTTTGTGCCGCCAGGGCCACAATAATATACCCCCTCTCTGAATGTCCGAGTGTGACCCCCTCCCCATGGGTTACTGCAGCTAGTGTTGCCAGCACTGCCACTACCTGGGTGGGGGCACCCCACCGGAATCCCCACCGGCTAGGTACAAGGTCGTCAAGGTTCTCATTAGCAGCTTTGAGAATTTCATGTCATGTTCTTAGTTTTTTTGTGTACCCAGGAAGAGTAACTGCAGCATCAACAACAGCTCATGGACAGATCGAAATGTATTGGGGGGAGGGGCTGGTCCAACTGAAGGTGATCATTAAAAAAATGCACTCCCCAACATTACAAATATTTTGACATGACCCTCCCCTTGTACTGAAAAATGAATTGAACACCCTCCCCCCTCATAGAATTAACTCAAAATAATGTTTACAACCAAAAATAACAATAACTGTGGCGACCTTGTATTTATAAACGTGGATATCGACTTTGCCACTTCCGCATGCTTTTGTGGCACAGTCGATGCCACGCAGGGCTACTGGCCAAACGGTTCAGGGTTTACCGACCACCACAGACGAGCTCACTCTACCTGCCTGTTTCATTGCACGATGATCAGAGCCGGCTGTAGACAATGATCACCTACGGGGAAATCAGATTTTCAACATTTTGATGCCATATTTATAATTATATAAAATATATGCAACTAATTTTCTACCAACAGGTTTTATTTTCCAATGTACCACACAACCAATAAACAAAGCATACCGACTTTGGGTGTTTCAATATTATGGTTTGCCTTTTCAACACCTAAATAAATATACTATGACTATGTCTATCTTGACAAACAGAAAATACATCCATCCCTACCTTATAGGCCTACCCAGTATTGAAGGCTTGGCTTGTCATTCATCTTCGGGGTGTTTTGGAACGTATGTCTCTTTCCATTCATCAATTGGCCACTGCACAGTTTGGATTGATACATTTTTTTAAGTGACCGGGATTGCACAATAAAGTCGGGACTTAGTTCTATTTCTCTTATTTTTTACATAAAAACATATACAATTACATAGGCAGAGATTAAACAATGCTCAACCTCCAGATGAGTATGAGGTTAAGTACAATTCTTACAAGCTTGTTTGGCTGGTAGCTTATTTTTGAGATGTTTGGGGCTGATAGTGAACCCCGATGTGCAGGCATAATCAAAGCGACACTGGACTAGCGCACTTGACACAGTTTTTTAGGGTGTCTATAGCTAGGTTTCCATCCAATTTGGTGACAGATTCATGCAAATATTCTAAAATCTTCATAAAAACAATATGCCATTTCAGAGTTTCCTTTAAGAAAATTTGGCGCGGGACAACATGACAGTGCAGATTCTTATTTACCGGACATTTCAGAAATTTTACGGAAATCCATATGCATTCAGATCCAACCTGGCACAGCCAGTACCATCAATAAACGAGAGATGTTGGCCAAATGAGCCACATTAAAGTGTCCTTAAAAACAGCTATAACAAATTACAAAAACCCTATTCCTTGTGTTTCGATGTGTAGGATGTGCAAAACTTTATAGGCTATATTTTTATTGTTTTTTAGGCTACTTTCCTAAAATAATCAATTTACCTGGCGGTTCAGCTGTCAGTGATTTGAGCGCTAAATGTATCAAGGCATTGCATGCAAAGGTCTATAGGCTAAGGTGTCCACTGTATGATATACAGTACCAGTCAAAAGTTTGAACACACCTACTCATTTCGGGGTTTCTTTATTTTTACTATTTTCTACATTGTAGAATGGTAGCGAAGACATCAAAACTATGAAATAACACATATATAATCATGTAGTAACCAAAAGCGTTAAACAAATCAAAATATATTTTATATTTGAGATTCTTCAAAGTAGTCACCCTTTGCCTTGATGACAGCTTTGTGCACTCTTGGCATTCTCTCAACCAGCTTCACCTGGAATGCTTTTCCAACAGTCTTGAAGGATTCCCACATATGCTGAGCACTTGTTGGCTGCTTTTCCTTCACTCTGCGGTCCAACTCATCCCAAACCGTCTCAATTGGGTTGAGTTCAGGTGATTGTGGAGGCCAGGTCATTTGATGCAGCACTCCATCACTTTCCTTCTTGGTCAAATAGCCCTTACACATCCTATAGGTGTAGAGGATAAGTTAATTAGAGTTAACTGCACCTCAGATTGCAGCCTAAATAAATAAAAATGTCAAGAACTTTGAAAGTTTCACCAAGTGCAGTCGCAAAAACCATCAAGCGCTATGATGAAACTGGCTCTCATGAGGACCACCACAGGAAAGGAAGACAGTTACCTCTTCTGCAGAGGATAAGTTCATTACAGTTACCAGCCTCAGAAATTGCAGCCCAAATAAATGCTTCACAGAGTTCAAGTAACAGACAAATCTCAACATCAACTGTTCAGAGGAGACTGCATCAATCAGGCATTCATGGTCAAATTGCTGCAAAGAAACCACTACTAAAGGAAACCAATAATAAAAAGAGACTTGCTTGGGCCAAGAAACACGAGCAATGGGCATTAGACTGGTGGAAATATTTCCTTTGGTCTGTTGAGTCCAAAGTTGATATTTTTGGTTCCAACCGCTGTGTCTTTGTGAGACGTAGAGTAGGTGAACGGATGATCTCTGCATGTGTGGTTCTGTTCCCACCATGAAGCATGGAGGAGGGGGTGTGATGGTGTGGGGGTGACACTGTTAGTGATTTATTTAGAATTCAAGGCACACTTAACCAGCATGGCTACCACAGCATTCTGCAGCGATACACCATCCCATATGGTTTGCGCTTAGTGGGACTATAATTTGTTTTTCAACAGGACATTGACCCAACACACCTCCAGGATGTGTAAGGGCTATTTGACCAAGAAGGAAAGTGATGGAGTGCTGCATCAAATGACCTGGCCGCCACAGTCACCCGACCTCAACCCAATTGAGATGGTTTGGGATGAGTTGGATCGCAGAGGGAAGCAAAAGTGCTCAGCATATGCGGGAACTCCAAGGCTGTTGGAAAAGCATTGCAGGTGAAGCTGGTTGAGATAATGCCAAGAGTGTGCAAAGTAGTCATCAAGGCAAAGGCTGGCTACTTTGAAGAATCTAAAATCTAAAATATATTTTTATTTGTTTAACACTTTTTTGGTTACTTCATGATTCCATGTGTGTTTTTTCATAGTTTTGATGTCTTCACTATTATTATACAATGTAGGAAATAGTAAATATAAAGAAAAACCCTTGAATGGTAGGTGTGTCCAGACTTTTGACTGGTACTGTATATATACACTGCTCAAAAAAATTAAGGGAACACTTAAACAACACAATGTAACTCCAAGTCAATCACACTTCTGTGAAATCAAACTGTCCACTTAGGAAGCAACACTGATTGACAATACATTTCACATGTAAATCAGTGTTGCTTCCTAAGTGGACAGTTTGATTTCACAGAAGTGTGATTGACTTGGAGTTACATTGTGTTGTTTAAGTGTTCCCTTAATTTCTTTGAGCAGTGTATATATGTGTATGTGTATAAAGGAAGAGAAGCTTAGGCCTAACCCCAGAGAGATAGAGAGAAATGCCGGTGGCATGCTACATTTATTGAATGTCAGATGGCTACTGCGTCTGCTATATAGATATAGATGTACAGAAGGAGGCAAATTCATGAATTTTCGATCAGAATATTTTGTAAGTGTTAAGTAAAAAATAGATAAGTAGAAAATAATCAAAGGCCTGCAGTGGCTAAAGCTTAATAATAGCC
Organism: Salvelinus alpinus; assembly: GCF_045679555.1. Taxonomy (NCBI): domain Eukaryota; kingdom Metazoa; phylum Chordata; class Actinopteri; order Salmoniformes; family Salmonidae; genus Salvelinus; species Salvelinus alpinus. The sequence continues at coordinate 23,941,972 of NC_092104.1, forward strand.
ACAACAAACATTCAAAAGTTTTTAAAAACTTTATTAGGATAATATCAAAAGTAAGTCAAGCCATTGTTTATAGGGAAAATATGAGAGCGAATGTAAACCAGAGAAAAAAATGCACTACCCTCCCCTGTGCCCAATAAAAAACACACACAACCTTCCCCAAAGAAAAAGAAAATTTGACAACCCTCCCCTATTTTGGACCACCCCTCCAGTAAACTTCGATCTGTACCTAATGGGGATCCTAAAAACATCAAAATACTAAGATAAGGAACAGAATGAGAAAGAGCAGCCCACTAACAGGCATGCGTCCCAATTGGCACCAAATTCCCTTTATAGTGCACTACTTTTGAACAGGACCCATATTTGAATAGGGCGCCATTTGGGACGCACTCAATGTGCCATTCTGGTTCCCTATTGTAGGTCCATACAAGAATGCAAGATGCTATAGGTCTTTGAAGAAGAGTCAGGTCTACTAAAAGACACGACACCCACAGAAACACAGCTAAATAGAGAGTCTCTAACTCTACAGGAGTTCACACACACACACACACACACACACACACACACACACACACACACACACACACACACACACACACACACACACACACACACACACACACACACACACACACACACACACACACACACACACACACACACAGCGCTCCACATTAATAAAACACAACACACACTCACACATAAACAAACACAGTCACTCATAGGCCATCCCACAAACTGTAATATGTTTCCCATGTATTCACTACTCTAGGTTAGCGAGCTAGCTCCCATAGAAACAGCTTTGCCCTCTCTCTGTCAAACATTTCCTCCACTAGCCCAGAAAAAAAAATTGGACAGAGAGAATGGATGGCCTCCATTACGCCTGGCTACAAACACATTCCGCCCGGATGAAGGGGCAGTAAATTATCTGGCGGCGAGACGAGCAAAGCAGCTAGCTAGGCCGCTGCAGAGCCAAGAACCACCCCCCCTCTCCTCTCTCTCTCTCTCTCTCTCTCTCTCTCCCCGTCCTCTCCGTCTACCCCTCCCCCCATGCCTCCCCTCTCTTTAATGGGGTCAGCCCAGCCAGGTTCCAAGCCAGTCACACAACCAACACCCCACACTTAGTGTCATCGTCATCACCACCTGAGAGAAGGGACAAAGTGGTTACAGAGGAGACTGGGGGGATTGGGGTAGTGGTGAATCTGTCCCCCTCTGCTGTTGAGACCCTTCCTGGGGTAGGATTCTCTAGCCCTTCTGAATATGATGCAAGATGTGTGTGTGCCTTCATATCTATGTGTGTGTGTGTGTGTTTACAGATGTACTATCATCATTTGATCACTGCGCAGCAGGAAATACAAATTGTAGTGTATTTGAGGTTTAAAAAGGTGGAAGGAGGAGGAAAGTAGATGGGTTTACTGTCTCTGGGGACTCAGAGGATGAACAGGAATGACAAAATCTATACACTGATAACAACAACTATAAAGTCCCAGGACAGGATGGTTGCAGTACTGTGATCCCAATGTTCTGTCACACACACACACACACACACACACACACACACACACACACACACACACACACACACACACACACACACACACACACACACACACACACACACACACACACACACACACACACACACACACACACACACACCTAACCAGTGCCCTGCACATTGACTCAGTCCTGGCACCCCTTGTGTATAGCCTCGCTACTGTTACTTTATTGTTGCTCTTTATTTATTTTTCTATAATCTTCTTTTTTTTTATTCTTTTTTTTTTTTACTTCAGTTTATTTTAATAAATACTTTCTTACACTTATTTTTCTTGAAACTGCATTGTTGGTTAAGGGCTTGTAAGTAAGCATTTCACTGTTGTATTCGGCGCATGTGACAAATAACGTTTGTTAGAAAAATTGCAGATAAGACACCGCGTGGGAATGTCCTATATGTTATAGCCATCAATTATCATGTTAGTAAATCATTACATAGAGGACTGTCAAGACAAGATGTCAGCCAACAACTTGTTATTCTAGTGTGTCTGCTCCTCCTCCTCTCAACCCCTACAGCACATACACTGAACAAGAATATAAACGCAACATGTGAAGTGTTGGTCCCATGTTTCATGAGCTGAAATGAAAGATCCCAGAAATTCTCCATATGTGCAAAAAGCTTATTTCTCTCAAATGTTTTACATCCCTGTTAGTGAGCACTTCTCCTTTGCCAAGATAATCCATCCACCTGACAGGTGTGGCATATCAAGAAGCTGCTTAAACAGCATGATCATTACACATCTGCATCTTGTACTGGGGACAATAAAAGGCCACTGTAAAATGTGCCGTTTTGTCACACAACAATGCCACAGATGTCTCAAGTTTTGAGGGGAGCGTACAATTGGCATGCTGACTGCAGGAACGTCCACCAGAGCTTTTACCATATCAATTCATGTTAATTTCTCTACCATAAGCCGCCTCCAATATCATTTTAGAAAATTTGGCAGTAAAGCCAACCGGCCGCACAACCGCAGACCACGTGTAACCACGTCATCCCAGGAACTCCACATCCGGCTTCTTCACCTGCGGGATTGTCTGATGAGAGGGAGGGGATGCTGAGGAGTATTTCTGTCTGTAATAAGCCCTTTTGTGGGGAAAAACTCCTTCTGATTGGCTGGGCCTGGCTCCCCAGTGGGTGGGCCTTGCTCCGAAGTGGGTAGGCCTATGCCCTCCCAGGGCCACCCATGGCTGCGCCCCTGCCCAGTAATGTGAAATCCATAGATTAGGGCCTAATGAATGTATTTGTATTGATTGATTTCCTTATATGAACTGTAACTCAGTAAAATATTTGAAATTGTTGCATGTTGCGTTTATATTTCTGTTCAGTATAGATAGGGATCTAGGCCGCCCTCTTGGCAGTAAATAGCAAAACACCAGAGGGAAGAACTCCCTTTGTGTGTCTCTTTTGTTCTCTCATGCCCGCTTAAATCTTTCTTGTTCTTTCATGCCTCTGGGAGATTCCTGAGAACATGGTGTTTATCTGGACGAGGCGTTAGTCTGGAGGACCTCTCCCCTCTCTATGTGGTACATGTGTGTATGTCTCTCTCTCTGTAAAGGGACTGGCCACTCCATGGTGGGCATACCAGAGTGCGTGGGCATGTGTTGGATACACACATGGATGCGCGCACACATACAAACACACACACACACACACATGCATACACACACAAACTTACAGAAACACATAAGGAAACATGGCAAAATAAAAACCTGCTTGGGGCTAACACTATACTGTTACTGTAGCTGTGGAATACAATAGCACTAAATCATCACCTTGATGTGTTCTCAATAAATCTATCCTGATGAGAGATACAATTAGTAAAGTTATTAATTTAAATATTCATGCTTGTAATCCAATGGCCTTGCTTAGCGCCATGGATTCTTGATTCTGGAGTACATTAGTATCTAAGTATTGCTCCCAAGTGGTGCAGCGGTCTTAGGCACTGCATATCAGTGCTAGAGGCATCACTACAGACCCTGGTTCGATTCAAGTATGTATCACAACCGGCCGTGATTGGGAGTCCCATAGGGCGGTGCACAATTGGCCTAGCGACTCCATTTTGCTCCTCCCTTCCTATAGGCAGAAACTCAAACAAGATGTACCCGTGACAAGGACTATTCAACACTGGTCTGACCAATCGGATCCACGCTTCAAGATTGTTTTGATCACACGGACTGGGACATGTTCCGGGCAGCCTCAGAGAATAATATCGATTTATACACTGATTCGGTGAGTGAGTCTATAAGGAAGTGCATAAGAGATGGTATACCCACTGTGACTATTAAAACCTACCCTAACTGTAAACCGTGGATAGATGGTGGCATTCGCACACAAAACTCAAAGCGCGACCCACCGTATTTATCCATGGAAAGTTGACTGGGAATATGGCCGAATACAAACAGTGTAGTTATTCCCTCCGCAAAGCAATCAAACAAGCAAAATGTCAGTATAGAGAAAGTGCTGAGTCGCAGCTCAGACACGAGACGTATATGTTGAATGCACCGAGCTATCTGTCTAAACTACTGGCAGACAGCTCGGACACCCATGCAAACCCCACAAGACATGCTAAAAGAGGTCTCTTCACAGTCCCCAAGTCCAGAACAGACTATGGGAGGCACACAGTACAACATAGAGCCATGACTACATGGAACTCTATTCCACATCAAGTGACTGACACAAGCAGTACAATTAGATTTAAAAAACAGATAAAAAAACACCTTATGGAACAGCAGGGACTGTGAAGCAACACAAAAATTGGCACAGACGCACACACACACACACACACACGGATTAAGTACTGTAGATATCTGGTAGTGGTGGAGTAGGGGCCTGTAACGGCAGCCGACCTCCTCTTCACGAGAAGAGGAGGTGTAGCAGGGATTGGACCAACACGCAGCGTAGCCAGTGCTCAACATGTTTAATTAAACGATAAACAGTGAACACTTACAAATACAAAATAACAAAATGTGGCAAACCGATACAGCCCTATCTGGTGCAGAGAAAACACAAAGACAGGAAACAACCACCCACAAAATCCCAACACACAACAAGCCACCTATATATGATTCCCAATCAGAGACAACACAAAACACCTGCCTCTGATTGAGAACCATATTAGGCCAAACATAGAAACTAGACACACAACATAGAATTCCTACCCAGCTCACGTCCTGACCAACACTAAAACAAGCAAAACACACAAGAACTATGGTCAGAACGTGACAGTACCCCCCTCCTGAGGTGCGGACTCCGAACGCACCCCCTAAAACTCTAGGGGAGGGTCTGGGTGGGCATCTGTCCGCGGTGGCGGCTCCGGCGCTGGACGAGGACACCACTCCACCATTGTCTTTGTCCCCCTCCTTAGCGTCCTTTGAGTGGCGACTCTCGCCGCCGACCTTGGCCTAGGAACCCTCACAAAGGGCCCCATCAGACTGAGGAGACAGCTCCGAACCGAGAGGTAGCTCAGGACAGAGAGGTAGCTCAGGACAGAGAGGTAGCTCAGGACAGAGAGGTAGCTCAGGACAGAGAGGTAGCTCAGGACAGAGAGGTAGCTCAGGACAGAGAGGTAGCTCCGGACCGAATGGCAGCTCCGGACCGAATGGCAGCTCATGACTGGAGGGCAGCTCATGACTGGAGGGCAGCTCATGACTGGAGGGCAGCTCATGACTGGAAGGCAGCTCATGACTGGAGGGCAGCTCATGACTGGAGGGCAGCTCATGACTGGCGAGCAGCTCATGACTGGCGGGCAGCTCATGACTGGCGGGCAGCTCATGACTGGCGGGCAGCTCATGACTGGCGGGCAGCTCATGACTGGAGGGCAGCTCATGACTGGAGGGCAGCTCATGACTGGAAGGCAGCTCATGACTGGCGGGCGGCTCCGGCAGCTCCTGACTGACGGGCGGCTCCGGCAGCTCCTGACTGGCAGGCGGCTCCGGCAGCTCCTGACTGGCTGACGGCTCCGGCGGCTCCTGACTGGCTGGCGGCTCCGGCGGCTCCTGACTGGCTGGCGGCTCCGGCGGGTGGCTCTGGCGGCTCGGGACAGACGGGCGGCTCTGACGGCTCGGGACAGACGGACGGCTCAGATGGCGCTGGGCAGGCGGGCAGCTCAGATGGCGCTGGGCAGGCAGGCAGCTCAGATGGCGCTGGGCAGGCAGGCAGCTCAGATGGCGCTGAGCAGGCAGGCAGCTCAGATAGCGCTGGGCAGACAGGCAGCTCAGACGGCGCTGGGCAGACGGGCAGCGCAGACGGCGCTGGGCAGACGGACAGCGCAGGCGGCGCTGGGCAGACGGGCAGTGCAGGCGGCGCTGGGCAGACGGCCGACTCTGACCTGCTGAGGCAAACAGTAGGCCTGGTGCGTGGTGCCGGAACTGGTGGTACCGGCCTGGAGACACGCACCACTGGGAGAGTGCGTGGAGGAGGAACAGGGCTCTGGAGACGCACTGGAAGCCTGGTGCGTGGTATTGGCACCGATGGTACTGGGCTGAGGGCACGCATCTCAAGGCGAGTGCGGGGTGCTGGAACTGGAGGCCTGGTACGTGGCGCCGGCACCGGAGAGCTGGTGCATGGGGCTGCCACAGGAGAGCTGGTGCGCTGAGCTGGCACAGGACGTGCAGGGCTAGGGAGGCGCACAGGAGGCCTGGTGCGTGAGGCTGGCACAGTCTTCACCAGACGGCTAGCCCGCACCTCAGGACGAGTATGGAGAGCTGACTCAGGTGACATCAAATCCCCGACACGCTCCGTCGGGCGGATGTCGTGCCTCATGCACCAAACGAGCAAATCCCTAATTTCTCTCTCCTCCCATCTCCCCATTAGATCCTTCACAGTCTCTACTTCGCTCACCTCCAATCCCGTCTTCACCGGCTCAGGTTCCATCCTTGGCTCCTTACGGTAAGCAGCTCCTGAGGAGCTGTCTCACTGGCTACACGCAGCGTAGCCAGTGCTCAACATGTTTAATTAAACGATAAACAGTGAACACTTACAAATACAAAATAACAAAATGTGGCAAACCGATACAGCCCTATCTGGTGCAGAGAAAACACAAAGACAGCTCCTGGGGAGTTGGCTCAAGTCTCCTACTTGACCCAGCTACACTCCCCTTTAGCCCCCCCCCAATAAATTTTGGGGGGAGCCTCTCGGGCTTCCAGCCGCTCTGCCTTGCTAGCGCCTCATAATGCCGCATCTCTGCTTTCGCTGCCTCCAGCTCCGCTTTGGGGCGGCGATATTCCTCTGGCTCTGCCCAGGATCCTTTACCGTCCAGCTCGTCCTCCCATGTCCATTCCTGAACTCGCTGCTGCTGCTGCTGCTGCCCGTAGCCACGCTGCTTGGTCCGAGTTTGGTGGGTGGTTCTGTAACGGCAGCCTTCCTCCTCTTCACGAGAAGAGGAGGTGTAGCAGGGATTGGACCAACACGCAGCGTAGCCAGTGCTCAACATGTTTAATTAAACGATAAACAGTGAACACTTACAAATACAAAATAACAAAATGTGGCAAACCGATACAGCCCTATCTGGTGCAGAGAATGTTATGCTGGTGAATGAGGACCCAAAAGCGACGTAATAGTAACAGAGTCTTTATTCCAGTATTAAACAAATAATGATTCTCCTGGAATTATCAATGGTCAATCCAAAACAGGAAACTGAAATCCTCTCGTCAATAGAGAGGAACGACTGGAGATGCGACCACAGACTGCAGGTCGCTTCAGGAAGGCACTGGCCGTAGCTGACATAGACACCTGCTCACACGCAGCATCTGAAGAAGGCAAAGAACACGACAGGGCGGAACAAGGACACAGGAACAGCAAACATCAAACAAGAATCCGACCAGGCAGAAGCGGAAAACAGAGGGAGAAATAGGGACTCTAATCAGAGGGCAAAATAGGGGACAGGTGTGAAAGAGTAAATGAGGTCGTTAGGAGAATGAGAAACAGCTGGGAGCAGGAACGGAACGATAGAGAGAGAGAGCGGGAGAGGGAGAGAGGCAGGAGGAGAGAGAGAGAGAGAAAGAGGGAAAGAACCTAATAAGACCAGCAGAGGGAAGCACAGGGACAAGACATGATCAAAGACAAAACATGACAGTACCCCCCCACTCACCGAGCGCCTCCTGGCGCACTCGAGGAGGAACCCTGGCGGCAACGAAGGAAATCATCAATCAACGAACGGTCCAGCACGTCCCGAGAAGGAACCCAACTCCTCTCCTCAGGACCGTAACCCTCCCAATCCACTAAGTACTGGTGACCACGTCCCCGAGAACGCATGTCCATGATCCTTCGTACCTTGTAAATAGGAGCGCCCTCGACAAGGACGGGGGGGGGGGGAGGGAAGACGAACGGGGGCGCGAAGAAAAGGCTTGACACAAGAGACATGGAAGACAGGGTGGACGCGACGAAGATGTCGCGGAAGAAGCAGTCGCACAGCGACAGGATTGACGACCTGAGAGACACGGAACGGACCAATGAACCGCGGAGTCAACTTGCGAGAAGCTGTCGTAAGGGGAAGGTTACGAGTGGAAAGCCACACTCTCTGACCGCGACAATACCTAGGACTCTTAATCCTACGTTTATTGGCGGCTCTCACAGTCTGCGCCCTGTAACGGCAAAGTGCAGACCTGACCCTCCTCCAGGTGCGCTCACAACGTTGGACAAAAGCCTGAGCGGAGGGAACGCTGGACTCGGCGAGCTGGGACGAGAACAGAGGAGGCTGGTAACCAAGACTACTCTGAAACGGAGATAGCCCGGTAGCAGACGAAGGAAGCGAGTTGTGAGCGTACTCAGCCCAGGGGAGCTGTTCTGCCCAAGACGCAGGGTTTCGAAACGAAAGGCTGCGTAATATGCGACCAATCGACTGATTGGCCCTTTCTGCTTGACCGTTAGACTGGGGATGAAACCCGGAAGAGAGACTGACGGAAGCACCAATCAAACGACAGAACTCCCTCCAAAACTGTGACGTGAATTGCGGACCTCTGTCTGAAACGGCGTCTAACGGGAGGCCATGAATTCTGAACACATTCTCAATGATGATTTGTGCCGTCTCCTTAGCGGAAGGAAGCTTAGCGAGGGGAATGAAATGTGCCGCCTTAGAGAACCTATCGATAACCGTAAGAATCACAGTCTTCCCCGCAGACGAAGGCAGACCGGTAATAAAGTCTAAGGCGATGTGAGACCATGGTCGAGAAGGAATGGGAAGCGGTCTGAGACGACCGGCAGGAGGAGAGTTACCTGACTTAGTCTGCGCGCAGTCCGAACAAGCAGCCACGAAACGGCGCGTGTCCCGCTCCTGAGTAGGCCACCAAAACCGCTGGCGAATAGAAGCAAGCGTACCCCGAACGCCGGGGTGGCCAGCTAACTTGGCAGAATGAGCCCACTGAAGAACAGCCAGACGAGTAGAGACAGGAACGAACAGAAGGTTACTAGGACAAGCGCGCGGCGACGCAGTGTGAGTGAGTGCTTGCTTTACCTGTCTCTCAATTCCCCAGACAGTCAACCCGACAACACGCCCTTCAGGGAGAATCCCCTCGGGGTCGGTAGAAGCCACAGGAGAACTAAAGAGACGGGATAAGGCATCAGGCTTGGTGTTCTTATTTCCCGGGCGATAGGAAATCACGAACTCGAAACGAGCGAAAAACAACGCCCAACGAGCTTGACGTGCATTAAGTCGTTTGGCAGAACGGATGTACTCAAGGTTCTTATGGTCAGTCCAAACGACAAAAGGGACGGTCGCCCCCTCCAACCACTGTCGCCATTCGCCTATGGCTAAGCGGATGGCGAGCAGTTCGCGGTTACCCACATCATAGTTGCGTTCCGATGGCGACAGGCGATGAGAAAAGTAAGCGCAAGGATGGACCTTATCGTCAGACTGGAAGCGCTGGGACAGAATGGCTCCCACGCCCACCTCTGAAGCGTCAACCTCGACAATGAATTGTTTAGTGACGTCAGGAGTAACAAGGATAGGGGCGGATGTAAAACGCTTCTTGAGGAGATCAAAAGCTCCCTGGGCGGAACCGGACCACTTAAAGCAAGTCTTGACAGAAGTCAGAGCTGTGAGAGGAGCAGCCACTTGACCGAAATTACGAATGAAACGCCGATAGAAATTAGCGAAACCGAGAAAGCGCTGTAACTCGACACGTGACTTAGGAACGGGCCAATCGCTGACAGCCAGGACCTTAGCGGGATCCATCTGAATGCCTTCAGCGGAAAAAACAGAACCGAGAAATGTGACAGAGGAGACATGAAAGGCGCACTTCTCAGCCTTCACGTAGAGACAATTCTCCAAAAGGCGCTGGAGTACACGTCGAACGTGCTGAACATGAATCTCGAGTGACGGTGAAAAAATCAGGATATCGTCAAGGTAAACGAAAACAAAGATGTTCAGCATGTCTCTCAGTACATCATTAACTAATGCCTGAAAGACAGCTGGAGCATTAGCGAGACCGAACGGCAGAACCCGGTATTCAAAATGCCCTAACGGAGTGTTAAACGCCGTTTTCCACTCGTCCCCCTCTCTGATGCGTACGAGATGGTAAGCGTTACGAAGGTCCAACTTAGTAAAGAACCTGGCTCCCTGCAGAATCTCGAAGGCTGACGACATAAGGGGAAGCGGATAACGATTCTTAACCGTTATGTCATTCAGCCCTCGATAATCCACGCAGGGGCGCAGAGTACCGTCCTTCTTCTTAACAAAGAAAAACCCCGCTCCGGCGGGAGAGGAAGAAGGCACCACGGTACCGGCGTCGAGAGAAACAGACAGATAATCCTCGAGAGCCTTACGTTCGGGAGCCGACAGAGAGTATAGTCTACCCCGAGGGGGAGTGGTCCCCGGAAGGAGATCAATACAACAATCATACGACCGGTGAGGAGGAAGAGAGTTGGCTCTGGACCGACTGAAGACCGTGCGTAGATCATGATATTCCTCCGGCACTCCTGTCAAATCACCAGGTTCCTCCTGAGTAGAGGGGACAGAAGAAACAGGAGGGATAGCAGACATTAAACACTTCACATGACAAGAAACGTTCCAGGATAGGATAGAATTACTAGACCAATTAATAGAAGGATTATGACATACTAGCCAGGGATGACCCAAAACAACAGGTGTAAAAGGTGAACGAAAAATCAAAAAGGAAATGGTCTCACTGTGGTTACCAGATACTGTGAGGGTTAAAGGTAGTGTCTCACATCTGATACTGGGGAGAGGACTACCATCTAAGGCGAACATGGGCGTGGGCTTCCCTAACTGTCTGAGAGGAATGTCATGTTTCCGAGCCCATGCTTCGTCCATAAAACAACCCTCAGCCCCAGAGTCTATCAAGGCACTGCAGGAAGCAGCCGAACCGGTCCAGCGTAGATGGACCGACAAGGTAGTACAGGATCTTGATGGAGAGACCTGAGTAGTAGCGCTCACCAGTAGCCCTCCGCTTACTGATGAGCTCTGGCCCTTTACTGGACATGACATGACAAAATGTCCAGCAGAACCTCAATAGAGGCAAAGGCGGTTGGTGATTCTCCGTTCCCTCTCCTTAGTCGAGATGCGAATACCTCCCAGCTGCATGGGCTCAGTCTCTGAGCCGATGGGAGGAGATGGTTGAGATGCGGAGAGGGGAAACACCGTTAACGCGAGCTCTCCTCCACGAGCTCGGTGACGAAGATCTACCCGTCGTTCTATGCGGATGGCGAGTGCAATCAAAGAGTCCACGCTGGAAGGAACCTCCCGGGAGAGAATCTCATCCTTAACCTCAGCGTGGAGTCCCTCCAGAAAACGAGCGAGCAACGCCGGCTCGTTCCAGTCACTGGATGCAGCAAGAGTGCGAAACTCTATAGAGTAATCCGTTATGGATCGATCACCTTGACATAGGGAAGCCAGGGCCCTGGAAGCCTCCTTCCCAAAAACTGAACGATCAAAAACCCGTATCATCTCCTCCTTAAAGTTCTGATAAACGTTAGAACTCTCAGCCCTTGCCTCCCAGATAGCTGTGCCCCACTCCCGAGCCCGACCAGTAAGGAGTGATATGACGTAAGCGATCCGAGCTCTCTCTCCTGAGTATGTGTTGGGCTGGAGAGAGAACACAATATCACACTGGGTGAGAAAGGAGCGACACTCAGTGGGCTGCCCAGAGTAACATGGTGGGTTATTAACCCTAGGCTCCGGAGACTCGGAAGACCAGGAAGTAGCTGGTGGCACGAGACGAAGACTCTGAAACTGTCCTGAGAGATCGGAGACATGAGCGGCCAGGGTCTCAACGGCATGACGAGCAGCAGACAATTCCTGCTCGTGTCTGCCGAGCATTGCTCCCTGGATCTCGACGGCAGTGTTGCGAGAATCCGTAGTCGCTGGGTCCATTCTTGGTCGGATTCTTCTGTTATGCTGGTGAATGAGGACCCAAAAGCGACGTAATAGTAACAGAGTCTTTATTCCAGTATTAAACAAATAATGATTCTCCTGGAATTATCAATGGTCAATCCAAAACAGGAAACTGAAATCCTCTCGTCAATAGAGAGGAACGACTGGAGACGCGACCACAGACTGCAGGTCGCTTCAGGAAGGCACTGGCCGTAGCTGACATAGACACCTGCTCACACGCAGCATCTGAAGAAGGCAAAGAACACGACAGGGCGGAACAAGGACACAGGAACAGCAAACATCAAACAAGAATCCGACCAGGCAGAAGCGGAAAACAGAGGGAGAAATAGGGACTCTAATCAGAGGGCAAAATAGGGGATAGGTGTGAAAGAGTAAATGAGGTCGTTAGGAGAATGAGAAACAGCTGGGAGCAGGAACGGAACGATAGAGAGAGAGAGCGGGAGAGGGAGAGAGGCAGGAGGAGAGAGAGAGAGAGAAAGAGGGAAAGAACCTAATAAGACCAGCAGAGGGAAGCACAGGGACAAGACATGATCAAAGACAAAACATGACAGAGAAAACACAAAGACAGGAAACAACCACCCACAAAATCCCAACACACAACAAGCCACCTATATATGATTCCCAATCAGAGACAACACAAAACACCTGCCTCTGATTGAGAACCATATTAGGCCAAACATAGAAACAGACAAACTAGACACACAACATAGAATGCCCACCCAGCTCACGTCCTGACCAACACTAAAACAAGCAAAACACACAAGAACGTGACAGGGCCTGAGGGCACACAGTGTGAATGTATTGTAATGTTTTAAAGTGATATAAACTGCCTTAATTTTGATGGACCCCAGGAAGAGTAGCTGCTGCTTTGGCAGCAGCTAATGGGGATCCATAATAAATACAATATAATACGTATGTTGCAGGGTCTTCAGACAATCACGGACTACAAAAAGAAAACCAGCCACATCATGGACACCGACATCTTGCTTCCAGACAATCTAAACACCTTCTTTGCCCGCTTTGAGTATAATACAGTCCCACTGACGCAGCCCGCTACCAAGGACTGTGGGCTCTCCTTCTCCGTGGCCGAAGTGAGTAAGACATTTAAATGTGTTAACTCTCGCAAGGCTGCCGGCCCAGACTGCATCCCTAGCCGCGTCCTCAGAGCATGCGCAGACCAGCTGGCTGGTGTTTACGGACATATTCAATCTCTCCCTATCCCAGTCTGCTGTCCCCACATGCTTCAAGATGGCCACCGTTGTTCCTGTAACCAAGAAGGCAAAGATAACTGAACTAAATAACTATCGCCCCGTAACACTCACTTCTGTCATCATGAAGTGCTTTGAGAGACTAGTCAAGGATCATATCACTTCCACCTTACCTGTCACGCTAGGCCCACTTCAATTTGCGTACCGCCCCAATAGGTCCACAGATGATGCAATCGCCATCACACTGCACACTGCCCTATCCCACCTGAACAAGAGGAACACCTATGTAAGAATGCTGTTCATTGACTACAGCTCTGCATTCAACACCATATTACCCTCCAAGCTCATCATTAAGCTTGAGGCCCTGGGTCTCAACCTCGCCCTGTGCAATTGGGTCCTGGACTTCCAGACGGGCCGCCCTCAGGTGGTGAAGATAGGAAACAACATCTCCATTTCGCTGATCCTCAACACTGGGGCCCCACAAGGGTGAGTGCTCAGCCTCCTCCTGTACTCCCTGTTCACCCATGACAGTGTGGCCATGCGTGCCTCCAACTCAATCATCAAGTGATTACCAACAACAACGAGACAGTCTATAGGGAGAAGGTGAAGGCACTCGGAGTGCGGTGTCAGGAAAACAACCTCTCACTCAATGTCAACAACAACATGATCGTGGACTTCAGGAAAAAGCAGAGGGAGCACCCCTCTATCCACATCGACGGGACAGCAGTGAAGGTGGAAAGTTTTAAAAACGCCAGCGTGCACATCACAGACAAACTTAAATTGTCCTCCCACATAGACAGTGTGGTGAGGAAGACACAACAGCTCCTCTTCAACCTCAGGAGGACGAAGACATTTGGCTTGTCACCTAAACCCCTCACAAACTTTTACAGATGTACAATTGATAGCATCCTGTCGGGCTGCATCACCGCCTGGTACGGAAACTGCACCGCCCATAACCACAGGGCGGCGGCATCTGCACAACGCATCGCCGGGGGCAAACTACCTTCCCTCCAGGACACCTACAGCACCCAATGTTACAAGAAGGCCAAACACATCATCAAGGACAACAACCACCCGAGCCACTGCCTGCTACAATCCAGGAGACGAGGTCAGTACAGGTGCATCAAAGCTGGGACCGAGAGACTGAAAATCAGCTTCTATCTCAAGGCCATCAGACTGTTAACAGCCATCACTAACACAGAGAGGCTGCTGCCTATATAGAGACTTGAAATCATTGTCCACTTTAATAAATGGATCACTAGTCACTTTAATAATGCCACTTTAATAATGTTTACATATCTTACATTACTCATCTCATATGTATATACTCCATTTTATACAATCTATTTCATCTTTCCCATGCCGCTCGGTCAGAGCTCATCCATATATTTATACAGTTGAAGTCGGAAATTTACAAACACTTAGGTTGGAGTCATTGAAACTCGTTTTTCAACCACTCCACAAATTTCTTGCTAACAAACTATAGTTTTGGCAAGTCGGTTAGGATATCTACTTTGTGCATGACACAAGTAATTTTTCCAACAATTGTTTACAGACAGATTATTCCACTTATAATTCACTGTATCACAATTCCAGTGGGTCAGAAGTTTACATACACTAAGTTGACTGTGCCTTTAAACAGCTTGGAAAATTCCAGAAAATTATGTCATGGCTTTAGAAGCTTCTGATAGGCTAATTGACATAATTTCAAAAGGAAGTGTACCTGTGGATGTATTTCAAGGACTGCCTTCAAAATCAGTGACTCTTTGCTTGACATCATGTGAAAATCAAAAGAAATCAGCCAAGACCTCAGAAAAAAGATTGTAGACCTCCACAAGTCTGGTTCATCCTTGAGAGCAATTTCCAAACGCCTAAAGGTACCACGTTCATCTGTACAAACAATAATATGCAAGTATAAACACCATGGGACCATGCAGCCGTCATACCGCTCAGGAAGGAGATGCGTTCTGTCTCCTAGAGATGAACGTACTTTGGTGAAAAGGTGCAAATCAATCACAGAACAACAGCAAAGGACCTTGTGAAGATGCTGGAGGAAACAGGTACAAAATTATCTATATCCACAGTAAAACGTGTCCTATATCGACATAACCTGAAAGGCCGCTCAGCAAGGAAGAAGCCACTGCTCCAAAACCGCCATAAAGAAGCCAGACTACGGTTTGCAACTGCACATGGGGACAAAGATTGTACTTTTTTTTTTGTCCTCTGGTCTGATGAAACAAAAAAATAACTGTTTGGCAATAATGACCATCGTTATGTTTGGAAGAAAAAGGGGGAGGCTTGCAAGCCAAAGAACACCATCCCAAAACGTGAAGCACGGGGGTGGCAGCATCATGTTGTGGGGGTGCTTTGCTGCAGGAGGGACTGGTGCACTTCACAAAATAGATGGCATCATGAAGAAAGACATTTATGTGGATATATTGAAGCAACATCTCAAGACATCAGACAGGAAGTTAAAGCTTGGTCGCAAATGGGTCTTCCAAATGGACAATTACCCCAAGCATACTTCCAAAGTTGTGGTAAAATTTCTTAACCTCTACCACTTCTCTCTCCCGGATCCGGGATCCTCCTCATCAAAAAAGCTGACTAGCATAGCCTAGCCTAACGGGACAGGGATATCATATAATATAATTTTCATGAAATCACAAGTCCAATACAGCAAATGAAAGATAAACATCTTGTGAATCCAGCCATCATTTCCGATTTTTTAAATGTTTTACAGCGAAAACACAATATGTATTTCTATTAGCTAACCACAATAGCCAAACACACAACCGCATATTTTCACCATGTTTCCACCGCATAGGTAGCTTTCACAAAACCGACAAAATAGAGATAAAATTTGTCACTAACCAAGAAACAACTTCATCAGATGACAGTCTTATAACATGTTATACAATACATTTATGTTTTGTTCGAAAATGTGCATATTTGAGGTATAAATCATAGTTTTACATTGCAGCTACCATCAAAAATAGCACCAAAGCAGCCAGAATAATTACAGAGAGCAACGTGAAATACATAAATACTCATCATAAAACATTTATGAAAAATACATGGTGTACAGCAAATGAAAGATAAACATCTTGTGAATCCAGCCAATATTTCAGATTTTTTAAGTGTTTTACAGCGAAAACACAATATAGAATTATATTAGCTTACCACAATAGCCAAACACACAAACGCATTTATTCACCGCAAAGGTAGCTTTCGCAAAAACCAGCAAAAGATATAAAATGAATCACTAACCTTGAACAAATTCATCAGATGACAGTCTTATAACATCATGTTATACAATACAATCATGTTTTGTTCGAAAATGTGCATATTTATAGCTACAAATCCTGGTTATACATTGTGAATACGTAGCATCGATTCACCAGAATCTCCGGAGATATGTTGTACAAGGAGTCCTTGGTCCAGAATAAATCGTTGTTTGGTTTTAGAATGTCCATTTCTTCTGTCGAATTCGCACCACAATGCTAGCCAAGGTTGCTAACATTCCCATCCTCTCTTGACGCAAAGAACGGAAAACTCCAAAAGTCCCAATAAACGTTGAATAAACTGATAAAATTCGGTTGAAAAAACCTACTTTATGATGTTATTATCATATGTATCAAATAAAATCAGAGCCGGAGATATTCGCCGTGTAAACCGAACGCTTTTCAGAAGACAATGTCGAGCTCCCCAGCGCGCCTTCGAAGACAAAGAAAATTCCGGACCTGTCACTCCAAAAGCTCTTGTTCGGCCTCAGATCAAGCTAGACACCCCATTCCACCTTCCACTGCCTGTTGACATCTAGTGGAAGGCGTATGAAGTGCATGCATATCGATAAATAAAAGCCAGTTGCATAGGCAGGCCCTGAAACAGAGCCTCGTTTTCAGATTTTTCACTTCCTGTATGGAAGTTTGCTGCAAAATGAGTTCTGTTTTACTCACATATATAATTCAAACAGTTTTAGAAACTTCTGAGTGTTTTCTATCCAATAGTAATAATACTATGCATATTGTATGATCTAGAAAAGAGTACGAGGCCGTTTCATTTGGGCACGATTTTTTCCAAAGTGAAAACAGCGCCCCCCTATTGACAAGAAAGTCAAGGTATTGGAGTGGCCATCACAAAGCCCTGACCTCAACCCTATAGAAAATTTGTGGGCAGAACTGAAAAAGCGTGTGCGAACATGGAGGCCTAGAAACCTGACTCAGTTACACAAGCTCTGTCAGGAGGAATCGGCCAAAATTCACCCAACTTATTGTGGGAAGCTTGTGGAAGGCTACCCAAAACGTTTGACCCAAGTTAAACAATTTGAAGGCAATGCTCCCAAATACTAATTGAGTGTATGTATACTTCTGACCCACTGGGAATGTGATGAAAGAAATAAAAGCTGAAATAAATCATTCTCTTTACTATTATTCTGACATTTCACATTCTTAAAATAAAGTGGTGATCCTAACTGACCTAAGACAGGGAATATTTACTAGGATTAAATGTCAGGAATTGTGAAAAACTGAGTTTAAATGTATTTGGCTAAGGTGTATGTAAACTTCCGACTTCAACTGTATAAGCATAACTATCTTTAACGGGTCAAATGTATTAATTTAAATACATCCCTTAAACATAATTAACTATATTTTATATGAATATTATTACTCCAGTCTACCCCAACACAGTAACCCATCATCATGGAACCTTCCCACTGGCTGCAGGGTTCTACATGATGACAACATGGTCCTATGGTCCTATTGTTGTGGAATAGGGAAGCCATTCCTCAGAGGAGGGGATGTGTTGATGTCTGTACATCAGTCACTAGGAGAAACCCACTGGTGGAAATATTGACTGGAATCTTCCTGTGAGATGACCATATCATTTCCTACTGGAGAGACGTCAAAGACCCAGAGACAGGAAGTCCTGCTTTAAACTTCCTGTTGGAATAACCCACCGTTACCATGGCGACAACACAGCAAAGTTCTACTACAGTGACTGTGTCCCAAATGGCACCATATTCCCTACATCAGCGTTTCCCAAACTCAATCCTGAGAACACCAAGTGGGTTTTGTTTTTGCCCTAGCAATACACAGGTGATTCAAATAATCAACTAATCACTAAGCTTTGAATCAGCTGTGTAGTGTTAGGGCAAAAACCAATATGTGCACCCTTTGGGGTCCCGAGAATGGAGTTTGCGAAACGCTGCCCTACATACTGCACTTCTTTTGACCAGGGGTTCTGGTGCACTATATAGAGAATAGGAACACATTATATAGAACTGAGATCTATAGATTTTATTTAACATTTATTTAACTGGGCAAGTCAGTTAAAATCAAATCAAATTTTATTGGTTAGCACATGTTATTGCGAGTGTAGCGAAATGCTTGTACTTCTAGTTCCAACAGTGCAGCAATATCTAACAAGTAATCTAACAATTCCACAACAACTTCCTAATACACACAAATCTAAGTAAAGGAATGAAATAAGAATATATACAGTTGAAGTCGGAAGTTTACATACACCTTAGCCAAATACTACTGTCTCTACTGTCTCTACTGTCTCTGTCTCTGCTTTCTCTGCCATCTCTACCGTCTCTGATGCCTGTCTCTACTCTCTGCTGTCTCTACCGTCTCTACCATCTCTACTGTCTCTGAGAACTCTACCGCCTCTACCATCTCTACCGTCTCTGAGATCTCTACCGTTTCTACCATCTCTGCTGTCTCTGCTTTATATGCTGTCTCTACCGTCTCTACTGTCTCTACTGTCTCTACTGTCTCTACTGTCTCTACCATCTATCTTGTCTCTGCTGTCTCTGTCTCTACTGTCTCTACCATCTTTGCTGTCTCTACTGTCTCTGCTTTCTCTGCTGTCTCTGTCGCTGATGTCTCTCTCTGCTGTCTCTACTGTCTCTGCTGTGTCTACTGTCTCAGATGTCTACTGTCTCTACTGTTTCTGTCTCGGCTGTCTCTACTGTCCCTACTGTCTCGGCTGTCTTTGCTGTCTCTACTATCTGTACTGTCTCTGCTGTCTCAGCTGTTTCTACTGTCTGTGCTGTCTCTAGTGTCTTTGTCTCTGCTGTCTCTGCCGTGTCTGTCCCCTCCTTACTCCTCAGCAGCATAAGTCTCTCTCTTTCTCTTTCCTTTTCACTCACTCTCTTTGGGAAGATCTCAATTGCATACTCCTTGCGCCTTCTCTCGTTTCTCCTCGTCTCCTTCTCAAAACTCATCCAATGGGTTTTGAGAAGGACATGAGGAGAGAGGAGAGAGGATGCGATGAGTATGTAATTGAGATCTTCCTGCTATCTCTCTCTGTCTCCTTCTCTCTCTTGTTCTCCCTCCCCTTTCTTATCTTTCTCTCTTTCACATTCTTTCAGTCCTTCTCTTTCTTCTTCTCTTCCTGTTTCACCCCATCTCTGTACATCTAATTTTCTCTCTATTTATCACTCTCCTTTGGTATCTTTCTCTCTCTCCTTCTCCATCTTTCTTTATGTCCCTCTCTCTCGGTTATTGCCTCTGTCTCTCTTCCTCACTCTCTCTCTCTCTCCCCCACTCTCTCTCTCTCATACTGTGACTTGTCAGGCTGATCGTACCCCCTCCAACCACCATTTGACATGTTCACCATAATGACAGCCCAGTCAACATACCCCTACTCACATGACATGTTCATCTTGCTGGCTGTGTTGTGCTATCACTAATGACCACCTCACACACACGGTATGGGGGGAGAAAGCGCTGAAGCATTTGGTTATGTCAGTTTGAGGTACAGAACAGTGTGTTGGCATGCCATGCAGGATGATATCAAACAGCTACAGTCCTCCTCTACAGAGGTCTGTCCTGCAGGTAATTACAACCTAAAGTCATTCCAACACACACACACGCACACCAAGTGAGCCCAAATATTTATAAAGAAGTGTAAAGCTTTACTCTTACCAAACCTGGAACTATTCAACCCTACTGAAGCAGAACATACAGTGTGTCTCCACTATGTATGGTCCTGTTTGTGTTACTGCTGTTGTTTCGTCACACAATATGCATAACCCACATGACCTTGAGTACCTGCATGCACACATGCAAGCACAGACAGATACAAGCATGGACACATTGAAGGTGTAAAGCTCATCAGTAACACGTAACTTTAGGTTCACAGGGCAGGCAGCCCAGTCTTAATGTGAGGCCTGTCTGTCGTTCATCTCAGACCGTTCTTTCACTTACTCTCTCTTTGCCCTGTCTGTCTGTCTGTCTCTGGCTCAATCTGGGACTCTTTCCGGACCGTCTTTCACAGTTTGCCAGAGAAGAGGGCGGGAGGACAGGCTTTAATGAAACTCTGTCAGAGCGTGTATGTGTGTGTGTGTGTGTCTGTGCGTGTGTGTCTGTGCGCGTGTGTGTAAATAGTTCCCGCAAAACACCAGTCTCAATGTCAACAGTGAAGAGGCGACTCCGGGATGCTGGCCTTCTAGGCAGAATTCCTCTGTCCAGTGTCTGTGTTCTTTTGCCCATCTTAATATTTTATTTTTATTGGACAGGCTGTGTCATGTCCTAATCTGTTTCACCTGTCCTTGTGTTTGTCTCCACTTCCCAAGTATTTATACCTGTGTTCTCTGTCTGTTTGTTGCCAGTTCGTCTTGTTCGTTCAAGCTTACCAGCGGTTTTCCTGTCAGCGCCTATCGTTTCCCAGCATCTCTTTGCTAGTCCTCCCGGTTTTGACCTTTGCCTGTCCTGACCCTGTTACCCGCCCGCTTGACCTCTCTGCCTGACACTGAGCCTGCCTGCCGTCCTGTACCTTTGCCTTACCCTGGATTTTCGACCTCTGCTTGCCTTGACCTGTCTTTGCCTGCCCCTGTTGATACAATAAAGTGTTACTTCGACAGTCTGCATCTGGGTCTTATCTTGATTCCTGATAGTCTGAGATATAGCTTTTTCTTTGCAACTCTGCCTAGAAGGCCAGCCAGCATCCTGGAGTAGCCTCTTCATTGTTGACGTTGAGACTGGTGTTTTGCGGGTACTATTTAATGAAGCTGCCAGTTGAGGACTTGTGAGGTGTCTGTTTCTCAAACTAGACACTCTAATGTACTTGTCCTCTTGCTCAGTTGTGCACCGGGGCCTCCCACTCCTCTTTCTATTTTGGTTAGAGCCAGTTTGCGCTGTTCTGTGAAGGGAGTGGTACACAGCGTTGTACGAGATCTTCAGTTTCTTGTCAATTTCTCACATGGAATAGCCTTCATTTCTCAGACCAATAATAGACTGATGAGTTTCAGAAAATATGTCTTTGCTTCTGGCCATTTTGAGCCTGAAATCGAACCCACAAATGCTGATGCTCCAGATACTCAACTAGTCTAAAGATGGTCAGTTTTACTGCTTCTTTAATCAGAACAACAGTTTTCAGCTGTGCTAACATAATTGCAAAAGGGTTTTCTAATGACCAATTAGCCTTTTAAAATGATAAACTTGGATTAGCTAACACAACGTGCCATTAGAACACAGGAGTGATGGTTGTTGATAATGGGCCTCTGTACGCCTACGTAGATATTCCATTAAAAATCAGCCGTTTCCAGCTACAATAGTCATTTACAACATTAACAATGTCTACACTGTATGTCTGATCAATTTGATGTAATTTTAATGGACCCAAAAATTGCTTTTCTTTCAACAACAAGGACATTTCTAAGTGACCCCAAACTTTTGAACGGTTGTGTATATGGAGGATAATTTGATTAAGAAACAAAACTTAGAATTACATAATGCTAATGTTATCCTATCACCGAGAGAGGACAAGAAGTTAGCTAAATGAATGTAGGAAAATGACTAACAGTAATGAACTAATGATTTAAAAACATGACATGAATGTGTTGGAGAAGTATAGAGAAAAGGGAAAAAGTGGAGAGAGTGAGAGAGAGAGAGAAGGGGGGGGTGGAAGCAGCCACACACAGCGTGGCCCTGCAATTTAAAAAGCTGAGACAAGGCTTTCCCTGTGAGCTGAGCCTCCTCCCTCTCTCCATGCTCTCTCCCATCAACAGCACGTACGTTTGTAATAATATTGAAATTATTTATTTAAACATCAGAGAAGTGTCACCTCACCTTTCATTTCTTAAAATGTTTGTGTTTTTCCTGGATGATAAATGTATCTTCAGACAACCCCAATATAACTCATTCACTTTGAAATATAAGAACCAGATGTTTGGGTAAAGTAAGTTTTTAAGAGGCAGCCAAGGAAACTGCCTTAACCTCCCCCCTCCCCCCATCCCTTTCTATCTCCCTCTCTCTTTCTCTCGCCACCCTGTCTCTCACTCACTTTCACTCCCTCAGTCTCTTCTGTCTTCACTGTATAGCTCATCTGTCCATTGACTTATCACCCAGTCTTATTTCACTGCCCATAAATCTTGTGTGAGGTTTAACCCACACATGCCCTCTGGTTACGTCCGCCTCTCTCCATCACTCACCACCTCACACTAATTTATGCTCTTTCCTCCTCCATCCAACTCCCTCATTCCAACCATGACAGATGTTAATCCAACATTCACCTTTAATATGCGGTGCATGAGGAGATGCCCAGAAAATAGTAACCAAACACCAGAGCTAACAAACACAAAGTCAGCTTTCCACTCAAAAACATCCTTGTGATTTCAAACCATCAACATTGAATTGTATTATTTCCAGCCTTAATTCTTTTGCCGCTTTTAGCTTTATGTCATACTTTATTTACTCGTTAAGTCTGGATAATTTACAGATTAGGAATCAATAGAAATATATGAATTCTGAGTTGGAGCGTGAGTGAGAAATCGTTGTCCCTGCTGAAATGTATTGAAAAAGCAAAGGGCAGTGCAG
Source organism: Salvelinus alpinus (assembly GCF_045679555.1). NCBI lineage: Eukaryota > Metazoa > Chordata > Actinopteri > Salmoniformes > Salmonidae > Salvelinus > Salvelinus alpinus. Next base: position 23,964,904 of record NC_092104.1, read on the forward strand.
GAAGGCTGCCTGTGTGCCGTGCTGACGCTTTGACAGTTTGCCATGAGTGACGTCTGATCTGTACAAATTTCAGGACTAATAAATTTACCTGTCAGAGAAGGAGACTTGAAAGGACCGCAGCCCTGCAGCACAGCTTTGACACAACTTCAGTTTGATGAAATTCTGTAGGCTGGAGAATTATAGCTGTCAGAAAAACGCCCACATCAAACCTGAAGGCTTGGCGTTCTTTATTTATTTATTTTTTCCCCCTCCTCTGCTCTCTCAACACTCATATATTGCTCACTTTCCCACCTCTCTTCTCCCTTCCCTTCTCCCTCCCTCCTTCTCCCCTCCCTCCTTCCCTCCTTCCTTTTCCTTCCCTTGCTCCCTCCCTCCTTTCCTCCTCCCTCTCTACTTCTCTCCTCCCTCTCTCCTCCTCTCTCCTTCCCTCCTCCCTTTCTCCTTCCCTTGTTCCCTCTTTCCTTCCCTCGCTCCCTACTTCCAGATGTCTCTCTTTTCCTTCCTCTTGTTCCTTCTCAGAGCTGGAAAATGAAACATAGACTTCTTTCATGCTTTGGTAACTATTATTACATCATTTTGACACCCTCCACCACCCCTTCATCAACCTTTCCACTCATGTACTGTAGCTACCCTTCCTGTTCTTTCATCATATGCTTTTAAAACCCGAAAAAACAACAACATTATTACACAGACAATAAGTCATAAAAGGTGGTGGGTGTGACATGGCTGCTATCCTTCTCTTACGAGGGCTGGCATTGGTCCACGGTAATAGAAGGTGTGCTCCAATTGGCTGACCGGTCACAGTGTACCAGTGCCACCAGCCCGGGGTTAAATGGGGTGGAAGGCGGAAACGCCCACATGATTTCACAAGGAGGGGAGCTTTATGTGTGTGATTTCAATACCAAAAGGCTCATAAATCAACTAGGCCTTAACCCTCCAACCCCTCACACACCCTCCCCTCCCCTCCCCTGCACAGCACCGGGATTTAGATGTATTCCTGTTTATCTTTATTTTTGGACGGCGTTCCGTGACCGCATCTCCTTTAAACTCAGCAGAGGTATCTGGTGGGTCATAACTCAACCCTGTTTGGACACTGCTCTACCGCTGCTAATTTTCCTGTAAACTTTCTAAGGGGGATCATATTTGCATTCTTCAAAGGCCGGTGTTAAAAGTTCATTGGAATCTATGTGAAGAACAGGGACCTGGCCTATCGATTTAAATGTCAAAAGACTCCGTTTTAACATCTGCCTGGAAAGGCCCGGGCTGAGTGATCAGTCATTGACAGGCAGCACAGAGGATCTGCCAGCACAGCACTCTGTTTTATCATTCAAACGCTATACAATATATAGAGAAACACATTGGGCAATTTGCTAGATTTATGACTGGAAGACAGACACAGTATATCACGTCATCTGTTTCACACCAACTTATAGTGCAGCTGGGGACTAGGGAGTAAAAACACATGAAAAAGACATCCTCCACATGATAAAAAATGACTGGGTTTGAATTACTGTGCATCACCAAGTGAGTGAGTCTTAAATACCCAAGTCCCACAGTATGTCAGCAATAGTTCCATCATATCATTGAATCCTCAAGTCCTTCCATCATATCATCACTACATCAGAGTAATGAGTAACTAAACAGCTGAGACAGCACAACTGTTATGCTGGTGAATGAGGACCCAAAAGCGACGTAATAGTAACAGAGTCTTTATTCCAGTATTAAACAAATAATGATTCTCCTGGATAATCAATAGTAAATCCAAAACAGGAAACTGAAATCCTCTCGTCAATAGAGAGGAACGACTGGAGACGCGACCACAGACTGCAGGTCGCTTCGGGAACGCACTGGCCGTAGCTGACATAGACACCTGCTCACACGCAGCATCTGAAGAAGGCAAAGAACACGACAGGGCGAAACAAGGACACAGGAACAGCAAACATCAAACAAGAATCCGACAAAGACAGGAGCGGAAAACAGAGGAAGAAATAGGGACTCTAATCAGAGGGCAAAATAGGGGACAGGTGTGAAAGAGTAAATGAGGTCGTTAGGAGAATGAGAAACAGCTGGGAGCAGGAACGGAACGATAGAGAGAGAGAAAGAGAAAGAACCTAATAAGACCAGCAGAGGGAAGCACAGGGACAAGACATGATCAAAGACAAAACATGACAGTACCCCCCCACTCACCGAGCGCCTCCTGGCGCACTCGAGGAGGAACCCTGGCGGCAACGAAGGAAATCATCAATCAACGAACGGTCCAGCACGTCCCGAGATGGAACCCAACTCCTCTCCTCAGGACCGTAACCCTCCCAATCCACTAAGTACTGGTGACCACGTCCCCGAGAACGCATGTCCATGATCTTTCGTACCTTGTAAATAGGAGCGCCCTCGACAAGGACGGGGGGGGGGGGGGGAAGACGAACGGGGGCGCGAAGAAAAGGCTTGACACAAGAGACATGGAAGACAGGGTGGACGCGACGAAGATGTCGCGGAAGAAGCAGTCGCACAGCGACAGGATTGACGACCTGAGAGACACGGAACGGACCAATGAACCGCGGAGTCAACTTGCGAGAAGCTGTCGTAAGGGGAAGGTTACGAGTGGAAAGCCACACTCTCTGACCGCGACAATACCTAGGACTCCTAATCCTACGTTTATTGGCGGCTCTCACAGTCTGCGCCCTGTAACGGCAAAGTGCAGACCTGACCCTCCTCCAGGTGCGCTCACAACGTTGGACAAAAGCCTGAGCGGAGGGAACGCTGGACTCGGCGAGCTGGGACGAAAACAGAGGAGGCTGGTAGCCAAGACTACTCTGAAACGGGGACAGCCCGGTAGCAGACGAAGGAAGCGAGTTGTGAGCGTACTCAGCCCAGGGGAGCTGTTCTGCCCAAGACGCAGGGTTTCGAAACGAAAGGCTGCGTAATATGCGACCAATCGACTGATTGGCCCTTTCTGCTTGACCGTTAGACTGGGGATGAAACCCGGAAGAGAGACTGACGGAAGCACCAATCAAACGACAGAACTCCCTCCAAAACTGTGACGTGAATTGCGGACCTCTGTCTGAAACGGCGTCTAACGGGAGGCCATGAATTCTGAACACATTCTCAATGATGATTTGTGCCGTCTCCTTAGCGGAAGGAAGCTTAGCGAGGGGAATGAAATGTGCCGCCTTAGAGAACCTATCGATAACCGTAAGAATCACAGTCTTCCCCGCAGACGAAGGCAGACCGGTAATAAAGTCTAAGGCGATGTGAGACCATGGTCGAGAAGGAATGGGAAGCGGTCTGAGACGACCGGCAGGAGGAGAGTTACCTGACTTAGTCTGCGCGCAGTCCGAACAAGCAGCCACGAAACGACGCGTGTCCCGCTCCTGAGTAGGCCACCAAAACCGCTGGCGAATAGAAGCAAGCGTACCCCGAACGCCGGGGTGGCCAGCTAACTTGGCAGAGTGAGCCCACTGAAGAACAGCCAGACGAGTAGAGACAGGAACGAACAGAAGGTTACTAGGACAAGCGCGCGGCGACGCAGTGTGAGTGAGTGCTTGCTTTACCTGTCTCTCAATTCCCCAGACAGTCAACCCGACAACACGCCCTTCAGGGAGAATCCCCTCGGGGTCGGTAGAAGCCACAGAAGAACTAAAGAGACGGGATAAGGCATCAGGCTTGGTGTTCTTATTTCCCGGACGATAGGAAATCACGAACTCGAAACGAGCGAAAAACAACGCCCAACGAGCTTGACGTGCATTAAGTCGTTTGGCCGAACGGATGTACTCAAGGTTCTTATGGTCAGTCCAAACGACAAAAGGGACGGTCGCCCCCTCCAACCACTGTCGCCATTCGCCTATGGCTAAGCGGATGGCGAGCAGTTCGCGGTTACCCACATCATAGTTGCGTTCCGATGGCGACAGGCGATGAGAAAAGTAAGCGCAAGGATGGACCTTATCGTCAGACTGGAAGCGCTGAGACAGAATGGCTCCCACGCCCACCTCTGAAGCGTCAACCTCGACAATGAATTGTTTAGTGACGTCAGGAGTAACAAGGATAGGGGCGGATGTAAAACGTTTCTTGAGGAGATCAAAAGCTCCCTGGGCGGAACCGGACCACTTAAAGCAAGTCTTGACAGAAGTCAGAGCTGTGAGAGGGGCAGCCACTTGACCGAAATTACGAATGAAACGCCGATAGAAATTAGCGAAACCGAGAAAACGCTGCAACTCGACACGTGACTTAGGGACGGGCCAATCGCTGACAGCCTGGACCTTAGCGGGATCCATCTGAATGCCTTCAGCGGAAATAACAGAACCGAGAAAAGTGACAGAGGAGACATGAAAGGCGCACTTCTCAGCCTTCACGTAGAGACAATTCTCTAAAAGGCGTTGGAGTACACGTCGAACGTGCTGAACATGAATCTCGAGTGACGGTGAAAAAATCAGGATATCGTCAAGGTAAACGAAAACAAAAATGTTCAGCATGTCTCTCAGTACATCATTAACTAATGCCTGAAAGACAGCTGGAGCATTAGCGAGACCGAACGGCAGAACCCGGTATTCAAAATGCCCTAACGGAGTGTTAAACGCCGTTTTCCACTCGTCCCCCTCTCTGATGCGTACGAGATGGTAAGCGTTACGAAGGTCCAACTTAGTAAAGCACCTGGCTCCCTGCAAAATCTCGAAGGCAGACGACATAAGGGGAAGCGGATAACGATTCTTAACCGTTATGTCATTCAGCCCTCGATAATCCACGCAGGGGCGCAGAGTACCGTCCTTCTTCTTAACAAAGAAAAATCCCGCTCCGGCGGGAGAGGAAGAAGGCACCACGGTACCGGCGTCGAGAGAAACAGACAGATAATCCTCGAGAGCCTTACGTTCGGGAGCCGACAGAGAGTATAGTCTACCCCGAGGGGGAGTGGTCCCCGGAAGGAGATCAATACAACAATCATACGACCGGTGAGGAGGAAGGGAGCTGGCTCTGGACCGACTGAAGACCGTGCGCAGATCATGATATTCCTCCGGCACTCCTGTCAAATCACCAGGTTCCTCCTGAGTAGAGGGGACAGAAGACACAGGAGGGATAGCAGACATTAAACACTTCACATGACAAGAAACGTTCCAAGATAGGATAGAATTACTAGACCAATTAATAGAAGGATTATGACATACTAGCCAGGGATGACCCAAAACAACAGGAGTAAAAGGTGAATGAAAAATCAAAAAGGAAATGGTCTCACTGTGGTTACCAGATACTGTGAGGGTTAAAGGTAGTGTCTCACATCTGATACTGGGGAGAGGACTACCATCTAAGGCGAACATGGGCGTGGGCTTCCCTAACTGTCTGAGAGGAATGTCATGTTTCCGAGCCCAAGCTTCGTCCATAAAACAACCCTCAGCCCCTGAGTCTATCAAGGCACTGCAGGAAGCAGCCGAACCGGTCCAGCGTAGATGGACCGACAAGGTAGTACAGGATCTTGATGGAGAGACCTGAGTAGTAGCGCTCACCAGTAGCCCTCCGCTTACTGATGAGCTCTGGCTTTTACTGGACATGACATGACAAAATGTCCAGCAGAACCGCAATAGAGGCAAAGGCGGTTGGTGATTCTCCGTTCCCTCTCCTTAGTCGAGATGCGAATACCTCCCAGCTGCATGGGCTCAGTCTCTGAGCCGGTGGAAGGAGATGGTTGAGATGCGGAGAGGGGAAACACCGTTAACGCGAGCTCTCCTCCACGAGCTCGGTGACGAAGATCTACCCGTCGTTCTATGCGGATGGCGAGTGCAATCAAAGAGTCCACGCTGGAAGGAACCTCCCGGGAGAGAATCTCATCCTTAACCTCAGCGTGGAGTCCCTCCAGAAAACGAGCGAGCAACGCCGGCTCGTTCCAGTCACTGGATGCAGCAAGAGTGCGAAACTCTATAGAGTAATCCGTTATGGATCGATCACCTTGACATAGGGAAGCCAGGGCCCAGGAAGCCTCCTTCCCAAAAACTGAACGATCAAAAACCCGGATCATCTCCTCTTTAAAGTTCTGATAATCGTTAGAACACTCAGCCCTTGCCTCCCAGATAGCTGTGCCCCACTCCCGAGCCCGACCAGTAAGGAGTGATATGACGTAAGCGATCCGAGCTCTCTCACTAGAGTACGTGTTGGGCTGGAGAGAGAACACAATATCACACTGGGTGAGAAAAGAGCGACACTCAGTGGGCTGCCCAGAGTAACATGGTGGGTTATTAACCCTAGGTTCCGGAGACTCGGAAGACCAGGAAGTAGCTGGTGGCACGAGACGAAGACTCTGAAACTGTCCAGAGAGATCGGAGACCTGAGCGGCCAGGGTCTCAACGGCATGACGAGCAGCAAACAATTCCTGCTCGTGTCTGCCGAGCATTGCTCCCTGGAACTCGACGGCAGTGTTGAGAGAATCCATAGTCGCTGGGTCCGTCTTGGTCGGATTCTTCTGTTATGCTGGTGAATGAGGACCCAAAAGCGACGTAATAGTAACAGAGTCTTTATTCCAGTATTAAACAAATAATGATTCTCCTGGATAATCAATAGTAAATCCAAAACAGGAAACTGAAATCCTCTCGTCAATAGAGAGGAACGACTGGAGACGCGACCACAGACTGCAGGTCGCTTCGGGAACGCACTGGCCGTAGCTGACATAGACACCTGCTCACACGCAGCATCTGAAGAAGGCAAAGAACACGACAGGGCGAAACAAGGACACAGGAACAGCAAACATCAAACAAGAATCCGACAAAGACAGGAGCGGAAAACAGAGGAAGAAATAGGGACTCTAATCAGAGGGCAAAATAGGGGACAGGTGTGAAAGAGTAAATGAGGTCGTTAGGAGAATGAGAAACAGCTGGGAGCAGGAACGGAACGATAGAGAGAGAGAAAGAGAAAGAACCTAATAAGACCAGCAGAGGGAAGCACAGGGACAAGACATGATCAAAGACAAAACATGACAACAACCTGTACTGTATTTATTGCGGAGGAATTTTTATTAACCACACCTTGCTTAAACATCATCAGCATCCATTTACACTATACAGCCTAAACAACCAACCAACACTCCAATTCATCAGCCAGTCAGCCTGTCAGTCAGTCAGTCAGCCAGCTAGCCAGTCTCTGTGATCTCTCTCAAGGGTTGCAGGGTAGACAACAAAGGCCCTGGGTACAGTAGTAATTGGCGTGATAAAGACGTCTCACTAAAAGCAGCACTGTCAGTCAATGAGTCTGTGACTGATGAATCAATTGGAACACAAACAGTGACACCAGTTAACCACAGGACAGGAGAAAGTAGTTAAACTATATATGGGCTTTAAACAGTTACTAGTCAGTAACCAGTCACTGTAACCAGCTGGACTGTCTAAACTAACAAACAGAACAGGCACTCCAGGCCTGAGGCTCCTTCACCCCTCTCTCACGCCTCTCTCACCCCTCTCCCTGTACTCCAGCCCTGACCCACCACACTCTCTGCGGAGGTCAGCCGAATCGCCCCTCTACCGCAGTCACTCACACAAACACACATGCACACACATGGACGTGCACACACATGCACGCACACAGACACCTGTTTCTCATTTCTCACTTTTCACTTTCAATCTGTGGTGTGGGTGGGATGGTGTCAATCTGCCGGGAGCGTGTGGGAGTGAGGTGGGGTGGAGAGCTCTGTAGCTAACTTGAAACAAATATAAATTACTGTCCAGGACAATTTAGTATAAGACACAGTGAATTGTCAGCTTGTGAACTGAAGTTTTCCTCACTTTACCTGGTGTACTTCAACTGACAGAATATTTATAAAATTCAATAGAAGTCTTTTCAGACTTTTGCGTAAACATAATGTAGAATGAGATATCATAACCAACACTTCTCTGACATCTTATCCATTACTTATCCCTAAACTTTTCTTTGTTACTAAATAATAGCCATTTTGATTGAAAATTAACCTTATACTAAGACATTATAAAAGGTGTATACAGGCATGCTTAAAAGTAATAAAGCATTATACCTACACTAAGTTAACTGTCACCTGAGAAAAAACAATTCTGAGGTCAGTTGGTGAGTTCACTTCAGTAGTCTCCGGACTGTCCTATCCTGGCTGCCAACCTGTTATGTAGGTTATTGAGTGTCTCCTCTGCTATCCAGATGCCCTGCCAGTGACCTCTCCCCTCTCCATCAGCCCTGTCTCCTCAGACACCTACCTCTCGCATGTGTGTGTGTGTGTGTGTGTGTGTGTGTGTGTGTGTGTGTGTGTGTGTGTGTGTGTGTGTGTGTGTGTGTGTGTGTGTGTGTGTGTGTGTGTGTGTGTGTGTGTGTGTGTGTGTGTGTGTGTGTGATAGGAGAGCAGACCAGGGGGCCACCCAAACCCTGAAAGGAGCGAAAGACGGACCCTCAGGCAGCTTGTAAGGTCCTCTCTCATACATAACACACACACACACACACACACACACACACACACACACACACACACACACACACACACACACACACACACACACACACACACACACACACACACACACACACACACACACACACGCATAGGACCTCTGTCTACCCACCCGGCCCTTCATTCGTTATCCATTATTCATCAGGCAGATCAAAGGACCCTAACAAGTAGGAGTCCATCCTCTGTTTGACAGGCCATTGCTCATCCTCAACTGACACGAGCAAGGCAAGGGCACAATTTGAAACTTACTCTCTCAGCATTCTAGCGCTGTGGTTGTTAGTTGTTACAATTTTTTTTATACTTGTATTATGTGGTATTAATGCTTGTATTATGTTGTATTAAAGCTTGTATTATGTGGTTTGCTTCAGTCTCCTTGTTACAAAACCGAATTGATCTGGTTTCACTTATTCGACATCTGCTAAATGGCTGAAATAGATAAACACATCTGTAGCTAATGTTATGTAACATTTTAATGTGCCATAATGGAGACAAAACCTTATAAAAATCTTGTAATACCTAGCTAGAATCAAAACCAACTCACTGGCTTTTCAAAACATTGACTATCTCAAGTATTATTTTATAAGGTAACTTTGATAGAGAAAGAATAACCATTCAAGAACCATACGCAAAAACTTTGCATAAAAAAAACTAACTAGCTAGCGGAGGTGCAGGCTACAGGCCCATGAGAGAGTTACTCATTTTTGGTGGGTGCAGTGTGCCTCCCCTTGCCCCCCTGCCTGGCCTGGCTGAGAGGTGACCCTTTCACTGCATGACTAAGCACCTCCCCTCTTTTTTACTCTCCTCTCCTGCTGCACAGGAGGCATCAATTACAGCTCGTCAGTCCCTGTGTCACAGCGCTGTAATTAATGGCCTCTCCCATCCCACCCCTCTTAGCAGGCACTCTGCCATGGGGCCTGGCCTCACCGTGAACTCCACAGGAATTCAGCCCTCACACATGAACTAATACACACACACACACACACACACACACACACACACACACACACACACACACACACACACACACACACACACACACACACACACACACACACACGCACACACACACACACACACACACGGTGCTCCCTGCTGCCAGCACTTCTATTTGTCCATCACGCAGACAGACAGAAGCATGCCTGCCAAGTCACCGGGTCACAAGATCTTCTGATTCCTCTACTGCTTTACATCTCAGCCTGGATGCACCTCAAATGGCACCCTATTCCCTATATAGTGCATTACTTTTGACCAGCTCCCATAGGGCTCATTATTTGAAAGTGTCAAAACACTCACTACTACTGTATCCTGTTGACTTACCAGCCCTGTGGAGACTCAATGATGTCAGCTACTAACATTCCCCTCACACACCGTATCCTGTTGACTTACCAGCCCTGTGGAGACTCAATGATGTCAGCTACTAACATTCCCCTCACACACCGTATCCTGTTGACTTACCAGCCCTGTGGAGACTCAATGATGTCAGCTACTAACATTCCCCTCACACACCGTATCCTGTTGACTTACCAGCCCTGTGGAGACTCAATGATGTCAGCTACTAACATTCCCCTCACACACCGTATCCTGTTGACTTACCAGCCCTGTGGAGACTCAATGATGTCAGCTACTAACATTCCCCTCACACACCGTATCCTGTTGACTTACCAGCCCTGTGGAGACTCAATGATGTCAGCTACTAACATTCCCCTCACACACTGTATTGAGTGGCGCAGCGGTCTAAGGCAGTGCATCTCAGTGCAAGAGGCGTCAATACGCCTCTTGCATGAGGGGAATGTTAGTAGCTGACATCATTGAGTCTCCACAGGGCTGGTAAGTCAACAGGATACGGTGTGTGAGGGGAATGTTAGTAGCTGACATCATTGAGTCTCCACAGGGCTGGTAAGTCAACAGGATACGTTGGAATCCTGGTTTGAATCCAGGCTGCATCACATCCGGCCGTGATTGGGAGTTCCATAGGGTGGTCCCCAATTGTCCCAGTGTCGTCCGGGTTTGGCTGGGGTAGGCCATCATTGTAAATGGGGTGGCAGGTAGCCTAGTGGTTAGAGCGTTGGACTAGTAACTGAAAGGATGCAAGATCAAATCCCTGAGCTGACAAGGTAAAAATGTGTTATTTTGCGACTGAACAAGGCATTTAACCCACTCTTCCTCGGCCGTCATTGAAAATAAGAATTTGTTCATAACTGACTTGCCTAGTTAATTAAAGGTTACAAATATATATTTTTTAATCGTGTTAACTTTCAAACTCTCTCTAGTTCTCCTTCTTATTTTTTTCCTATGGTCTCCTTTGTGGCAGGCATGCATAAAATGCAACTTACAGTGCCTTCCCCTCAGTTCCTGCCTGAGTCTCTTTCACCCTCCCTCCCTCCCTCCCACATTACACCTGGAACTGGCACTGAGGCTGACCCTGCCTTTATTATTGCAGCAGGGCAGAGGCACACATAGGGTATGGACTGTCACCTCGGTGATTAAAGAGCGTATGTTTTTAGTCAAAGCCCTCAGAGGGGAGGAGAGGAGGACGGGAGGGGAGGGGGAGCAGAGACAGAGGGAGAAAGAGAGAAACCAGAGAGATATACAGAGAGCCTATGAGATATGCATGTAATGTGAAGAGATAAAAAGAGTAGAACAATTCAAACATAAAACTCATCATTTCATCAAACAGGGTGATTGACATTTGGACCACCTCATAGTGGTCCAAAACAAAAGTAACAGGGGGATTTTGGACCACCTCATAGTGGTCCAAACCAAAAGTAACAGGGGGATTTTGGACCACCTCATAGTGGTCCAAACCAAAAGTAACAGGGGGATTTTGGACCACCTCATAGTGGTCCAAACCAAAAGTAACAGGGGGATTTTTTCCTTTCACGAGTTTGAAACAAGCAAATAAAAGTGGTTTGTTCACTTACGTCCGTGCGGTGGATAAGGGAGAGTGGTAGATGTGACATTTTGACCATTAGACCTTGCTCTGCAAAATATGATATGTATTCATGTGAACAGGAATCGGCTTCTACTACAGCACTCTGGAGGATTAAAACCAATAGGCCCAGGAAAGCCCCAGGCATGGAAAAAAAGAAATAGCAACGCTGCCTTCATATTTCATTTTACAGTCACCTCCGAGAGCTATGGGACTCCATGTTCAACAGAAAAGCCAAACACTTGGAAGTTTGCATCATAAATTAACAACTTGACAGTTAAAAGTGTTCAAACTAATTTGTCAAATCTCCCGTTTTTTTTGTCATCTAAATTTATTACAGCAGTTTTTATTTATCCTGAAAACGAAAGGGAGGGGCTCGGCTCCAGAAATGTGGTGGTCATATTTTATTTTCACAGTTACACAGCATTCGGTCTGAGAGAGTTTGTTTGAAACTAATACAAAACGTTGTGTCCCTATACGAACAAAGGAACAGTGTGAGGTTTTCCAACACATGTAACTCTCTGAAACTCAATCCATTAATTGGTCTGGATTACAGACCAGGCAGTAAATGAATTTCCTGGCAGGCACGATGAATCAAAACAGATCAGATTGCTGATTGTATTGTATTACTTGTCTCTGCAGAGGACTCCCTGATAGCACAGAACATTCTGAGAACCACATGTTCCTTAGAACTCTCTTAGAGCGTGGTTGTCCTATTGTTATTTTGCATAGAACTTTCCCACAAAGTTCTGGGAATGGTGCAGGATACCCAGCTAGCACAAAACGTTCTGAAAACCATATGTTTCTTAGGTGGGAATTTCAGTACTTCAGCATAACCTTTTCTGCAGGTTTCCTCATGATTCTATTTAAAGTCATATACTCAAAACCTTCTGAAAATGTTAATTAACAATGTTCTTCTGTGGTAATTTAAGTACTTCAGCATGTTTTCTACAGGTTTCCTCATGATTCTATTTAAAGTCATGTTCTCAGAATATTAAGAAAACTTTCCAGAAAAACCACAAGAAAACATTAATAATGTTCAAAGAACATTCTAAGAATGTTATTTAAAAACATATACATTCCGTTCTTAGTGTCAACAAAACTCTCTCTATCCTACCTTGTTAAGTGTGTTCAGGTGTGTAGGTCACGCCCACTAACTGGCCACATCTGATCTTAATGAGTGCTTGTTTCCTTGGAATGGGGTCTATTTGAATAGACAAAAATGAACAGCTTTGTATGAGTAAAACAAAAACATGGCATTCTAGCTCCATCCTGGTGGCACAGTGGACTAATTCCATTGATAGAGAACAGAAGATCACAGGTTCCAATCTCAGTGACCCTGTGCCACATTAAAAAAGAAATGTGTTTGAAATGTGTCCTATCTGTGCTTGGAGTTCAAAATAGTTAACCCAAACTAATCTTGCAGTGTTATTAAAAGTCTTATTGAAACATGTTCTCAGAACGTTAATAAAAAAAACTTTAAATAACCTATAATTTCTGCTCTCAGAACGTTAATAAAACTCCTAGGAAAACTTTCAGGGAACCATAATAAAACGTTCTCGAAACCTCATACATTCCCACAACTTCCAAGAAACCAAATGTGCTAGCTGGGCTTTGTCTGGTCGAAATCAATAGTAAACCCAAACACAGGACTATGTGGAAATATATTGTTTTTGCAGGTTTGGAGATAATGATGTGTCTGATATTTTTGAATGTGATCCTTTTGGAGTTTGTGTTGATTCCTCTTTCGCAACTTAAAGGGGCAATTGGTACAATTTTGGACTTTAAAATTAAGGATGTACACTCAGGTTATTAGGTACACCCATCTAGTATTGGGTCAGACCCCCCTTTGCCTTCAGAACAGACTGAATTCTTTGGTGCATAGAAACGTTGCTCAATTGGTATCAAGGGACCTAAAGTGCAGGGAATGTTGTATGTCGCAACCGGAACCGGGATTTGTCGGACCAGGCAATGTTTTTCCACTCCTCAATTGTCCAGTGTTGGTGATTGTGTTCCCACGGGAGCCGCTGCTTCTTGTTTTTAGCTTATGGAACCCGGTGTGGTCGTCTGCTGCAATAGCCCATCCGTGACAAAGACCGACGAGTTGTGCGTTCCGAGATGCCGTTCTGCACACCACTGTTGTACTGCTCCGTTATTTACCTGTTTGTGGCCCGCCTGTTAGCTTCCATGATTCTTGCCATTCTACTTCGACCTTCCATTAACAGGCTGTTTTTGTCCACAGGACTGCCACTGACTGGATGTTTTTTGTTTGTTGCACCATTCTCTGTAAACCCTAGACACTGTTGTGCGTGGAAAACCCGGGAGGACGGCTGTTTCTGAGATACTGGAACTGGCGCGCCTAGCACCGATCATACCACTCTCCAAGTCGGTTAGGTCACTCCTTTTGCCCATTGTAATGTCCAATCGAACAATAAACGAATTCCTCAATGCCTGTCTGCCTGCTTTAAATAGCAAGCCACTGCCATGTGACTCACACTCTGTGGGAGCAAACCGTCAATGGGGTGGTGTACCTACAAACTGACTACTAAGTGTATACCCATTGATTCTTGATGAAGCTGCTTATAAAATGCCCCATAAGCTTAGTTAAACTATCCTACCCCTTCAGAAACCAAAATATAAGCATGTTTTGCTGTAATCATCACTACCACTGTCACACCCTGATCTGTTTCACCTGCCCTTGTGATTATCTCCACCCCCTCCAGGTGTCGCTTATTTTCCCCAGTGTATTTATCCCTGTGTTTCCTGTCTCTCTGTGCCAGTTCGTCTTGTATGTTCAAGTCAACAGGCATGTTTTTCCCATGCTCCTGCTTTTTCTACTCTCTTTTTGCTAGTCCTCCCGGTTTTGACCCTTGCCTGTTTCTGGACTCTGTACCCGCCTGCCTGACCATTCTGCCTCCCGTGTCTGCATCTGGGTCTCGCCTTGTGCCCTTATAACTACAACTGATCACTGGTCAGTTTATTTAACAACAGCCACCTTCTACTAGTCCTTGTTTGAATGATATGTTGCCATTGACAAGATAATGCCGGGGAGATCTCTCCCTTGTTCCTCTCGTTATTTGTGTGTTTAAAAAGGACACACTGAGTCAGAGCAGACACAATCCCATTATCCCAGATACTGTACGCTCCTCATACCTCCTCCTTCTTTTCTGTCTCTCCTTCTCCTTTCTCTCAATCCTCTCATTCTGGGCCAGACACATGCCAGCTCTCATCTCTTGTCGGAGGATTTGAAGAACCAAACATGGAGATCCATTATCCCTCCCTACCCACGGGTCTCTCATCTGGTGATGCAATTGTCTAGGCTCCTTTCCCACCCAGCCTCCCTCCACTGCTCGGCAAGCAGCGATCAAACCAACCAACCAGAGGCGGTGTCCCAAATGGAACACTTGAGTAGTGCACTATATACTGTAAAGTAGTGCACTATATAGGGAATAGGGTACCATTTGGGAAACAATCACAGCAGCCACACGACCATGAAATCCACAAAGCCTCCATCTAATACCTCCTGTAATTTATGTGTCTCTGATACGTGTCATGCTTCGGCAAAACAAACGGCCCTTTGTCACTGACAGCTTCCTTTGATCAGGATGAATCACATTCACTGTCTCACTGGAATATATGCCCTGCTGCCAGTGCTGCTGGTTTCCTGTGCAAGTATTTCCTCTCCTCCCCCTGTCCTCCCTTCCCCTCCTCCCCTTGTCCTCGCTACAATAGTGCCAAAACTCTCCCTTTTCTCACACACATGCGCGCACACACACAGGCACACAGACAGGCACACACACAGTCACACACACACACACACACACACAGGCACACAGACACACACAAAGGCACACAGACACACAGACACATGCACAGGCACACAGACACACACAAAGGCACACAGACACACAGGGTGTGATTGACAGCTAGAGGGAATAAAAGGGGTGGAGGGGTGAGGGAGAGGGAAGTTATGAGGACAGACAACACAAGAGTATAAGAGAGTCCAACATCTGTTAAGTCACACAAGCTGAAATGACCCCTGATGAACTGCCAGAGCAACCAACTGCCAGTTCAGTTCAATTTAGTTCAGCCACCAGGATCAAAATCACCTGTCAGACATGTTTTTGTATCAGGCAACCTGTGGAGTGGATGGACGTCATCCAAATGAAAACATAACATCTAAACATAGTTGAGTTATTTTGAAACTTCCACTGTGGCATGTTATCATTTTATTTATACATATAGACAGATTTAGGATACATCCCAAATAGCACATTAATTCCTATGTAGTGCACTACTTATGACAAGGCATTATAGGAAATATATAGTATACAGTAGAGAATAGGGTGCCATTTGGGACACACACATAGAAAGCGCTGGAGTGGGGCTAACTGACAGAGTGATTAAGCATGTCACTGTTGGGTTCAGAGATTGACAGTAATGTGGGTTGACTTGAGCACACAAGGGGAGAAGACTGGGCTGGTTGTGTAACAGGCAGGTACTGTTCTCCTGTAGCCCATGAAACAAACCGCTGTTGACATCCCTGTCACCAACACTCATTTCCACCGCTCCGCCAGATTAAACTCAACTGCCGAGCCGCTAAAGACAGTGGCATTAAATTAACGCTGTGCTGACGGCCAACATGTTTCGTGTTCGACTTGAGGCTGTTTTCTTTTTCGTTTCGCCTCATATGAAATGTTATCATTCACTTCACATTCCAAAAGTAAGGATCAAATATTAAATTGGAGTAGATTTGGAGGAGCTTTGATAAGTGTGTGGGATCAAAAACACTGGTTTTGAGATTGAAATGCTCTCTAGACATTTTACCTAATAGGCATATTCTGGCTTTTAGAGCCAACTTTTATAGACTTTCCCGAAATGACACACACATAGGCCTATACTCTCCCTCTTCCTTACACACACACAAGCACACGCACACAAACACACATCATTCAATAGAGGGGAAATGACACACAGCATATTTTCATAAATCTCCCGGCCTGTTGGCATACGTAGCTCTGGCATAGGGCCTGTCAGCAGGCTGTCTCCTTAGTTTAACCATCAGACACACATAAACAAGCAAACAAACAGGGACAGCACACTGTGCCCTGCGTACAAGATAGAGAGAGAGAGAGAGAGTGTATAATGTTTACAGTTTATTTCACTTTTGTTTATTGTCTGTTTCACTTGTTTTGGCAATGTAAACATACAGTATGTTTCCCATACCAATAAAGCCCATTGAATTGAGAGGGGGGGGGGGGGGAGAGAGCACTATAAATTATGAGAGAGAGTGAAGGAGAGAAAGAGAAAGCTCTGAACTTGAAAAACCAAACATGGAGATCCATTTCCCTCCCCACCCACGTGTTTCTCATCTGGTGATGCAATTGTCAAGCAGGCAAGCAGTAATCCAACCAACCAAACAGAGAGAGGGAGGGAGACACAGGTTAAGTTAGCCTGATTTAATCTCAAACACCAAACTCCAATTATGAGGCCATTATCCCTTTGACTGGTACTGTAACATAAGCCGGGCGGCCGGGGGCAAACGTGAGTCACTATTAGTTTGGGAAAGTGACTTTGATGAGGTGGCTGATAGCCATGGCACAGAGCCCACACATCTACCTGCCTCTGTCCTGAAACGGTATTGGTCCTGATTGCTTTACTCCCCTGTTCAGAGATACACACGCACACACATGCACTTGCACAGGGAAAGGGCTGGGTAGAAGTAGAGGTAGGGACAGGGATGGGTAGAGGTAGGGGCAGGCACAGGGCTGGGTAGAGGTAGGGGCAGGCACAGGGCTGGGTAGAGGTAGGGGCAGGCACAGGGCTGGGTAGAGGTAGGGGCAGGCACAGGGCTGGGTAGAGATAGGGGCAGGCACAGGGCTGGGTAGAGGTAGAGGCAGGCACAGGGCTGGGTAGAGGTAGAGGCAGGCACAGGGCTGGGTAGAAGTAGAGGCAGGCACAGGGCTGGGTAGAGGTAGGGGCAGGCACAGGGCTGGGTAGAGGTAGAGGCAGGCACAGGGCTGGGTAGAGGTAGGGGCAGGCACAGGGCTGGGTAGAAGTAGGGGCAGGCACAGGGCTGGGTAGAGGTAGAGGCAGGCACAGGACTGGGGAGAGGTAGGGGCAGGGCTGGGTAGAGGTAGAGGCAGGCACAGGGCTGGGTAGAGGTAGGGGCAGGCACAGGGCTGGGTAGAGGTAGAGGCAGGCACAGGGCTGGGTAGAGGTAAGGACAGGCACAGGGCTGGGTAGAGGTAGGGGTAGAGGCAGGCACAGGGCTGGGTAGAGGTAAAGGCAGGGACGGGGATGGGTAGAGGTAGAGGCAGGCACAGGGATGGGTAGAGGTAGAGGCAGGCACAGGGCTGGGTAGAGGTAGAGGCAGGCACAGGGCTGGGTAGAGGTAGAGGCAGGCACCGGGCTGGGTAGAGGTAGAGGCAGGCACAGGGATGGGTAGAGGTAGAGGCAGGGACAGGGACAGGGCTGGGTAGAGGTAGAGGCAGGGACGGGGCTGGGTAGAGGTAGAGGCAGGCACAGGGCTGGGTAGAGGTAGGGGCAGGCATAGGGCTGGGTAGAGGTAGAGGCAGGCACAGGGCTGGGTAGAGGTAGAGGCAGGCACAGGGCTGGGTAGAGGTAGGGGCAGGCACAGGGATGGGTAGAGGTAGGGGCAGGTACAGGGCTGGGTAGAGGTAGGGGCAGGCACAGGGCTGGGTAGAGGTAGGGGCAGGCATAGGGCTGGGTAGAGGTAGAGGCAGGCACAGGGCTGGATAGAGGTAGAGGCAGGCACAGGGCTGGGTAGAGGTAGAGGCAGGCACGGGGCTGGGTCGAGGTAGAGGCAGGCACAGGGCTGGATAGAGGTAGAGGCAGGCACAGGGCTGGGTAGAGGTAGAGGCAGGCACAGGGCTGGGTAGAGGTCGAGGCAGGCATAGGGCTGGGTAGAGGTAGAGGCAGGCACAGGGCTGGATAGAGGTAGAGGCAGGCACAGGGCTGGGTAGAGGTAGAGGCAGGCACAGGGCTGGGTAGAGGTAAGGACAGGCACAGGGCTGGGTAGAGGTAGGGGCAGGCACAGGGCTGGGTAGAGGTAGGGGCAGGCACAGGGCTGGGTAGAGGTAGGGGCATGCACAGGGCTGGGTAGAGGTAAGGACAGGCACAGGGCTGGGTAGAGGTAGGGGCAGGCACAGGGCTGGGTAGAGGTAAGGACAGGCACAGGGCTGGGTAGAGGTAGGGGCAGGGCTGGATAGAGGTAGGGGCAGGCACAGGGCTGGGTAGAGGTAGAGGCAGGCACAGGGCTGGGTAGAGGTAGGGACAGGCACAGGGCTGGGTAGAGGTAAGGACAGGCACAGGGCTGGGTAGAGGTAGAGGCAGGCACAGGGCTGGGTAGAGGTAGGGACAGGCACAGGGCTGGGTAGAGGTAAGGACAGGCACAGGGCTGGGTAGAGGTAGAGGCAGGCACAGGGCTGGGTAGAGGTAGGGGCAGGCACAGGGCTGGGTAGAGGTAGAGGCAGGCACAGGGCTGGGTAGAGGTAGGGGCAGGCACAGGGCTGGGTAGAGGTAGAGGCAGGCACAGGGCTGGGTAGAGGTAGGGTTAGGCACAGGGCTGGGTAGAGGTAGAGGCAGGCACAGGGCTGGGTAGAGGTAAGGACAGGCACAGGGCTGGGTAGAGGTAGGGGCAGGCACAGGGCTGGGTAGAGGTAGAGGCAGGCACAGGGCTGGGTAGAGGTAAGGACAGGCACAAGGCTGGGTAGAGGTAGAGGCAGGCACAGGGCTGGGTAGAGGTAGGGGCAGGCACAGGGCTGGATAGAGGTAGAGGCAGGCACAGGGCTGGGTAGAGGTAGGGGCAGGCACAGGGCTGGGTAGAGGTAGGGGCAGGCACAGGGCTGGGTAGAGGTAGAGGCAGGCACAGGTTTGGGTAGAGGTAAGGACAGGCACAGGGCTGGGTAGAGGTAGAGCCAGGGACAGGGCTGGGTAGAGGTAGGGGCAGGCACAGGGCTGGGTAGAGGTAGAGGCAGGGACGGGGATGGGTAGAGGTAGAGGTAGATACAGGTCGGGCCTGGGTAGAGGTAGAGGTAGATACAGGTTGGGCTGGGTAGAGGTAGATACAGGTCGAGGCTGGGTAGAGGTAGCGGTAGATGCAGGTCGGGGCTGGGTAGAGGTAGAGGTAGATACAGGTCGGTCTGGGTAGCTGTAGATACAGGTCGGGCTGGGTAGAGGTAGATACAGGTCGGGGCTGGGTAGAGGTAGAGGTAGATACAGGTCGGGCTGGGTAGAGGTAGATACAGGTCGGGGCTGGGTAGAGGTAGCGGTAGATACAGGTCGGGGCTGGGTAGAGGGAGAGGTAGATACAGGTCGGGGCTGGGTAGAGGGAGAGGTAGATACAGGTCGGGGCTGGGTAGAGGTAGAGGTAGATACAGGTCGGGGCTGGGTAGGTAGAGATAGATACAGGTCGGGGCTGGGTAGAGGGAGAGGTAGGTACAGGTCGGAGCTGGGTAGAGGTAGAGGTAGATACAAGTCGGGGCTGGGTAGAGGTAGAGGCAGGTACAGGTCGGGGCTGAGTAGAGGTAGATACAGGTCGAGGCTGGGTAGAAGTAGATACAGGTCGGGCTAGGTCGATACAGGTTGGGCTGGGTAGAGGTAGATACAGGTCGGGCTGGGTAGAAGTAGATACAGGTCGGGCTAGGTCGAGGTAGATACAGGTTGGGCTGGGTAGAGGTAGATACAGGTCGGGGCTGGGTAGTGGTAGAGGTAGATACAGGTCGGGCGGGGTAGAGGTAAATACAGGTCGGGGCTGGGTAGAGGTAGATACAGGTTGGGGCTGGGTAGAGGTAGATACAGGTCGGGCTGGGTAGAGGTAGATACAGTTCGGGGCTGGGTAGAGGTAGCGGTAGATACAGGTCGGGGCTGGGTAGAGGGAGAGGTAGATACAGGTCGGGGCTGGGTAGAGGGAGAGGTAGATACAGGTCGGGGCTGGGTAGAGGTAGAGGTAGATACAGGTCGGGCTGGGTAGGTAGAGGTAGATACAAGTCGGGGCTGGGTAGAGGTAGAGGCAGGTACAGGTCGGGGCTGAGTAGAGGTAGATACAGGTCGAGGCTGGGTAGAAGTAGATACAGGTTGGGGCTGGGTAGAGGTAGATACAGGTCGGGCTAGGTAGAGGTAGATGCAGGTCGGGTTGGGTAGAGGTAGATACAGGTCGGGGCAGGGATGGGTAGAGGTAGATACAGGTCGGGGTTGGGTAGAGGTAGATACGGGTCAGGGCTGGGCTGGGTAGAGGGAGAGGTAGATACAGGTTGGGGCTGGGGCTATGTAGAGGTAGAGGCATGGACAGGGCTGGGTAGAGGTAGATACAGGTTGGGCTGGGTAGAGGTAGAGGTAAATACAGGTTGGGGCTGGGTAGAGGTAGATAAAGGTCGGGCTGGGTAGAGGTAGATACACGTCGGGGCTGGGTAGAGGTAGAGGTAAATACAAGTCGGGGCTGGGTAGAGGTAGAGGTAGATACAGGTCGGGCTGGGTAGAGGTAGATACAGGTCGG
This sequence comes from Salvelinus alpinus, assembly GCF_045679555.1. NCBI lineage: Eukaryota > Metazoa > Chordata > Actinopteri > Salmoniformes > Salmonidae > Salvelinus > Salvelinus alpinus. Next base: position 23,985,787 of record NC_092104.1, read on the forward strand.
GGCTGGGTAGAGGTAGCGGTAGATACAGGTCGGGGCTGGGTAGAGGGAGAGGTAGATACAGGTCGGGGCTGGGTAGAGGGAGAGGTAGATACAGGTCGGGGCTGGGTAGAGGTAGAGTTAGATACAGGTCGGGGCTGGGTAGGTAGAGGTAGATACAGGTCGGGGCTGGGTAGAGGGAGAGGTAGGTACAGGTCGGAGCTGGGTAGAGGTAGAGGTAGATACAAGTCGGGGCTGGGTAGAGGTAGAGGCAGGTACAGGTCGGGGCTGAGTAGAGGTAGATACAGGTCGAGGCTGGGTAGAAGTAGATACAGGTCGGGCTAGGTCGATACAGGTTGGGCTGGTTAGAGGTAGATACAGGTCGGGCTGGGTAGAAGTAGATACAGGTCGGGCTAGGTCGAGGTAGATACAGGTTGGGCTGGGTAGAGGTAGATACAGGTCGGGGCTGGGTAGTGGTAGAGGTAGATACAGGTCGGGCGGGGTAGAGGTAGAGGTAAATACAGGTCGGGGCTGGGTAGAGGTAGATACAGGTTGGGGCTGGGTAGAGGTAGATACAGGTCGGGCTGGGTAGAGGTAGATACAGTTCGGGGCTGGGTAGAGGTAGCGGTAGATACAGGTCGGGGCTGGGTAGAGGGAGAGGTAGATACAGGTCGGGGCTGGGTAGAGGGAGAGGTAGATACAGGTCGGGGCTGGGTAGAGGTAGAGGTAGATACAGGTCGGGCTGGGTAGGTAGAGGTAGATACAGGTCGGGGCTGGGTAGAGGGAGAGGTAGGTACAGGTCGGAGCTGGGTAGAGGTAGAGGTAGATACAAGTCGGGGCTGGGTAGAGGTAGAGGCAGGTACAGGTCGGGGCTGAGTAGAGGTAGATACAGGTCGAGGCTGGGTAGAAGTAGATACAGGTTGGGGCTGGGTAGAGGTAGATACAGGTCGGGCTAGGTAGAGGTAGATGCAGGTCGGGTTGGGTAGAGGTAGATACAGGTCGGGGCAGGGATGGGTAGAGGTAGATACAGGTCGGGGTTGGGTAGAGGTAGATACGGGTCAGGGCTGGGCTGGGTAGAGGGAGAGGTAGATACAGGTTGGGGCTGGGGCTATGTAGAGGTAGAGGCATGGACAGGGCTGGGTAGAGGTAGATACAGGTTGGGCTGGGTAGAGGTAGAGGTAAATACAGGTTGGGGCTGGGTAGAGGTAGATAAAGGTCGGGCTGGGTAGAGGTAGATACACGTCGGGGCTGGGTAGAGGTAGAGGTAAATACAAGTTGGGCTGGGTAGAGTTAGATACAGGTCGGGGCTGGGTAGAGGTAGCGGTAGATGCAGATCGGGGCTGGGTAGAGGTAGAGGTAGATACAGGTCGGTCTGGGTAGCGGTAGATACAGGTCGGGCTGGGTAGAGGTAGATACAGGTCGGGGCTGGGTAGAGGTAGAGGTAGATACAGGTCGGGCTGGGTAGAGGTAGATACAGGTCGGGGCTGGGTAGAGGTAGAGGTAGATACAGGTCGGGGCTGGGTAGAGGTGGAGGTAGATATAGGTCGGGCTGGGTAGAGGTAGAGGTAGATACAGGTCGGGGCTGGGTAGTGGTAGAGGTAGATACAGGTCGGGCGGGGTAGAGGTAGAGATAAATACAGGTCGGGGCTGGGTAGAGGTAGATACAGGTTGGGGCTGGGTAGAGGTAGATACAGGTCGGGCTGGGTAGAGGTAGATGCAGGTCGGGTTGGGTAGAGGTAGAGGTAGATACAGGTCGGGGCTGGGTAGTGGTAGAGGTAGATACAGGTCGGGCGGGGTAGAGGTAGAGATAAATACAGGTCGGGGCTGGGTAGAGGTAGATACAGGTTGGGGCTGGGTAGAGGTAGATACAGGTCGGGCTGGGTAGAGGTAGATGCAGGTCGGGTTGGGTAGAGGTAGATACAGGTCGGGGCAGGGATGGGTAGAGGTAGATTCAGGTCGGGGTTGGGTAGTGGTAGAGGTAGATACAGGTCGGGCGGGGTAGAGGTAGAGGTAGATACAGGTCGGGGCTGGGTAGTGGTAGAGGTAGATACAGGTCGGGCGGGGTAGAGGTAGAGATAAATACAGGTCGGGGCTGGGTAGAGGTAGATACAGGTTGGGGCTGGGTAGAGGTAGATACAGGTCGGGCTGGGTAGAGGTAGATGCAGGTCGGGTCGGGTAGAGGTAGATACAGGTCGGGGCAGGGATGGGTAGAGGTAGATACAGGTCGGGCTGGGTAGAGGTAGATACAGTTCGGGGCTGGGTAGAGGTAGCGGTAGATACAGGTCGGGGCTGGGTAGAGGGAGAGGTAGATACAGGTCGGGGCTGGGTAGAGGGAGAGGTAGATACAGGTCGGGGCTGGGTAGAGGTAGAGGTAGATACAGGTCGGGCTGGGTAGGTAGAGGTAGATACAAGTCGGGGCTGGGTAGAGGTAGAGGCAGGTACAGGTCGGGGCTGAGTAGAGGTAGATACAGGTCGAGGCTGGGTAGAAGTAGATACAGGTTGGGGCTGGGTAGAGGTAGATACAGGTCGGGCTAGGTAGAGGTAGATGCAGGTCGGGTTGGGTAGAGGTAGATACAGGTCGGGGCAGGGATGGGTAGAGGTAGATACAGGTCGGGGTTGGGTAGAGGTAGATACGGGTCAGGGCTGGGCTGGGTAGAGGGAGAGGTAGATACAGGTTGGGGCTGGGGCTATGTAGAGGTAGAGGCATGGACAGGGCTGGGTAGAGGTAGATACAGGTTGGGCTGGGTAGAGGTAGAGGTAAATACAGGTTGGGGCTGGGTAGAGGTAGATAAAGGTCGGGCTGGGTAGAGGTAGATACACGTCGGGGCTGGGTAGAGGTAGAGGTAAATACAAGTCGGGGCTGGGTAGAGGTAGAGGTAGATACAGGTCGGGCTGGGTAGAGGTAGATACAGGTCGGGGCTGGGTAGAGGTAGCGGTAGATACAGGTCGGGGCTGGGTAGAGGGAGAGGTAGATACAGGTCGGGGCTGGGTAGAGGGAGAGGTAGATACAGGTCGGGGCTGGGTAGAGGTAGAGTTAGATACAGGTCGGGGCTGGGTAGGTAGAGGTAGATACAGGTCGGGGCTGGGTAGAGGGAGAGGTAGGTACAGGTCGGAGCTGGGTAGAGGTAGAGGTAGATACAAGTCGGGGCTGGGTAGAGGTAGAGGCAGGTACAGGTCGGGGCTGAGTAGAGGTAGATACAGGTCGAGGCTGGGTAGAAGTAGATACAGGTTGGGGCTGGGTAGAGGTAGATACAGGTCGGGCTAGGTAGAGGTAGATGCAGGTCGGGTTGGGTAGAGGTAGATACAGGTCGGGGCAGGGATGGGTAGAGGTAGATACAGGTCGGGGTTGGGTAGAGGTAGATACGGGTCAGGGCTGGGCTGGGTAGAGGGAGAGGTAGATACAGGTTGGGGCTGGGGCTATGTAGAGGTAGAGGCATGGACAGGGCTGGGTAGAGGTAGATACAGGTTGGGCTGGGTAGAGGTAGAGGTAAATACAGGTTGGGGCTGGGTAGAGGTAGATAAAGGTCGGGCTGGGTAGAGGTAGATACACGTCGGGGCTGGGTAGAGGTAGAGGTAAATACAAGTCGGGGCTGGGTAGAGGTAGAGGTAGATACAGGTCGGGCTGGGTAGAGGTAGATACAGGTCGGGGCTGGGTAGAGGTAGCGGTAGATACAGGTCGGGGCTGGGTAGAGGGAGAGGTAGATACAGGTCGGGGCTGGGTAGAGGGAGAGGTAGATACAGGTCGGGGCTGGGTAGAGGTGGAGGTAGATATAGGTCGGGCTGGGTAGAGGTAGAGGTAGATACAGGTCGGGGCTGGGTAGAGGTAGAGGTAGGTCGGGCTAGGTCGATACAGGTTGGGCTGGTTAGAGGTAGATACAGGTCGGGCTGGGTAGAAGTAGATACAGGTCGGGCTAGGTCGAGGTAGATACAGGTTGGGCTGGGTAGAGGTAGATACAGGTCGGGGCTGGGTAGTGGTAGAGGTAGATACAGGTCGGGCGGGGTAGAGGTAGAGGTAAATACAGGTCGGGGCTGGGTAGAGGTAGATACAGGTTGGGGCTGGGTAGAGGTAGATACAGGTCGGGCTGGGTAGAGGTAGATACAGTTCGGGGCTGGGTAGAGGTAGCGGTAGATACAGGTCGGGGCTGGGTAGAGGGAGAGGTAGATACAGGTCGGGGCTGGGTAGAGGGAGAGGTAGATACAGGTCGGGGCTGGGTAGAGGTAGAGGTAGATACAGGTCGGGCTGGGTAGGTAGAGGTAGATACAGGTCGGGGCTGGGTAGAGGGAGAGGTAGGTACAGGTCGGAGCTGGGTAGAGGTAGAGGTAGATACAAGTCGGGGCTGGGTAGAGGTAGAGGCAGGTACAGGTCGGGGCTGAGTAGAGGTAGATACAGGTCGAGGCTGGGTAGAAGTAGATACAGGTTGGGGCTGGGTAGAGGTAGATACAGGTCGGGCTAGGTAGAGGTAGATGCAGGTCGGGTTGGGTAGAGGTAGATACAGGTCGGGGCAGGGATGGGTAGAGGTAGATACAGGTCGGGGTTGGGTAGAGGTAGATACGGGTCAGGGCTGGGCTGGGTAGAGGGAGAGGTAGATACAGGTTGGGGCTGGGGCTATGTAGAGGTAGAGGCATGGACAGGGCTGGGTAGAGGTAGATACAGGTTGGGCTGGGTAGAGGTAGAGGTAAATACAGGTTGGGGCTGGGTAGAGGTAGATAAAGGTCGGGCTGGGTAGAGGTAGATACACGTCGGGGCTGGGTAGAGGTAGAGGTAAATACAAGTTGGGCTGGGTAGAGTTAGATACAGGTCGGGGCTGGGTAGAGGTAGCGGTAGATGCAGATCGGGGCTGGGTAGAGGTAGAGGTAGATACAGGTCGGTCTGGGTAGCGGTAGATACAGGTCGGGCTGGGTAGAGGTAGATACAGGTCGGGGCTGGGTAGAGGTAGAGGTAGATACAGGTCGGGCTGGGTAGAGGTAGATACAGGTCGGGGCTGGGTAGAGGTAGAGGTAGATACAGGTCGGGGCTGGGTAGAGGTGGAGGTAGATATAGGTCGGGCTGGGTAGAGGTAGAGGTAGATACAGGTCGGGGCTGGGTAGTGGTAGAGGTAGATACAGGTCGGGCGGGGTAGAGGTAGAGATAAATACAGGTCGGGGCTGGGTAGAGGTAGATACAGGTTGGGGCTGGGTAGAGGTAGATACAGGTCGGGCTGGGTAGAGGTAGATGCAGGTCGGGTTGGGTAGAGGTAGAGGTAGATACAGGTCGGGGCTGGGTAGTGGTAGAGGTAGATACAGGTCGGGCGGGGTAGAGGTAGAGATAAATACAGGTCGGGGCTGGGTAGAGGTAGATACAGGTTGGGGCTGGGTAGAGGTAGATACAGGTCGGGCTGGGTAGAGGTAGATGCAGGTCGGGTTGGGTAGAGGTAGATACAGGTCGGGGCAGGGATGGGTAGAGGTAGATTCAGGTCGGGGTTGGGTAGTGGTAGAGGTAGATACAGGTCGGGCGGGGTAGAGGTAGAGGTAGATACAGGTCGGGGCTGGGTAGTGGTAGAGGTAGATACAGGTCGGGCGGGGTAGAGGTAGAGATAAATACAGGTCGGGGCTGGGTAGAGGTAGATACAGGTTGGGGCTGGGTAGAGGTAGATACAGGTCGGGCTGGGTAGAGGTAGATGCAGGTCGGGTCGGGTAGAGGTAGATACAGGTCGGGGCAGGGATGGGTAGAGGTAGATACAGGTCGGGGTTGGGTAGAGGTAGATACGGGTCAGGGCTGGGCTGGGTAGAGGTAGAGGTAGATACAGGTTGCTGCTGGTGCTATGTAGAAGTAGAGGCATGGACAGGGCTGGGTAGAGGTAGATACAGGTTGGGCTGGGTAGAGGTAGAGGTAAATACAGGTTGGGGCTGGGTAGAGGTAGATAAAGGTCGGGCTGGGTAGAGGTAGATACACGTCGGGGCTGGGTAGAGGTAGAGGAAAATACAAGTTGGGCTGGGTAGAGGTAGATACAGGTCGGGGCTGGGTAGAGGTAGCGGTAGATGCAGGTCGGGGCTGGGTAGAGGTAGAGGTAGATACAGGTCGGTCTGGGTAGCGGTAGATACAGGTCGGGCTGGGTAGAGGTAGATACAGGTCGGGGCTGGGTAGAGGTAGAGGTAGATACAGGTCGGGCTGGGTAGAGGTAGATACAGGTCGGGCTGGGTAGAGGTAGAGGTAGATACAGGTCGGGGCTGGGTAGAGGTAGAGGTAGATATAGGTCGGGGCTGGGTAGAGGTAGAGGTAGATACAGGTCGGGGCTGGGTAGAGGTAGAGGTAGATACAGGTCGGAGCTGGGTAGAGGTAGAGGTAGATACAAGTCGGGTCTGGGTAGAGGTAGAGGTAGGTACAGGTCGGGGCTGGGTAGAAGTAGATACAGGTCAGGCTAGGTCGAGGTAGATACAGGTTGGGCTGGGTAGAGGTTGATACAGGTCGGGCTGGGTAGAGGTAGAGGTAGATACAGGTCGGGCTGGATAGTGGTAGAGGTAGATACAGGTCGGGGCTGGGTAGAGGTAGAGGTAGGCACAGGGCTGGGTAGAGGTAGGGGCAGGGACGGGGCTGGGTAGAGGTAAGGACAGGCACAGGGCTGGGTAGAGGTAGAGGCAGGCACAGGGCTGGGTAGAGGTAGGGGCAGGCACAGGGCTGGGTAGAGGTAGAGGCAGGCACAGGGCTGGGTAAAGGTAGGGGCAGGCACAGGGCTGGGTAGAGGTAGAGGCAGGCACAGGGCTGGGTAGAGGTAGGGTTAGGCACAGGGCTGGGTAGAGGTAGAGGCAGGCACAGGGCTGGGTAGAGGTAGAGGCAGGCACAGGGCTGGGTAGAGGTAAGGACAGGCACGGGGCTGGGTAGAGGTAGAGGCAGGCACAGGGCTGGGTAGAGGTAGGGGCAGGCACAGGGCTGGATAGAGGTAGAGGCAGGCACAGGGCTGGGTAGAGGTAGGGGCAGGCACAGGGCTGGGTAGAGGTAGGGGCAGGCACGGGGCTGGGTAGAGGTAGAGGCAGGCACAGGTTTGGGTAGAGGTAAGGACAGGCACAGGGCTGGGTAGAGGTAGAGCCAGGGACAGGGCTGGGTAGGGGTAGGGGCAGGCACAGGGCTGGGTAGAGGTAGAGGCAGGCACAGGGCTGGGTAGAGGTAGGGGCAGGCACAGGGCTGGGTAGAGGTAGAGGCAGGCACAGGGCTGGGTAGAGGTAGGGTTAGGCACAGGGCTGGGTAGAGGTAGAGGCAGGCACAGGGCTGGGTAGAGGTAAGGACAGGCACAGGGCTGGGTAGAGGTAGGGGTAGGCACAGGGCTGGGTAGAGGTAGAGGCAGGCACAGGGCTGGGTAGAGGTAAGGACAGGCACAGGGCTGGGTAGAGGTAGAGGCAGGCACAGGGCTGGGTAGAGGTAGGGTCAGGCACAGGGCTGGATAGAGGTAGAGGCAGGCACAGGGCTGGGTAGAGGTAGGGGCAGGCACAGGGCTGGGTAGAGGTAGGGGCAGGCACAGGGCTGGGTAGAGGTAGAGGCAGGCACAGGTTTGGGTAGAGGTAAGGACAGGCACAGGGCTGGGTAGAGGTAGAGCCAGGGACAGGGCTGGGTAGAGGTAGGGGCAGGCACAGGGCTGGGTAGAGGTAGAGGCAGGCACAGGGCTGGGTAGAGGTAGGGTCAGGCACAGGGCTGGATAGAGGTAGAGGCAGGCACAGGGCTGGGTAGAGGTAGGGGCAGGCACAGGGCTGGGTAGAGGTAGGGGCAGGCACAGGGCTGGGTAGAGGTAGAGGCAGGCACAGGTTTGGGTAGAGGTAAGGACAGGCACAGGGCTGGGTAGAGGTAGAGCCAGGGACAGGGCTGGGTAGAGGTAGGGGCAGGCACAGGGCTGGGTAGAGGTAGAGGCAGGGACGGGGATGGGTAGAGGTAGAGGTAGAGGTGGATACAGGTCGGGCCTGGGTAGAGGTAGAGGTAGATACAGGTTGGGCTGGGTAGAGGTAGATACAGGTCGAGGCTGGGTAGAGGTAGCGGTAGATGCAGGTCGGGGCTGGGTAGAGGTAGAGGTAGATACAGGTCGGTCTGGGTAGCTGTAGATACAGGTCGGGCTGGGTAGAGGTAGATACAGGTCGGGGCTGGGTAGAGGTAGAGGTAGATACAGGTCGGGCTGGGTAGAGGTAGATACAGGTCGGGGCTGGGTAGAGGTAGCGGTAGATACAGGTCGGGGCTGGGTAGAGGGAGAGGTAGATACAGGTCGGGGCTGGGTAGAGGGAGAGGTAGATACAGGTCGGGGCTGGGTAGAGGTAGAGGTAGATACAGGTCGGGGCTGGGTAGGTAGAGGTAGATACAGGTCGGGGCTGGGTAGAGGGAGAGGTAGGTACAGGTCGGAGCTGGGTAGAGGTAGAGGTAGATACAAGTCGGGGCTGGGTAGAGGTAGAGGCAGGTACAGGTCGGGGCTGAGTAGAGGTAGATACAGGTCGAGGCTGGGTAGAAGTAGATACAGGTCGGGCTAGGTCGATACAGGTTGGGCTGGTTAGAGGTAGATACAGGTCGGGCTGGGTAGAAGTAGATACAGGTCGGGCTAGGTCGAGGTAGATACAGGTTGGGCTGGGTAGAGGTAGATACAGGTCGGGGCTGGGTAGTGGTAGAGGTAGATACAGGTCGGGCGGGGTAGAGGTAGAGGTAAATACAGGTCGGGGCTGGGTAGAGGTAGATACAGGTTGGGGCTGGGTAGAGGTAGATACAGGTCGGGCTGGGTAGAGGTAGATACAGTTCGGGGCTGGGTAGAGGTAGCGGTAGATACAGGTCGGGGCTGGGTAGAGGGAGAGGTAGATACAGGTCGGGGCTGGGTAGAGGTAGATACAGGTCGGTCTGGGTAGCGGTAGATACAGGTCGGGCTGGGTAGAGGTAGATACAGGTCGGGGCTGGGTAGAGGTAGAGGTAAATACAGGTTGGGGCTGGGTAGAGGTAGATAAAGGTCGGGCTGGGTAGAGGTAGATACACGTCGGGGCTGGGTAGAGGTAGAGGAAAATACAAGTTGGGCTGGGTAGAGGTAGATAAAGGTCGGGCTGGGTAGAGGTAGATACACGTCGGGGCTGGGTAGAGGTAGAGGTAAATACAAGTTGGGCTGGGTAGAGGTAGATACAGGTCGGGGCTGGGTAGAGGTAGCGGTAGATGCAGATCGGGGCTGGGTAGAGGTAGAGGTAGATACAGGTCGGTCTGGGTAGCGGTAGATACAGGTCGGGCTGGGTAGAGGTAGATACAGGTCGGGGCTGGGTAGAGGTAGAGGTAGATACAGGTCGGGCTGGGTAGAGGTAGATACAGGTCGGGCTGGGTAGAGGTAGATACAGGTCGGGGCTGGGTAGAGGTAGAGGTAGATACAGGTCGGGGCTGGGTAGAGGTGGAGGTAGATATAGGTCGGGCTGGGTAGAGGTAGAGGTAGATACAGGTCGGGGCTGGGTAGTGGTAGAGGTAGATACAGGTCGGGCGGGGTAGAGGTAGAGATAAATACAGGTCGGGGCTGGGTAGAGGTAGATACAGGTTGGGGCTGGGTAGAGGTAGATACAGGTCGGGCTGGGTAGAGGTAGATGCAGGTCGGGTTGGGTAGAGGTAGAGGTAGATACAGGTCGGGGCTGGGTAGTGGTAGAGGTAGATACAGGTCGGGCGGGGTAGAGGTAGAGATAAATACAGGTCGGGGCTGGGTAGAGGTAGATACAGGTTGGGGCTGGGTAGAGGTAGATACAGGTCGGGCTGGGTAGAGGTAGATGCAGGTCGGGTTGGGTAGAGGTAGATACAGGTCGGGGCAGGGATGGGTAGAGGTAGATACAGGTCGGGGTTGGGTAGTGGTAGAGGTAGATACAGGTCGGGCGGGGTAGAGGTAGAGGTAGATACAGGTTGGGGCTGGGTAGAGGTAGATACAGGTCGGGCTGGGTAGAGGTAGATGCAGGTCGGGTTGGGTAGAGGTAGATACAGGTCGGGGCAGGGATGGGTAGAGGTAGATACAGGTCGGGGTTGGGTAGTGGTAGAGGTAGATACAGGTCGGGCGGGGTAGAGGTAGAGGTAGATACAGGTCGGGGCTGGGTAGTGGTAGAGGTAGATACAGGTCGGGCGGGGTAGAGGTAGAGATAAATACAGGTCGGGGCTGGGTAGAGGTAGATACAGGTTGGGGCTGGGTAGAGGTAGATACAGGTCGGGCTGGGTAGAGGTAGATGCAGGTCGGGTTGGGTAGAGGTAGATACAGGTCGGGGCAGGGATGGGTAGAGGTAGATACAGGTCGGGGTTGGGTAGAGGTAGATACGGGTCAGGGCTGGGCTGGGTAGAGGTAGAGGTAGATACAGGTTGCTGCTGGTGCTATGTAGAGGTAGAGGCATGGACAGGGCTGGGTAGAGGTAGATACAGGTTGGGCTGGGTAGAGGTAGAGGTAAATACAGGTTGGGGCTGGGTAGAGGTAGATAAAGGTCGGGCTGGGTAGAGGTAGATACACGTCGGGGCTGGGTAGAGGTAGAGGAAAATACAAGTTGGGCTGGGTAGAGGTAGATACAGGTCGGGGCTGGGTAGAGGTAGCGGTAGATGCAGGTCGGGGCTGGGTAGAGGTAGAGGTAGATACAGGTCGGTCTGGGTAGCGGTAGATACAGGTCGGGCTGGGTAGAGGTAGATACAGGTCGGGGCTGGGTAGAGGTAGAGGTAGATACAGGTCGGGCTGGGTAGAGGTAGATACAGGTCGGGCTGGGTAGAGGTAGAGGTAGATACAGGTCGGGGCTGGGTAGAGGTAGAGGTAGATATAGGTCGGGGCTGGGTAGAGGTAGAGGTAGATACAGGTCGGGGCTGGGTAGAGGTAGAGGTAGATACAGGTCGGAGCTGGGTAGAGGTAGATACAGGTCAGGCTAGGTCGAGGTAGATACAGGTTGGGCTGGGTAGAGGTTGATACAGGTCGGGCTGGGTAGAGGTAGAGGTAGATACAGGTCGGGCTGGATAGTGGTAGAGGTAGATACAGGTCGGGGCTGGGTAGAGGTAGAGGTAAATACAGGTCGGGCGGGGTAGAGGTAGAGGTAAATACAGGTCGGGGCTGGGTAGAGGTAGATACTGGTCGGGCTGGGTAGAGGTAGATACAGGGCGGGTTGGGTAGAGGTAGATACAGGTCGGGGCAGGGATGGGTAGAGGTAGATACAGGTCGGGGTTGGGTAGAGGTAGATACGGGTCAGGGCTGGCCTGGGTAGAGGTAGAGGTAGATACAGGTTGGGGCTGGGGCTGGGTAGCGGTAGATACAGGTCGGGGCTAGGCTGGGTAGAGGTAGAGATAGATACAGGTTTGGCTGGGTAGAGATAAATACAAGTTGGGCTGGGTAGAGGTAGGTACAGGTTGGGCTGGATAGAAGTGGATACAGGTCGGGGCTGGGTAGAGGTAGATACAGGTCCGGGCTGGGTAGCGGTAGAGGTAAATACAGGTCCGGCGGGGTAGAGGTAGAGGTAGATACAGATCGGGGCTGGGTAGATGTAGATACAGGTCGGGCTGGGTAGAGGTAGAGCTAGATACTGGTCGGGGCTGGGCTGGGTAGAGGTAGATACAGGTTGGTGCTGGGTAGAGGTAGAGGTCGATACAAGTCAGAGCTGGGTAGAGGTAGAGGTAGATACAGGTCGGGCTGGGTAAAGGTAGATACAGGTCGGGGCTGGGTAGAGGTAGATACAGGTCGGGGCTGGGTAGAGGTAGCGGTAGACCGTGTCTGTGCCTCGACCTAGGTTGGGCAAAACTAAACATGGCAGTGTTCGCCTTAGCAATCTCACTAGAATATAGACCTCCTCCATTCCTGCCATTATTGAAAGAGATCGTGATACCTCACATCTCAAAATAGGGCTACTTAATGTTAGATCCCTCACTTCAAAGGCAGTTATAGTCAATGAACTAATCACTGATCATAATCTTGATGTGATTGGCCTGACAGAAACATGGCTTAAGCCTGATGAATTTACTGTGTTAAATGAGGCCTCACCCCCTGGTTACACTAGTGACCATATCCCCCGTGCATCCCGCAAAGGCGGAGGTGTTGCTAACATTTACATTAGCAAATTTCAATTTACCAAAAATAAAACAACGTTTTCGTCTTTTGAGCTTCTAGTCATGAAATCTATGCAGCCTACTCAATCACTTTTTATAGCTACTGTTTACAGTCCTCCTGGGCCATATACAGCGTTCCTCACTGAGTTCCCTGAATTCCTATCGGACCTCGTAGTCATAGCAGATAATATTCAAATTGTTGGTGATTTTAATATTCACATGGAAAAGTCCACAGACCCACACCAAAAAGCTTTCGCAGCCATCATCAACTCAGTTGGTTTTGTCGAACATGTCTCTGGACCTACTCACTGTCACAGTCATACTCTGGACCTAGTTTTGTCCCATGGAATAAATGTTGTGGATCTTAATGTTTTTCCTCATAATCCTGGACTATCGGACCACCATTATATTACGTTTGCAATCGCAACAAATAATCTGCTCAGACCCCAACCAAGGAGCATCAAAAGTCGTGCTATAAATTCTCAGACAACACAAAGATTCCTTGATGCCCTTCCAGACTCCTTCTGCCTACCCAAGGACGTCAGAGGACAAAAATCAGTTAACCACCCAACTGAGGAACTCAATTTAACCTTGCGCAATACCCTAGATGCAGTTGCACCCCTCAAAACTAAAAACATTTGTCATAAGAAACTAGCTCCCTGGTATACAGAAAATACCCGTGCTCTGAAGCAAGCTTCCAGAAAATTGGAACGGAAATGGCGCCACACCAAACTGGAAGTCTTCGGACTAGCTTGGAAAGACAGTACCGTGCAGTATCGAAGAGCCCTCACTGCTGCTCGATCATCCTATTTTTCCAACTTAATTGAGGAAAATAAGAGCAATCCAAAATTTATTTTTGATACTGTCGCAAAGCTAACTAAAAAGCAGCATTCCCCAAGTGAGGATGGCTTTCACTTCAGCAGTAATAAATTCATGAACTTCTTTGAGGAAAAGATCATGATCATTAGAAAGCAAATTACGGACTCCTCTTTAAATCTGTGTAGTCCTCCAAAGCTCAGCTGTCCTGAGTCTGCAGAACTCTGCCAGGACCTAGGATCAAGAGAGACACTCAAGTGTTTTAGTACTATATCTCTTGACACAATAATGAAAATAATCATGGCCTCTAAACCTTCAAGCTGCATACTGGACCCTATTCCAACTAAACTACTGAAAGAGCTGCTTCCTGTGCTTGGCCCTCCTATGTTGAACATAATAAACGTCTCTTTATCCACCGGATGGGTACCAAACTCACTAAAAGTGGCAGTAATAAAGCCTCTCTTGAAAAAGCCAAACCTTGACCCAGAAAATATAAAAAACTAATCGGCCTATATCGAATCTTCCATTCCTCTCAAAAAAAAAAAAAAAAGCTGTTGCACAGCAACTCACTGCTTTCCTGAAGACAAACAGTGTATACGAAATGCTTCAGTCTGGTTTTAGACCCCATCATAGCACTGAGACTGCACTTGTGAAGGTGGTAAATGACCTTTTAATGGCGTCAGACCGAGGCTCTGCATCTGTCCTCGTGCTCCTAGATCTTAGTGCTGCCTTTGATACCATCGATCACCACATTCTTTTGGAGAGATTGGAAACCCAAATTGGTCTACACGGACAAGTTCTGGCCTGGTTTAGATCTTATCTGTCGGAAAGATATCAGTTTGTCTCTGTGAATGGTTTGTCCTCTGACAAATCAACTGTACATTTCGGTGTTCCTCAAGGTTCCGTTTTAGGACCAGTATTGTTTTCACTATATATTTTACCTCTTGGGGATGTCATTCGAAAACATAATGTTAACTTTCACTGCTATGCGGATGACACACAGCTGTACATTTCAATGAAACATGGTGAAGCCCCAAAATTGCCCTCGCTAGAAGCCTGTGTTTCAGACATAAGGAAGTGGATGGCTGAAAACGTTCTACTTTTAAACTCGGACAAAACAGAGATGCTTGTTCTAGGTCCCAAGAAACAAAGAGATCTTCTGTTGAATCTGACAATTAATCTTGATGGTTGTAAAGGCGTCTCAAATAAAACTGTGAAGGACCTCGGCGTTATTCTGGACCCTGATCTCTCTTTTGACGAACATATCAAGACTGTTTCAAGGACAGCTTTTTTTCCAATAAACTTCAGTTAGTGCTAAATACGGCTGCTAAAATCCTGACTAGAACCAAAATATTTGATCATATTATTCCAGTGCTAGCCTCCCTACACTGGCTTCCTGTTAAGGCAAGGGCTGATTTCAAGGTTTTACTGCTAACCTACAAAGCATTACATGGGCTTGCTCCTACCTATCTTTCCGATTTGGTCCTGCCGTACATACCTACACGTACGCTACAGTCACAAGACGCTAATTATCCCTAGAATTTCTAAGCAAACAGCTGGAGGCAGGGCTTTCTCCTATAGATCTCCATTTCTATGGAATGGTCTGCCTACCCATGTGAGAGACGCAGATTCGGTCTCAACTTTTAAGTCTTTACTGAAGACTCATCTCTTCAGTGGGTCAAATGATTGAGTGTAGTCTGGCCCAGGAGTGTGAAGGTGAACGGAAAGGCTCTGGAGCAACGAACCGCCCTTGCTGTCTCTGCCTGGCCGGTTCCCCTCTCTCCACTGGGATTCTCTGCCTCTAACCCTATTACAGGGGCTGAGTCACTGGCTTACTGGTGCTCTTTCATGCCGTCCCTAGCAGGGGTGCGACACTTGAGTGGGTTGAGTCACTGACGGGAGTCACCCCCCCCCCCCCCCCTTGGGTTGTGCCATGGCGGAGATCTTTGTGGGCTATACTCGGCCTTGTCTCAGGATGGTAAGTTGGTGGTTGAAGATATCCCTCTAGTGGTGTGGGGGCTGTGCTTTGGCAAAGTGGGTGGGGTTATATCCTTCCTGTTTGGCCCTGTCCGGGGGTATCATCGGATGGGGCCACAGTGTCTCCTGATCCCTCCTGTCTCAGCCTCCAGTATTTATGCTGCATTAGTTTATGTGTCGGGGGGCTAGGGTCAGTTTGTTATATCTGGAGTACTTCTCCTGTCTTATCCGGTGTCCTGTGTGAATTTAAGTATGCTCTCTCTAATTCTCTCTTTCTCTCTTTCTTTCTCTCTCTCGGAGGACCTGAGCCCTAGGACCATGCCTCAGGACTACCCGGCATGATGACTCCGTGCTGTCCCCAGTCCACCTGGCCGTGCTGCTGCTCCAGTTTCAACTGTTCTGCCTGTAGAGACACTCTTAATGATCGGCTATGAAAAGCCAACTGACATTTACTCCTGAGGTGCTGACTTGCTGCACCCTCGACAACTACTGTGATTATTATTATTTGACCATGCTGGTCATTTATGAACATTTGAACATCTTGGCCATGTTCTGTTATAATCTCCACCAGGCACAGCCAGAAGAGGACTAGCCACCCCTCATAGCCTGGTTCCTCTCTAGGTTTCTTCCTAGGTTTTGGCCTTTCTAGGGAGTTTTTCCTAGCCACTGTGCTTCTACACCTGCATTGCTTGCTGTTTGGGGTTTTAGGCTGGGTTTCTGTACAGCACTTTGAGATATCAGCTGATGTAAGAAGGGCTATATAAATAAATTTGATTTGATTTGATTTAGATACAGGTCGGGGCTGGCCCACAGAGAGACAGCCGGCCTTAGAGCCACTCCACCTTCCCTTCTGTTCCATCTCGTCCTCTGCGACTCAATCGGCTCCCTTTCTCAATACTCCCCAGCCAGCATTGGTCAATTATGCTTACCCACACCATTATTAGTTTCATTATAAGGCCATTTTAGTTGCTTTCTGCCTGTCACATATGCTCAACGATGTCTTTGGCTTGACTTGATTCCCCTTGACAGGCTTTTCTTTAACTCAAAGCCAAGGGAAGAAAGAGGGAGCAAGAGGAGAGAGAGGGAGATGGAGTCACTCATTAAGTCTACTTAGTTGGGGGTACAGGGGGAGAATGATGGCTAACATACATGCTTTTGTGGTGATCCACATGCTGTAGGCTTTGACATCTGGCACGGCGTAATAATAAAAATAAAGACTTATTCACATTTCAGTTTGGAGGGAGAGGGAGAGGGAGGTATATAAAAGGGGCAAAAGGCAAGGAAAGATGGCAACATTACTCTATCTCCCTGCTCGTTGACACATTTATAAACACAGTTGAGGAATTACAAGGCTTTTCAATTTTACTGTGTTTGGCAGTGCAACACAGTCCCAATACCCTCTCACGCTGCTGTTTGCCATCCCTTCGTTTCCTAGCCCAGCCAAGTCCATGCTCAAGTCCGTCAGTCCCCCTTTCCCCATCTTTCATCCTGTCATCGCTAAAGTGATAGTCAGGGAATTCCTGGGGTAAAAAAACTTAATTGTGAAGGTTAGAGTACTCACGCACTCTCCTTCCACACTAAATCATAGCTGAAGCCCAGATCTCTCAATCGGTGACGGCTCATTTGGAAATGCAGCCCTGGGCTCTTGCTTCCCTCGTGCGTGCCAACTATAATAATTCTTATTTTTATTTCTCCAGCTCAATTTTATAATTTGACAATTTTTCACTGTCAGCCTCAGACTTTTGAAGAATTTCTGTTGAATTTCCTGCTGGTTTTAGCGCCAAGGTCCATTCTGTCTCTCACTTTTTTGCAATGCTCTCTCTCTCTCTGTATTCCCCATACTCTTTCCAGTCGCTCAGTTCTACTTAAAACCTTTTACTGCAGTGGGCTAAATCAGGGTCACACAGAGTGTTTCTTGGTAGACTTAAACAAATGTACTTTGAAAGCAAAGTATACACCTCACACACATGGTTATGGACTTTAAAAAATAAGATACCTGTACCATGTCAGATATAATGTATTACATTTTGAGTTTGCATCCCAATATTACACTTTATATACATCACAGAAGACTGAAATATAACAAAACCGTTTGACGTAGAAACACCAGATTTCCGTCTTTAAAAAAAAATCTGTTTATTAATTATGAAGTTATGAAAGATATAACTTTCCACCTATATGAGGCCACTAGTCATTTGACTACAGGAAAGGGATACAAACTATCCAGCCCTCCATCCATGGACTCCCACCATCCCTGTATGTCCTTGTCCTCCCTCCCTGTATGGCTCAGTTGGTAGAGTATGGCGCTTGCATCGTCAGTGTTGTGGGTTTGATTCCCAGTATCACCCATACTTAATATATGTATGCACACGTGACTGTAAGTCACTTTGGATAAAAGTGCTTGCAAAATGGCATATATTATCTCTCCCACCCTGCATTAATTTCACTATTTATGTTTTTCCCATCCTCAACTACATACCTTTACAAATCAAATAGTATCTACACTGAGTGTACAAAACATTAAGAACACCCTCCTAATATTGTTTATATAATAACAATGAGTTTCAACTTCATGAGACGTAAGATCAGCTCCATTTCACAATGAGAAACCTCACATTGGTGATATCATTGTCATGTCATTTCTCATTCACATCGCAGGCACTGACATACTGACTCGGACCAGCAAAGCTTCTGATAATGCCTGACCTAATCCTTTTCCCATAGTACTCTACTTCCCTCTCTCCTCCCTCTCTGTTGTTGGCTCACAATGTACTAAACCCAGTAAAACCTGCCCTCGTCCACATGTTTTTGCAATTCCCCTCTAGGAGTTATGATTCAACTAAAACATAATCTCAATTCTTCTCAAAGCATGAAGCATTGCAAGATAAACAAGATTGTGGGGAAAAATCCATCCTTTTGTCCCCTTTTAGTGGTAAGAGATTGAGTGTGTTTGGCATTCCCAGGGTTTATGGGGTTCTGGTCAAAAGTAGTGCACTACATAGGGAATAGGGTGCCATTTGGGATGTAGTCCCAACCAGTCTGAGTAGTGCTCTCTGGGTTTATAGAAATAGTGCCATGCTGGCCTAATCACATTACAGGTGCCATATTATAGCAAGCTGTCACTTTCAATTTGAGCCCCCCCCCCCGCCCCCCCTGTAGCGCTCTAAACAAGCCTTTTCTTCATATTTCTGTTTGGATTCTGGCTAGATAGAGGCAGCTCACTCGGTCTGTGTCCAAAATAGCACCCTATTCCCTATGCAGTGCACTACTTTTGACCAGGCTTTGGTCAAAAATACTGCACCATATAGGGAATATGATACCATTTGGGACACAACCTGGAACTGGTCGTAAAGGGGGAGTGGAGGCGCTCCACATCTGCAGCAGCAGCGTCGATCATATGTTTACAATTAATGTTGGTGAGGGAGATGGCGGTGAGGGGAGGGAAGGGAAAGGGGGACAAACCAGCCCTTGTGACCTCTTCATACTGAGTCACATATCTGAGCTCCCTCTTGTCTTCCATTTGAAGCCCTGTCATGAGTCTAGTCTACCAATCTGTCCCACTGTGAGGAAACCATGTCGGTGGTAGTGGCCCTGCAGTTACTTAATAAGTTCACTGGAAAAGTGTATGCAGCCAGTCGCTCTGTGCTAGCATTGAGCAAGGTAAACTGTGGAGATATGAAAGACAAGAAGGAGGGGGGAGAGTAGGCCTATTACACTGGAGCAGTCTAAATCATTTCTCCTCCAATAGAGTGAAATGACTCAGGAACAGTAGGAGTTGGAGCTCTTTTGTTTAGAAATGAATCATTTGAGAGAATGAGAGCTTAAACCCTCTGTTTTTCCAAACTGAAGAACCTGACTTTGTAGCCATTCATATCCCACTTCCCCCCAGCAGCCCGTGGATGAGCTCTCTCACTCTGTCCATCCTGTATGCAGGGCACAGTGTGTTGTCTGGTTTATGTGTGTCTGATGGTTAAACTAAGGAGACAGCCTGCTGACAGCACAGAGCTACTATGCCAACAGGCAGGGAGATTTATGAAAATACGCTCTGTGTCATTTCCCCTCTATTTCACTTTGTCATGAAGTGTGTGTGTTTGTTTGTGTGCATGCACTCCGGTGCTCCCGGCTCCCAGCTCCAATAAATTCCTCTAGGCACGTCAACAGGCCTACTAGACCAAGAAGGAAAGAAACCCAGCATCAGTAGTGTGTATTCATGGATGCCGAGGGAATCCAGGCTGCATCACATCCGGTTGTGATTGGGAGTCCATAGGGCGGGTGCACAACTGGCCCAGCGTCGTCCGGGTTTGGCCGGTGTAGGCTGTCATTGTAAATATGAATTTGTTCTTAACTGACTTAACTAGTTAAATAAAGGTTCAATAAAAAAAGCCAGGTTTCCCCAAAAAAATTGACCAAGAAAACTCAAAAACCCAAAATTATCTTTTGTCTCTGTGTTTCATAATCTTCCTTCAATTTGCAAGAGGCTGAATGTATCTCACGGGAGAAAGCATCCGAGCGAGAAAAACAGCGCCCCTCTATCTCTCTACGTGTAGGCCAGCTAACTGATGCTGTCTGGTCCAAACCAGTATGACATCGTTGCCGCCCGTAGCATTGAAGGCAAGGGAAGCAAGCTGAGCACTTGGCCTCCCTTGATAAAAAAAAGTATAGCGTTGAGCTAAACTGAGCGAGCTCAACTGTGAATGGTCCTGGCTCACCAAAAAAAGAGTGTCAATGGAAGCCAGCATGGATGTTGGTGTAACTCCTATCAAATCCCATTGAGAGCAGATTTGTTTTGAATTGTTGAATTGTTGAATTGAACTTGAATTGAACTTGAATTGTTGCATCTCGTTGTGTTGTTGTCCTCCTGTGGCTAACTAGCTAGCTAGCTACAATTGTCCCTTTCCTAAATTAGCCATGGATAGAGATTTGGACTTGTGGTTTTACTTAATTCTCTGTACTGGCCAATGATTATAACAGGGATTCTGATCCTTCCATTAATTCATACATTGTTGTGCCTCCGGCCCGAGAGAATTGAATTTCAGTATGTAGCTGTAGAAGGCTAATGTTAACCAGCTAACGTTGTCCATGAATGGAAGTTATTTTAGCCAGGTAGCCTAGGACAACAAAAACTAAAAGCGTCTACTGTATGACAGAGTGATTGTCACGCCCTGACCTTATAGAGCCTTTTTATTTCTCTATTTGGTTAGGTCAGGGTGTGATTTGGGTGGGCATTCTAGTTTTCTATTTCTTTGTTGGCCGGATATGGTTCCCAATCGGAGGCAGTTGTCTATCGTTGTCTCTGATTGGGAATCATACGTAGGCAGCCTGTTTTTCCACCATAGTTTGTGGGAAGTTGTTTTTGCACAATAGCTGAGAGCCCTGCAGAACTTTACGTTCGTTTATATTGTTTTGTTGTTTTGTCGGTGTTTCATTATTAAATTATGATGAACACTTTCCACGCTGCGCTTTGGTCTCACTCATTCAACGACGGAAGTAACAGAACTTCACACCACCAAGTGACCAAGCAGCATGTCCAGGAGTGGACCAAGACCCTGCCATGGAAGCAGGCGGAGGCAGCGAGAGAGGAATGGCGACGAGACCAGAAATGGGGGGGAGCAGACGGAGTGGTCGGCAGAGCCGAGGGGTAAACCAGAGCCAGTCAGGGAGTCGAGTGAGGAGCTCGACGCAAGATTCCGGAGAGAGGTACTGGCGTTGAGAACGCTGCAGAGGGGGCGTGCTGAGGAGCGTGACACCAGTTCGGTGTCATGTGCACCGGTTTCAGGCATCTGGCCTCCGGTACGCCTCCCCAGTCCGGTGAGTCCTGTGTCTCCTCCGCGCACTCGCCCTGGGGTGTGTGTCACCATTCCGGTACAACGTGTGCCTGTTCTTCGCACTGTGTCTCCAGTGCGCCTTCACAGCCCAGTGCGTCCTGTGCCAGTGCCCCTTACTTGCCGGGCTAAAGTGAGCATCCAGCCAGGACGCATTGTGCCAGCTCTACGCTCCAGACCTCCAGTGCATCTCCACGGCCCAGTATATCCTGAGCCGGCCATACATACTGTGTCTCCAGTGCGCCTCCACAGTCCAGTACGTCCTGTGCCTCCTCCCCGCACTCGCCCTGAGGTGTGTGTCATCAGCCCGGTGCCACCTGTACCGGTCCCACGCATCAGGCTTCCAGTGCGTTTCCACAGTCCAGAACTTCTGGCGACAGTCCCCAGTCCAGAGCTTCCGGCGACAGTTCCCAGTCCAGAGCTTCCGGCGACAGTTCCCAGTCCAGAGCTTCTGGCGACGTTTCACAGTCCGGAACCTCCTGAGACGGTCCACAGTCCGGAACCTCCTGAGACGGTCCACAGTATGGAACCTCCTGAGACGGTCCACAGTCAGGAACCTCCAACGACGGCCCACAGTCCGGAACCTCCTGAGACGGTCCACAGTATGGAACCTCCTGAGACGGTCCGCAGTCCAGAGTCTCCTGCGACGGTCGGCAGTCCAGAGCCTCCGGCGACAGTTTCCAGTCCAGAGCTTCCGGCGACGTTTCACAGTCCGGAACCTCCTGAGACGGTCCACAGTCCGGAACCTCCTGAGACGGTCCACAGTATGGAACCTCCTGAGACGGTCCGCAGTCCTGAGTCTCCAGCGACGGTCCGCAGTCCAGAGTCTCCGGCAACGGTCGGCAGTCCAGAGCCTCCGGCGACGGTCGGCAGTACAGAGCCTCCGGCGTCGATCCACGGTCCGGAGCCTCCGGCGACGACCCACTTCCCGGATCCTCTGGCGACGATCCACGGTCCGGAGTCCCCGGCGACGATCTACAGTCTGGTCCTTCGGCGACAATCTACGGTCCGGAGCCTCCGGCAACGATCCACGGTCCGGTTCCACGGAAGCGGAGGGATCAGCAAGCGGAGTGGGGTCTACGCCCCGAACCGGAGCCACCACCGAGGCTAGATGCCCACCCGAACCCTCCCTGATAGAGTCAGGTTTTGCGGCCGGAGTCCGCACCTTTGGGGGGGGGGGGGGGGGGTACTGTCACACCCTGACCTTAGAGAGCCTTTTCATTTCTCTATTTGGTTAGGTCAGGGTGTGATTTGGGTGGGCATTCTAGTTTTCTATTTCTTTGTTGGCCGGGTATGGTTCCCAATCGGAGGCAGCTGTCTATCGTTGTCTCTGATTGGGAATCATACTTAGGTAGCCTGTTTTTCCACCCTAGTTTGTGGGAAGTTGTTTTTGCACAGTAGCTGAGAGCCCTGCAGAACTTTACGTTCGTTTATATTGTTTTGTTGTTTTATCTGTGTTTCATTATTAAATGATCATGAACACTTTCCACGCTGCGCTTTGGTCTCACTCATTCAACGACGGACGTAACAGTGATATACCGTTTGAAAGAGAGGATGGCATTGGAGTTTCTCTACAAGTAGGGTGAATCAACATGTTTTCTACTTGCACGCAAACACACACGCGCACACACATGCGCACACACAGAAATCAGAACCATGGACAGCCATATCATATTTAGCTTACATTGATTGGACTAAATCATTTTGGTATCTTTTAGTTGTCACTGTATTAGACTAAGCAGAGGTGATTTGATGATGTTGAAATGTTGAAGTTGAAATGGTGCTGGAATAGTGGATGTAGCTCCTGTTTTCTTTGTGACTTGCGGTAACTCTCCACATTAATAGTTGTTGAGTGGTCCGAAAATGTTGGAAACATTAACTTGCTTGACCATGCTGTAGTTCATGTAACTGTACTGTACATGCAATATGCTTTGTGGACTTCACTGGACAGAGGTTGCTATCCAGTTTTGTTATGAAACATAGGTGTGGTTGAATTTATTCTGCCACTGTGTCTTCTAATTGTATCTGCCTTTAGGCTTATATATCACTGTCGCAAGGCATATGAACTAACAGGTTATAGAACAAACAACACAATTATCACAACACATAGGTTGTAATATGGCTTTTTTTTACGGTTACAGCAGGAACAAATGTCCAATGTTACAATGGATCACCAGAAAAGACAATGGCCACTGGTCAGAATTAGTGCACTATACAGGGGATAGTGTTCCATTTGGGATGCAGATAATGCTGAGACAGGTGAAAAAACTACACTGAACAAAAATATAAATGCAACATTCAACACTTTCAAAGATTTTAATGAGTTACAATTCATATAAGGAAATCAGTCAATTGAAATAAATTCAGTAGGCCCTAATCTATGGATTTCAACTGACTGGGAATACAGATATGCCTTTGTTGGTCACAGATACCTTAATGAAAAGGTAGGGGTGTGGATCAGAAAACCAGTCAGTATCTGGTGTGCCCACCATTTGCTTCATGCAGTGCAAAATCTCATTCGAATAGAGTTGATCAGGCTGTTGATTGTGGACTGTGGAATGTTGTCCCACTCTGTCACGGCCGTCGTAAGAAGTAGACCAAAGCGCAGCGTGGTGAGCGTACATATTCCTTTTATTTAGAATGACGCCGACAAAAACAATAAACAATACAAAAACAACCGTGAAGCTTAAGGCTATAGTGCCACAAGCAAAGACAACTACCCACAACCAAAGGAGGGAAAAAGGGCTACCTAAGTATGGTTCCCAATCAGAGACAACGATAGACTGGGAACCGTCGCTGGAGGCTCCGGACTGGAGACCATCGCTGGAGGCGATTGATCATTATATATTCCCAGTCCGGGGCCCGCAACGAGGTGGCCAGTCCGGGGCCCGCAACGAGGGTCCCTGGTCCGGTGTCGGCGACGAGGGTCCCCGCACCAGAGGTGCCACCAAAGTGGGTATGAGCCAGTGGTGGAGCGGGGTCTGCGTCCCGAACCTGAGCCCCCACCGCGGATAGATGCCCACCCAGACCCTCCCCTATAGGTTCAGGTTTTGCGGCCGAAGTCTGCACCTTTGGGGGGGGGGGGGGGGGGTACTGTCACGCCCTGACCAGTGAGAGCCTTTTTATGTCTCTATTTGGTTTGGTCAGGATGTGATTTGGGGTGGGCATTCTATGTTTTGTTTTTCTATGATTTTGTATTTCTATGTTTTGGCCTGGTATGGTTCTCAATCAGGGACAGCTGTCTATCGTTGTCTCTGATTGGGAACCATACTTAGGTAGCCTTTTTTCCCTCCTTTGGTTGTGGGTAGTTGTCTTTGTTTGTGGCACTATAGCCAAAAGCTTCACGGTTGTTTTTGTATTGTTTATTGTTTTTATTGTGCCATGGATCATGACTGGATGCTTCGTGCCATGGATCATCACTGGAGGCGTCTTGCCATGGATCATCACTGGAGGCTTCATGCCATGGATCGTCACTGGAGGCTTCTTGCCATGGATCATCACTGGAGGCTTCGTGCCATGGATCACCACTGGAGGCTTCTTGCCATGGATCATCACTGGAGGCTTCGTGCCATGGATCATCACTGGAGGCTTCTTGCCATGGATCATCACTGGAGGCTTCGTGCCATGGATCATCACTGGAGGCTTCTTGCCATGGATTATCACTGGAGTGAGGAGACGTATGGGCAGTCTGTTACGTGGAGCTGCCACAGGGCTCACCAGGCTGGGGAGACATACAGGAGGCCTGGTTCTAGCAGCAGGCACAGGACTCACCAGGCTGGGGAGACATACTGGAGGCTTGGTTCTTGGCGCTGGCACCGGATACACTGGGCCGTGGAGGCGCACTGGAGGTCTCGAGCGCAGAGCTGGGACAACCCGTTCTGGCACAACCCGTTCAATTCCACCCGGCAAATGCATGTGGCTGGCACAGAGCACACCGGCCTGTGAATGCTCACTCGAGACACCGTGCGCATCACCCCATAACACGGTGCCTGACCAGTCACATGCTCTCCACGGTAAGCACGGGGAGTTGGCTCAGGTCTATAACCTGACTCCACCAATCTCCCCGTGTGCCCCCCCAAAAAGATTATTGGGGGCTGCCTCTCGTGCATGCTTCGCTGACTTGCCTCCTCATATCGCCGCCGCTCTGCCTTAGCTGCCTCCAGTTCCTCCCTTGGACGGCGATACTCCCCAGCTTGCCTCCAGGGTCCCTTACCGTCCAGGATCTCCTCCCATGTCCAGGAGTCCCTTTCACCACGCTGCTTGGTCCCTTGGTGGTGGGATGTTCTGTCACGGCCGTCGTAAGAAGTAGACCAAAGCGTAGACCAAACCGGGATTGATCCATGAGGAGCACACTTCTCCAGCGTGCTAGTGGCCATCGAAGGTGAGCTTTTGCCCACTGAAGTCGGATAAGACGCCGAACTGCAGTCAGGTCAAGACCCTGGGGAGGATAACAAGCATGCAGATGAGCTTCCCTGAGACGAGGTTCGGACAGTTTATGTAGAATTTCTTCAGTTGTGCAAACCCATAGTTGAATTATCTGGCTGGTCTCAGACCATCCTGCGGTGATGAACCTGTGTAATGATCATGCTGTTTAATCAGCTTTGATATGTCACACCTGTCAGGTGGATGGATTATCTTGGCAAGGAGAAATGCTCACTAACAGGGATTTAAACTAATTTGTGCACAAAATTTGAGAGAAAGAAGCTCTTTGTGCATTTGGAACATTTCTGGGATCTTTAACTTCAGATCATGAAACATGGGACCAACACTTTACGTTTATATTTGTATTCAGTGTATAAAGAAAATACCTGATTCTCCCTTGTGACTAAAGCCTCCATAGGTAGTGCAAAGGCAAGAGTAAACAATTGGAGAAAGTACATTTTATTATCCTGCAACATTTTAATACTGTGTATAGAATAACTAATTTATGGATAAATGTATTCACCCTTCATTTACATTAAGCGCCTTGTAGGAGAAACACAATAACTCCTCTATAGATGAGTACATACTGTAGGCTCCATCCCAAATAGCACACTATTCCCTGTAGGGTGCACTACTTTTGACCAGGGCTCATAGGAGCTCTGGTCAAAAGTAGTTCAGTATATGTAATAGGGTGCCATTTGGGACCCAGCCATAGATTAAAGCAAAATAAGAGATAAATTGACACAGAACCAATCAGGTTCACAGTATTATGAATGTGCTCCATGTTTTTCAGCTAGAACATTGATCATTATATTTTCTGCCATCTCCTCTCCTGAACATACTCACCAATCTACCCCAGGTAGTGAAAGGGAAAAAAGCTTTCTCAATGGTTTATGAACACACTCAACAGTTCCCAGCACAAGTGGAGATTTTTACGAGGGGGCTGAAGTTATGGACTCTCATAAATATGCACACACATGCTGCTTGTGGTGGGTTATTGGCACTGGCAGGCCACATTAATATGTCACATTAAAGCAGCCATGCTGTTGACAGGACTTTTTTGACCTGGTCAGAGCACACACACACGCGCGAATGTACACAAACACACGCATGCACGGATATGGACGTGTATGCACACACACAAACACCCACACACACCTGTAGGTAACCTCTCTATTCTCCTTCTTTTTTCTCTTTGTAAGACCATTTCTACTTTCACTTCAGTTTATATTCTAACAGAATTCCACTCTTTTCTAAATCCAATGTAAACCGAATAAAACCTGTAACGAATTCATCTCAATCACCTAGCAGATTTAACGAGAAAAATGCTTACTTGTTGAGTCTCTTGAAATTGAAGGAAAAAGAGGAAGAGAGAGAGAGAGAAGCAGAAAGAAAGAGACATCAAAGCAGGGCTCCCTCCACTGTTTCTCATACAAGGGGAACAGGGCCTACATCAGACAAGCTCTTCTGTAAACATTCTCCTCAGATTCTGCCAGCATGTAGTTCCCCTTCACTGGGCTGCTTTGTCTATCAAAGTGGACCATAGTGGGGCAATGGAGCTGCACTCATCTTTACCTCTATAGAAAGCTGGGGCGGTGCCCTGCCAACCTCTCCTCTCCTCCAAATCACAAAGTAAAGGTGATTATCTCCACCCCTCTACCCCCTCCTCCACCCACCTCCAACCACCCCTCCCCTCTTTCTCTCTAGCTCAGTTCAATTCTCCTTCATGTATTTAAATCTTCCCCCTGTGAAGTGATGCTTCTCTTTTCCTACACTCCTTAGTTTTGTTGTTTTCCTCTTCGAACAGTGTTTTTGTCTTTTTACTTCAATGCTGTGGCTACATTTCATCTGTCTTTTTGCATTTGCTCAATCTTTTGTTTTTACAAAGCATTGATTACCACAGAGGAGAAAACGAGACGAAATACACCCTAGAAGAACGTACAGTTACTACAACTGTCACCATTCAACATGCCCTGCTGCACAACCAACAGCGTCAAGGATGTCTAAACCTTGACCTTCCAGGTTGTGTAATGTAGAGTGTTGTGGTTTCCTCTGGTCTGCCTGAGTCACTGGGAGGAGAGTAATTGCAGGTCTGGTTTCTTCCCTCCATTGTTTTCAATGGGCTCTCCCCTTCTCATCCTCCTTTTCATCCTCCAGTGATCAAAGCCTGTTCTCACAGATACATTTCCCCCAAGGACAATGCCTCTTCTCTAGGTTCTGTCAGGTTCCCTTCTATGCTTTAATTTCATCTCTTAAACTTTTGTTCAAACCTTACCTCTCTTCCTTTGTGGAAGCTGTCAGCCATGACAGTTTGTTGCCGGGAGGGACTTGTTGGAAGAGAAGGTAGGCAGCACTTCTTACAAAGAGAAGCCGCCTGGCTGCACCTCACTCACACTGTCACTCAAACACACAGCACCTGCGTTGGCTCGCTCACACCCTGACAGACTTACACTCCACATTGGCTTTCATACATAGGCAACCGCAACAACACACCTGAGAAAAATAAATAAATAAAACATAACAGACACCTTGACCTCTGTTGTGTCATGTAACAGGTAGGTATCGTATCACCACACTGTGAGGGGAGCTGAGCAGGAGAGGTGAGGTGAGCCGAGTGCAGAGCAGTTGCATTGTCTGAGCCTCTCAGATCACAGGCATGGAGGAAACTCAGAGTGACAGAGCCGCAATGGAGCTGTGGCAGAGCCGCGATGACAGTGCTGAGATGACAGACAGGCCCTGACACATGCTGACATCTCCCTGTCGCCTCGGGGTGACAGACAGACAGACAGGTTATCTATCAGTGAAACCTGAGGGTCTCTCCCTCGCAGAAGCCTGCAGCCACAGCCACAACATGCCAGCCCTCCCTCCCCTCACCTCACACCCTAGTCCTCCAAGTTCAGACAAGAGACCAGAGTGACAGAGAGGGGAGAGAAAAAGAGAGGAGAAAAGTATAATTTCATTTGGTGGAGAGAGAGAGAAAAATATGCCCCTGATGTCACACCCTGACCATAGAGAGCCTTTTTATTCTCTATTTTGGGTTAGGTCCGGGGTGTGACTAGGGGGGGTGTTCCTATCTAGGTTGTTGATTTCTATGTTGGCCTGATATGGTTCCCAATCAGAGGCAGCTGTTTATCGTTGTCTCTGATTGGGGATCATATTTAGGCAGCCATTTCCCCACTGTGTTTTGTGGGATCTTGATTTTGTGTTGTTGACTTTGAGCACTTCATTGACATCACGTTTCGTTGTTTCTTTATTTTGGTCTTGTTCAATGTTTCATATCAATAAATATGTGGAACCCAGATCACGCTGCGCTTTGGTCCGAGTATGCTTACGACCATCGTGAGACCTGAGGAGAAGGATTGGGTTTGTGAAACATGAATTACACCTCTATATCCCACCCTTTATTCCTCCCTCTATCTGTCTCTTTTACAGTGTTTCAATGTGCAAAGAAAGAGCTTGTGAGCTATTCTCTCTGTTCTTGTAAAGAGAGCCCACAGACAGGAAGGAAAAAAGTATTACGCTAATGTTACATTAAACAAGTAGGTTCTCTGCAACTCTCAAACTCTAACTGCCAATCGTACATCAGCTGCATCCACCACACCCATGCACTACTGTTGCTACTTGTCTACTATCCCATCCATTGACAGTCCAGAAGCCTATAGCATTAGCCACGTGAGAGCCCTGGGCTCCAGTTCACGCCTAGGGGGTCTTTTTCTAACCCCGGTGGCAACTCCCTGAACAAGCAGGAGCCAGCTGGGTGCTATAAAATCACCTCAAGTTCTCAATAACCCAACACGCTGAAAGTGGCAGTTTAAGAAACTTGTGAAGTGATTTTGATGAGCCAAGGTGCCTCAAGTCACACCTCCCTTTAAACATCCTGAGATTACTAGTCACCAGTCAGGAATGAGGATATTAGCTTGTAAGTGAGGTGGCAACTTTAGCACAATGGGGTATTTGGCTATTTCACCTTTATTTAACCAGGTAGGCTAGTTGAGAACAAGTTCTCATTTACAACTGCGACCTGGCCAAGATAAAGCAAAGCAGTGCGACACAAACAACAACACAGAGTTACACATGGAATAAACAAACATACAGTCAATAATACAATAGAAAAAGTCTATATACAGTGTGTGCAAATGAGGTAGGATAAGGAGGGTGAGGCAATAAATAGGCCATAGTGGCGAAATTATTACAGTATGGCAAATGAAACACTGTGGTGATAGATGTGCAGAAGATGAGTGTGCAAGTAGCGGTACTGGGGTGCAAAGGAGCAAAATAAATAACAATATGGTGATGAGGTAGTAGGATGGACTATTTACAGATTGGCTATGTACAGGTGCAGTGATCTGTGACCTGCTCTGACAGCTGGTGCTTGAAGCTAGTGAGGGAGATATGAGTCTCCAACTTCAGTGATTTTTGCAGTTCGTTCCAGTCGTTGGCAGCAGAGAACTGTAAGGAAAGGCGGCCGAAAGGGGAATTGGCTTTGGGGGTGACCAGTGAAATATACCTGCTGGAGCGTGTGCTGCGGGTGGGTGCTGCTATGGTGACCAGTGATCTGAGATAAGGCAGGGCTTTACCTAGCCACGACTTATAGATGACCTGGAGCCAGTGGGTTTGGCGACGGATATAAAGCGAGGGCCAGCCAACGAGAGCGTACAGGTCGCAGTGGTGGATAGTATATGGGGCTTTGGTGACAAAACGGATGGCACTGTGATCGACTGCATCCAGTTTGTTGAGTAGAGTGTTGAAGGCTATTTTGTAAATGACATCGCCAAAGTCAAGGATCGGTAGGATAGTCAGTTTTACTAACGTATATTTGGCAGCCTGAGTGAAGGATGCTTTGTTGCGAAATAGGAAGCCGATTCTACATTTAATTTTGGATTGGAGATGCTTAATGTGAGTCTGGAAGGAGAGTTTACAGTCTAACCAGACACCTAGGTATTTGTAGTTGTCCACATATTCTAAGTCAGAACCGTCCGAGTAGTGATGCTGGACAGGTGGGTAGGTGTGGGCAGCGATCGGTTGAAGAGCATGCATTTAGTTTTGCTTGCATTTAAGAGCAGTTGGAGGCCACGGAAGGAGAGTTGTATGGCATTGAAGCTCGTCTGGAGGTTAGTTAGCACAGTGTCCAAAGAAGGGCCAGAAGTATACAGAATGGTGTCGTCTGCGTAGAGGTGGATCAGAGAATCACCAGCAGCAAGAGTGACATCATTGATGTATACAGAGAAAAGAGTCGGCCCGAGGTTTGAACCCTGGACAACAGGCCCTCCGATTTGATACACTGAACTCTGTCAGATAAGTAGTTGGTGAACCAGGCTAGGCAGTCATTTGAGAAACCAAGGCTGTTGAGTCTGCCGATAAGAATATGGTGATTGATAGAGTCGAAAGCCTTGGCAAGGTCGATGAATACAGCTGCACAGTATTGTCTCTTATCGATGGCAGTTATGATATCGTTTAGGACCTTCGAAGACCTTAGAAAGGCAGGGTAGGATAAATATAGGTCTGTAGCAGTTTGGGTCTAGAGTGTCTCCCCCTTTGAAGAGGGGGAGACCGCGGCAGCTTTCACTGACCGCGGCAGCTTTCCAATCTTTGGGGATCTCAGACGATACGTAAGAGAGGTTGACCAAGCTAGTAATAGGGGTTGCAACAATTTCGGCTGATAATTTTAGGAAGAGACGGTCCAGATTGTCTAGCTGGGAGGAGGTGCTCTTATTCTCCATGGACTTTACAATGTCCCAGAACTTTTTGGAGTTAGTGTTACAGGATGCAAATTTCAGTTTGAAAAAGCTAGCCTTTGCTTTCCTAACTGCCTGTTAGGAATTGGTTCCTAACTAAGGATATTTTGGTAAGGTCAAAAGAGCTGGGCTTAGTCAATTATGCTGTTGTTGCCTTGGGACTGACACATTTTTACTGAAAAGAAAACCTTGTTTGTGCCTGAAATAATGTGATTTCTTTCCATTCAAATGATCATAATTCAATTAGAGCTCCATGTTTTGATGGTATATAATGTCCAGTTTTCATTCAGTTCAATATTTGTAAAATACCTGATTGTCAGATGAATTTAGAGATAAGCCTCAACACAAAACAACGTATTGTATCTCAGAATGAAAAAGGCTAAATAGAATTACTAATTTGGCAACTGCACTCACTATTCTATCTTGCCCTTGGTTTGGTCTCCAGAGTTGAATGTTTGAGGACAAAGTCAAGCTGTAATATTCCTCCAGTGCTAAATAATCTAGGTGATGTGTTTTGTTGTGAGACAAACTGTGATTACAGACATTATCTTGCCGTCTTTAAGTTATCATCTGTGATCTGAAGCATGAACGGAGTGAGTTTCTGTAGACAGACTGCACCTTCCCTGGTGTGTGTGTCTCTCGCTCTCTCGCTCTCTCGCTCTCTCGCTCTCTCGCTCTCTCTCTCTCTCTATTAGCATTGGAAGTGAAATAGTAAGTAAAATAGGAATAGAGACATTTAAAATGTCATATTGTGGCTATGTACATTGTTGTAACGATGTACACATATTTAAAGTACAAAAGGAAAATAAATGGGTTGTATTTACAATGGTGTTTGTGCTTCACTGGTTGCCCTTTTCATGTGGCAAAAGGTAACAAATCTTAATGCTGTAATTGCACACTGTGGTATTTCACCCTATAGATATGGGAGTTGATCAAAATTGGATTTGTTTTCAAATTCTCTGTGGGTTTGTGTAATCTGAGGGAAATATGTGTCTCTAATATGGTCATACATTGGGCAGGAGGTTAGGAAGTGCAGCTCAGTTTCCACCTCATTTTGTGGGCAGTGTGCACATATCCTGTCTTCTCTTGAGAGCCAGGTCTGCCTACGGCGGCCTTTCTCAATAGCAAGGCTATGCTTACTGAGTCTGTACATAGTAAAAGCTTTCCTTCATTTTGGGTCAGTCACAGTGATCAGGTATTCTGCCATTGTGGACTCTCTGTTTTGGAACAAATAGCATTCCAATATGCTCTGTTTTTTTGGTTAATTCTTTCCAATGTGTCAAGTAAATCTTTTTAGTTTTGGTTGGGATAAATTGTGTTGCTGTCCTTTGTGAACAGAGACCCATGACCAGCTTGCTTAGGGGACTCTTCTCTACGTTAATCTCTCTGTAGGTGATGAGGTTGTTATGGAAGGTTTGGGAATCGCGTCCTTTTAGGTGGTTGTAGAATTTAATGTCTCTTTTCTGGATTTGATAATTAGTGGGTATTGTACTAATTCTGCTCTGCATGCATTACTTGGTGTTTTACACAGAGGATGTTTTTGCAGAATTCTGCATGCAGTCTTAATTTGGTATTTGTCCCATTTTGTGAATTCTTGGTTGGCGAGTGGACCCCAAACCTTAAACCCATAAAGGGCAATGGGTTCTATAGCTTTATGTTCCTTTTGATGGCATAGAAAGCCCTTCAAGCATTGTCTCTCAAATCATTTACAGCCTTGTGGAAACTACCTGCGGTGCTGATGTTTAGGCCAAGGTATGTACAGTTGAAGTCGGAAGTTTGCATACACTTAGGTTGGAGTCATTAAAACTCGTTTTTCAACCACTCCACAAATTTCTTGATAACAAACTATAGTTTGGCAAGTTGGTTAGGACATCTACTTTGTGCATGACACAAGTAATTTATCCAACAATTGTTTACAGACAGATTATTTCACTTATAATTCACTGAATCACAATTCCAGTGGGTCAGAAGTTAACATACACTAAGTTGACTGTACCTTTAAACAGCTTGGAAAATCCCAGAAAATGTCATGTCTTTAGAAGCTTCTGATAGGCAAATTGACATCATTTGAGTCAATTGGAGGTGTACCTGTAGATGTAATTCAAGGCCTACCTTCAAACTCAGTGCCTCTTTGCTTGACATCATGGGAAAATCAAAAGAAATCAGACAAGACCTAAGAAAAAAAATTGTAGACCTTCACAAGTCTGGTTCATCCTTGGGAGCAATTTCCAAACGCCTGAAGGTACCATGTTCATCTGTACAAACAATAGTACGCAAGTATAAACACCATGGGACCACGCAGCCGTCATACCGCTCAGGAAGGAGATCCGTTCTGTCTCCTAGAGATGAACGTACTTTGATGCGAAAAGTGGAAATCAATCCCAGAACAACAGCAAAGGACCTTGTGAAGATGCTGGAAGAAACAGGTACAAAAATATCTATATCCACAGTAAAACGAGTCCTATATCGACATAACCTGAAAGGCCGCTCAGCAAGGAAGAAGCCTCTGCTCCAAAACCGCCATAAAAAAGCTAGACTATGGTTTGCAACTGCACATGGGGACAAAGATCATACTTTTTGGAGAAATGTCCTCTGGTCTGATGAAACAAAAATAGAACTGTTTGGCCATAAAGACCATCGTTATGTTTGGAGGAAAAGGGGGTAGGCTTGCAAGCTGAAGAACACCATCCCAACCGGGAAGCACGGTCAATTAGCCTATCAGAAGCTTCTAAAGCCATGACATCATTTTCTGCAATTTTCCAAGCTGTTAAATGACACAGTCAACTTAGTGTATGTAAACTTCTGACTGATTCAGTGAATTATAAGTGAAATAATCTGTTTGTAAACGATTGTTGGAAAAATTACTTGTGTCATGCACAAAGTAGATGTCAATACTGAATTGCCAAAACTATAGTTTGTTAACAAGAAATTTGTGGAGTGGTTGAAAAATGAGTTTTCATGACTCCAACCTAAGTGTATGTAAACTTCCGACTTCAACTGTATGTTGAAGAGGGTGGGGTTCAAGCTGCATCTCTCTCTCACCACATGGCCCTGAGGAAAGAAATGTGTGTGTTTTTTGTCAATTTTAATCGCACACCTGTTGTTTGTGTACATGGATTTTATAATGTGGTATGTTTTCCCCCAACACCACTTTACGTCACTTTGTATAGCAGACCCTCATGCCAAATTGAGTCAAAAGCATTTTTTAAATCAACAAAGCATGAGAAGACTGCCTTTTTTTTTTTTTTTTTTTTTGTCAATTAGGGGCAGCAGATAGCCTTGTGGTTAGAGCGTTGGACCAGTAACCGAAATATTGCAAGATCGAATCCCCGAGCTGGTAAGGTAAAAATCTGTCGTTCTGCCCCTGAACAAGGGAGTTAACCCACTGTTCCTAGTAATTTGTTTTTAACTGACTTGCCTAGTTAAATAAAGGTAAAATACACAAATAGGTTGTGCAGGGTGAATACGTGGTCTGTTTAATGGTAATTTGGTAAAAAGCCAATTTGACATTTGCTCAGTAAATTGTTTTCACAGGAAATGTACGAGTCTGCTGTTAATGCAGAGGATTTTCCCAAGGTTGCTGTTGACGCGCATATCCCACGGTTGTTAATGGGGTGTAATGTGGTAAAATCTCTCTCTCTCTCTCCGCAACAAATTACATTGACTGACAGCTCCAATCATTCCACAGTATTTGCTCGGCAAGTACAGATGTGAGTGACACACAACTAATGGGAGGAGGGTGTCAGTAGAGGAAGACAAGAAATGAAACAGAAAACAAAATCCTCCCTGTATGACACCCTCCCCCTTGTCCCCCTCCCCCTCACCCGGTTCCCTCCCTTCCGTCATCTTCCTTTCTGCCATTCCATTTCCACCAAATCCGTTTTGATAGCACATCACTGGGCCCGGCAAATGGCAGATAATCCTTCACAAGTTTATCACTAACCCCCTTTTTTAAAATGTTGTCTCCCTGCACATATGCCTGCCTTGCTTGCTGACACAATCTGCCAACCAGTGCAAGCCAGGCTTTCCGGATCACACATCAAAAAGCAGCCGAGACTCCCCAGCACAGCAGAGCACAGTGAATGGATGTCATGATAACACGCAGCACTCCACTGTGTTATGGAGGCAGTGTGCTTCAACTCTACAAGAAAATATCAATTCTACGCCGCACCATTCTCATTAAGACCATTCATGTTTAATGGTTTTCATTGCAAAATGAAGAGCAGTGATTTAAGAGAATTAAATTAAATGGAAATAAGAATGTCATTTTTGTATCCCAATAAAGAAAAACTCATTACTGGAACTACATAATAATTTATCATAACTCCAAAGGAAATAAAATACACACATTATTCATCACAATGGGGAAATATTCAACATGTTCAATTGGATATTCCAGTAAAGAGACGCCTGAAATGACTGAGGTTGACGACAAATACCAGCAGTGAGAAACTCTAAGGAAAGGAATTAACTCTGTGAGTTGGTCTGTGCTGCTTCTAAAGCGCCTAAACAAGTAATGGATTGGCCTAAGGGATGAAGTTCATGCAGCAGAGGAAGAGAAAGAGACCGCCTCACTTGATTACAGTATTTTCAGTTCTCTCTCTTTCCTACACTTGATCTGATGAAGACTTAAAACCTCCTCTTGTTTTATTTAGTGCTCAATAAAGGAGCAGCCAGACACCAGGAGAAGTCATCCATCCTGCGCAGCATTGCTCCATCTCAAATGGCACCCTATTCCCTATATAGTGCACTACTTTGACCAGGGTCCATAGGGCTCTGGTCAAAATTTGTGTACTATATAAGGAGTAGGGTGTCATTTGGGACCCAACAATGCAATACCTCCATTCCTCTCCCTTAGGTCAAACCGCCAGTAAATCTCTCTTTACAAAGCCAGTCCTTTCAGCCTGCCAGCCTGCACAGACACATGTCCACCACAGCACCCTCCCCGGCTCCTTTTCGACACCTTTTCCTAGGAGACACGGGAATATTACAAAGATAAAGCAGTGAGATAAGAGGAGAGAGAGAGGGGGAGAAGCGGAAAGAATGAGGAGGGGAAAGTGGAGTTGTGGGGAGGGATAGAAGTTAAACATTTATGCTGTAAATTAAAAGAGAGAGAGAGAGCAAAAGCAGAGAAAATAGAGAAGAGTGATTGTTTCTGGTACTTTGTTGGACTGATTGAGAGTAGAGTGAAAGGTGGAGGTGTAAAGTACAAACAGAGGAATGACGAATGAGAGACAGATGGAGGGAGGAAAGGATGAGGCCTGAACTATTCCCTCATGAGCCTGAAGAAAGAAGTGAGCGATAGCTAGGGAGGACTGCAGAGCCTCCCTCGCCTCCATACATGGTGAATGCTCTCTCTTTCTTTCCAACCCTCTGTGTTGGTATGAGTGTGAGAGACTGAGACTATTGGACTAAGGTCATTTGATTTATGTCTTGGAACTTTGATCTCCTAAAAGGCTTGAGGATTTACACAACAATAATTCTTCTCGACACCAGCTGAAATAAATGATGTGCCGGTGGCAAGAGTCCAGAATAGGTTTTAATAGACTGACCAGTGCTGCAAGAGAGTGAGTGAGAGAAATGAGGGAGACAGAGAGAGAGGGGGAGGGGATAAAGAGGGAGAGGGGGGAGAGGGGGGAGAGAGAGAAAGAAAGAGACAGAGAGAGCAAGAGTGAGAGACAGAGAGAAATAGAGATAGAGAGGTCTCAGACGGAATCCAGGGAGCCTTGATTTACAACAGATAATGAAGAAAAAAAAAACAAGGACACCGACCATAAGCAACTCCATAAGCAAAGAGTAATGGTCTGTGTTCTCTGTGTTTTCCCATCATATCTAGTGTAATCGACATTAATGAAATCACCCTAGCCATCTCCAGGCTCACAGAGAGAGACACACATGTTACTTACACCTGGTTTATAGCAGGACTGGAATAGGTCACACAGTGTAAGCACAAATAGTTATAGCATGCTTCATAAGCTCAAAGCTCTCATAAAAGTAACAAAGTACACACCACAGAAGACAAGAGAGAGAGAGAGAGAGGGAGAGACGGAGAGATGAACAGTTTCTCAGAACAAGGAGATATATACTGAAGTAGCTACACAAAGACAAGAAGGAATAGTTCATCTCCACACACACACATGGTACCTTTTCATTTTCTTATTTTCACCTTCACCAAAGGGATGGGCTGTCAGTCCAATAATTTGACTCTCTGAACGACTCTCTGAAAAAAGGCCCCAAATTTGCCAGAGCCATAAATTCTCTCTGCCCTCTCCCTCCCTCTCGCTTCTCTCTCTCTCTCTCTCTCTCTCTCTCTCTCTCTCTCTCTCTCTCTCTCTCTCTCTCTCTCTCTCTCTCTCTCTCTCTCTCTCTCTCTCTCTCTCTCTCTCTCTCTCTCTCTCTCTCTCTCTCTCTCTCTCTCTCTCTCTCTCTCTCTCTCTCTCTCTCTCTCTCTCTCTCTCTCTCTCTCTCTCTCTCTCTCTCTCTCTCTCTCTCTCTCTCTCTCTCTCTCTCTCTCTCTCTCTCTCTCTCTCTCTCTCTCCACTGTGACAGCTGGTTGTACTCAGTATTGGGTCTAACATGGTACTTTGAAATAGCAATCAATGCCATTATACTGCAGGGAGGGCTTGTAAAAGTGTCATTGGGAGGAATATACAACGCCATATTTCACCCGTTTTTTCTATTTATAAATGCTGATTTACGGCTGCAGAAATGTGTACCCATTAAAGATGATATGATGTATTTTCAGCCTCGTTCTGAAACGCATTAATCTCTCTCTCTCTCTGTGTGTGTGTGTGTGTGTCCTTGTATTCTGTGTAGTTTAGGATGCACCGGTATTGTAACCTTCTGGCAGGCCCTGCAGAAGCAGCTTGCTCTCTCTCCTTGAAACTAAATAACCCTTTATAGGCCCACACTTAGCCAAGTTATTGGGGTGCTGTGCACATGCACTGAGCCGGGAAAGGAAGGACAAAACATATCAACTGGATAAAAATGGAGATGCAAGAACACAAAAAAAGAGAGATGAAGTGGGGAATCAGACAGCAGAGATGTGAGGGGGGAAATGATACAGCTACATATCCTCCCAGTAATCAATATAAGTATTGATTGCTATAGCAGAGCTGTTGGTGTTGTGTTATGTTATGTGGAGGCCTCACATATGAAGGCTGATGTTGGAATCTTCTCTCTCACACACACAGGACCCCCCCCCCCAACTCCCCCCTCTCTCTCTGTCTGTCTGTGGAGCGAGGATTAATGGTTGGACTGCAGCAGTAGCTGGGGTCAGCAGGGGAAATATTTCATAAGTGTCAGCTTGGCCTACAGCCCTTAACTCAGAGTTACAAATGAGAATGCACATGCACGCTCCAATGACAAACAGCCGGATGCATGGGACTGGGGCACACATGGCCGTAGAGGGGGGTTAGGGTGATGTATAGGACTCCTTTACTTTCATGTATTCATCTCCAGTCTGAATTACAGCCGGGCCCACTATGTCTAGAAAGCATATTTTTATTGTTTCGCTTTTTAAGCAAATTGCTTCCTTAAAGTAACAAATGAATTATAGTGACTAGTGGCAAAATTAAATGTAATTGTGAATCTTCAA
Organism: Salvelinus alpinus; assembly: GCF_045679555.1. Taxonomy (NCBI): domain Eukaryota; kingdom Metazoa; phylum Chordata; class Actinopteri; order Salmoniformes; family Salmonidae; genus Salvelinus; species Salvelinus alpinus. The sequence continues at coordinate 24,024,151 of NC_092104.1, forward strand.
TGATTGTCCATCTGGATCTGTTCATACAATGCATTCGGAAATTATTCAGACCCCTTCCCTTTTTCCACATTTTGTTACGTTACAGCCTCATTTTAAAATGGATTAAATAAAAAATGTTGCTCATCAATCTACACACAACACCCCATAATAACAAAGTGAAAACTGTTTTTTTTTTATGTTTGCAAATGTATAAAAAATAAAAAACAGAAATAACCTTATTTACATAAGTATTCAAACCTTTTGCTATGAGACTCGAAATTGAACTCAGGTGGATCCTGTTTCCATTGATCATCCTTGAGATGTTTCTACAACTTGATTGGAGTCCACCTGTGGTCAATTCAATTTATTGGACATGATTTGGAAAGGCACACACCTGTCTATATAAGGTCCCACAGCAAAAACCAAGCCATGAGGTTGAAGAAATTGTCCCGTAGAGCTCCAAGACAGGATTGTGTCGAGGCACAGATATGGGGAAGGGTACAAAAAACGTCTGCAGCATTGAAGGTCCTCAAGAACACAGTGGCCTCCATGATTCTTAAATGGAAGAAGTTTGGAACCACCAAGACTCTTCCTAGAGCTGGCCGCCGGGCCAAACTGAGCAATCGGGGGAGAAGGGTCTTGGTCAGGGAGGTGACCAAGGACCCGATGATCACACTGACAGAGCTCCAGAGTTCCTCTGTGGAGATAGGAGAACCTTCCAGAAGGACAACCATCTCTGCAGCACTCCATCAATCAGGCCTTTATGGTAGAGTGGCCAGACGGAAGCTACTCCTCAGTAAAAGGCACATGACAGCCCGCTTGGAGTTTGCCAAAAGGCACTTAAAGGACTCTCACACCACGAGAAACAAGATTCTCTGTTCAGATGAAACCAAGATTGAACTCTTTGGCCTGAATGCCAAGCGTCAAGTCTGGAGGAAACCTGGCACCATCCATACGGTGAAGCATGATGGTGGCAGCATCATGTTGTGGGGATGTTTTTCAGCAGCAGGGACTGGGAGACTAGTCAGGATCGAGGGAAAGATGAACGGAGCAAAGTACAGAGAGATCCTTGATGAAAACCTGCTCCAGAGCGCACAGGACCTCAGACTGGGGCGAAGGTTCACATTCCAACAGGACAACAACCCTAAGCACACAGCCAAGACAACACAGGAGTGACTTCGGGACAAGTCTCTGAATGTCCTTGAGTGGACCAGCCAGAGCCTGGACTGTTCTGATCGAACATCTCTGGAGAGACCTGAAAATAGCTGTGCAGTGACGCTCCCCGTCCAACCTGACAGAGCTTGAGAGAATCTGCAGAGAAGAATGGGAGAAACTCCCCAAATACAGGTGTGCCAAGCTTGTAGCATCATACCCAAGGAGATTCGAAGCTGTAATCGCTAACAAACGTGCTTCAACAAAGTACTTCATAAAGGGTCTGAATACTTATGTAAATGTGATATTTCAGTTTTTTATTGGGTATTGTGTGTAGATTGATGAGGGAAAAAAACATTTTAATCCATTTTAGATTGTAACATAACAAAATGTGGAAAAATCCACTGCAGAACAGATCTAGTGCTTCTTAGACTTGTTTCAGAGAAAACGACAGATCTATAACTCACATTTCTATGTGAATTTGGTTGGGTCTCCCAAAAAGTAACATATTGCAGCTTTAAGTCCTGTTGTCCCTCTGAGAAAAAAATTGGGGCTTTTCAATTATATCACACATGTGGGGGTGTGACGTTGATTACTTAATCTTCCTGGTTCTTTAAAAAATTGCTGTTGTCAAAATTAGCACATTTGATGGACATTTTAAAAGAAGTGTGTGCAATTACTAATTATCATTTTTGTGAGTTTGATTTTCAAATTGTTTCTAGTAAGTGAATATCTCAGGAATAGTTCTAAAAAAATGTCACATTAAATTTGAGCTAAATACAAGGTTATCAAGAAATGTTCTCTGTAGTGGAAACCTCGATACCGCAACTATGTTTTTCATCTACTGTACCCATTGACTGTAATGTTCTTTTTTTTCATATTTACATCCTAATGACCAATACAAAGGACAATTTTGCACTTACTTTAAAATATAAATAACTATATATTTTTCACATTTTCTTCTAGGTGACATGTTTTTATTCTCAACCCAAACACTTATGTTATATATCCGTTTCCTTAGGAAGATATGGAATGAATTTGTAAAATGGAGAAGTTCCTTTTTTTATTCCATCCTGGGATTCCGCTGCGGCAGTCGTGACCCAGGGTTGGAAAGCAACATGCTAGGAGATTAATGGGGGGGCGGTCCAGTGCAATAACCGTTTGTTTGATGTAACAAGACTGATTTACTTACACATTGATAGGCTTTTAATTGAGCGGCTCCATCCTTCGTCACATGAAAGGCAGGGCGATCGACAAGGCCCCCTCTCACTCCGGATCTCGATGACTGACAGGTAACTAACTCTGTGATGACCGAACTTTTCCCTTCCTTCTCCCACGAACACGACGATGATGCAGGAATTGCAGAATTTGTTCTTATCTGACTTGCATAGTTAAATAAAGGTTAAATAATTATTTTTTTTTAAGTCTCAGATATATACATTACAACCAAACGTGTACAGTATCAGTCAAAAGTTTGGACACACCTACTCATTCAAGGGTTTTCTTTATTTTTACTATTTTCTACATTGTAGAATAGTAATGAAGACATCATGATTATGAAATAACATATGGAATCATGTAGTAACCAGAAAAGTGTTAAACAAATCAAAATATATTTGAGATTCTTCAAAGTAGCCACCATTTGCCTTGATGTCAGCTTTGCACACTTGGCATTCTCTCAACCAGCATCATGAGGCAGTCACCTGAAATGTATTTCAATTAACAGGTGTGCCTTGTTAAAAGTTCATTTGTGGAATTTCTTTCCTTAATGCATTTGAGCCAATCAGTTGTGTTGTGACAAGGTACACAAAAAATAGTCCTATTTGGTAAAAGACCAAGTCCATATTATGGCAAGAACAGCTCAAATAAGCAAAGAGAAACAACAGTCCATCATTACTTTAAGACATGAAGGTCAGTCAATCAAGAACATTTCAAGAACTTTGAAAGTTTCTCCAAGTGTAGTCGCAAAAACCATCAAACACTATGATGAAACTGGCTCTCATGAGGACCGCCACAGGAAAGGAAGATAGTTACCTCTTCTGCAGAGGATAAGTTCATTACAGTTACCAGCCTCAGAAATTGCAGCCCAAATAAATGCTTCACAGAGTTCAAGTAACAGACACCATCAACTGTTAAGAGGAGACTGCGTGAATCAGGCCTTCATGGTCGAATGGTTGCAAAGAAATCACTACTAAAGGACACCAATAAGAAAAAGAGTCTTGCTTGGGCCAAGAAACACGAGCAATGGACATTAGACTGGTGGATATCTGTCTTTTGGTCTGATGAGTCCAGATTTTATATTTTTGGTTCTAACCGCTGTGAATTTGTGAGAGGCAGAGTAGGTTAACGGATTATTTCTGCATGTTTGGTTCCCACCGTGAAGCATGGAGGAGGTATGATGGTGTGGGGGTGCTTTGCTGGTGACACTGTCAGTGATTTATTTAGAATTCAAGGCACACTTAACCAGCATGGCTACCACAACATTCTGCAGCGATACGCCATCCCATTTGGTTTGCGCTTAGTGGGAGCGCAAAGGAGGGTAATGGAGTTCTGCATTAGATGACCTGGCCTCCACAATCACCCAACCTTTTTTTATTTGTATTTATTTTATTTAACCTTTATTTAACTAGGTAAGTCCGTTAAGAACACATTCTTATTCATAATGACAGCCTACCAAAAGGCAAAAGGCCTTCTGTGGGGACGGGGGCTGGGATAAAGAAAATACAACAACAAATATAGGACAAAACACACATCACGACACCACAACACTACATAAAGACAGACCTGAGACAACAACATAGCATGGCTGCAACACATGACAATACAGCATAGTAGCAAAACAACATGACAACAACATGGTAGCAACACATGGCAGCAGCACAACATGGTAGCAAAATTGAGATGGTTTGGGATGAGTTGGACCGCAGAGTGAAGGAAAAGCAGCCAACAAGTGCTCAGCATATGTGGGATCTCCTTTAAGACTGTTGGAAAAGCATTCTTCATGAAGCCGGTTGAAAGAATGCCAAGTGTGCAAACTTTCATCAAGATAAAGGATGGCTACTTTGAATAATCTAAAATATATTTGGATTTGTGTAACACTTTTTTGGTTACTATATGATTCCATATGTGTTATTTCATAGTTTTGATGTCTTCACTATTATTGTACAAAGTAAAAAATAGTAAAAATAAAGAAAACCCTTGAATGAGTAGGTGTGTCCAAACTTTTGACTGGTACTGTATGTATCATAACACAACTATGGCTACATTATTACTACCACTATTTGAGTGGGAGAAAATGCTAACTATTTCTAAAGTATGCAACAGATTTTTATCCAGGGTTAGGCTGTGGTTGTTCATTGAGACATGTATTTTAGCCTCTGATGATGGATATTAGAACATATTTTTAGCTCTTTTACAAGCCCACAAATGTGGAAATTCTATTATATTTCACTTATGTGGAAACTGGTGTGTTCTTTCTAATCAGGTTCAATAAATAGCACAATAATACTGCTTGCAGACTGTTAGTTATTAGTATTTATTCTGCATATCCTATTCAATATTCAATACTGGAAGGATCAATGAAGATATACACTTCTGTGTGTGTGTGTGTGCGTGTGCGTGTGCGTGTGTGTGTGTGTGTGTGTGTGTGTGTGTGTGTGTGTGTGTGTGTGTGTCCTTAGTGTAACAGAAAGGACAGACTCGGATGATGAAGATATTTTGAGTCTGTGACTGTGAGTCTGAGGACAGTAAGCAGCAGTGAGTTTAGCAAGTGTGAGCCCAACTTGCACACAACGTTCTGAGAACCATATGTTTCTTAGAGTTTGAGTGTGGTTGTCCTATGATTATTTTGCATTCAACCTTCCCACAACATTCTGGGAATTGTGCAAGACACCCAGCTAGCAGCACATAACATTCTAAGAACCATATGTTTCTTATGTAGGAATTTCAGTATTTAGTAAGGTTCTAAGAATGTTATTTAACATATACATTCCTTTCTCGGCATCAACCAAACTCTATCCTGTTTTCAGGTTTGTTGGTAGCGCCCATTAATTGGTCACATCTGATCTTAATTTGTCCTTGTTCCTTTGAAATGCGATCTGTTTGACTAGTCTAAAATGAACAGCTTTGTATAAGTAAAAAAAAAACATGGCATTCTAGCTCCATCCTGGTGGCACAGTCTATTAATTCCATGGATAGAGAACAGAAGATCATAGGTTTGAAGCTCACTGAGGCCGTGCCACTATAATAAATACATGTGTTTGCATGATTAATTGCTAAGCAATTGTTCTTGGAGTTGCTTGGAGTTCAAAACAGTTAACCAAAGCTAGCAGTGTTATTGCAATTCTTATTGAAATTTTTTCTTAAAACGTTATTTAATTACTTTCAAATAACCTATCATTTCCGTTCTCAGAACATTAATAAAACCTCACAGGAAAACTTTCAGGGAACCATAGTAAAATGTTCTCAGAATCTCCCTGCAAACAAAAATGTATGTTCCCAGAACAGGTTAAATGTTCACTTCCATTCTCAGAACGTAAAAAAAAAATGTCCGTTTTTCCGTTCAATAAACGTATGGCTTAATTTGCAGACCCAATTGGAAACCAAAAACGTATGTTCCCACAACTTCCAAGGAATCAAATGTGGTAGCTGGGAGGAATGTGCAGGAGACTTCATTCTCTATTCTCTATAGTGCATTACTTTTGACCAGGGCACTATATAGAGAATGGTGTGCTATTTGGGACGCAAAGCCAAGTGCTGTGAATGCCTTGGTTGTACTTCTATCAAATGCCCTCTCTGGACCATTGCAAAAACACCTTTTGATGTCAGCTGAAATTTCACACAACAACGTAGGACAACCTGATTTGAGTCAGACGGGGTCTGGCAGTCCGTCAGTTGGTCTGTTCTCCCTGGTTCTTCACCCACTATTCCTGATAACTTCTCCATGTGGAGCACAATAGATACATTATATTGTACCAGAAATATGTAAATATCCCACTTCTTATTGCATGCATGTGCGTGTTGCTCTGAGTGTGTGTGTGGGTGAGAGAATGTCTGTGAGAGAACCATGTATGTAGATACTGATGTTTCAAACCAGAACCAATCAAAATCCTTGTTTTTAAACTATTTGTCCAGCGTGGAATGTTGCCTACTTTGCTCCTTTTCTTTTAAGAGGTTGAGGCCTAAATGCCATGTCTGCTACACGCTATGAAAGTCTTATTCCCCCTGGAGAACACAGACAGGGCTAGAGCAACAGAGCCCCAGCCTCAGGCCTGTATTCCCATTCCACACACCCCATAAGTCACTCACAGATAATTAAATAGGAGTTATTTACATTCATTTCTCCTCCTCTGCCCCTCAGACCGTTTATCATTCTCCTCTCTGTGCCTGCAGGATACAGTATATGCATCCCAAATGACCCCCTATTCCGTACTTAGTGCACTGCTTTTGACCAGAGCCCATATGTGAGAGGTATTGACATGTTGAATGCACTGAGCTGTCTGTTTGAACTACTGGCACACAGCTCAGACATGCATACCCCACAAGACATGCCAGCAGAGGTCTCTTCACAAGCCCCAAGTCCAGAACAGACTAGGAGAGGCGCATAGTACTACATAGAGCCATGACTACATGGAACTCTATTCCACATCAAGTAACTGATGCATGCACTAAAATGAATGCAACATTTTTTATAAAAATATACCTTATGGAACAGCAGGGACTGTGAAGCAACACAAACATAGGCACAGACACATGCATACACACAGACACACAATAACATACGCACTATACACACACGTACACATGGATTTTGTGTTGATATGTGATAGTGGAGTAGGGGCCTGAGGGCACACACTTAGTGTGTTGTGAAATCTGTTGTAAATGTATTGTACATTTTTTAAAATTGTTTAAGTGCCTTCATTTTGTTGGACCCCAGGAAGAGTAGCTGCTGCTTTGGCTGGATCCTAATAGGGATCCATAATAAATACAAATACAAATAGGGCTTTGGTCAACGGTAGTGCACTATATAGGGAATATGGGGCCATTTGGGATGCAGACAGTAAACTACACTCAGTCAGTGGTTACTCTCCATTTACGCTCCATTGATCGAATCAGAGGGTTATAGAAATGGACTTGGTCTGAAAACCCTTTGAAATATGGGCTGAACTACAGCATTTTCCTTTACAACTTAACCATGCCTTAACCATGCCTCAAACTTCATTTTACTCTTACAAGAAGTAGGTCTACAATTGACAGGATGAGCAATCCATTTACTATAGTGATTTACATTATGTATATCACTAAACTCAAGTGAGTCAAACACCAACCTTTTCACCAATAAGGCCAGCCATTTTACGTTAGCAGATGCTCTTATGCTTGCTCAAGGGAACATCAACATATTTTCCCTTTAGGTCACCTCGGGGATTCGAACCAACAACCTTTCAGTTACTGGCCCAACCCTTTTAACTGCTAGGTTACCTGCCGCCATAGGCTTCCATTACATGCCTCAGTGGGTCTGTAAATCACACAATCAAAGACAGAGGATGTCTGTGGGGTCCTCTAGCCTCCGTTGCCTAGCCGTGTAGCCCTAGCCACAGGACAGGGTGTTTTGTTAGGCTGCTGTTCTAGTAAAGACCTCTTGCTTTGATATGGCCATGCAAAGGCAAATGCTTCCAGGGCCGGCCAAAGAGATTTCTACTGCAGAGTGCCCTCTTGATGGGAAACACACCCCTTAAATATCAACAACAGGAAATGGCCATCAGTCACCAACATGCCACAACAGCTGTAACCAGCCCAACTTCAATGCAAGACATGAAAGGAGCTGCTCCCCATTGTTTCAGCCCTCCCCTTGTTTCTTTCTCTCTCTCTTTGTGTCTTTTTCCTCTCTTGCCCTCCTCCAGGTCTCCTTTCCCCCCCACCCCCTTCTTTAACCCACACACCCAAAATGTACCCTTTCTCTCAACCAACTGACCCCCTTGCAAATGGAGGACTGAGTTACACGTATATCAGTGAATATTATACGCATGGCACGTTTCCTCATGACATTAATTGAATATTTTAGATCAGCACTAGACACTGAATAAAAATGTATTTGAAGTTATTTCTATTCTGCATGCTTTGTGGCCTAACCTACATTTGAATTGGCTTTGTGTCGTGAACATTATAACCAACCTGCATATGCGTCATCTATTTGTACAGCTTTCATCGCATGGTTGAATAAAACAAGCACACACAGACAGACAGACACATTGAAAACGAAGATCACATCACACTTAACCCCTTGTACATCTGCATTCACATGCTCTTGGATCTGGGCAGGTTATTCAAGCGTTCACTGCAGTGTGTAGGTGATAAGTGACGGCTAAGCCTAATGATGACAGGTCAAACAGCGATCCTGTTGAGTGAGGCAGAAGAAGTGACTTCATCTATCCACCCCCAGCCAGCCAGCTAGCATCCCACTGCCTTTCCTCTTAACTGAAGATAAATGGCATTTGTCGTTATAGTCAAGGACTATTCTGCTGACAGCACCATTAATAATGGGACATGGAAAGTGTGACAGAGCTTATCAAGCTTGTAATGGGCCATTATGGCACATAAGCAGCACAGAAAAAGGCCCTTATTTATTGTTCTCTTGAGTCATTGAGTATGTTAGCTAGACTACAGTTCTCTCAGTGTAATTGGTTTAATGAACAGTGTTGTTTTGTTTAAAACAGAACAGGTATATACTCCCAGCTGTTGTTTAGGAAGACAGAACACACACAGCTGGTACAAGATGAGTTGTTCCTCATCTCAACTGGGCCTGAGATTACAAACTGGACTTATGGTGGAATAGTTGTCCTTTTTATATGTTTGAACAAGGCAAAAAATTGTTGATGTTGATGGTTGTCACATAAGTTCACATAACATGATTAATCAGTATTTGATTGGATAATATTGGTTGAATATGGGTTCATTGTTTTGCTGTGTTACTGTCAGACAGTTGATATTGGGTTGTCATGACAGGCACCTCTAGACAAGTGTGGCATTCAAATTTTTAACCTAAATGGAGACGATGACATGTATTAGATGGCCTTTTAACAGGAGGTGACATGGCATCATGTGGTTACTTGGGACAGAAATTAGAACTATCATGCCAGACATGATTTATGACCAATGGAGGAGCAGAGTAGCCAGAGCATCATAGTTTCTTTATTTCAGACAGATTGTAATTGCATCCGTCAGGGCAAATTTTCAAATAATACATCCAATTCATTGCATAATTAGATTAGTTAAATTACCTAATTGGCAATTCAGCCAGCAGTAATGCAATAAAGGCAATTAACATTCCAGAATTGTACCCAGACATGAACATAGGGCTGTTATTTCGAATTGGATGAACTAATTTACAAGGGGAATGGGTATAGGCCATATAACAAATTACATCTAAAGCAACCCATCAGCTTGTTGTGTGGCTATGAACTATCTATGGTAGAGATCGTTTTTTATTGACATAAAAAGTGACTTAAATTTCAGTTATCATAAAAATACATATCTATATATTATGCCATATTTAAAAACATTGCCAAGGAGAGTGTAGAGGTGTGGGCACAGGCAGGCCGCGCCTCTACAAGGAGAGCCGACCCCCTTATTACGAATGCGTGAACTCGCGATTGGACCGCGGTTTCTTGCTTAACATTTCGCCTCCTTAGTTAGGTCTTTAGTATGTGAAATGAGCATGGTACTAGCTGTTGTGTGAACAGAGAGACAGTAGGACAGCGACAGAAAAGTCTGACCGTATCGTCTACGGGGATATTCTATTTACACTAGTCCTTGTATCTTCTTTTCTGGTGATAACTCACTACTGATGATCTTTCTGCTCCATTCCTCATTTACAAGACGGACGGATGGAATTGTCCATTCCAAGGAAAGTATTTTGAAAGGACAGAAGATTGGGTCAAGGAATGTTGACATTTGAGAGAATTCTTCCTCTATAAAGACAATAATTTGAACTGATTCATGAGACCCGTGCTACTGTTGGTATATTTGGATTAAAACAGACCGAGTACTGCTTGATTATTGATTTGTGCATCATTTGTTGTTTTCATAAATGTATTTCTACTTACAACAACACGTTCCCTGCCATCGCCCGAACTCTGCGCCGCCCCGATCCAGATGAACAATTCTCCCCGTGGATCTGACGCGCATTTACGCAGTCCGTCCCCTGAGCGTACCGATAACGACCGTTGTAATTCACTCCCGAGAGGAACTAAAATAGAGCTGGTTTCCGTACCTTCTCCCTCAGATCCAACACGCCAGGCTAGAAGGCTGCCTATTCGGATTCTAAAGATGTTGAGCACTCACAGTAGCATCTTGCTACACCCAGAGTATCTCCAACCCCTGACATCCGCGCCAGTAAGCATTGAGGTAAGCAAAGCACATTTTCTAGAACTGTCGAATTCTTCGATCATCATCGACCGTGTTAATGTCTGGAATTATTTACAAATATTTATAAATATCCCACGTAGTTTCCAAGATTACTCATGTATTAGCCTACGCATCAAATTACGCATAACATTGTAACTAATTCGTCTACATTACAATACAGTTTATATTTATTTTACCTTTCAAGTTTGCGCGTAGATAATACAAACATGACCCAACAAACTAGATTATGAAATTAATATTTCAAATTCGTAGCCTATTATTGAGTTATTCTTGAGTTATTGAGGTTACATAAATAGGCCAGTGTGTTGATTTGATACTCTCATATATTGTGTGTAATTGTCTGTAAAATATGTAAACAGAAATAGTTCAATCGTTTCCTTCGTTTTTCCCAAATAGAACAGATGCTATTTACCCCGTGCCAACATTTCAGTCATACATTTTTCTCGCTTTCTCTCTTTCTGTTAATGATTTTTTCATAGGGCAAACACAGGGAAATAAAACTTTTGGGTAGATTGATGTCTCCTTCCCTCTGCGGATAGGTATATGACTCATGGGCTAAATTATTACTAACATTTACAACGCATTTTACTGCACCTTGTTTATTGGATGGACATTTTATTTGGCCTATTAAATGATACTGGCTAAAATATATTTATAGTGGACATACTATACACTCAGAACAAAATCGAAGAAAAAAATTACAGAATAGTTACTGAATTACCATCCAATGTAAGACCAGTATAGAGTGTGACTATAGAGTACTTTAACGTGGCTGTGCTCTCATCCTGTCTCTGTTTGTGTCGCCCCCTCAGCTGGATGCTAAAAAGAGTCCTCTGGCCCTGCTGGCTCAGACCTGCTCACAGATCGGCAAACCAGACCCCCCCTCCTCATCCAAGCTGGGCTCCCTCTCCTCCATCAGCCTCAGTGACAAGGAGTCATCCGGACGCTCCTCCAGCTCTGGCCACAAGTCTGGAGACCAACACCAGTCTCTGGAGGATAAGTCCAGCTTCAAGCCTTACAACAAGACCGGAGGGGAATGCCGCAAGGATGGGTTGGTGACCAAGGGTGCTACAGACAAAGCTGGCTTCAGGGTGCCCAGTGGTGGATCCGGGAGCAGTGGCTCTTGCCCGTCCTTCCCCCCACACTCCACCTCTCCCAGCTCTACCTCCCCTCCCCTGCACTCCCAGGGCCAGTCCCACAGACAGACCCAGTCCCCCTCCACACAGCAGCAGACATCACACTCTCAGGCCCTGCACATAGACAACAAGCCTGTGAGCTCGGACCAGGCCAGCTCAGACAGCAGCACAGGGAAGAAAGATTCTGATCACAGTAAGGAGAAGCTGGACGGTGCCCAGCTAGCTAACTCCAGTCACATGCGGGCTAGCGCCAACTCCAGCAATGCCAGCTCCGCTAGCAGCCCGCGGCCGGAGAGCAAGGCTGACCCACAGTCCTCTCAGTCTGGGTTAGGCTCCGGACACATTGCCCCTGTCTCCCCCTTCAAACCAGGCCATTCAGTCTTCCCCATGCCCCCCTCCTCCATGGGTTACCATGGCTCCATAGTGGGCGCCTATGCAGGCTACCCATCTCAGTTCATGGATCATACCAAGTCTAGTCTAGGGATGGGGATCCCAGGAAAGCACCCCAGCTCCAGCCCCCTCACTGGGGCCTCACCTCCTTCCCTCATGCAGGGTCTATGCAGGGACCCGTACTGTCTGACTTACCCCAACCACCCCCATCTAGGGGGCAGCAACTGCAATACATGTGTCCATGACCCCTCCTCTCTAAAATCAGGTTACCAAATCATGTACCCATCACACCACCTTCACTCCCTCCACCCCAGCTCTCTATCCTCCACCACCCCCACCCTGTCCCACCCGCTCTACACCTACGGCTACATGCTGCAGAACGAGCCCCAGCCACACGCCTGTAACTGGGTGTCAGTAGGAGGGCCGTGTGACAAACGTTTCTCCACCTCAGAGGAGCTGCTGGCCCACCTGCGTACTCACACGGCTCTACCTGGTGGGCTGGACAGTAAGCCCCTATCTGCCTACCCTTCCTCAGCCGCCTCCTGCCACCTCCACCTTCCCCAGCCCGGCAGCCCCGGCACCCTGCCCAGCTCCTTCTCCCTGCGGGGGTCACCTGGCCTGAGCCTGGCTCGCTACCACCCCTACAGCAAGGCCCACCTGCCCGGAGCCCCAGGCCTGCCCATGCACTCACTGCAGGCGTCCTCGCCCTACTACTCCCCCTATGCCATCTACAGCCAGAGACTAGGCTCAGCCTCCACCCTGGGCTACCAGTGACGTCTGAGGACACAAAGACAACAGAACAGGCACAAGCTGGACACCTCAGATATGCACAGTGGATGGATGGACCAGGCCCCGTCTGGACCGGAGGGGTCCTCGCCAGTCGCCAGAACAAGGGGGCCTTACCCTGCCTGCCTGGAATACCACCTGTTAGCCACAGGATTCTGAATGGCATTTCAATGGCAAGACCCAGTGGTGATGGCTGGCCAGCAGTACAGGCCCAGAGACATTTGTGTGTGGGCCAGACACCTGCCTGGGAACAGAAAGGAGCTTGAATTTGATTGGATGAGATTGTGGGATTTCGGATTGGTTTTTGATTTTTGATTTTTTTTCTTTCGCTCCCTCCCAGGACTGAAAACATGTATTTATTTTTCACTTGAGCGCTTTTCATTCAAACTTGGGGGAAGTTTACTATCCAAATTAATTGTTCATAAGTATTCTAATTGGGGAAAAAATATTTTAAATATATTATTATTATGCCTATCATACACTCTTTAAATAAAGTTTTTCACCATGGCAAAGATGGACTGTGTTTTTTTTCTGGAGGAATAAACCTAAATTTGTTCTTTGCTTCTGTATCTTTCCATCTCTGCTGTTTGTTTTCTTCTACTATTCAGACTGATGGAAAATGTAATGTCTCGATTTTAAAGTCTTCTTGATAAATTGCCATTTATTTAGTATTTGTACATAAGCAAAGATGCAAACAATTTTTAAGTGTTTTCGAGTCAGCCCGTTGGGGTTGCTGACTGTAATTGAAAGAGGATGAGATTAATTCAAACAAAATAAAAACACAACGATGGCAGTGCTACCCATCTGACAGGGAAAGGTCTTATTTTGTTTTAAAAAATGTACTTGATTGCATTTAAAGTTGTTTTATTGAAATGCTTATATAGTGTCATAACTTGTGACACTGTATAACTAGTTTTCATTATGGCTATAAGGGGGTCATTTATCTTTTTGCTAAATTGTACTAAATTATTTTAGTAAACAATTTAACTATTAAATTAATCATGTAATTTAGCTGTTGCACTGCTGGTGTACTGCAGTTCTATGGACAAGTATAGTTGTAATTTAGTGATATACTACAGCTATATGGATATGTGTAATCATTCAGAATATATTACAGTTGACAGGATTTCACACTGTCCCAGAGAAGGCAGATCATATTTAGCTTCTTTCTAAAGACCACTATCCCTCCTTCCTCTCCTTCTCCCTCTACCTCCACCACAATGCTGGCTGTTGGAAGTGCAAGCCAGGGTTTAATTGCTGATGCTTGTTTGTTAGGAGGCCAGAATAGCAGTCTCAGCAGCACTGTGGCTTGCTGGCTGTCGCTGAGTGGCCGCTGGGTCAGTGGGATTTCGATAATGACTGGAGGGTTGCTGACCCTGGCGCCCCTCCCTGTTTGACGGATGGCCCTGCTACACAAAGGCCAGGGCTAACAATGGGAGGTAGTTAATAGAGAAATATTAATCAAAGCTCCTGTCACCTTGTCCTCCCTAGAGAGGAGGAGCACAGCCTTTAAACCAGGAAATACAAACAACAAGGTTGTGTCCCAAATGGCACCCTGTTCACTATGTAGTACAATACTTTTGACCAGAGCCCCCTGGGTCCTGGTCAAAAGTAGTGCACTAAAGACTAGGATGACAGTTGGGACAGATACCATGGCTCTCCCCTGGTGGGGAAGAGAATTTAGTAGGTTAATAAATACAATACTGTATTATGTATTATCTGAGGACAGATTTCTCTGTTTTAAGTATCTGTTAGATGCTAATATTCAGGGATAGAGAATGAAAGCCTATGTAAGAACAACACCACAGTTCAGTAATTCCAGTGTTTTGTGTCTTGGTTCAATTAAATAATGGTTTATTTATCTAGCCTAAATGGTCTGATAGTGTGGAGGATAGGAGGTTTATCCGGAAGTGAAGAGGCTAGTAGTCAGTCTCAGGGGTGGCTATTGACCCCGACTCCCAGACTCCCCTAGCTAGTGAAGCACACTCGGTTCATTAGCACTCCAGACAGGAGAGAGGGAGAGGCGACCATAGGTGTCCCTTGACAGGGCCATTAACAAAATAGATCACGCTCCCAAACCTCTGTGGGCTTGCCAGCTCCAGCCCTTCCTGCCCAGAAAGGTCACTCTGCCATGAGAGCTGAGCAGGTGAACTCATCGGGAGGGAGGGAAGCCCAGCGGACACATTTTTCACCCCCAGAAACAAGCTAATGCCAGCAGACTGGGACAGGGATGGTCTGCCACACATATGGTTTATCTGTGTTCTCTATCTGTTTCAGGGTAGGATCAGAGGTTGTAATCAAAACTAGGACAGATAAGTTGTTGTTTTGAGCTTGTACTGTAAATAAGAATTCAGTTTATATTGAAGATACATTAAAGTGCTAAAAGAGGTCCACTAATTGGGTCATATACTAGTATATGTTGCCACCTATGGGTCTGTTGTAGAAGTACAGATTATATATTTGACTCAGTACTGTATTGCATTATTCCTCTTTGTCATGTTGTACATAGCTATTGGCTTTGTTTATCCAAATCCCTGTGTAAATGTAGTAGTAAATGTCAGAGTTCAAAAATGATGTTAATGTCCTCTAGAGGCTGCCACTGGCCCTTAAAAGACTGTTGTGAGAGATCAGCCTCACACTAGTGTATTAGAGAGGGCCTAGAACCAGAGGTCAAACTGAGGACAAAACGTTCAATCTTGTCAAGAGGGAGGAATTAATTCTGCTGTCGCCCATTTACACTCATTCATCAAATGCTTCACTATTCTTTCCATCTCAGTACTCTCATCAGTCTCACTCTCATCTATCTTTAGATTCTCTCACTGCTACAGCTGAGTCAACACCCAGATACTTCATTTCTGTCACCTCTGTTCTGCAGGCTGGCTGGCTGGGTGAGGAGGGGGAGGCTAGTGGGGAGGAGGGCAGTTAATTTAGGTTCCAACTGCTGTTCTCACAGGAGGGCCCACACCTGAGATAGATTGATCTCCCTGTCCTGTCCCTCTGTCCTGGGTATGGTGGGGACAGACAGACAGAGGTTACGTCTCAAATGGCAGCGTAGTGTCCCCTACTACTTTTGACCATAGCTGCATGGGACCTGGTCAAAAGTGGTGCACTATATATGGAATAGGGTGCCATTTGGGACATAGCAAGGAAGAGTGTACCCTCAGGCTGAGAGAGAGCTGTGCTGCTGGCTGGCTGGCTACGTGTCACTGTGGGGTCCTGGGCAGACAGCCGACAGCCCCGGTGATTAATGTCGACAGGGTGTGGAGCTGCTCCTCAATTAGACGCCAAAGCCACACTGGCTCACCACGATGACAGCCACGACAGAGAGTGAGAGGAGGAGAGGGAGGAGGCACTCTCTCTCTCATGCACTCTATTTCTTTCTCTCGCTCTCCTTCTCTCGCTTTCAATTCAAAGGGCTTCATTGGCATGGGAAACATATGTTCACATTGCCAAAGCAAGTGTTCCTGAGTGGCGCAGTGGTCTAAGACATGGCATCTCAGTGCTAGAGGTGTCACTACAGACACCCTGGTTTGATTCCAGGCTGTATCACATCCGGCCGTGATTGGGAGTCCCATAGGGCGGCGCACAATTGGTTTGGTTTTGGCAAGTGTAGGCCATCATTGTAAATAAGAATTTGTTCTTAACTGACTTGCCTAGTTAAATAAATACAATTTTAAAAAGTGAACAAAAGTTAAATAAACAATCAGAAATAAACAGTAAACATTACACTCACAAAAGTTTAAAAATCATAGAGACATTTCAAATGTTATATTATGGCTATGTACAGTGTTGTAAGAATGTGCAAATAGTTGAAGTACAAAAAGGAAAATAAACAAACATAAATATGGGTTGTATTTACAATGGTGTTTGTGCTTCACTGGTTGCCCTTTTCATGTGACAACAGGTCACAGATCTTGTTGCTATGATGCACACTGTGGTATTTCACCTAATAGATATGGGAGTTTATCAAAATTGGATTTGTTTTCTAATTCCTTGTGGGTCTGTGTAATCTGAGGGAAATATGTGTCTCTAATATTGTCATACGTTTGGCAGTAGGTTAGGAAGTACAGCTCAGTTTCCACCTCATTTTGTGGGCAGTGTGCACATAGCCTGTCTTCTCTTGAGAGTAAGGTCTGCCTATGGCTGCCTCTCTCAATAGCAAGGTTATGCTCACTGAAACTTTACATAGTCAAAGCTTTCCTTAATTTTGGGTCAGTCACAGTGGTCAGGTATTCTGCAACTGTGTACTCTATGTTTAGGGCCAAATTGCATTCCAGTTTGCTCTGTTTTATGGTAAATCCTTTCCAATGTGTCAAGTTATTATCTCGTGATTTTGGGTCTTATTGTGTTGCTGCCCTGAGGCTCTGTAGGGTGTGTTTGTGTTTGTGAACAGACTCCCAGGGCCAGTTTGCTGAGGGGATTGTTCTTTAGGCTCATATCTTTGAAAGTGATGGCTTTTTCATGGAAGGTCTGGGAATCGCTTCCTTTTAGGTGGTTGAGTTTAAAGGCTCTTTTTTGGATTTAGTTAATTAGCGGGTATCGTCCTAATTCTGCTCTGCATGCATTATTTGGTGTTTTACATTGTACACCGAAGATGTTTTTGCAGAATTCAATATGCAGAGTCTCAATTTGGTGTTTGTCTTGTTTTTTTGTTTTTTTTATCAAATCAAATGTTACTTGTCACATGCCACGAATACAACAGGTGTAGGTAGACCTTACTGTGAAATGCTTACAAGCCCTTAACCAACGATGCAGTTTTAAGAAAGATAAGAGTTAAGAAAATATTTACAAAATAAACGAAAGTAAAAAATATATACACTACCGTTTAAAAGATTGGGGTCACTTAGAAATTTCCTTGATTCTTATGGCTGCAGGGGCAGTATTGAGTAGCTTGGATGAAAGATGCACAGAGGTGCCCAGAGTAAACGGCCTGCTCCTCAGTCAAAGTTGCTAATATATGCATATTATTAGTAGTATTGGATAGAAAACACTCTGAAGTTTCTAAAACTGTTTGAATTATGTCTGTGAGTATAACAGAACTCATACGGCAGGCAAAAACCTGAGAAGAAATCCAACCAGGAAGTGAGAAATCTGAGGTTGGTTGATTTTCAACTCATCGCCTATTGAAAACACAGTAGGATATGGATCTGTTTGCACTTCCTACGGCTTCCACTAGATGTCAACAGTCTGTAGAACCTTGAATGAAGCTTCTACTGTGATGTGGAGCTGGATGGGAGCTGTTTGAGTCAGTGGTCTGGCAGAGAGCCAGGTCCTGGTCACGCGCATTCCACATGATATCGACTTGCGTTCCATTACTTCTATAGACACAAAGGAATTCTCCGGTTGGAACGTTATTGAATATTTATGATAACAATATCCTAAAGATTGATTCTATACTTAGTTTGACAAGTTTATTCGACCTGTAATATAACTTTTAGAAGTTTTCGTCCAACGTTCGCCTGGACCTGCACGAGCGTTTGGATATGTGTACTAAACGTGCTAACAAAAGTAGCTACTTGGACATAAATAATGGACATTATCGAACAAAACAACAATTTATTGTGGAACTAGGATTCCTGGGAGTTCATTCTGATGAAGATCATCAAAGGTAAGGGAATATTTATAATATAATTTCGTATTTCTGTTGACTCCAACATGGCGGAGAAATTTGGTTTCTATCTGAGCGCCGTCTCAGATTATTGCATGGTTTGCTTTTTCCGTAAAGTTTTTTTGAAATCTGACACAGCGGTTGCATTAAGAACAAGTGTATCTTTAATTCTATGTAAAACATGTATCTTTCATCAAAGTTTATGATGAGTATTTCTGTTATTTGATGTGGCTCTCTGCAATTTCTCCGGATATTTTGGAGGCATTTCTGAACATGGCGCCAATGTAAACTGAGGTTTTTGGATATAAATATGAACTTAATCGAACAAAACATATATGTATTGTGTAACATGAAGTCCTATGAGTATCATCTGATGAAGATCATCAAAGGTTAGTGATTCATTTTATCTCTATTTCTGCTTTTTGTGACTCTGTGTTTGGCTGGAAAAATAGCTGTGTTTTTCTGTGATTTTGCGGTGACCTAACATAATCGTTTGTGGTGCTTTCGCTGTAAAGCCTATTTGAAATCGGACACTTTGGTGGGATTAACAACAAGATTACCTTTAAAATGGTATAAAATACATGTATGTTTGAGGAATTTTAATTATGAGATTTCTGTTGTTTGAATTTGGCGACCTGCACTTTCACTGGCTGTTGTCATATCATCCCGTTAACGGGATTGCAGCCATAAGACGTTTTAAAGGGAAGGCAAAACATTTTGTCCATTGAAATAACATCAAATTGCTCAGAAATAGTGTGTACAATGTGTACAATACAATGACTATTGTAGCTGGAAAAGGCTGATTTATGGAATATCTGCATAGGAGAAAGGGGCCCAATATCAGCAACCATCAGTCCTGTGTTCCAATGGCACGTTGTGTTAGCTAATCCAAGTTTATCATTTTAAAAGGCTAATTGATCATTAGAAAACGCTTTTGCAATTATGTAAGCACAGCTGAAAACTGTTGTTCTGATTAAAGAAGCAATAAAACTGGCCTTCTTTAGACAAGTTGAGTATCTGGAGCATCAGCATTTGCGGGTTCGATTACAGGCTCAAAATGGCCAGAAACAAATAACATTCTTCTGAAACTCATCAGTCTATTCTTGTTCTGAGAAATGAAAGCTATTCCATGCGAGAAATTGCCAAGAAACTGAAGATCTCGTACAACGCTGTGTACTACTCCCTTCACAGAACAGCGCAAACTGGCTCTAACCAGAATAGAAAGATAAGTGGGAGGCCCCGGTGCACAACTAAGCCTAGGGGACAAGTACATTAGAGTGTTGAGTTTAAGAAGCAGACGCCTCACAAGTCCTCAACTGGCAGCTTCTGTCACGCCCTGGCCATAGAGAGGCTTTTATTCTCTATTTTGGTTAGGCCAGGGTGTGACTAGGTTGGGCATTCTAGTTTCTTTATTTCTATGTTTGTGTGGTTCCCAATCAGAGGCAGCTGTCTATCGTTGTCTCTGATTGGGGATCATATATAAGTTGTCCTTTTCCATTGGGTTTTGTGGGTAGTTATTTTCTGTTTAGTGTCTGCACCTGACAGAACTGTTTCGTTTTTCACTTTGTTATTTTGTTCGAGTGTTTTTTGAGTAATAAAGAATCATGAACACTTACCACACTGCGTTTTGGTCCATGCCTTCCGACGAGAGACGTTACAGAACTACCCACCACCAAAGGACCAAGCAGCGTGGTAAAAAGGACGAGTGGACATGGGAGGAGATCCTGGACGGAAAAGGACCCTGGACGCAGGTCGGGGAGTATCGCCGTCCGAAGCAGGAGATAGAAGCAGCAAAAGCGTAACGGCGACGTTACGAGGAGTTGGAGCAACGAGGCAAGAAACATTTTTGGGGGGCACACGGGGAGTTTGGCAGAGTCAGGGTTCAGACCTGAGCCAACTCCTCGTGCTTACCGTGGGGAGCGAGTGACCAGTCAAGCACCGTGCTATCCGGTTCTGCGCACCATGCCTTCAGTGCGCATCCACAGCCCGGTGCGCTCTGTGCCAGCACCCCGTAGTTGCCGTGCTAGGGTGGGCATTCAGCCACGGATTGTGCCGGCAAAGCGTTCCTGGCCTCCGGTGCGTCTCTTCCCCCCAGGTTATCCTGCGCCAGCTCTACGCACGGTGTCCCCGGTTCGCCAGCACAGCCCAGTGCAGCCTGTTCCAGCTCCCTGCACTTGCCGGGCTACAGGGGGTATCCAGCCATGACGAGTTGTGACAGCTCTGCGCTCCAGACCTCCGGTGCACCTCCACGGTCCAGTGTGTCCTGCGCTGGCTCTACGCACTATGCCTCCAGTGCGCCGTCATAGCCCAGTGCGTCCTGTGCCAGCTCTCCACACTCACCAAGCTAAAGTGGGTCTCCAGCCAGGACACATTGTGGCAGCTCCACGTACCAGGCTTCCAGTACGTCTCCTCAGTCCGGTGAGACCTGTGCCGGCTCCACGTGCAAAGCCTCCAGTGACGATCCATGGCACGGAGCCTCCAGCGACGGTCCCCAGCCCGGAGCCTCCAGCGACGGTCCCCAGTCCGGAGCCTCCAACGACGGTCCCCAGTCCGGAGCCTGCCTCCAGCGACGGTCCCCAGTCCGGAGCCTGCAGCGATGGTCCCCAATCCGGAGACTGCAGCGACGGTCCCCAGTCCGGAGCCTGCAGCGACGGTCCCCAGTCCGGAGCCTCCGGTGATGACCGGTGGTCTGGTTCCTTCGGCGATGATCTGCGGCCCGGTTCCTCCAGTGAAGGTCCATGCACCAGGGCCGCCACCAAAGCGGAGGGATCTGCAGGCGGAGGGGGGTCTATGTCCCGCTCCAGAGCCGCCGCCGTGAAGGGATGCCCACCCGGACCCTCCCCTTTAGAGTCAGGTTTTGCTTTATTAAATTGTACCCGCAAAACACCAGTCTCAACATCAACAGTGAAGAGTCGACTCCAGGATGCTGGCCTTCTTGGACAAAAAATATGCTTTTCTTTCAAAAGCACGGAAATTTCTAAGTGTCCCCAAACTATTGAATGGTAGTATATATTATATATTTTTAAAAATAACAATAAAATAACAATAACGAGGCTATTTACAGGGGGTATCAGTATCGAGTCATTGTGCAAGGATACAGGTTAGTCAAGGAAATTGAGGTAATATGTACATATAGGTAGGGGTAAAGTGACTATGCGTAGATAATAAACAGCGAGTAGCAGCAGTGTAAAAAAAGGGGGGGTCAATGCAAATAGTCCGGGTAGCCATTTGATTAGCTGCTCAGCAGTTTTATGGCATGGGGGTAGAAGCTGTTAAGAAGCCTTTTGGACCTAGACTTGTTGCTCCGGTATCGCTTGCCGTGCGGTAGCAGTTTTTAGGGCCTTCCTCTGACACCACCTGGTATAGAGGTCCTGGATGTCAGGAAGCTTGGCCTCAGTGATGAACTGGGCCGTACGCACTACCCTCTGTAGCTCCATGCGGTCAGAGGCCGAGCAGTTGCCATACCAGGCGGTATGCCAAGAGCGTGCAAAGCTGTCATCAAGACAAAGGGTCGCTACTTTGAAGAATCTCAAATATAAAATATATTTTGATTTGTTTAACACTTTTGGTTACTACATGATTCATGTAGGGAAATATACGTCTCTAGCTTCAGCGATTTTTGCAATTCGTTCCAGTCACTGGCAGCAGAGAACTGGAAGGAAAGGCGGCCAAAGGAGGTGTTGGCTTTGGAGATGACCAGTGAGATATACCTGCTGGAGCACGTGCTACAGGTGGGTGTTGTAATCGTGACCAGTGAGCTGAGATAAGGCGGAGCTTTACCTAGCATAGACTTATAGATGACCTGGAGCCAGTGGGTCTGGCGACGAATATGTAGTGAGGGCCAGCCGTCTAGAGCATACAGGTCGCAGTGGTGGGTGGTATAAGGGGCTTTGGTAACAAAACGGATGGCACTGTGATAGACTGCATCCAGTTTGCTGAGTAGAGTATTGGAAGCTATTTTGTAGATGACATCGCCGAAGTCGAGGATCGGTAGGATAGTCAGTTTTACTAGGGTAAGTTTGGAGGCGTGAGTGAAGGATGCTTTGTTGTGAAATAGAAAGCCGATTCTAGATTTATGAAGCAGATGCTCTCCTGCAGAGATGAAGCAGATGCTAAGCTACAGAGCTGTTTTGCTAGCACAGACTGGAATATGTTCCGGGACTCTTCCGATGGCATTGAGGAATACACCACATCAGTCACTGGCTTCATCAATAAGTGCATCGATGACGTCGTCCCCACAGTGACTGTACGTACATACCCCAACCAGAAGCCAAGGATTACAGGCAGCATCCGCACTGAGCTAAAGGGTAGAGCTGCTGCTTTGAAGGAGCGGGACTCTAACCCGGAAGCTTATAAGAAATCCAGCTATGCCCTCCGACGAACCATCAAACAGGCAAAGCATCAAAACAGGACTAAGATCGAATCGTACTACAACGGCTCTGACGCTCGTCGGATGTGGCAGGGCTTGCAAACTATTACAGACTACAAAGGGAAGCACAGCCAAGAGCTTCCCAGTGACACCAGCCTACCTGACGAGCTAAATTACTTCTATGATCGCTTCGAAGCAAGTAACACTGAAACATGCATGAGAGCGTCAGCTGTTCTGGATGACTTTGTGATCACGTTCTCTGCAGCCGATGTGAGTAAGACCTTAAAACACTCAACATTCACAATGCCGCAGGGCCAGACGGATTAGCAGGACATATACTCCGAGCATGCGCTGACCAACTGGCAAGTGTCTCTCCCTGTCTGAGTCTGTCATACCAACATGTTTCAAGCAGACCACCACAGTCCCTGTGCCCAAGCACACTAAGGTAACCTGCCTATATGACTACCGACCCGTAGCACTCACGTCTGCAGCCATGAAGTGCTTTTAAAGGCTGGTCATGGCTCACATCAATACCATTATCCCAGAAACCCTAGACCCACTCCAATTTGCATACCACCCAAACAGATCCACAGATGATGCAATCTCTATTGCACTCCACACTGCCCTTTCACACCTGGACAAAAGGAACACCTATGTGAGAATGCTTTTCACTGACTACAGCTCACGGGGGCCCCTCACGGGTGCATGCTCAGTCCCCTCCTGTACTCCCTGTTCACTCATGACTGCACAGCCAGGCACGACTCCAACACCATCATTAAGTTTGAGGATGACACAACAGTGTTAGGCCTGATCACCGACAACGACAAGACAGCCTATAGGGAGGAGGTCAGAGACCTGACCGTGTGGTGCAAGGACAACAACATCTCCCTCAAGTTGATCTAGACAAAGGAGATGATTGTGGACTACAGGAAAAGGAGGACCAAGTACGCCCCATTCTCATTGATGGGGCTGTAGTAGAGCAGATTGAGAGCTTCAAGTTCCTTGGTGTCCACATCACCAACAAACTAGAATGGTCCAAACACACCAAGACAGTCATGAAGAGGGCACGACAAAACCTATTCCCCCTCAGGAGACTGAAAAGATTTGGCATTGGTCTCAGATCCTCAAAAGGTTCTACATCTGCACCATCGAGAGCATCCTGACAGGTTGCATCACGGCCTGGTATGGAAACTGCTCAGCCTCCAACTGCAAGGCACTACAAAGGTGTAGTGCGTACGGTCCAGTACATCACTGGGGCCAAGCTTCCTGCCATCCAGGACCTCTGTACCAGGAAGTGTCATAAGAAGGCCCTAAAAATTGTCAAAGACTCCAGCCACCCTAGTCATAGACTGTTCTCTCTACTACTGCAAGTAGCTGTACCAGAACACCAAGTCTAGGTCCACGAGGCTTCTAAAACAGCTTCTACACCCAAGCCATAAGACTCCTGAACATAAGGAAGTGGATGGCTGAAAACGTTCTACTTTTAAACTCGGACAAAACAGAGATGCTTGTTCTAGGTCCCAAGAAACAAAGAGATCTTCTGTTAAATCTGACAATTCATCTTGATGGTTGTAAAGTCGTCTCAAATAAAACTGTGAAGGACCTCGGCGTTACTCTTGACCCTGATCTCTCTTTTGACGAACATATCAAGACTGTTTCAAGGACAGCTTTTTTCCATCTACGTAACATTGCAAAAATCAGAAATTTTCGGTCCAAAAATGATGCAGAAAAATTGATCCATGCATTTGTTACTTCTAGGTTAGACTACTGCAATGCTCTACTTTCCGGCTACCCGGATAAAACACTAAATAAACTTCAGTTAGTGCTAAATACGGCTGCTAGAATCCTGACTAGAACCAAGAAATTTGATCATATTACTCCAGTGCTAGCTTCCCTACACTGGCTTCCTGTTAAGGCAAGGGCTGATTTCAAGGTTTTACTGTTAACCTATAAAGCGTTACATGGGCTTGCTCCTACCTATCTTTCCGAGTTGGTCCTGCCGTACATACCAATACGTACGCTACGGTCACAAGACGCAGGCCTCCTAATTGTCCCTAGAATTTCTAAGCAAACAGCGGGAGGCAGGGCTTTCTCCTATAGATCTCCATTTTTATGGAACAGTCTGCCTACCCATGTGAGAGACGCAGATTCGGTCTCAACCTTTAAGTCTTTACTGAAGACTTATCTCTTCAGTAGGTCATATGATTGAGTGTAGTCTGGCCCAGGAGTGTGAAGGTGAACGGAAAGGCTCTGGAGCAACGAACCGCCCTTGCTGTCTCTGCCAGGCCGGTTCCCCTCTCTCCACTGGGATTCTCTGCCTCTAACCCTGTTACAGGGGCTGAGTCACTGGCTTGCTGGTGCTCTTTCATGCCGTCCCTAGGAGGGGTGCGTCACTTGAGTGGGTTGAGTTACTGACGTGATCTTCCTGTCTGGGTTGGCGCCCCCCCTTGGTTTGTGCTGTGGTGGAGACCTTTGTGGGCTATACTCGGCCTTGTCTCAGGATTGTAAGTTGGTGGTTGAGGATTTCCCTTTAGTGGTGCGGGGGCTGTGCTTTGGCAAAGTGGGTGGGGTTATATCCTTCCTGTTTGGCCCTGTCCGGGGGTTTCTTCGGATGGGGCCACAGTGTCTCCTGACCGCTCCTGTCTCAGCCTCCAGTATTTATGCTGCAGTAGTTTATGTGTCGGGGGGCTAGGGTCAGTTGGTTACCTGGAGTACTTCTCCTGTCTTATCCAGTGTCCTGTGTGAATTTAAGTATGCTCTCTCTAATTCTCTCGTTCTCTCTTTCTCTCTGAGAACCTGAGCCCTAGGACCATACGTCAGGACTACCGGGCATGATGACACCTTGCTGTCCCCAGTCCGCCTGGCCTTGCTGCTATTCCAGTTTCAACTGTTCTGTCTGCGGTTACGGAACCCCTACCTGTCCCAGACCTGCTGTTTTCAACTCTTAATGATCGGCTATGAAAAGCCAACTGAGATTTATTCCTGATTATTATTTGACCATGCTTGTCATTTATGAACATTTTGAAAATCTTGGCTCTCTCTAATTTTCTCCTTCTCTCTTTCTTTCTCTCGGAGGACCTGAGCCCTAGGACCATACGTCGGGACTACCGGCCGTGGTGACTCCTTGCTGTCCCCAGTCCGCCTGGCCTTGCTGCTATTCCAGTTTCAACTGTTCTGCCTGCGGTTATGGAACCCCTACCTGTCCCAGACCTGCTGTTTTCAACTCTTAATGATCGGCTATGAAAAGCCAACTGAGATTTATTCCTGATTATTATTTGACCATGCTTGTCACTTATGAATATTTTGAACATCTTGGCATAGTTCTGTTATAATCTCCACCCGGCACAGCCAGAAGAGGACTGGCCACCCCTCATAGCCTGGTTCCTCTCTAGGTTTCTTCCTAGGTTTTGGCCTTTCTAGGGAGTTTTTCCTAGCCACCGTGCTTCTACACCTGCATTACTAGCTGTTTGGGGTTTTAGGCTGGGTGTCTGTACAGCACTTCGAGATATTAGCTGATGTACGAAGGGCTATATAAAATAAAATTGATTGATTGATTGAACATCTAATCAAATGGCTACCCAGACTATTTGCACTGCCTATTTGCTACTCTCTGTTATGATCTATGCAGAGTCACTTTAATAACTCTACCTACATGTACATATTATCTCAATTACCTCGACTAACCGGTGCCCCCGCACATTGACTCTGTACCGGTACCCCCTGTATATAGCCTCGCTATTGTTATTTTACTGCTGCTCTTTAATTATTTTGTTACTTTTATTTCTTATTTTTTGTAGGCATTTGTTTCTTAAAATTGTATTGTTGCTTAAGGGCTTGTAAGTAAGCATTTCACCGTAATGTCTACACCTGTTGTATTCGGTGCATGTGACAAATACAATTTGATTTGATTTGATTTGGAATTGGTCAGCCCCTGTGGATTTCTTGTTGTCTATTGCTAGCAAAGCATCCAGGACAACAAAAGCTTTGACTGTTATTTCTCTGATCATTCAACAGGTTTCCCTCAACAGCATCCAGCCCATTATTATATATAGGCTTAGAAATCCTTCCAAAGATATAGCCAGCTGAAATAAAATGGTGATTAAATGCATCAATAACGTCATTTTTTCCCATAATGAGGCCTGTGTCTCAAATTAATTTGTTGTGGCGGAGAGGAAAAAGTAGAACCCTTCAGGGATTTGACAGTTTTCCAGAATTTAGCCGGGTTCCCATTACAATCCGAAAAAGTGGTTACATAATAATCCAATTCTAAAAGCTTGCCAGTCCGAGCCTAAGCCTGTGTTCCTGGCCATGACTCCAGCATCATCTCTTTTATGAATGACTTCTGATATTTCCAGAGTGTACCAGACATTCGATCTACCTTTAACCCTTCATTTTTTGAAGGGAGCATGATTATCCGCAATAGTATTGAAGACGTCTGCAAAAAGGCACAAAGCTAAGCCAGGATTAGGGATAACTGAAATACAATCAAGGTCACTAAAATTCAGGTAATGTAAAAAGAAAAAGCCTGTTCACTGAAGTTTTTAAAGTTCCTCTTTGTGATGACTCGAGGCTTAGATTTTTGTATTTTCATATCTCTAACACAAACACCTGGGCAATGGTCACTAATGTCTTGTACGAAGACACCAGTAGAAACATATTTATCTGGTGTTTTCGTTCAAATAAGATCAATCAGAGTTGACTTTGAAGGATCTTTAGGGTTGGGCAGTGTAGTCTTAGTCACCAGCTGGGTTAGGTTTAGATCATTTCCTATGTCTTTTAGATTGTCTGAAGCCTGCATTTCCCAATCATACTTAAGGTCACCCAGGATAATAACTTCTGATTTCATACAAGAAGACAACAAACTAGTTAACTCCTTGAGTGCACAAAGGTTAGCTGAGGGAGTATGGTAGACCCCTATAAAAGTTATGGATACATTTTTTCCCCAGACAAAGGCTTAAAAATAGAAGCTCATTTTTTGTCTAGGGAAATTGATTTCAGTCACTCTCAGAGTAACCAATAATGGAATGTTATAAACTTAGGTTGCTATCGTGCAACAGCCCAAGCCCTCTAAGTGATTGGGAAATCAAGGGGGTATTCAAGTTTATGGAATTCACATTTTAACTCAAAGCACTGAGTGTGCAGACTACAGCGGGCTTCTCTTTCGAGCTAACAATAGCAGATTTAAGAGTTCAAATGAATGGGTACAAGATTACAAATGACAACACCCCTGGAAGTATAGACAACAGCCTCGAACACCTTGAGGCCTGATGTGAGAGGGAGCCCGGGGGGTACTAGCCTGTGGTAGGAACCCCCTGAGCTGGACCCCTAGAAGACGGATGAATGAGCAAGAATCTCTGGAAGCAAGTGGGCGAAATGGATTCTACAAGGTGTCCGAAACGTTCCACAGGGATTTGGTCTATGCTGACACGATGGAAATCACGCAGTTGCTACAGATTGGACAGCGGTACATTCATGCTGCAATCATCCTGTTCCATCTCATCCCAAAGATGCTTTATTGGGTTTGGTCAGCAAAAATGTTCAGATATGCTGTGGCATTCAATTGTTGCTCAATTGGTATCAAGGGACCTAACGTGTGCCAGGAAAACATTTCCCACAGCAGTACACCACTGATGTAGAGGGTAGTATCCTGTATAAGACAAATCCAAGGTTTATCCAACTCTAATTAAAAAATGTTGCTGAGTAATTCAGGAGTCCATGAGCTCATGACCTCTCTCTCTCTCTCTCTTACACAGACAAACAAACAGTCAAACAAAATGTTAACTTCAACTTCCCTGACTACTACCTCTATGTTGAGCATCATTCAGGAACAGGACACAATGCAGAGCTCTACTCTTTCCAACAGTGACCACACTGTAAAGCAACCCAGATGGTGAAATACGTCCTTCATCAGGACTGAACCTCTTAAGGATCTGACTCTTTTTTTAAATTTTCGCCTAAAATGACATACCCAAATCTAACTGCCTGTAGCTCAGGACCTGAAGAAAGAACATGCATATTCTTGATACCATTTGAAAGGAAACACTTTGGAGTTTGTGGAAATGTGGATTTAATGTCGGAGAATATAACACATTAGATCTGGTAAAATGCAAGGGAAAGTTCACTATGTACTATTCCAGGTTAGGCGCAAATTCGATTTTGGCCACTAGATGGGAGCAATGTATGTGCAAAGTTTTAGACTGATTCAATGATCCATTGCATTTCTGTTCAAAATGTTGTATCAAGACTACCCAAATGTGCCTAATTGGTTTATTAATACATTTTCAAGTTCATACCCTTGCACTCTCCTCAAACAATAGCATGGTTTTCTTTCACTGTAATAGCTACTGTAAATTGGACAGTGCAGTTAGATTAACAAGAATTTAAGCTTTCTGCCCATGTCAGATATGTCCCATGTCCTGGGAAATGTTCTTGTTACTTACAACCTCATGCTAATCACATTAGCCTACGTTAGCTCAACCGTCCTGTTAGGGGGCACCGATTCCATAGAGGTTTTTAAGCAATCACACAACTCCTGCTTTATTTCCACATATAAACATAATGCCTGCCCTCTCCACATGCTTAATTCCAACCCCTCGTCTCATTCACACCTGCATTAACCTGTCTGGGAACGGCCAACAGCCAATGAAACAGCCAATGAAATTGCAAGGCGCCAAATTCAATCAACAGAAATCTCATAATTCAGATTTCTCAAACATACAAGCATTAGACACCATTTTAAAGATAAAATTCCCGTTAATCCAACTACAGTGTCCGATTTCAAAAAGGCTTTTCGGCGAAAGCAGAACATATCATTATGTTAGGTCAGCAACTAGTCACAGAAAGCATACAGCGATTTTCCAACCAAAGAGAGGAGTCACAAAAAGCAGAAATAGAGATAAAATGAATCACTAACCTTTGATACTCTTCATCAGGTGACACTCCCGGGACAACATGTTACACAATACATGTATGTTTTGTTCGATCAAGTTAATATTTATATCCAAAAACCTCAGTTTACATTTGGCTTTGCCTCCAAAACATCCCGTGAATTTGCAGAGCCACATCAATTTACAGAAATACTCATAATAAACATTGATAAAAGATACAAGTGTTATTCACAGAATTAAAGATATACTTCTCCTTAATGCAACCGCTGTGTCAGATTTCAAAAAAACTTTACGGAAAAAGGAAACCATGCAATAATCTGAGTACGGCGCTCAGATAACAAATCAAGCCAAACAGATATCCGCCATGTTGGAGTCAACAGAAGTCAGAAATAGCATTATAAATATTCACTTACCTTTGATGATCTTCATCAGAATGCACTCCCAGGAATCCCAGTTCCACAATAAATGTTTGATTTGTTCGTTAAAGTTCGTCTTTATGTCCAAATAACTCCTTTTCGTTCGCGCGTTTAGCACAGTAATCAAAATACACGATGCGCTATCACTAGGTGCAGACGAAAAGTCAAAAAGTTCCTTTACAGTCCGTAGAAACATGTCACACGAAGTATAGAATCAATCTTTAGGATGTTTTTAACATAAATCTTCAATAATGTTCCAACCGGAGAATTCCTTTGTCTTCAGAAATGCAATGGAACTCAAGCTAACTCTCACGTGCATGGTCATCTCATAGCACTCTGGGAGATACCTTACTCAATCCCCTCTCATTCGCTCCCACTTCACAGTAGAAGCATCAAACAAGGTTCTAAAGACTGTTGACATCTAGTGGAAGCCTTAGGAAGTGCAATATGACCCCATAGACACTGTGTATTCGATAGGCCAAAAGTTGAAAACTACAAACCTCAGATTTCCCACTTCCTGGTTGGATTTTTCTCAGGTTTTCGCCTGCCATATGAGTTCTGTTATACTCACAAACATCATTCAAACAGTTTTAGAAACTTCAGAGTGTTTTATATCCAAATCTACTAATAATATGCATATATTAGCAACTGGGACTGAGTAGCAGGCAGTTTACTCTGGGCACGCTTTTCATCCAAACGTGAAAATGCTGCCCCCTATCCCAAACAGGTTTTAAAGCACCGCATAACGTCAGACTTAAAAGCAATAACGACTAAATAAAACACACGGCGCCCCAAGTGACGGCCAAACTCATTTGAAGGAACACCTCTGCTGCTTTTCCTCTGCTCCACATTCAGTTGTCCTATTCCGTGCTAGATCTACTGTCTCTATTATATTATGACAGACCATCTAGATCTACTCAATTATTTTATGACAGACAAGCTACATCTACTGTCTATATTATATTATGACAGACCAGCTAGAACTACTGTCTCTATTATATTATGTCAGACCAGATAGATCTACTGTCTAATTTATATTATGACATACCAGCTAGATCTACTGTCTCTATTATATTATGACAGACCAGCTAGATCTACTGGGCACCCTTATCAGCATCGGCGGAAAGCAAATGTTTCTGGTTTTCAGATAAACAGTGTTTTTCAACCTATCTTTCGTTTCCCCTGAAAAAAGGATGTGTGGACTTTCTACGCCTGCTATGTTAGGTTATACACCAGGTAATCGGAGAGAAGAAAAGGACATCACAATTGTGGTACACTGCTAATAATAACGTGCATACCGCTATTGCAGCCTTGTTTGCGTGCTGGGAGAGCGTGGCTCTGCTCAGTAGAAGGTGCCTGGAAAGGAATGAGTGGCAGCCCTCCTACTTGCCATTCGTGCCCTGGTTGACAAGTTTTTTCTCCTTCACTATGGGACAGCCCGTGGTCATAATACACACAGTATTCATGGTTTCTGCCTCTGCTGTCTCTCTGAAAGTGTGCATCCAACCCAGATGCAGTCTTTAGTCAAAATGGATAACTAGGCCTAGAGAAGGTTTTTAGGTCACACGTTGAATGCAGCTGGTCTGAATTTTCTCAAGTCATAAACTTCAAAGTCTAATTAATCCCAGATTATTATTCTTATCAGAGGCAAAGTCAAGGTTATATTATATAATTATTTTTCGGCCTAGGGCATACTTATCTAACATGTAACATTAAAACCACATTTTGAACCAAGGAGAATGTGATCATTCTTAATGAGTAACCATCTATTAATCTATCACACAGTCATTGGGCGGCAGGTAGCCTAGCGTTTAAGAGCGTTTGGCCAGTAACCAAAAGGTCTCTGGTTCAATTCCCCGAGCTGACTAGGTGACAAATCTGTCTAAGTGCCCGTGAGCAAAGCAGTTAACCCTAGTTTGTGAATATTTGACTTGATCTGAAAGTAGTTAATGAACGACAATGGACTGACTCTATGAGCTCTGTTTCTAGACCAAACAGGTTTGTGTATCTCTGTGTGTGCCATGTTCACTCATCTATAGATTGTATTCAAGGGATGATATTGTTGTCTCGCAACTGTTCAAACAAAGACACAATTCCAGGTGTCAGTACACACACACACAGTAGGAGTCACCCTTCTCACTTCCATACTTCAGTTTATATGGCTTTTTTATGCAATGACAACTCTGAATAAGACAGTGAACACAGTTGGTCTAAACTGACACGGTGGCTTGATTCCATCACAGTGACTCTAACGACATGCTTTGAGCCCTTGTATTTAGCTAGTGGTTAGATATGTTGTCCCACAAGTCTCCCTAGCTCGTTGCCCCTCTAATGTTACATTACAGAGTTGTTTGCTGTCAGCATCTCATGCCCATTCGTGTTTTGTGAATTTTAATTCAGCAGGACTGTGAGTGTGTGTGCTCACATACAGGAGTTTACATAAGGAGAGTTATAGCGGTTTCTTGAAAAAAATCCACCAGAGGCCCTAGCTGTGATTACTCAAGACCCTTTTAGAAGCCTGAGAGAGACCACTCCCTCACTGTTTCTCCGCCCAGCCTCTCTGACTGTGTCCCAAATAGCACCCTATTCACTACATAGTGCACTAATTTTGAGCACTGCCCTATGGGCCCTGGTCAAAAGTAGTGCACTTTATAGGGAATAGGCTGCCATTTTGGACACAAGCTCTGTCCTGCAGTAAGTCAACCCAGCTAGCTGCCTGTGATGTTGCTTGGGGCAGAAAGAAAAAGAGGGAAGGGAGGGCCTGGGCCGGGAGAGCAGAGGCAGGAGGAGAAACAGAGATGATTATCCAAATACAGTCATTAAAGGGGAAATGTGTTTTTCAAACTGTCAAGATGATTAATGGGGTAGAGCAAATCCTCACAAATGCTCTTGTTTAGTCTAACTGGCAGACACGATCCTACCCATTGATTAATGGCAGGCCTGGTGTGTGAGACCATAGTGGGGTTAGGGGAGTGCTGGGGGAGGGAGGGGGGAGGAGTAGGGAGAAAAGGGATTTGTGGAGAGTGAGCATTAGGGAACAGGCAGGAGGTAAAGAGTTAGGGAGGGATAGAGGAAAGGAAGGAGGGGAAGGAAGGGAGGGAGGGAGAAACAGCCAAGTAAATACTGTGACTCTCACAAACTAGGTTTTAGAAAGCAACATGTCAAGATGAGGCGTTCCAGTGCTACTTTGATATTTTCTGTGTTATGAAAGAAAAAGGGTCACATTTTCAATCTCAATAAATCACCTAAGCAATAAATCAACCAGCCTGTCAAGCTGCCTTTGAATGGTTGAATTAATAGGCCTACATGACTCTATAAATCCCCTTTAAGTGAGAAAGGGACACAAAACCATTTATTTTCCATTAATCAGGGTGATACTTTATGTAATAACTGTGCACACATGTACAACATGTTTCCTAAACCATATCCCATGGCTTAGGAAACATGTTGTACATGTGTGCACAGTTATTACATAAAGTATCACCCTGATTAATGGAAAATAAATGGTTTTGTGTCCCTTTCTCAAGTGTAATATAACTACAGAACATCTCTCAATGGAAATGACTAAGACAATAATACAAATCCATCAATGCATCCTTCAAACTCCCCACCTGGTTTACCATAGAGGCACCAAAGGTTCTGAAGTGCATCCAAAATGGCACCCTTTTCCTTATTACAATATATATATACAGTATATATATACAGTATATATATATATATATATATATATATATATATATATATATATATATATATATATATATATATATATATATATATGGAATAGAGTGGCATTTGGGACATAGCCCTAGTATACAAACTCCTTGCCAAACTGAGTCCCTGCAGACCACCCTTGTCCTTCCAGCAATGCCAGATAGATGGCTAGCAGCTGTTAGCCTTACAGCCTCTTCCTAGTTCCTAGAGCAGATGCATGAGGGGCTATCTATACTGAACAAAAATATAAACACAACATGCAACAATTTCAAAGATTTTACTGAGTCACAGTTCATATAAAGAAATCAGTCAATTTACATAGGTTAAATAAAAATGAATAATTAGGCCCTAACCTATGGATTTCACATGACTGGAAATACAGGTATGCATCTGTTGGTCACATATACCTTTAAAAAAAGTAGGGGCGCGGACCATAAAAACAGTCAGCGTCTGGTGTGAACACCATTTTCCTCATGCAGCGCGACACACGTCCTTCGCATAGAGTTGATCAGGCTGTTGATTGTGGCCTGTGGAATGTTGTCCCGCTCCTCTTCAAATGCTGTGCTAAGTTGCTGGATATTGGCGGGAAGTGGAAGACACTTTCGAACACGTCGATCCAGAGCATACCAAACATGCTCAATGGGCGACATATCTGGTGAGTATGTAGGCCATGGAAAAACTGGGACATTTTCAACTTCCAGGAATTGTGAACAGATCCTTGCGACCATGGGGCCGTGCATGATCATGCTGAAACATGAGGTGATGGCGGTGGATGAATGGCACAATGGGCCTTAGGATCTCGTCATGATATCTTTGTGCATTAAATTGCCATCATTAAAATGCTGTTGTTTTCGTTGCCTGCTCAAACCATAACCCCACCATGGGGCACTCTGTTCACAACGTTGACATAAGCAAACTGCTCGCCCACACAACGCCATACACATGGTCTGCGGTTGTGAGTCTGGTTGAACATACTGCCAAATTCTCTAAAACAACGTTGGAGCCGGCTTATGGTAGAGAAATTAACGTTAAATTCTCTGGCAACAGCTCTAGTGGACATTCCTGCAGTCAGCATGCCAAATGCACGCTCCCTCAAAACGTGAGACATCGGTGGCATTGTGTTGTGTAACAAAACTGCACATTTTAGTGGCCTTTTATTGTCCACAGCACAAGGTGCACCTGTGTAATGATCATGCTGTTTAATCAGCTTGTTGATATCCCACACCTGTCAGGTGGATGGATTATCTTGGCAAAGGAGAAATGCTCACTAACAGGGATGAAAAACACATTTGTGCACAACATTTTTGAGAAAGAAGCTTTTTGTGCGTTTGGAAAATTTCTGGGATCTTTTATTTCAGCTCATGAAAAATGGGACCAAGACTTTACATGTTGTGTTTATGTTTGTTCAGTGTATCTGCAAATTTCTGATTCTTCCACTGCCTCTCTGAAGTCTTCGAAGAGCCTTTCCCATACCCCCACTGCACCAGACACACACTGTGTCTATGTACCACAAATATAGTCAAGCACATTCATAGGACCATTTTACCCCACCCCCAGACACACACACTCAAACTAACACAGACACACTGTACTACATATATACTGTTCACACACACTGAGCCCTCTCATAAATCTCCAGATGAAGTAAAAGCAGGCGGACACCCATGAGGAAGACATTAAATGGAGATCTCAGCAACGAGGAGATGAATGTGGTGCTGGAGCAAGAGAGAGGGGGGAGAGAGAGCAGCAGAGAGGAGAGAGAGGATATTCAAGACCTGGAACACAGACAGTAATGATAATGAATGGCACTGAAAAGGAGTACAGGGGAAAGGTAGAACATCAGTTTTCAAAAGCTGAAAATAATATATTGACCTATTCCCTTTCTCCCTAACTTTGTGTCAGGCACCTTCGCCATTGTGAGGCGATGGTGAATTGTATAAAAAAGGGGGAGGTAGCAGGTGAACATCAGATGGAGAGAGATGAAGGGTGAGGGAGAGGATTGCAGAGTATGAGTATGAGTGGTAGGTCAGCATGTCATGTGAGTTGAGTGGAGTGTGGCCCAGCTGTGAGCGCACTCACTCATGGTGCCATGGCCTTCTGCTCTGTCTGAGGGTATGTGTGTGCGCGAATGCCTGCACCCATGTGTGTTTGTGTGTGTCTGCTCGTACCCCTGGCGTCCTGGTATGTGTGTCAGGGCCCTGTGATTAATGACCCACAGGCCTTGTTTCTCCTGCTTCCTTCCTTTCCAGCCATGTCACACACACAGTCACGCGTCAACCTAGCGGACACCGGCAGATTGACACTGGAGCGACCCCCACTAGGCCACAGCAATAGACTGAGGGTTACTAGGTACTACGCATGCAAACAAAACACATGCACACACAGAGACACACACACACAAGTGCAGAGACACACACGATACAAAGCTCTAGAGATAATTCATACATTTCCAATCTAAACCCGCTTATCAGTCTCTCCTGTTCAGGAAGGTAAGAAAGTGCAGCAGTGGGCATGTAAGTGTGTGTGTCTGAGTGTGTGTTGGGCTGTAATTGTGTGTGTGTGTGTGTGAGAGAGAGAGAGCAGGAGTAGGGCTTGCTTGTGTGCTGGTTCCCAGCATGTCAGAGGGCTGTCAGGCTGTGATTTATGGTTGCTAGACTCAGAGCAGTCTTCGCTGCCAGTTCAGTATTGTTACAACTGACAATTAATGAGGCCAGACATGCTTTCAAGCACTGCACTTAACAGAGGCCTCCATCTTCACCAGTCACAGGCTCCTTTTCCTCCTCCTCCCTCTTCGTGTGTTGGGCTGTCTGTAGATGCTCTCTTTCTCTCATTTTCTCTTCTGTGGTGGCGGTGTGGAGAGGGCTAGCAACCACGAGACCTGGGATACAGAGAGAACAAGGCAGAGCAGACAGATATATGGAGGAGGCTCTCTTTCATTTCCACTCCTCTACCTTTCTGCACATTATTAAGCCAGACACAAAACAGGTAAAAGCTAGACTCAAAACACCACTCCAACCTTTAGTGCTGCTACACACACTTTGAAATACAGAAACATACTATATTTCTTAGGAATAATACACTTATTTGACATCGTGTGATTTATATTATACAAAGAGTAATGGTAAAGAAAATGTAAAGGTAAAAGAGTGATCATTTCATAATTGTGGGCTGTTTACACTGTGGGATTACACTGAGAGTAGCCTACCTGGACAATGAGTTATAGGACATTTACACCTTGATTTCTCGGCTGGCTGGCTGCAAACCGTGTGTCTATTGGCTTACGTCGATCCCGGAGCAAACTTAAATTGTTCCGGAGCTAGCCAGCTAAAGAGTTCCATCTGCCATTCCTGGGCTACAATCGCCTATCCGGACCCGTTTTACTACAAATGCGGAGCCCCACCGGGCCTTCACGACTGACTACCGACGTTATCTGCCCGAGGGAGTTATCCAACTGGCACCTCCGTCGCAACGTTACCTGAACGCTCATCTGGGGCCCGCTAATCGTTAGCTGTCTTATCGGCTGCTATCTGAATAAGTATATCGGACAATTTTTCTTGGGTCACTATAACTATATCTATTTTGCCAATTGGATTGATCCCCTCTACCACACGGAACCCCACTAATCTACCGACGGAAACGCACGAGGTGACTAAAAATAGACCTCCATCCTATGCTATCTTGCTACCGATAGCCAGCTACCCGGCCAGCTGTCTGGATCGCCGTGACCCCAACCAACCTCTACTCACTGGACCCTTATGATCACTCGATTAAGCATGCCTCTCCTTAATGTCAATATGCCTTGTCCATTGCTGTTCTGGTTAGTGTTTATTGGCTTATTTCACTGTAGAGCCTCTAGCCCTGCTCACTATACCATATCCAACCTTTCAGTTCCACCACCCACATATGCGATGACATCACCTGGTTTCAATGATGTTTCTAGAGACAATATCTCTCTCATCATCACTCAATACCTAGGTTTACCTCCACTGTATTCACATCCTACCATACCTTGTCTGTACATTATTCCTTGAAGCTATTTTATCGCCCCCAGAAACGTCCTTTTACTCTCTGTTCTAGACGTTCTAGACGACCAATTCTCATAGCTTTTAGCCGTACCCTTATCCTACTCCTCCTCTGTTCCTCTGGTGATGTAGAGGTGAATCCAGGCCCTGCAGTACCTAGCTCCACTCCTATTCCCCAGGCGCTCTCTTTTGATGACTTCTGTAACCGTAATAGCCTTGGTTTCATGCATGTTAACATTAGAAGCCTCCTCCCTAAGTTTGTTTTGTTCACTGCTTTAGCACACTCTGCCAACCCGGATGTTTTAGCCGTGTCTGAATCCTGGCTTAGGAAGACCACCAAAAATTCTGACATTTTCATCCCTAACTACAAGATTTTCAGACAAGATAGAACGGCCAAAGGGGGCGGTGTTGCAATCTACTGCAAAGATTGCCTGCAGAGTTCTGTTTTACTATCCAGGTCTGTTCCCAAACAATTTGAACTTCTACTTTTAAAAATCCACCTCTCTAAAAACAAGTCTCTCACCGTTGCCGCCTGCTATAGACCACCCTCTGCCTCCAGCTGTGCTCTGGACACCATATGTGAACTGATTGCCCCCCATCTATCTTCAGAGCTCGTGCTGCTAGGCGACCTAAATTGGAACATGCTTAACACCCCAGCCATCCTACAATCTAAGCTTGATGCCCTCAATCTCACACAAATTATCAATGAACCTACCAGGTACCACCCCAAATCCGTAAACACGGGTACCCTCATAGATATCATCCTAACCAACTTGCCCTCCAAATACACCTCTGCTGTTTTCAACCAAGATCTCAGCGATCACTGCCTCATTGCCTGCATCCGTAATGGGTCAGCGGTCAAACGACCTCCACTCATCACTGTCAAACGCTCCCTGAAACACTTCAGCGAGCAGGCCTTTCTAATCGACCTGGCCGGGGTATCCTGGAAAGATATTGATCTCATCCCGTCAGTAGAGGATGCCTGGTTATTTTTTTTAAATGCCTTCCTCACCATCTTAAATAAGCATGCCCCATTCAAGAAATTTAGAACCAGGAACAGATATAGCCCTTGGTTCTCTCCAGACCTGACTGCCCTTAACCAACACAAAAACATCCTATGGCGTTCTGCATTAGCATCGAACAGCCCCCGTGATATGCAACTTTTCAGGGAAGCTAGAAACCAATATACACAGGCAGTTAGAAAAGCCAAGGCTAGCTTTTTCAAGCAGAAATTTGCTTCCTGCAACACAAACTCAAAAAAGTTCTGGGACACTGTAAAGTCCATGGAGAATAAGAACACCTCCTTCCAGCTTCCAACTGCACTGAAGATAGGAAACACTGTCACCACCGACAAATCCACTATAATTGAGAATTTCAATAAGCATTTTTCTACGGCTGGCCATGCTTTCCACCTGGCTACCCCTACCCCGGTCAACAGCACTGCCCTCCCCTCAGCTACTCGCCCAAGCCTTCCCCATTTCTCTTTCTCCCAAATACAGTCAGCTGATGTTCTGACAGAGCTGCAAAATCTGGACCTTACAAATCAGCCGGGCTAGATAATCTGGACCCTTTCTTTCTAAAACTATCTGCTGAAATTGTTGCCACCCCTATTACTAGCCTTTTCAACCTCTCTTTCATGTCGTCTGAGATTCCCAAAGATTGGAAAGCAGCTGTGGTCATCCCCCTCTTCAAAGGGGGGGACACTCTTGACCCAAACAGCTACAAACCTATATCTATCCTACCCTGCCTTTCTAAGGTCTTGCAAAGCCAAGTCAACAAACAGATTACCGACCATTTCGAATCCCACCATACCTTCTCCGCTATGCAATCTGGTTTCAGAGCTGGTCATGGGTGCACCTCAGCCACGCTCAAGGTCATAAACGATATCTTAACCGCCATCGATAAGAAACAATACTGTGCAGCCGTATTCATTGACCTGGCCAAGGCTTTTGACTCTGTCAATCACCACATCCTCATCGGCAGACTCGACAGCCTTGGTTTCTCTAATGATTGCCTCGCCTGGTTCACCAACTACTTCTCTGATCGAGTTCAGTGTGTCAAATCGGAGGGTCTGTTGTCCGGGCCTCTGGCAGTCTCTATGGGGGTGCCACAGGGTTCAATTCTTGGACCGACTCTCTTCTCTGTATACATCAATGATGTCGCTCTTGCTGCTGGTGAGTCTCTGATCCACCTCTACGCAGACACCATTCTGTATACTTCTGGCCCTTCTTTTGACACTGTGTTAACAACCCTCCAGGCGAGCTTCAATGCTATACAACTCTCATTCTGTGGCCTCCAATTGCTCTTAAATACAAGTAAAACTAAATGCATGCTCTTCAACCGATCGCTGCCTGCACCTGCCCGCCTGTCCAACATCACTACTCTGGACAGCTCTGACTTAGAATAGGTGGACAACTACAAATACCTAGGTGTCTGGTTAGACTGTAAACTCTCCTTCCAGACTCACATCAAACATCTCCAATCCAAAGTTAAATCTAGAATTTAGCTTCCTATTCCGCAACAAAGCATCCTTCACTCATGCTGCCAAACATACCCTTGTAAAACTGACCATCCTACCAATCCTCGACTTCGGTGATGTCATTTACAAAATAGCCTCCAAAACCCTACTCAATAAATTGGATGCAGTCTATCACAGTGCCATCCGTTTTGTCACCAAAGCCCCATATACTACCCACCACTGTGACCTGTACGCTCTCGTTGGCTGGCCCTCGCTTCATACTCGTCGCCAAACCCACTGGCTCCAGGTCATCTACAAGACCATGCTAGGTAAAGTCCCCCCTTATCTCAGCTCACTGGTCACCAGGGCAGCACCTACCTGTAGCACGCGCTCCAGCAGGTATATCTCTCTGGTCACCCCCAAAACCAATTCTTCCTTTGGCCGCCTCTCCTTCCAGTTCTCTGCTGCCAATGACTGGAACGAACTACAAAAATCTCTGAAACTGGAAACACTTATCTCCCTCACTAGCTTTAAGCACCAGCTGTCAGAGCAGCTCATAGATTACTGCACCTGTACATAGCCCATCTATAATTTAGCCCAAACAACTACGTCTTTACCTACTGTATTTATTTATTTAGCTCCTTTGCACCCCATTATTTCTATCTCTACTTTGCACATTCTTCCTCTGCAAACCAACCATTCCAGTGTTTTTACTTGCTATATTGTATTTACTTCGCCACCATGGCCTTTTTTATATTTTTATTTATATATATATATATATATTTTGTTTGCCTTCACCTCCCTTATCTCACTTGCTCACATTGTATATAGACTTATTTTTCACTGTATTATTGACTGTATGTTTGTTTTACTCCATGTGTAACTATGTTTGTGTTGTATGTGTCGAACTGCTTTGCTTTATCTTGGCCAGGTCGCAATTGTAAATGAGAACGTGTTCTCAACTTGCCTACCTGGTTAAATAAAGGTGAAATAAAAAAATAGGCAAATTCTACCTTCAACACTCTCGCTGTGAGTGGACCCCATGCTATAATCACTACCAGAGTTTACTGGCAGCAGCACCCGTGCCCCCCCCGGGCCCTGGTTCCTTGTCAGTCGTGATTAATGGCAGCAGGGCCCCGGCGCGGCTTACGTTCCCTTGATAGGCTACTTGGTGAACTCTGACAAACTTATTTTCCCCTCACTCGGTTATTCCTTTTTCTCTCCACGTTAAAAATGTGCAGCACAGATCTGCCATGCACTGCGACACCTAGGGGTTAGGGTTGGCGTTTCATATTTCTGAGGCGACCGATCGAGGGCTATAAATAAAGCGTTCGCCATCTCTGCGTCATGACCCTGGATATTATATCCAAATCTCTGCCCTGGACCATTGCACCCATCTAATAAAGACTTGTTGTTGAGGTGAGAAAACACATAAATGTTTTTCAAGCTTGTTGAAGAGTTCTCACTCTACTTTTCAAGGCTGTAAATAATATGTTAAAATGTATTTATAATATAATGTAGATCTTCTTAAATTGTATTTTTTACAGCTGATTCGTTAGGCAAACTTACAGTCAGTTCCTTGAACCACCACTATCAGTGAAGTTAGCCAGTCCAGCACATGGGCTCAACTGCAACCAATTGAAAACAAAGACAATTACTAGTGGCAAATTGATAAAGGTTTGGGAATATTGTCAAACGTAAACACTAATAGGCCTACAGATAAACCAACAGACCTTCAGAATACATTAGACTAAACCCCAAACATTTTAAGACAGCATGGTCCTAAGATGGCTCTCAAACAAATGACTAGCAAAGTACAGCAATGACACTGGACAGCCTATATGGGCTTAGAGGCGCTGCATGGTCAATCCGAGGGCTGCATTTGCCTTGCAGCATTTATGGTGATATGGCCTCTGCTGAAGTCAAGGAATTCATACTTCTTGCGCTCCGTGGAGCAGGGGCTGTTGTGAATGAAGTTGTCAAGGAAGTGAGTTTGTGTTTATATAGGACCTCCCACCCTCACCTACCGTCAACCAATCATGCCAATGCATAGCGATTTGGAGCTCTTCGCATTGTTACAACATTTGAGAGGCGCACAGCGATGCAGTACAGAGCTCAATTTGGCCCCTGCTTGCCTCCAGAGGCTCCGCAATTGCATCACACCATCCATACAAGCCTACAAGCACATTTTTGGATCACGCATAAATTGTCTTTTACCCACACAAGGCCTTCAGATACAAAGCTCTCATCACCGCGCGCACCACTTCTCCTTCTTCTTCTTCTTCTTTGGTATTATGGCGGTCTGCAAACAAACGTTATAGGTACATGCCGCCACCTATTGTATTGCCCTACCAACCAACCCTGCATCCATTAAAACTTCACCACTCTCATATACGCACAGGACTAAGGGGTGCTTTTATACAATAACATGTTCCCCAGTAATTATGATCCCCTGTGAAACACTGACCAAATCTATGTTCCTATCATGTAACATTAATATAAAGCAACTCTGCTCGCTAGTCTAGTCACTCAAGTATCACTTAAGCCAAGGGGTAGCAATTTACCTATCAGTACTCCTGATCAACTTCACAACAGAATAATTAGCTTTCTATGATACTCGTTGTCCCCCTCTGTTGGTCTTGTGGGATATTTCCTCGTTGAAGAACGTCCAACTGATGACGTGTGACGTAAAATGCGGAAGTGAGCCTGGTAGCAGGTGTTTGCGTATTTTTGTCGGTGGAGGAGGCACCTCGAGTGATAATACTACAGGTAATAGTACGGATTTCTAGAACACTTTTGTCAATGGGGTTTAACGTACCTATCAAGTATCTACAATGACAACAATGTGAGTGAAATATTGTGTCAGTGGATGTGACCGTTCCCGTGTTTGAAATCGAGCGTAGTCCAGGTTAACGTTAGCTAGCTAGGTAGCTAAAGTAGCTAGCTAGGTAGCTAAAGTAGCTAGCATAGATGCTAAAAAGCCAAACGGTTGCTTGTTACGTAGTTGGCTTATTTAGTCTTGTCTTGCTGGAGAGGGGTGTATGAGTACGTCAAAGACTGGGCGATTCATGGTTTGCTGTTAGTATTCTGTCAACTCAAAGTGAATCAACTTCTCCATGTTAGAAAGTGGAACCAAAGATACTGATCCTACACGTGCAAGAAAAAGGTTCACGACCTCCTGGTATCAAAAGCCTGCTTCCTGTCATTGCTTGACTTGAGGTTTGTTTAGCGGTC
The DNA here is from genome assembly GCF_045679555.1 of Salvelinus alpinus. Taxonomy (NCBI): domain Eukaryota; kingdom Metazoa; phylum Chordata; class Actinopteri; order Salmoniformes; family Salmonidae; genus Salvelinus; species Salvelinus alpinus. The sequence goes on from NC_092104.1 coordinate 24,067,725, forward strand.
TTATTTTGAGGTATTGTATAGCTAACTACACACTAAGTTAGTACGTTTGGGCTGGCTACAGTTGTTAGGATTGTTATGAGATAAGGCAGCCGGGAGACGTTTTTATCACGCCCTGTCTTGGCCAATCCTCTTATAACGCTACAAGGTCAGTCCTTGTTGATGTCTCAGCTAAGCTTCTTCTTCCTGACAGAGGAGTTTAGCCTGACAACAATATGCCTACCCTGTGCCTGGATATCACATATGTTGTTAATACCTGTGATTGATTCCAGCCTAATGTTTAAATGGCTATAGCCTATTCCAAATACACTGAACAAAAATATAAACGCAACAATTTCAGAGTTACAGTTCATCTAAGGAATCAGTCAATTTAAATAAATTCATTAGGGGCTAATCTATGGATTTCACATGACTGGGAATACAGATATGCATCTGTTGGTCACATATCTTTTTTTTAAAGTAGGGGAGTGGATCAGAAAACCAGTCAGTATCTGGTTTGACCATTTGCCTCATGCAGCGTGACACATCCCAGCATTTGCCTCATGCAGCGTGACAGAGTTCACATAGAGTTGGCCTGTGGAATGTTGTCCCACTCCTCTTTAATGGCTGTGCGAAGTTCCTAGATATTGGCTGGAAGTGGAACACGCTGTCATACACATCAATCTAGAGTATCGTCAACATGATCAATGGGTGACATGTCTGGTGAGTATGGCCATGAACTGGGACATTTTCAGCTTCCAGGAATTGTGTACAGATCCTTGCTACATGGGGCATTATCATGCTGAAACATGAGGTGATATCGGTGGATGAATGGCACAACAATGGGCCTCAGGATCTTGTCACGGTATCTCTGTGCATTCTAATTGCCATCAATAAAATGCATTTGTGTTTGTTGTCTTTAGCTTATGCCTGCCCATACCATAATCCCACCGCCACCATGGGGCACTCTGTTCACAATGTTGACCTTAGCAAACCGCTTGCCCACATGATGTCATACATAATCTCTGCTATTTGCCCAGTACAGTTGAAACTGGGATTTACAACGCCGAACTGCAGTCAGGTCAAGACACTAGTGAGGACGTCCAGCACGCAGATGAGCTACCCTGAGACAGTTTGTGCAGAAATTCTTTGGTTGTGCAAACACACAGTTTCATCAGCGGGCCAAGTGGCTGGTCTCAGATGTTACTGCAGGTGAAGAAGCCGGATATGGAGGTCGTGGGCTGGCGTGAGACATCTGTGGCATTGTGTTGTGTGACACAACTGCACTTTTTAGGGTGGCCTTTTATTGTCCACAGCACAAGGTGCACCTGTGTAATGATCATGCTGTTTAATCAGCTTGTTGATATCTCACACCTGTCAGGTGGATGGATTATTTTAGCAAAGGAGAAATGCTCACTAACAGGTGCACAATATTTATAAGAAATAAGCTTTGTGCGTATGGAACATTTCTGGGGTCTTTTATATCACCTCATGAAATATGGGACTAACACTTTACATGTTGTGTTTATATTTTTGTTCAGTATAGAAGGCACTGGTTGATTCTATTCAACTGTTCTAGCTAATATCCAGAGCTTGCAAGGTAACTATTTACTACAATTTGATTGTTATGAAAGCCTTATTCTAGCCTACTTGTTATATAGGCTAGGCTTATAGACTTATTTCATTAATATGTCCCCTATGTCCAACATTGTGTATGTTGATCCTTTTGAAACTCATCGTTTGTCCTTCTTCTTCCCAGGATGGCACAGTTGGGTGCCATAGCCTCAATAATCTGTGCAATTGGAGGTGCAGCTCTCTTCTCTTCTGTGCACAAGATTGAGGAGGGACACACTGGAGTTTACTACAGGTCAGTTAGATATTAGGCTAGTCATTGTTATGTCTACTGTGAGGCTTACTGTGTATTAATGCATTTTCGTTTCTGGAGACATGCATCAGTTCACCTTGCAGTGCACTGCACACATACTTCATACCAGCGCTAAACTCAGATTATATCTGTAGTGTGATATAGAAAGAGGGCTAAGATTATTTTCTGTTGAAGTTCAGATCAGTCCAGCAAATTCTCCAGTCTCCTCACATTTACAACTAACATTTGCAATTGTGGTTGCACACTACATCAGAACCATTTTGATTGACTTTTGGCTCTGATGTGATTCTTGTCATTTCCTTGTGATGTCATCATGTGTGTGTTCCACAGAGGAGGAGCTCTCCTGACCACCACCAGTAGCCCTGGCTTCCACCTCATGATGCCCTTCATCACTAATTTCAAGTCTGTGCAGGTGAGACAGACAGACCGTTCTCAGGAACAGGCCCTCAGCATGACTGGTCTGACTGGGAGTGAGGGGTTTAGGTTCAAATGTAGTTGTACAAAGACTGAGGCTGGACTTCAATGTTTATGCTAAGCACTGTCTTTGTCAGTTTGTTTACAAACATGGCCCCAAGCCCACACACTTTTTTCTGGAAAGTAACAGTACACTTGTGAGGGGAGTTTACATGTAGGTTTTCATACAGTGCCCAAGACCAGTCTGAAGTTATTTGACCTTGTTAAAAGGAACTACTGTGTAAATATGCAGGTTTTATTCAAATTGAGCCCTGCGGAAGTAATGGATTTTTGAGTGTTGAATGCCTTCTCTTTATTTCTGTCTTTGTAGACCACTCTACAGACAGATGAAGTGAAGAATGTACCGTGTGGAACAGGGTAGGGTTGTCTGTCTATCTCTTCCCAAAATGAACCAGCTACTTTTATCTCCATTCTTGAGGATTTATTGCATGTATGTGTTGTTACATTCTGTTTTTATTTATTTCAGTGGTGGAGTGATGATTTACTTTGACCGGATAGAAGTGGTGAACTACCTTGTACCCTCAGCAGGTAAAGTCAGTTGCCAATAAATCAAAAGGTGGAGCAGATAAAAAATGTCAATAAAACACATATTGTAGTTTGATTTAAATTTTACTATGTGCTCATGTTTAATCTCTCAACACAACTCAAAACTGATCTTATTTTTCTTTTTTCTTTAACCTTTATTTAACTTGGCAAGTCAGTTAAGAACAAATTCTTATTTACAATGACGGCCTACACCGGCCAAACCCGGACGATGCTGGGCCAATTGTGCGCTGCCCTATGGGACTCCCAATCACGGCCGGTTGTGATACAGCTTGGATTCGAACTAGGGTGTCTGTAGTGAATCCTCTTGCGCTGAGATGCAGTGCATCTCCCGAGTGGCTGCGCCACTCGGGAGCCCCTTGGGATACCTTCCTTAGTATATAGGCTGTACTATTTCAGAACATTGTAACCCATGTATTGTAACAGTGCGTTGTCCACTGCACCATTATTTCAAAGGGTGACTCATTTTCCAACTTATGAATTGTATTCAGTCTTAAAGGCTCTGTGCAGTAAACTTGTTTTTCCTCGGTTTTATATATATTTCCACACTGAGGTTGGAATAATACTGTAAAATTGTGAAAAGTATTATAATGCTCTTTTAGTGTCTGAGCTGTTTGAAAAGATCGCCTGAAATTTCTGCCTGTTTTGGTGTGAGTGTTGGCCTGCCTGGTGACATCAGGCGGTACATTTGTTAATAGACCACTAAGCAAGAAAGTTTCAAATAGAGATGTGACAACAAAAAAAGCGTTAACTCATTTTTTTGTCGGTTTTCGTTAAAATGACAATAAAAATGTATAACATTCCACGTGAATTCACAATGCAGCTGAGCTGTCAGCAACGGTTTGGGTCTCCCAGTGCGTCCCTGTAACGTCAATGCAGGAGTCAGCAAGCAGGTGCAGTTAGTGACTTTAATATTAACGAACATAGAATGATACAAAACGAGAAACATCTGACAAGGAAACAAAAACATTACTGCCTGATAGCAAAATTAGGTGTGACTGATGATGAAACGCAAGTGTGCGTAAAGATGGGTTACCAGGACCAGTGGTTAGTGGACCGGCGACATCGAGCGCCGAAGAGCGGGAACTGTCACGTCTACTCCCACTCCACGTCGCCGGTCAACTTACCACCAGTTCTGGCAGCTCCTTTGGACCGTACACTTCCCAGTCCACCAGGTACTGGAGCCGACCCCACGACGTTGGGAGTCCAGGGGTGATCTGACGGCATAGACGGGGCTCCCCTCAATGTCCAAGGGAGGTCGTGGGGGATGTCATCAGCCAGGGGACCAGGAACCACCAGCCTGAGGGAAACATGAAAAGATGGTGAGATCCGGTAGTTAGATGGGAGTAGTAATCTGTAAGTTACCTCATTGACCCTTCCAAGGACCTTGAACAGCCCCACAAACTGGGGACTCCACTTCTTACAGGGAAGGCAGAACGGGAGGTTCCTGGTGGAGAGCCAGACGTGATCACCAGGATGGAACACGGGAGCCTCACTGCAGTGGCGATCCGCTTCTCCATGAAGGCCTTCATACACATGATGTGAATTGGGGGCCATGATCGGAGACGATATCCTCCGGAAGGCCATAGTGCCGGAAGACCTGCTGGAACAGTGCCTGAACTACCAAAATGGTAGTGAAACGATCAGAGGGGAGATCAGTGACAAAATCAATGGACAGATGAGACCAGGGATGCTGAGGCACAGGAGGGGGAAGGAGTTGTCCTGCTGGACCGTGTCGGGAAGATTTAGATTGAGTACATACTGAACATGTGTTGACATAGTATGCAACATCCTGGGCCAAAGTGAGTCACCAGTATTTCTCAGAAAGGGATCGAGTGGTGCAGGTGATACCTGGGTGTCCAGCGGTGAGGGATGTGTGTGTCCAGGTCAGCAACCGATCTCTGACCCCCGTGGGGACGTAGATGCGCTCCGGAGGGCAGGTGGCAGGAATGGGTACCCTCTCCAGAGCCTGGCGGATGTCCACATTTACTTCCCAAAACACGGATCCAACGATACGGGAGGACCGATTGATGGGCAGGCGTACACTCACAGAGCCCTCCACAGACATGGAACCACAGGGTGCAGGAAAGCAGGTCCTCTGACATCCTCTGACATCAAACAATAGATGAGAGACAGCCAGCTAGTGAAATGGATACTAAAAAAGGTTTGGTGGAAAGGGAAGATGGATTACTCACTCCTAACCCAGGAGACGGATGATTACAAAATGACCTCCAGCAGGCCACAAATGTGCATGTGTCAGCATATGGTCTCACAAGGGCTCTGAGGATCTCATCTCGGGTACCTAATGGCAGTCAGGCTACCTCTGGCGAGCACATGGAGGGCTGTGCGGCCCCACAAAGAAATGCCACCCCACACCATGACTGACCCACCGCCAAACCGGTCATGCTGGAGGATGTTGCAGGCAGCAGAACGTTCTCCACGGCGTCTCCAGACTCTGTCACGTCTGTCAAATGTGCTCATGTGCTCAGTGTGAACCTGCTTTCATCTGTGAAGAGCACAGGGCGCCAGTGGCGAATTTGCCAATCTTGGTGTTCTGCCCTGCATGGTGTTGGGCTGTAAGCACAACCCCCACCTGTGGATGTCGGGCCCTCATACCACCCTCATGGAGTCTGTTTCTGACCGTTTGAGCAGACACATGCACATTTGTGGCCTGCTGGAGGTCATTTTGCAGGGCTCTGGCAGTGCTCCTCCTTGCACAAAGGCGGAGGTAGCGGTCCTGTTGCTGGGTTGTTGCCCTCCTACGGCCTCCTCCACGTCTCCTGATGTACTGGCCTGTCTCCTGGTAGCGCCTCCATGCTCTGGACACTACGCTGACAGACACAGCAAACCTTCTTGCCACAGCTCGCATTGATGTGCCATCCTGGATGAGCTGCACTACCTGAGCCACTTGTGTGGGTTGTAGACTCCGTCTCATGCTACCACTAGAGTGAAAGCACCGCCAGCATTCAAAAGTGACCAAAACATCAGCCAGGAAGCATAGGAACTGAGAAGTGGTCTGTGGTCACCACCTGCAGAACCACTCCTTTATTGGGGGTGTCTTGCTAATTGCCTATAATTTCCACCTTTTGTCTATTCCATTTGCACAACAGCATGTGAAATTTGTCAATCAGTGTTGCTTCCTAAGTGGACAGTTTGATTTCACAGAAGTGTGATTGACTTGGAGTTACATTGTGTTGTTTAAGTGTTCCCTTTATTTTTTTGAGCAGTGTATTAACGAACATAGAACGATACAAAACAAGAGAAATATCTGTCAAGGAAACATAACTGATGAGAGAGAGAGGGGAACGAGAGAACCGTGCACTAGGCCTATCTATCGGCAATCGAAACTGGCGTCTAACTCAATTTTGACATAAATGCAGATAGCTTCTATTTTTGTGTCCATTTTACCATTTTAATTGAAAACAATCACAGTATGGTCCTTAATTGTTACCAGAAATTATTTGATTTTGAGATGAAACTCTTCATTGGACCTTTTAACTGTTTTAGTAAAATAAAACAGCTCTTTAGTGAATCACTTTTTCTCTTAGTGAAATAGGGCTTTGCCGTATACCATATTTTACTATATACCGGTATTGATGCACGGACCGATTTGGGTTTGTACTTTACCTTCTATAACGGTATTTGAATGTTTGGTTTGTTAAATGTGATACGCTGTGTGTGAAGTCCAGTTCTATAGTTTACTCCGCTTTGAGTCATCTCTCTCTCTCTCCACGCCGCTTTCCACACAGACTTAGTCCCACAACATAGAACAATACAAAACAAGAGAAATGTCTGTCAAGGAAACATAACTGATGAGAGACTCAAGGAGAGCATTTATTGTTGCTTGACCACGAGACACTTTCGTTCAGTCTGCATGGCCAATGCAGCACATGCCGCAATGTTGATGACAACAATGTTGTTTCCAAATTTGATCTTAATATAAATCCACAAGTGTTCTATAATTACAATATTAGTTTGTTTCTTACATCTGCAAACAGCTAGTTTGTATTTTCTTAGCAAGTTAGCTAAATCGTGTTAGCCACTAATGCTAATTGCTAGTTAGCTGGCTAGCTAAGTACTGAGTCAGAGCAAACGTAGCTAGCTTCTTGGCGCACAGATCCCGATTAAGGGATCATTTTCGTAAACAACCGCTGAATTGGCAGCGCGCCAAACTCAAAAATAATACTAAAGATATTTATAATCATGGAATCACAAGTGAAATATACCAAAACACAGCTTAGCTTGTTGTTAATCCAGCCGCCGCGTCAGATTTCAAAAAGGCTTTACGGCGAAAGCAATCCAAGCGTTTGTGAGTGTATCAATCACTGCTAGAAAAGCTAGCCTTAAATTAGCATGGTCACGAAAGTCAGAAAAGCAATAAAATTAATCGCTTACCTTTGATAATCTTCGGATGTTTGCACTCACGAGACTCCCAGTTACACAATAAATGTTCTTTTTGTTCGATAAATATTAGTTTTATAACCAAAATCCGCCATTTCGTTTGCGCGTTATGTTCAGAAAACCACATGCTCGTTCCGGCCCTGAAAGGCAGACACAAATTCCAAAAAGTATCAAGTTCAAAAATAATACAAAAAATATTTATAATCATGAAATCACAAGTGAAATATACCAAAACACAGCTTAGCTTGTTGTTAATCCACCTATGGTGTCAGATTTTGAAAATATGCTTTACAGTGAAAGCAATCCAAGCGTTTGTGAGTTTATCATTCACTAGACAAAGAACAAAGAATAGCTAGAACAGTTAGCCTTAAATTAGCTTGGTCAGAAAAGCAATACAATTAATCGCTTACCTTTGATAATCTTCGGATGTTTGTACTCACGAGACTCCCAGTTACACAATAAATGTTATTTTTGTTCGATAAAGATTAGCTTTATAACCAAAAATCGCTATTTGGTTTGCGCGTTATGTTCAGAAAGCCACAAGCTCGTTCTGGTACTGAAGGGCAGATGAAAATTCCAAAAGGTATCCGTAATGTTCGTAGAAACATGTCAAAGGTTTTTTATAATCAATCCTCAGGTTGTTTTTAACATATATAATCGATCGTATTTCAACCAGACGGTAAACTGTTCAATTCTACAGAGATAGAAAATGTCGAGCAAAATCCCTCTTGCGCAGGAACCAATCAAAGGACACCTGGCCATCCACTGACGTGTTTTGATAAATCTCGCTCATTTTTCAAAATAAAAGCCTGAAACTATGTCTAAATCCTGGTCACAGCCTGAGGAAGCCATTGGAAAAGAAATCTGGTTGATACGCCTTTAAATGGAGGACGGGCAAGCAATGTAACAAGGATTATTTATTTTTAAGCACTTCCGGGTTGGAGTTCCTCAGGTTATCGCCTGCAAATTCAGTTCTGTTATACTCACAGACAATATTTTGACAGTTTTGGAAACTTTAGAGTTTTCTATCCTAATCTGTCAATTATATGCATATTCTAATATCTGAGCCTGAGAAATAGTCCGTTTACCTTGGGAACGTTTTTATCACAAATATAAAAATTCTGTCCCCTAGCTTCAAGAGGCTAGCTAATACAGCCTGATACCAGTATTGGTGGAGGCTTAAATCAGCATGTTGTTTGTGCAACAGTATCTTCTAAATGAAAGAGGAGTAGGCGAAGCATGAATATGTTGGCTACATGAATAAAGAATTATGGTAGTCAAAGATTATAGGGTCCCCTAGGAAACACGGAACATCACTTTGGTTCCTACCCTGTCACAATAACTCGTCCATGGCATTTTCATTCATTGTCATGTCAAACAACACTGTATTCATAGTGCCCACTATTATTTATATTCTAACTATAGAGTTATAATAAACGTTCTATTTCCATGATTCCAAAAGTTCACCCAAGTGTTTTGATCTAAATCGCAATTGCAACATTTGGTTAAAAATAAGGCCTAGTATTTTTGCCCATATTGTGGCAGTGTGGAAATGATCTCAAATGAGTGCAGGAAATTATTTTAGGTTGAATTGAACAGTATAAAACAATCAGAATGGAGAAAGACACATTGAAATAATTTAGTGTAAACTAAGCAAAAAAGAAACGTCTTTTCACTGTCAACTGTATTTATTTTCAGCAAACTTAACATGTGTAAATATTGTATGAACATAACAAGATTCAACAACTGAGACAAACTGAACAAGTTCCACAGACATGTGACTAACAGAAATTGAATAATGTGTCCCTGAACAAAGGGGGGGTCAAAATCAAAAGTAACAGTAAGTATCTGGTGTGGCCACCAGCTGCATTAACTTCTTTCGGATCAGTGGGACGCCGTCCCACCTCGACAACATCCTGTGAAATTGCAGAACGCCAAATTCAAATTAAATTACTATAAATATTTAACTTTTATAAAATCACAAGTGCAATACATCAAAATAAAGCTTAACTTGTTGTTAATCCAGCCGCCGCGTCAGATTTCAAAAAGGCTTTACGGCGAAAGCAAACCATACAATTATCTGAGGACAGCGCCCCGCATACCAACACATGAAAAACATATTTCAACCAGGCAGGTGCGACACAAATGTCAGAAATAACGATATAATTTAGGCCTTACCTTTGAAGATCTTCTTCTGTTGGCATTCCAAAATGTCCCAGAAACATCACAAATGGTCCTTTTTGTTCGATAAATTCCTTCTTTATATCCCAAAAATGTCCATTTATTTGGCGCGTTTGATTCAGAAATACACCGGTTCCAACTCGCCCAACATGACTACAAAGTATCTAATAAGTTACCTGTAAACTTGGTCCAAACATTTCAAACAACTTTCCTAATCCAACCTTAGATATCCTAAAACGTAAATAATCGATAAAATGTAAGATTGAATATACTGTGTTCAATAGCGGATAAATACAACATGGAGCGAGCTCCAGTTCACGTGCGCCACACAGAAGAGTCCACTTGGCGTAACACTCACAATGAACAGCCCTACTTCTTCATTTCTCAAAAGAAAAACACCAACCAATGTCTAAAGACTGTTGACATCTAGTGGAAGCCATAGGAACTGCAACCAGGTTCCTCATAAATATAGTTTCTCATAGAAAACCAATTGAAAACACAGTGACCTCCAAATGTTTTTCCTGGATGGTTTGTCCTCGGGTTTTCGCCTGCCAAATAAGTTCTGTTATACTCAGACATAATTTTAAGTTTTAGAAACTTTAGAGTGTTTTCTATCTAAATCTACCAATTATATGCATATCCTCGCTTCTGGGCTTGAGAAACAGGCAGTTTACTTTGGGCACACTTTTCATCCGGATGTGAAAATACTGCCCCCTATCCCAATGAAGTTAACTTCTTATGGCTGGGGGCAATATTGAGTAGCTTGGATGAATGAGGTGCCCAGAGTAAACTGCCTGCTACTCAGTCCCAGAAGCTAGGATATGCATATTATTAGTAGATTTGGATAGAAAACACTCTGAAGTTTCTAAAACTGTTTGAATGATGTCTGTGAGTATAACAGAACTCATATGGCAGGCGAAAACCTGAGAAAAATCCAACCAGGAAGTGGGAAATCTGAGGTTTGTAGTTTTCAACTCTTGGCCTATCGAATACACAGTGTCTATGGGGTCATATTGCACTTCCTAAGGCTTCCACTAGATGTCAACAGTCTTTAGAACCTTGTTTGATGCTTCTACTGTGAAGGATGAGGGAATACGAGCTGATTGAGCCAGGGCTCTGGCAGAGTACCACTGCATTTCTACAGACAAAGGAATTCTCCGGTTGAAACATTATTGAAGATTTATGTTAAAAACATCCTAAAGGTTGATTCTATACATTGTTTGACATGTTTCTACGAACTGTAATGGAATTTTTTGACTTTTCGTCAATTTGGATTTTGGAACTAAACGCGCGAACAAAAAGGAGGTATTTGGACAAATTATGGACGTTATCGAACAAAACAAACATTTATTGTCGAACTGGGATTCCTGTGAGTGCATTCTGATGAAGATCATCAAAGGTAAGTGAATATTTATAATGCTATTTCTGACTTCTGTTGGCTCCACAACATGGCAGATATCTGTATGGCTTGTTTTGGTCTCGTGGAAGAGTGGGGTAACATCTCACAGCAAGAACGGGCAAATCTGGTGCAGTCCACAAGGAGGAGATGCACTGCAGTACTTAACTTCTTACGGCTGAGATCGGCTGAGATCCCGTTAACGGGATCGACTTGACAACAGCCAGTGAAAGTGCAGGGCGACAAATTCAAACAGAAATCTCATAATTATAATTCCCCAAACATACAAGTATTTTACACCATTTTAAAGATAAACTTGTTGTTAAACCCACCTCAGTGTCCGATTTCAAAAAGGCTTTATGACGAAAGCACACCATCTGATTATGTTAGGTCAGTACCTAGTCACAGAAAAACACAGCCATTTTTCCAGCCAAAGAGAGGAGTCACAAAAAGCAGAAATAGAGATAAAATTAATCACTAACCTTTGATGATCATCAGATGACACTCATAGGACTTCATGTTACACAATACATGTATGTTTTGTTCGATAAAGTTCATATTTATATCCAAAAATCTTAGTTTACATTGGTGCGTTAAGTTCAGTAATGTTTTGCCTCCAAAACATCCGGTGATTTTGCAGAGAGCCACATCAATTTACAGAAATACTCATAATAAACATTGATAAAAGATACAAGTATTATACATGGAACTTTAGATAAACTTCTCCTTAATGCAACCGCTGTGTCAGATTTCCAAAAAACTTTACAGAAAAAGCACACCATGCTATAATCTGAGTATAGCGCTCAGACCAAGGCACCTGCAAGTTCCCGGACATTTCTGGGGGGAATGGCCCTAGCCCTCACCCTTAGATTCAACAGGTCCCGGACGTGCTCAATGGGATTGAGATCTGGGCTCTTTGCTGGCCATGGCAGAATACTGACATCCCTGTCTTGCAGGAAATCACGCACAGAACGAGCAGTATGGCTGGTGGCATTGTCATGCTTGCGGGTCATGTCAGGATGAGCCTGCAGGTAGGGTACCACATGAGGGAGGAGGATGTCTTCCCTGTAACGCACAGTGTTGAGATTGGACAACAAGCTCAGTCCGATGATGCTGTGACACACCGCCCCAGACCATGACGGACCCTCCACCTCCAAATCGATCCCGCTCCCGCTCCTTCCACGATAAACGCGAATCCGACCACCCCCCCTGGTGAGAGAAAAACACGACTCGTCAGTGAAGAGCACTTTTTGCCACTCCTGTCTGGTCAAGCGACAGTGGGTTTGTGCCTATATGCAACGTAGTTGCCGGTGTTGTCTGGTGAGGACCTGCCATTCAACAGGCCGACAAGCCCTCAATCCAGCCTCTCTCAGCCTATTGCAGACATTCTGAGCTAGAGGTCGACCGATTAATCGGAATTAATTAACTAATTAATAATTAGTAATTTTGGATGCCTGTTTTGTCGTTTTTTATTTTATTTGTATTATTATTCTATTTTACACCTTTTATTTAACTAGGCAAGTCAGTTAAGAACACATTCTTATTTTCAATGACGGCCTAGGAACGGTGGGTTAACTGCTTTGTTCAGGGGCAGAACGACAGATTTTTACTTTGTCAGCTCAGGGATTCAATCTTGCAACCTTACGGTTAACTAGTCCAATGCTCTAACCACCTGCCTCACGAGGAGCCCGCTTGTTACGCGAATGCAGTAAGAAGCCAAGGTAAGTTGCTAGCTAGCATTAAACTTATCTTATAAAAAACAATCAATCAATCATAATCACTAGTTATAACTACACAAGGTTGATGATATTACTAGTTTATCTAGCGTGTCCTGCGTTGCATATAATCGATGCAGTGCGCATTCGCGAAAAAGGACTGTCGTTGCTCCAACGTGTACCTAACCATAAACATCAATGCCTTTCTTAAAATTAATACACAAGTATATATTTTTAAACCTGCATATTTAGCTAAAAGAAATCCAGGTTAGCAGGCAATATTAACCAGGTGAAATTGTGTCACTTCTCTTGCGTTCATTGCACGCAGAGTCAGGGTATATGCAACAGTTTGGGCCGCCTGGCTCATTGCGAACTAATTTGCCAGAATTTTATGTAATTATGACATAACATTAAAGGTTGTGCAATGTAACAGGAATATTTAGACTTATGGATGCCACCCGTTAGATAAAATACGGAACGGTTCCGTATTTCACTGAAAGAATAAACGTTGTTTCTGGATTCGACCATATTAATGACCTAAGGCTCGTATTTCTGTGTGTTATTATGTTATAATTAAGTCTATGATTTGAGAGAGCAGTCTGACTGAGCGATGGTAGGCACCAGCAGGCTCGTAAGCATTCATTCAAACAGCACTTCCGTGCGTTTTGCCAGCAGCTCTTCGCAATGCTTCAAGCACTGTGCTGTTTATGACTTCAAGCCTATCAACTCCCGAGATTAGGCTGGTGTAACCGATGTGAAATGGCTAGCTAGTTAGCGGGGTGCGCGCTAATAGCGTTTCAAACGTCACTCGCTCTGAGACTTGGAGTAGTTCCCCTTGCTCTGCATTTGTAACGCTGCTTCGAGGGTGGCTGTTGTCGATGTGTTCCTGGTTCGAGCCCAGGTAGCGGCGAGGAGAGGGATGGAAGCTATACTGTTACACTGGCAATACTAAAGTGCCTATAAGAACATCCAATAGTCAAAGGTATATGAAATACAAATGGTATAGAGAGAAATAGTCCTATAATTCCTATAATAACTACAACCTAAAACTTCTTACCTTGGAATATTGAAGACTCATGTTAAAAGGAACCACCAGCTTTCATATGTTCTCATTTTCTGAGCAAGGAACTTAAACGTTAGCTTTCTTACATGGCACATATTGCACTTTTACTTTCTTCTCCAACACTTTGTTTTTGCATTATTTAAACCAAATTGAACATGTTTCATTATTTATTTGAGGCTAAATTGATTTTATTGATGTATTATATTAAGTTAAAATAAGTGTTCATTCAGTATTGTTGTAATTGTCATTATTACAAATACATTTTAAAAAATCGGCCGATTTTAATCGGTATCAGCTTTTTTGGTCCTCCAATAATCGGTATCGGCGTTGAAATCATAATCGGTCGACCTCTAGTCTGAGCACTGATGGAGGGATTGTGCATTCCTGGTGTAACTCAAGCAGTTGTTGTTGCCATCCTGTACTTGTCCCGCAGGTGTGATGTTCGGATGTACCGATCCTCTGCAGGTGTTGTTACACGTGGTCTTCCACTACGAGGACGATCAGCTCTCTGTCCTGTTTCCCTGTAGTGCTGTCTTAGGCGTCTGACAGTACGGACATTGCAATGTATTGCCCTGGCCACATCTGAAGTCCTCATGCCTCCTTGCAGCATGCCCAAGGCATGTTCACGCAGATGAGCAGGGACGACCCTGGGCATCTTTCTTTTGGTGTTTTTCAGAGTCAGTAGAAAGGCCTCTTTAGTGTCCTAAGTTTTCAGAACTGTGACCTTAATTGCCTACCGTCTGTAAGCTGTTTTGTGTCTTAACCTCTCTGGGATATTCGGGACGGCAGCGTCCCACCTCGCCAACAGCCAGTGAAATTGCAGGGCGCCAAATTCAAAACAACAGAAATTCCATAATTATAATTCCTCAAACATACAAGAATTTCACACCATTTTAAAGATAAACTTGTTGTAAATCCAGCCACAGTGTCTGATTTCAAAAAGGCTTTACGACGAAAGCACACCAAACGATTATGTTAGGTCAGCACCTAGTCACAGAAAAACACAGCCATTTTTCCAGCCAAAGAGAGGAGTCACAAAAAGCAGAAATAGAGAAAATGATTCACTAACTTTTGATGATCTTCATCAGATGACACTCATAGGACTTCATGTTACACAATACATGTATGTTTTGTTCGATAAAGTTCATATTATATCCAAAAATCGCAGTTTACATTGGCGCGTTATGTTCTAATGTTTCACTTCCAAAACATCCGGTGAAAGTGCAGAGAGCCACATTAATTTACAGAAATACTCATCATAAACATTGATAAGCGATACAAGTGTTAAACATACGAATAAAGATAAACTTCTCCTTAATGCAACTGCTGTGTCAGATTTCAGAAAGGCTTTACGGAGAAAGCACACTTTGCGATTATGTTAGGCCTGCACCTAGCCACGGAAACCCATACAGCCATTTTCCAGCCAAGGAGAGTGTCACAAAAGTCAGAAATAGCATTAATCACTTACCTTTGATCTTCATCTGGTGGCACTCCCAGGTCTCCATGTTAGACAATAAATGTTGTTTGTTCTATAATGTCCCTCTTTATGACCAAATTCCTCCTTATTGTTCGTTCGTTTTGTCCAGTAATCCAAATGCTTAAGGCGCGTGCACTAATAAGTCCAGGACAAAAGTTTTAAAAAGTACAATAAAAGTTAGTAGAAACATGCCAAACGATGTTTAAAATCAATTCTCTGGTTGTTTTTGTCATAAATAATCAATAATATTTCAACTGGACAAAAGCTTCGTCAATAGGAAAGGAGAAACAAGAAAGGCGCGTTCCCGATCAGGCGCATGACTGATGAATGGAAATTTCCACTGGCCACTGATTGAAAGTGCTGTATCTTCCTCATTTTTCAGAGTAAAAGCCTGAAACAATGCCTAAAGACTGGCTACATGTAGAGGAAGCCATAGAGACCGTGAACTGGGTCCTAAGTCTTTGTATGGTGGATAGGCTTTCAATGGAAAAACAGCCTTTAAATAATAGTACTTCCTGGTTGGATTAGTACTTCCTGGTTGGATTTTCCTCGGGTTTTCGCCTGCCATATCAGTTCTGTTATACTCACAGAACATTATTTTAACAGTTTGGAACTTAGAGTTTTCTTTACAAATCTACTAATTATATGCATATCCTATCTTCTGGGCCTGAGTAGCAGGCAGTTTTCAGGCAGAATTTCTGTTGCTGGTTCTGGACATCTCTGCTGTAGTCCGGGTAGATGCTGATGCGTTGATCTTGTGGATATCTTTCTTTGTACTAAGCCCTCCTTATGCTGATGGCATCTTGGAAGAAGAGGAACTTTGAGATTAGGGTTCTCGGTGGTTGGCCCGTGCCATTGCGGGTCAGTGACTCCCCACAATGTTTGCAACACTGGTTGAAAGGAGAAGAAAGGGGTACTGGTTGATTACTTTTTTTCGAAACCAATGTATTTTCCACGTTGATTCCACGTCACAAAATGTTGACAAATTATGTTGAAACAGCGTTTATTCAACCACTGTGTACCCAGTGGGTTATTCACTGTAGCCACTTTTACTTACTTAATGTAGCCACACTTCTTTCTCTCCTCTCTGCAATGTATAATATCTTTCTCCTCTCTGCAGTGTATATCTTTCTCCTCTCTGCAGTGTATGATATAATGAGGAACTTCACAGCAACTCTTTGTTCTCTCCTACAGTGTATGATATAGTGAAGAACTTCACAGCGGATTACGACAAGGCCTTAATATTCAATAAGGTTCACCATGAGCTCAACCAGTTCTGCAGCGTCCATTCTCTTCAGGAGGTCTACATCGGCTTGTTCGGTAAGTGTAAACAATAGGCAGTTCTAGAATATTCGTTTAAAGGGTGTTTCTCAATATGCATACTACCATGCTCCAAGTGCATTCTCCGAGGTCATTCTATTGAGTACGTACTTGTGAGGACGAGATTGTGGAGAACGCATAAAACATTTAATTTGAGAAGCACTCACACTCCCCCTACTGTATTACCTCACGCTGCATCTCCCTAATTTTATCCAAGGTAGATGTAAATTCTTTGTGGGTAGCTAGCTAACAATTCTTTGTGGGTCGCTAGCTAGCCAGTTAGCCCTATTGACTTACCCATTCACTGAACCTTCCTTCTTCTAGCCAGGACAATGGCAATGGTGAAAAAACAAGATATACACAAAGCAAACGTTTTACTTCATACAGTGAGGGAAAAAAGTATTTGATCCCCTGCTGATTTTGTACGTTTGCCCACTGACAAAGAAATTATCAGTCTATAATTTTAATGGTAGGTTTATTTGAACAGTGAGAGACAGAATAACAACAAAAATATCCAGAAAAATGCATGTCAAAAATTTTATAAATTGATTTGCATTTTAATGAGGGAAATAAGTATTTGACCCCTTCTCAATCAAAAAAGATTTCTGGCTCCCAGGTGTCTTTCATACAGGTAACGAACGGAGATTAGGAGCACACTCTTAAAGGGAGTGCTCCTAATCTCAGTTTCTTACCTGTATAAAAGATACCTGTCCACAGAAGCAATCAATCAATCAGATTCCAAACTCTCCACCATGGCCAAGACCAAAGAGCTCTCCAAGGATGTCAGGGACAAGATTGTAGACCTACACAAGGCTGGAATTGGCTACAAGACCATCGCCAAGCAGCTTGGTGAGAAGGTGACCAGAGTTTCTATGATTATTCGCAAATGGAAGAAACACAAAAGAACTGTCAATCTCCCTCAGCCTGGGGCTCCATGCAAGATCTCACCTCGTGGAGTTGCAATGATCATGAGAACGGTGAGGAATCAGCCCAGAACTACACAGGAGGATCTTGTCAATGATCTCAAGGCAGCTGGGACCATAGTCATCAAGAAAACAATTGGTAACACACTATGCCGTGAAGGACTGAAATCCTGCAGCGCCCGCAAGGTCCCCCTGCTCAAGAAAGCACATATACATGCCCGTCTGAAGTTTGCCAATGAACATCTGAATGATTCAGAGGACAACTGGGTGAACGTGTTGTGGTCAGATGAGACCAAAATGGAGTTCTTTGGCATCAACCCAACTTGCCGTGTTTGGAGGAGGAGGAATGCTGCCTATGACCCCAAGAAACCATCCCCACCGTCAAACATGGAGGTGGAAACATTATGCTTTGGGGGTGTTTTTCTGCTAAAGGGACAGGACAACTTCACCGCATCAAAGGGACGATGGACGGAGCCATGTACCGTCAAATCTTGGGTGAAAACCTCCTTCCCTCAGCCAGGGTATTGAAAATGGGTCGTGGATAGGTATTCCAGCATGACAATGACCCAAAACACACGGCCAAGGCAACAAAGGAGTGGCTCAAGAAGAAGCACATTAAGGTCCTGGAGTGGCCTAGCCAGTCTCCAGACCTTAATCCCATAGAAAATCTGTGGAGGGAGCTGAAGGTTCGAGTTGCCAAACGTCAGCCTCGAAACCTTAATGACTTGAAGAAGATCTGCAAAGAGGAGTGGGACAAAATCCCTCCTGAGATGTGTGCAAACCTGGTGGCCAACTACAAGAAACGTCTGACCTCTGTGATTGCCAACAAGGGTTTTGCCACCAAGTACTAAGTCATGTTTTGCAGAGGGGTCAAATACTTATTTCCCTCATTAAAATGCAAATCAATTCATAACATTTTTGACATGCGTTTTTCTGGATTTTTTTGTTGATATTCTGTCTCTCACTGTTCAAATAAACCTACCATTAAAATTATAGACTGATCATTTCTTTGTCAGTGGGCAAACGTACAAAATCAGCAGGGGATCAAATACTTTTTTCCCTCACTGTAATTATCAGCTAGATTTGTGAATCTGAATAATGTCGCTAACTAGATAGTATAACAGTCAAAAATGATCTAAAACCAATGTTATCCAAGGCAGCTGTCAATTCTTCATGGGTAGCTAGGTAACAATTCTTCCTGGCCATCTGGCTAGCTAACAGTAGTAGCTAGCTAGTTAGCTCTATTATGGGCTTACGACCTACACATGCTATAGTGGGTATCACAAATGGCAACCTCTGTCTCCATGGTATATCCTCTAACCCTGTTGTGTGTATGTGTGTGTGTGTGTGTCCTCAGACCAGATAGATGAGAACCTAAAGCTGACCTTACAAGAGGATCTGACCAGCATGGCTCCTGGACTCATCATACAGGTACTGGAACTGACTGGGAGGGAGAGACATGGGAGGCGGGAGAAACTAGTCTTAGGGAATCCTTGCATACCAGTATAAATATTGTTAATTAATTAATCAATGTTTATTTAAATATATTTACTGTACCTTCAGAAAGTATTCACCACCTTGACTTTTTCCACATTTTGTTGTTACAAGGTGTGCTTATAATATATTTAATAGTCATTTTTTGTCAACAATCTACACAACACTCTATCAAAAATTCTAACATTTGTCAAATATAAATTCTTCAAGCTCTGTTAAGTTAGTTGCTGATCATTGCTAGACAGCCATTTTCAAGTCCTGCCATAAATTCTCAAGCTGATTTTAAGTCAAAACAGTAACTAGGCCACTCAAGAACATTCAACATGGTCTTGGTAAGCAACTCGTGTATATTTGGCCTAGTAATTTAGGTTATTGTCCAGCTGAAAGGTGAATTTGTCTCCCAGTGGCTGTTGGAAAGCAGACTGAACCAGGTTTTCCTCTAGGATTTTACCTGTGCTTAGCTCTATTCCGTTTCTTTTTATCCTAAAAAAAACACCCTAGTCCTTGCCGATGACAAGCAAACCCATAGCATGATGCAGCCACCACCATAGTTGAAAATATGAAGAGTGGTACTCAGTGATGTTGGATTTACCCCAAACATACCGCGTTGTGTTCAAGACATAATGTTCTTCAGATATTTTAGTATCTGATCAATTAGTCTTCTATTAATTAATTATTCTTTACTTCACATCAGTCCAAACGTCGTAAATTGTTGGTTATCTGAACGAACCCAGCCTTTACTATGAATCATTCATACACCAATTGGCATAATCATTTATTTACTAACTAACTAAATAATCACAGAAATGCATAAACAAACAGATATGTTACTAACAAATGGTATCTAAGATTTGCTCTTATTCTGTAGGGATCGATAGTCTCAGATTAACCATTTCCAGCCGTGTAGACAATGCTCCACGTGGTATGGTTAGGAATTCAATAACTATTCGCAATCACAGATTACGCTGTGGGTTTGCTTAGTCTTGGTACTCAAACCTGTGCCACCTCAGCTTGCACCGAGGTATGCGTGGTCTGAATATGATTTCCTCTGGAGGGGGTTTTATTCGTAACAATAGGAAAGGGCTGTTCCATGATGCCAGATCATGTCTGTGCTCACGGGGGCGGGCCAATGACTTAGTTAAACATTAAAGGGAATACAATTCTCTCACATTAAAGGTTTAACATCACATCATTTCACAAATAGTTTCATCTTTACTCAATAATTTTATACAAGAATTAGATGCAAATCTCTTAACTGAGGAACCTGTATTAACAGAGTTAGGGTAATGTGGCTATATTGTTTTTCATGAGGTCACAAACATGAAACAAAACGGACAGTGTCGTAGCTGGCTTCTCCACCGACCATTTAAACAATATCCAAAATATGGATATTGTTCAGTTCTGTGATGTAGTAGAAGTTCTATTGTGAAACTCTCTCTCTCCATACTGAATGGCCAGGGGGAGAGAGTATCCGCCAGGAATTTACGATCTGAGATAACAGAACCTGGGTGTAGGAGAGAGGGGGAAGCCACGATCTATACCCAGAAAGGGCCATGTCATGACACTGTTTTAGAGAAAGTTTCCTGCAATTCTATGCATTTTGCAATGGCTAATCTGCTCAAACACAATAACAAAATATATTCTTCTAAATTCATTGTTTTGGGAATTTTCAATTCTCCCTGACTGTCTCATTTTCATTTTGGGAATTTTTTGTTGTCAAAGACTAATTTAAACGTTAAGAAAAATGTTAAATTTGTCACATCCATAGTTGCAATTTCTGGACTGGAGAACCGTGGGAACATTCAGGCAGACAAAAAGGAGAGTGAGATTCTGGCAGACGCGGAGAGAAATAATCATTTCCTTCCCCAACTCTGCTCATTCCTGTAAAGCATTTGGTTTCAGTCTTTTCTCTCTATTCTTGTTAGAGCTGAGATGGTTTCAGTCTTTTCTCTATTCCTGTAGAGCTGAGATGTTTGTTTTTGTTGCTCATTTGGGTCTCAAGCAAAAAAGTTAAAATAAGGGTTAATGTCCCACTGGGTAAAAAAACACTCAGCTGTTTCTTTCCATAAATCCTCTAGAAGAACTACAATAACAAATGTAGGTTCTACCAGGAACTAATAATACTACAGTACAGTTCACTTTGTGAGGATTGTGTTTGTTTTTACAAGGCTGTCTCCCAAATGGCACCCTATGTATTCCCTTGACTAGAACCTTAAGGGGTCAAAGGTAGTGCACTACAATGGCAATAGAGTGCCAATTGGAACTTAGCCTAGATGATCCTCTGGTAATGATAATTAATCTTATTACCATGTATTAACTTACAGGACCACAGTAAAAGAATGTTCGATATAATCTCAAGTCTCCCCTCTTTTTCATACTTGTGGTTTGGCAATCGTTACCACAGGCGGTCCGGGTCACGAAGCCCAACATCCCTGAGAGCATTCGCAGGAACTATGAGATGATGTGAGTAGAAAATTTGGCTGTAGAACACTGAAACTTTCCATATTCCCTGAACCCCCAACCCCCTGCTGTGTGTTCTTTATATGGGTCGTTCTACAGAAGCGGTATAAATTGGGGGTTGGAAAGAAAGTCATTTTGGGAGAAATATGATACAAATCTTTCAGCACACATGTCTTCCAACATATGTCTGGTAGACATACACTCAGCGGACAGTTTATTATGTACACCCATCTAGTACCGGATCGGACCCCCCCCCCTGCCTCCAGAACGGCGTGAATGTTTCGGGGCATGGATTCTACAAGTTTGAAACGTTCCACAGGGGTGTTGGTACATGCTGACGCGATGGCATCACACAGTTGCTTCAGATTTTATGGCGGTACACCACTGCCATCAGCCTGTACAGTTGACATCATGCAGGATGGGGCCATGGACGGCCATCTG
Organism: Salvelinus alpinus; assembly: GCF_045679555.1. Lineage (NCBI taxonomy): Eukaryota > Metazoa > Chordata > Actinopteri > Salmoniformes > Salmonidae > Salvelinus > Salvelinus alpinus. The sequence continues at coordinate 24,089,474 of NC_092104.1, forward strand.
CATGATGCAACAGGAAACGGAATTCGTCGGACCTGGCAATGTTTTTCCACTCCTCAATTGTCCAGTGTAGGTGATTGCGTGCCCACTGGAGACTTCTTCTTGATAAGAGTGGAACCCTGTGTGGTCGTCTGCTGCAATAGCCGATCCGTGACAAAGATCGACGAGTTATGTGTTCAGAGATGCCGTTCTGTACACCACTGTTGTACTGTGCCTTTATTTGTGTGTTTGTGGCCCGCCTGTTAGCTTGCGCGATTCTTGCCATTCTCCTTCGACCTCTCTCATCAACGAGCTGTTTGCGCCACCAGAGGACTGACGCAGACTAGTTATTTTTTGTTTGTCGCACCGTTCTCGGTAACCTCTATACACTAGTGCATGAAAAGCCCAGTAGGGCGGCCGTTTCTTAGATACTGGCTCCGGCGTGCCTGGCACCAACAATCATACCACGCTCAGTCGCTTAGGTCACTCGTTTTGCCCATTGTAACGTTAAATCGAACAGTAACTGAATGCATCGATGCCTGTCTGCCTGCTTTATATAGCAAGCCATGGCCACGTGACTCACTGTCTATTGGAGTGATCCATTTTCATGACCGGGGTTGTGTACCTAAATAAACTGTCCGGTGACTGTATATACTACTCACACACTGTTTGTATTGCATATTTAAATATTTACCTGAATTCAAAACCTTAAATTGTATTTGCATACCAAATTTTTAAACATACATTTTTTTACCTGGTTTTCAAAACCTTTAAATTGAATTTAGAAAAATATAAACTATTGTTCTCTGGAAAATGTTCAATGTTGATTGTATGAATCTAAAACTTGTTGATAGATGTTTAAATTATCACTTTACCGATCTTTATTTTGGCAAAATAACAGGCGTTTCGGTGTCGTGTCAATCATAGAGATAAATAAAGGATTCTAGATGGAAATAACTCATTTTGGTATAGACATTATCATTGAGAGCTTCCACCATTTAAAATTAGTCAACTGGGTGGGGATTCCTATGGGTTGAAGCAATGTTCCCTCTAAGCTGTGTGCAGCTCCCCTCGGACTGCCACTCAGAAGAAATATGAGCCCTGAAGGACAAGTGGATAAACAGGTTAATGTCAAGCCCTGCATGTTTTTTTCCCAAAAGTCTCATGGAATGTAGTCATTTAACACCACACATTGGCTGCTACTGTAGGCTGAATGACGAAGGCCTTGAGGGCGATACGTAAAGCTTATTAAAGATCAGTGATACTATCAAGAGCAGTGTGCAGGTTCCTTCTCGTTTTTATCACCTTATCCAACTGTTATCATGTACCTGCAAAAAAGGTAGCTCAGATGTGCGAGTGCCTTTATGAATCTTGAGCTGTTAAAATGTTATGGGATGCATTTTTCTCCATTGTTTTTGATGGTAGGCCACTCTGGTAGGCCTATATTATGATCAAATAGCCACCGTTACCTACTTGGCCACTGTTAAAATCAACTTAAAGTGGGTACAGCCTCAGTGTTCACAGTAAATGCTGGAAGTTGCACAGAATTTTCACAATGTTCAAGTTTGCGCTCAGCAGACCTGAAATTTGCCAAAAATTTGAGGGAACATTGGTTGGGAGTGATCAGCCAATGACCAGAGAGCATTGTCTTCAAATTGGGTTGCCTATGGTTTGTAAACCAGACTAAGATAATATCCAGGACCCAAGACCAATATTTATACCAGGACATGGGTCCCAAGATCCAGACCCAGTGAGTTGACAATGACAAGTTAATAAAGACAGAATGTTGGGGTCTCAAGTGGTCCCTTCAATTGTAAGAAACTCAAGTAGAGTAAAGTACAGTAGGGTACATTAGAATAGGGTGCGGTAGAGCACAGTACAGTATAGCACATTATAGACATCTATGTTTTGGACAAATAGACGTTAATGTTTGGGCTCTTGAAGAGCTGGAGGAACTTTGCTGGCTATGCATGTCAATACCCTACAGTTTTTCCTGCAGTGGGCACTTGTCCACTACCCACATGGTGGTCCTCTAGACAATTCTGTGCTTCCAACTTTGTGGCAACAGTTTGGGGAAGCCCCTTTCCTGTTTCAGTATGACAATGCCCCCGTGCACAAAGCGAGATTCATACAGAAATTGTTTGTCGAGATCGGTGTGGAAGAACTTGACTGGCCTGCACAGAGCCCTGATCTCAACCCCATCGAACACCTTTGGGATGAATTGGAACGCCGACTGAGAGTCAGGCCTTATCGCCCAACATTAGTGCCCAACCTCACTAATGCTCTTGTGGCTGAATGGAAGCAAGTCCCTGTAGCAATGTTCAAACATCTAGTAGAAAGCCTTAACAGAAGACTGGAGGCTGTTATAGCAGCAAAGTGGGACCAACTCCATGTTAATGCCCATGATTTTGGAATGAGATGTTCGAGGAGCAGGTGTCCACATACTTTTGGTCATGTAATGTATTTGTAGGGTGGTAGCTCAAGGCACATTCTACACTCTTTTAGTGTGTGTTTTGGTAGTGATATCAAAAGTGGGGCAGCATTTTTCAGAGAAATATGTTTTAAACTACCAATTAGATCAGTATCTTTCAGTGTAATAATAGAACTCAATATTTTCTATTGAAATAATAGTGTTAAGAACATACAAATCATTCATTGCTAAAGTTTAGTAGTCATGGTTTGGGACAGCCACCTTTCAAGTGAAATAGATGTATGAACAATACCTTTGTACTATATTAATTTAACAATATGTTTGTTATTGCCTTGGATTAGAACATATGCCTTTTATAGTTTTTTGGGGGGGTGAGACAGCAATTTACACCACTTCTGTAGAATCACCCATATATGTTCTCCCGGACCTAGGCTGTGTCACAAATTGCACCATATTCCCTAAATAGTGCACTACTTCTGACCAGTGCACTACATAGGGAATAGGGATGCAGACCCAAAGTAAGTGGATCTGTCTGCTGGTTCATGGCTCTGTCTGCTCTCCACTTACATCTGGAAGACTTTAGTGATGGACTGTTGATGCTGTTTATTCATGGTGTTGAGTTAACATGTTGTTGCACAACACTCACCACACTCCACACTCACCACACTCATCATTCCCTAGGATATTCTAGGAAATTATAGAACCACTGCATGTTGTGGGACTGGAGAAAGATGTTAACCAGATGTTGGCACGCGCTGTAATCTGTGTTTGTGTGTGGGTTTAGGGAGGCTGAGAAGACAAAGCTGCTGATTTCTGCTCAGACTCAGAAGGTGGTGGAGAAGGAGGCGGAGACAGAGCGAAAGAGGGCTGTGATTGGTGAGTCATGGGTGACACTAACGCACTATAACCTTATATTTACACTGACAAAATATTAAACTGACATTTACAATAATACACTGACATTTTATAAACAAATGAGAATTTTTAAGAGGGGTTCAGACAGTTCTCTCGCTAAAATCACAGAATATAAGGTTAATTTCCTGTCTCCATGTGCTGCTCTACAGAGGCAGAGAAGGTGGCTCAAGTGGCGGAAATCAAGTTTAGCCAGAAAGTCATGGAGAAAGAAACCGAGAAAACTATCTCTGAAATTGAAGGTGTGTATATCTGGCAAATTATAATAACTGTATATTTATCATTAGGCCAATGGCCAGTGAAATAGCATGCTTGTACAACGGGGGTTTTAGGATGCGCTACATTTTTGTCCTTGGCTCTGGCTCTATGAGTCATGATGGTAGAAAAAGCAGTTCCCTGAGGACTGACTGACTGAGTGTGGAAGCTCAGAGCTTAGATGAAATACATTTAAACAGGGTTTCTTATACTATGGGTCGGGACCCAAAGTGGGACATGGGCATGTAAAAGGTGGGTCGTGAGTTAGGAGAATACATCTATAATTTCACTATTTTTTTGTTTAATTTCACCTTTATTTAACCAGGTAGGCTAATTGAGAACAAATTCTCATTTACAACTGCGACATGTCCAAGATAAAGCAAAGCAGTTCGACACATGGAATAAACAAACATACAGTCAATAATACAGTAGAAAAAGTCTATATACAGTCTGTGCAAATGAGGTAGGATAGGTGAGATAAGGTAATAAATAGGCCATGGTGGCGAAGTAATTACAATATAGCAATTAAACACTGGAATGGTAGATGTGCAGAAGATGAATATGCATGTAGAGATACTGGGGTGCAAAGGAGCAAGATAAATAAATAAATGCAGTATGGGGATGAGGTAGTTGGATGGGCTATTTACAGATGGCCTATGTACAGGTGCAGGGATCTGTGAGCTGCTCTGACAGCTGGTGCTTAAAGCTAGTGAGGGAGATATGAGTCTCCAGCTTCAGTGATTTTTGCAGTTTGTTCCAGTCATTGGCAGCAGAGAACTGGAAGGAAAGGCGGCCAAAGGAAGAATTGGCTTTGGGGGTGACCAGTGAGATATACCTGCTGGAATGCGTGCTACGGGTGGGTGCTGCTATGGTGACCAGTGAGCTGAGATAAGGCGGGGCTTTACCTAGCAGAGACAACCTGAGATGACCTAGAGCCAGTGGGTTTGGCGACGAGTATGAAGCAAGGGCCAGCCAACGAGAGCGTACAGGTCGCAGTGGTGGGTAGTATATGGGGCTTTAGTGACAAAACGGATGGCACTGTGATAGACTGTATCCAATTTGTTGAGTAGAGTGTTAGATTCTATTTTGTTAATGACTTCGCCAAAGTCGAGGATCGGTAGGATGGTCAGTTTTACGAGGGTATGTTTGGCAGCATGAGTGAAGGATCCTTTGTTGCGAAATAGGAAGCCAATCTAGATTTAATTTTGGATTGGAGATGCTTAATGTGAGTCTGGAAAGAGAGTTTACAGTCTAACCAGACACCTAGGTCTTTGTAGTTGTCCACATTTTCTAAGTCAGAACCGTCCAGAGTAGTGATTCTGGATGTGCGGGCAGCGATCAGTTGAAGAGCATGCATTTAGTTTTACTTGCATTTAAGAGCAGTTGGAGGCCACGGAAGGAGAGTTGTATGGCATTGAAGCTCGCCTGGAGGTTAGTTAACACAGTGTCCAAAGAAGGGCCAGAGGTATACAGAATGGTGTCGTCTGCGTAGAGGTGGATCAGAGAATCACCAGCAGCAAGAGCGACGACATTGATGTATACAGAGAAGAGTCAGCCCGGGAATTTAACCCTGTGGCACCCCCATAGAGACTGCCAGAGGTCCGGACAACAGCCCCTCCGATTTGACACACTGAACTCTATCTGAGAAGTAGTTGGTGAACCAGGAGAGGCAGTCATTTGAGAAACCAAGGCTGTTGAGTCTGCCGATAAGAATGTGGTGATTGACAGAGTCGAAAGCCTTGGCCAGGTCGATGAATACAGCTGCACAGTATTGTGTCTTATCAATGGCGGTTATGATATCGTTTAGGACCTTGAGCGTGGCTGAGGTGCACCCATGACCAGCTCTGAAACCAGATTGCATAGCGGAGAAGGTACGGTGGGATTCGAAGTGGTCGGTAATCTGTTTGTTAACTTGGCTTTCGAAGACCTTAGAAAGGCAGGGTAGGATAGATATAGGGCTGTAGCAGTTTGGGTCTAGAGTGTCTAGTAATAGGGGTTGCAACAATTTCGACAGATCATTTTAGAAAGAGAGGGTCCAGATTGTCTAGCCCGGCTGATTTGTAGGGGTCCAGATTTTTAAGCTCTTTCAGAACATCAGCTATCTGGATTTGGGTGAAGGAGAAATGGGGGAGGCTTGGACGAGTTGCTGTGGGGGGTGCAGAGCTTTTGATCGGGGTAGGGGTAGCCAGGTGGAAAGCATGGCCAGCCGTAGAAAAATGCTTATTGAAATTCTCAATTATAGTGGATTTATCGGTGGTGACAGTGTTTCCTAGCCTCAGTGCAGTGGGCAGCTGGGAGGAGGTGCTCTTATTCTCCATGGACTCTACAATGTCCCAGAGCTTTTTTGAGTTTGTGCTACAGGATGCACATTTCTGCTTGAAAAAGCTAGCCGTAGCTTTCCTAACTGCCTGTGTATATTGGTTCCTAACTTCCCTGAAAAGTTGCATATCACGTTGGCAATTCGATGCTAATGCAGAACGCCACAGGATGTTTTTGTGCTGGTCAAGGGCAGTCAGGTCTGGAGAGAACCAAGGGCTATATCTGTTCCTGGTTCAACATTTTTTGAATGGGGCATGCTTATTTAAGATGGTGAGGAAGGCACTTTTGAAGAATAACCAGGCATCCTCTATTGACGGGATGAGGTCAATATCCTTCCAGGATACCCGGGCCAGGTCGATTAGAAAGGCCTGCTCACTGAAGTGTTTTAGGGAGCGTTTGACAGTGATGAGGGGTGGTCGTTTGACCACAGACCCATTACGGATGCAGGAAATGAGGCAGTGATCGCTGAGATCTTGGTTGAAAACAGCAGAGGTGTCTTTGGAGTGCAAATTGGTTAGGATGATATCTATGAGGGTGCCCGTCTTTCAGGATTTGGGGTTGTACCTGGTGGGTTCATTGATAATTTGTGTGGGATTGAGTGCATCGAGCTTAGATTGTAGGATGGTCGGGTGTTAACTTCTTTGGGATAGGGGGCGGTATTTTGACGTCCGGATGAAAAGCGTGCCCAAAGTAAACTGCCTGCTACTCAGGCCCAGAAGCTAGGATATGCATATAATTGGTAGATTTGGATAGAAAACACTCTAAAGTTTTTAGAACTGTTAAAATAATGTCTGTCAGTATAACATAACTGAAATGGCAGGCGAAACCCCGAGGACAACCATCCCCACAAAAAATGTTTTTCATCCTACCACTGATTTCAATGGCTGGCACTTTTATAATATGGCGAAATCGTGCCCGATTGCAGTTCCTAGGGCTTCCGCTAGATGTCAACAGTCTTTAGAAAGAGTTTCAGGCTGGTTTTTGGAAAAATGAGGGAGAAGTAGTTTTTCTAAGGGCTCCCATTTTGGCTGTAGTGTTTCCATGCGCATGGCCGAGAGAGCGCGTTCTTTTTGTTTATCTCCGGTAAAGACAATAACGATTCTCCGTCTTAAATTTGATTGTTTATTGTGTATTAGGGTACCTAAGGCTTTATTATAAACGTTGATTGACTTGTTTGGATAAGTTTATTGGTAACGTTTGGGATTCATTTTGTATGCATTTTGACCGATGGAAACCAAGTGGATTATTGACTGAAGCGCGCCAGCTAAACTGAGTTTTTATGGATATAAAGAAGAAATTTATCGAACAAAAGGACCATTTGTAATGTAACTGAGACCTTTTTGAGTGCCAACAGAAGAAGATCTTCAAAGGTAAGGCATATATTATATCGCTATTTCTGACTTTCGTGTCTCAACTCCCTGGTTGAAAATGATTTGTTATGCATTTGTGTGCTGGATGCTGTCCTCAGATAATCGCATGGTTTGCTTTCACCGTAAAGCCTTTTTGAAATCTGACACTGTGGCTGGATTCACAACAAGTTAAGCTTTTTTTTATGTATTGCACTTGTGATTTCATGAAAGCTCAATATTTATAGTAATTTAATTTGAATTTGGCGCTCTGCCATTTCACCGGATGTTGGACGCTACCGTCCCACCTATCCCAAAGAATTTTTAAGCATGTCCCAGTTTAGGTTACCTAGCAGCACGAGCTCGTAAGATAGATGGGGGGCAATCAATTCACATATTGTGTCCAGGGCACAGCTGGGGGCAGAGGGTGGTCTATAGCAAGTAGCAACGGTGAGAGACTTGTTTCTGGAATGGTGGATTTTTAAAAGTAGAAGCTCAAATTGTTTGGGCACAGATCCCAATAGCCTGCAGAGTTCTGTTTTACTATCTCTGCAGTAGATTGCAACACCGCCCCCTTTGTTAGTTCTATCTTGTCGGAAAATATTATAGTTAAGGATGGTAATTTCTGGGTTTTTGGTGGACTTCCTAAGCCAGGATTCAGACACGGCTAGGACATCCGGGTTGGCAGAGTGTGCTAAAGCAGTGAATAAAACAAACTTAGAGAGGAGGCTTCTAATGTTAACATGCATGAAACCACAACTTTTACGGTTACAGAAGTCAACAAATGAGGGCACCTTGGGAGTAGGAGTGGAGCTAGGCACTGCAGGGCCTGGATTAGCCTCTACATCACCAGAGTAGGATAAGGGTAAGGATAAGGCTAATGGCCGTCTAGTACGTTCGGAACAGAGAGTCAAAGGAGCAGGTTTCTGGGTGCGATAGAATAGATTCAAGGCATAATGTACAGACAAATGTATGGTAGGATGTGAGTACATTGGAGGTAAACCTAGGCATTGAGTAATGATGAGAGAGATATTGTCTCTAGAAACATCATTGAAACCAGGTGATGTCAACGCATATGTGGGTGGTGTAACTAAATGGTTGGTTAAGGCATATTGAGCAGGGCTAGAGGCTCTACAGTGAAATAAGACAGTAATCACTAACCAGGACAGTAATGGACAAGGCATATTGATATGAGGGAGAGGCAAGCGTAGCCGAGTGATCATAGGGGTCCAGTGAGTGGTTGGGCTGGCTGGAGACACGGCGATTCAGACAGCTAGCAGGCCGGGGCTAGCAAGCTAGCAGAAGGGCCTTAGAGGGGAGTCTGTTTTAGCCTCCTCGTGCTGTGACGTCGATAGACTAGTCGTGATAGGGTTCCGAGTAGCAGAGGGGTCCAAGTCCAATTGGCAAAATAGGTATAGTGGCCCAAGAAATTGGCCGATGGATCTATTCAGCTAACAGTCCAATATGCCGCGGTTAGCAGCTAGCGGGCCGTGGCTAGCAGATGGGCAATCAGGTGACGTAGGGGCAGTTGAGTACTTCCTCGAGCAGGTTACGTTGGTAGTCCAGTCGTGAAGGATCGGCAGGGTTCCGTGCCCCTTACCGGCAGTGGAAGGGGTTCGGATATTGTAGCCCAGGAGTGGCTGATGGGCCTCTTCAGCTAGCCGGGAGAATTGGCCTAGCATGGGCTAGCTCCAGGCTAATTGGTGCTTGCTTCGGGACAGACGTTAGCCAGGAGTTGTCACTCGGATTGCAGCTAGCTAGCTGATTCAGGTGAAAAGGTTCAGAACTTGCGGTAGGAATCCGGAGATATGGAGAGAAAATTGGTTCGGTATGCTCTGGTTTGAGTCGCGTTGTACAAACTGGCAAGAGTTTTCCGAGCTAAAGGTTAGCTGATGACCGCTAGCAGCTAGTAGTTAGTGAGTTGGCTAGTTTCTGTTGGGGGATTCCGGTTCCAAGGTAAATAAAAAATACTTTAGAAAAAACAGATCCACACCACATTGGGTGAGGTGGGTTGCAGGAGAGTATTTTGAAGTTGAGGTTTAGAAAAATATAAAAAAGATATGCGAAGAAAAAGATATATACAGTGTATGGAGGAGTGGGCCAAAATCCCTGCTGCAGTGTGTGCAAACCTGGTCAAGAACTACAGGAAACGTATGATCTCTGTAATTGCAAACAAAGGTTTCTGTACCAAATATTAAGTTCTGCTTTTCTGATGTATCAAATACTTATGTCATGCAATAAAATGCAAATGAATTACTTAAAAATCATACAATGTGATTTTCTGGATTTTTGTTTTAGATTCCGTCTCTCACAGTTGAAGTGTACCTATGATAAAAAATTACAGACCTCTACATGCTTTGTAAGTAGGAAACACTGCCGATTTTGCAGGTTATCAAATACTTGTTCTCCCCACTGTACATGGGACAAGACGATTGACAAAGACGTCTGACTGCTACGCCATCTTGGAATGAGGACAATTTGGGTCCTGGGAGGACGGTCAATTGCTCATTTGGGTCTCGAGCTGAAAAAGTTTAAGAACCCCTGATTGAGACATATTCCTGCTTCATCCTGTCTCCTCAGACATAGTTTCCATTTTAACTAGTGTTGGCATTTCCCAAAGCCCAAGGGATTCTTCTTTTCTACACTTTCATTCCAGTTCTCTGCTGCCTGTGACTGGAACGAATTGCAAAAATCGCTGAAGTTGGAGACTTTTATTTCCCTCACCAACTTTAAACATCTGCTATCTGAGCAGCTAACCGATCGCTGCAGCTGTACATAGTCCATCTGTAAACAGCCCACCCAATTTACCTACTTCATCCCCTTTTTATTTGTTTACTTTTCTGCTCTTTTGCACACCAGTATCTCTACTTGCTCATGATCATCTGATGATTTATCACTCCAGTGTTAATCTGCTAAATTGTAATTATTCGCTCCTATGGCCTATTTATTGCCTACCTCATGCCTTTTGCACACAATGTATATAGACTCATTTTGGGTTTTTTCCTACTGTGTTGACTTGTTTATTGTTTACTCCATGTGCAACTCTGTGTTGTCTGTTCACACTGCAATGCTTTATCTTGACCAGGTCGCAGTTGTAAGTGAGAACTTGTTCTCAACTAGCCTACCTGGTTAAATAAAGGTGAAATAAAAAATAAAAAAATAGTTTTCTACACTTTATAGCCCTGCTGATGCCTCCTCTCTGACCCACTCCTCTTTGTCTCTGACCTCTAACCCCTGGGTTGCAGACAGAGCTTTCCTGGCCAAGATGAGAGCCAGGGCCGATGCAGAGTTCTACACAGCACAAAGAGCCGCTGAGGCCAATAAGGTGAGAGGAGCATACTGAGAGGAGACAGACGGTTCCCCTTGGCCCTAACCCTTCCATGTTTGCAGATCTGAAGGGTCTGCATAATCAGGGCAGTTAAAGAGCTCTTTGCTCCCACTATATTGCTTCCTCCATGTAGATCTACAAATATCCAAGGGTTAGAGCCAAGGGAATGTAAAAGGGAGTGAATTGGGAGCAGCTGGAACAGTGAGAGAGAACACACTGCCCCTCAGGCTACAATCTAACATCACACTACAGCCAGGCATCCATCACTGCCCCGTCTCTCCCCTCTTTCTCTCACTCCACCCCCTCTTCCTCTCTCTTTCTCCTCATCTCTTTCCTTTTCCTATCTCTCTCTGCCTCCCAGTTGAAGCTGACGCCAGAGTACCTGCAGCTGATGAAGTTCCAGGCCATAGCAGCTAACAGTAAGATCTACTTTGGCAGTGAGATCCCCCAGATGTTTGTTGACTCTGGGCCAGGCGCTTCTAAGGCCTCAGCTGCCATGGACGTCCTAGCTGAACAGATCCTGGACCTGGACTGATGGAGAGGGGAGACCCATTCTAGGGCTGGAGCTGTGGAGCTGGGCCCAGGCCAGGCACAAGATGGGGTGGTAGAGGAGCCTTGGGTTTTGTTTTTGTTTATGAATCCCAAATAGCACCTTATTCCCTATATAGTGTACTACTACTTTTGACTACTATTGTGCACTACTACCCATAGGGCTCTTGTCAAAAGTGGTGCACTATATAGGGAATAGGGTGCCATTTGGGATGCAGCCCTGGACCAGGAGGCTTTACTAGCTCTACAACAGACTATCTTGAGAAGACCGTAGGCGAAACAAAGAGATATTGAATGTAACAGTGTAATGTGGTTTGTTTCTGTTGGCTGAATTATCACTTTTTGTTTTTGTGTTTTGTTAATTTCCTCTTGGACCAGGGACATTTAAACATTAACTGAACTTATGCAAGTGTGTGATTACCTTGTTTCTTCATACAAACCTCTCTCCCATAAGAATTGTCTTACTATCTTTACTATCTTGCCAGGGTCTTATCACAACAACAGATGTAACCGATCTTGACTAAACACATAATTGTGCATTTTTTTCTCTCGTGTACATTATCTCTTGTATAGAGTTGTCACGGTGTGATTTCTTCACAGAAAAACAAACAAAAGCGAATTACTTTATTGGAAGGATTTGGTAATGGATTCAATGGTATAATGATCTCAATGGGGTTGTAATGAAAGATACAGCAGCAGCTTTTGTAATTCTGCATTTCACTCACTGGTGCCCTCAGTATTGGAGACAGAGTTCATTTGGGGTTAATCATTTGTATGTTTTTCACCAGTGCTTAACTAAACTTGTTTGTGAGGCATTTGATTCGTGTACTGTGTATCTATAAAACTGTTCTCTTAATGTAACTGGTTTGCTCTGCGTTAGCTGTGCGAGTGACTACCTGTATAAACTGTTTTAGACTCGCTCAGGTTGACTTGACTGATTATGACTTGAAGGGAACTGTTTTTGCACTCTCACTGATATTAAATTGTGAATGAGCAATCCATAATTTTGTCATTTATACAATAAAATTAGTTTTCCTTTGTAGAGTGACGTTTCTGTGGGTGTTTTCATTGACTTTTTCTTACATTTTTCCTTGACAGATGTGAAAGGGCAAAGACAAACATGTTGAGTCTTGATTGGATTCGGCTACATACCACTACACTGCCTATTGAAAGGCTAGTTCAGATGTGCTTATGTTGTGTAAATTGTGATGATAGATTCACAGCCATTCAGACTATTGCACAACGTTACGGACTGTTTCTGAAGTTCTGAAGATGAGAAGTTACCCAATTTGATGACATAGAGACAACTCCAATTTACACTTGGAAGACGTGGCCTGCAGAAAATAAACAGATAGCATCCTCTGTTAAATTGAACTCTTATTTTAGAGATGTTTGACTCAATTTGTTGTGTAACGTTCAAAATGTAAGGGCTCTATTCAATCTGTTGCGCGATAGTAATGTGAAGGTAATTTCAGATTGAGCCGAAATGCAGCGTTTAGTGTGAATGCAGTCTCCACTAATGCGGGAACATGCCTTTAAATTTCAATCACGCTGTAACGCTTAATTTCTGCGATATAGATTGAATAGAGCCCTAAATCCTTAATTTTGATGATGGCTTTATCTGTTAAGAAATGATTTTGCATCAAACAGCATTAGCCTATTGTTTATAATATGTAACACTAAAGTGCCATGACTTCACTGTCATCTTTATGGTACAAGTCTATGTCCAATAGCTAAGCCTAGTTTTATCTCCTAAGTACTACAGTCAAAGAAACAATCACCTATTACAGTTGAAGTCTGAAGTTTACATACACTTAGGTTGGAGTCATTAAAACTCCTTTTTCAACCCCTCCACAAATTTCTTGTTAACAAACTATAGTTTTGGCAAGTCGGTTAGGACATCTACTTTGTGCATGATACAAGTAATTTTTCCAACAATTGTTTACAGATTATTTCACTTATAATTCACTGTGTCACAATTCCAGTGGGTCAGAATTTTACATACATGATGTTGACTGTGCCTTTAAACAGCTTGGAAAATTCCAGAAAATTAAATCATGGCTTTAGAAGCTTCTGGTAGGCTAATTGACATAATTTGAGTCAAAAGGAAGTGTACCTGTGGATGTATTTCAAGGCCTACCTTCAAACTCAGTGCCTCTTTGCTTGACATCATGGGAAATTCAAGAGAAATAAGCCAAGACCCCAGAAAAAAAATTGTAGATCTCCACAAGTCTGGTTCATCCTTGGGGAGTAATTTCCAAACGCCTGAAGGTACCACCACGTTCATCTGTACAAACAATAGTAAGCAAGTATAAACACAATTGGACCACGCAGCCATCATACCGCTCAGGAAGGAGACACATTCTGTCTCCTAGAGATGAATGTACTTTGGTGCGAAAAGTGCAAATCAATCCCAGAACAACAGCAAAGGACCTTGTGAAGATGCTGGAGGAGACTGGTACAAAAGTATCTATATCCACAGTAAAATGAGTCCTATATCGACATAACCTGAAAGGCCGCTCAGCAAGGAAGAAGCCACTGCTCCAAAACCGCCATAAAAAAGCCAGACTATGGTTTGCAACTGCACATGGGGACAAAGATTGTACTTTTTTTTTTGTCCACTGGTCTGATGAAACAAAAATAGAACTGTTTGGCCATAATGACCATCGTTATGTTTGGAGGAAAAAGGGGGATGCTTGCAAGCCGAAGAACACCATCCCAACCGTGAAGCACGGGGGTGGCAGCATCATGTTGTGGGGGTGCTTTGCTGCATGGGGGACTGGTGCACTTCACAAAATAGATGGCATCATAAGGAACGAAAATTATGTGGATATATTGAGGCAACATCTCAAGACATCAGTCAGGAAGTTAAAGCTTGGTCGCAAATGGGTCTTCCAAATGGACAATGACCCCAAGCATACTTCCAAAGTTGTGGCAAAATGGCTTAAGTTACACAAACCTGACTCAGTTACACCAGCTCTGTCAGAAGGAATGGGCCAAAATTCACCCAACTTATTGTGGGAAGCTTGTGGAAAGCTACCTGACACGTTTGACCCAAGTTAAACAATTTAAAGGCAATGCTATCAAATACTAATTGAGTGTATGTAAACTTCTGACCCACTGGGAATGTGATGAAAGAAATAAAAGCTGAAACAAATAATTCTCTCTACTATTATTCTGACATTTCACATTCTTAAAATAAAGTGGTGATCCTAACTGACCTAAGACAGGGAATTTTTACGAGGATTAAATATCAGGAATTGTGAAAAACTGAGTTTAAATGTATTTGGCTAAGGTGTATGTAAACTTCCGACTTCAACTGTATCTCCTGTGAGAAACACCCTACACTCTTAGAATCGTTTTTTACTAAAAGGGTTCTTTGTGGAGGGATAGTGTTCTACCAATAACAGTTTTCATCTGAAGAAACTTTTTGGGAGACAACGGTTCATTGTAAGGCAAAGGGTTCTACCTAGAACCTTTAACATCCTAACAACCGTTTTTTGGCAGAAAGGGTTCTTTGATTATTCTTTGGAAGGCAAGAATAATTATTTGGTTGGCAAGAAGGGTTCTATAGAACACTTCTGAATCTGAAAAAGCTTTATTTTGTAACTTTTTTCTTTCTTTTAAATAGTGCCTGAGCATTAGTGTTTACCTCTGTGTTTAAACTTTAACATCAGGAGTTTGAGTAATCTGACCAGTTTAAAATGTGAGAATGTTGTAAACTACCTATATGGGAATATTTGTGCATGTATCTGGTATTCCCTTAATAATTTTACATATACAGTACTGACATAGTTGATATCTGTGCCATCAATTCTGTCTTTCAAATTAGTATTTTCAGAGATTTTTTTGAGCAGAGAGTAGAAGAATAGAAGGGAGTATGCATGAAACAGCAGTATATTGTATGGTAGATAGCAAATTGGCCAGTTTTACCTCGTGTTGATATTTCAGTGTAACATTTCCCGTGTTCATTCAGGAGTTAAATTAACACTCAGTGGTGTAAAATAACCCCAGTGTTGGTGTTAATAACCAGAGTTGAGTGTAATTTTTCTTTGTGTTGAGTAAAACAATATTGTCATAAATAGTTTAATTGTGAAGGCTAATAAGGCTGATGGAAACATTCATAGATACCACATTCATAGAAGGTTCTAGGAAGAACCCTTCAAAGATAAAAGGGTTCTTAGTAGAATCGTTCATAGAGGGTTCTAGGAAAAAGGGTTCTAGAACTGTTCATAGAGGATTCTACTAAGTAAAGGGTTCAAGGTAAGACCTTCTACGTAGCATCAAAAGGGGTTCCCCTATGGGGACAAACCGAAGAACCCTAGGGTAATAGCACCATTTTTTCTAAGAGTGTAGATTCCCAGTCAGGTATGAAGTGTGTGCAATCAGAAGTCTGTGACTCTGTTGTGTGGGCAGGACCAGAGTGCCAGTATTCCTGCTTCAGATAGTCTTGTAGAGGGGATTTCAAGCATGATACAGTTCATAGTTTCATTTTAGTTTAGAGAGGACTGACAGAACAAAATAATTTCCAAGTGAAGAAGTAGCATTGGTTTGAATGAAACACATTGGGAACAGACTAGTCTAGTCTACCCCTATTTCACAGAAAATGTGTACATGTCTGCTTGTGACAGATTCGTGGCAACGTTTTTTCTGGATTTGATACATAGCCTACTTAGTCATAACTGTGCAATTGATATGTTTAACTAATACATCCGGTTTGTCAAAGCTAGAAAATGTTTATTTTGTTCTAGCAAGAGAAGGAATGGCCTCCTAAGAAACTATCAAAGTTCTTTACATTTTCCAGATTGACTGACCTTCATGTCTTAAAGTAATGATGGACTGTTGTTTCTCTTTACTTATTTGAGCTGTTCTTGCCATAACATGGACTTGGTCTTTTACCAAATAGGACTATCTTCTGTTTACCACAACTACCTTGTCACAACATAACTGTTTGTCTGAAACGCATTAAGAAGGAAAGATATTCCACAAATTAACTTTTAACAATGCACACCTGTTAATTGAAATGCCAGAAGTGCCACCTCATGAAGCTGGTTGAGAGAATGCCAAGCGTGTGCAAAGCTGTCATCCAGGCAAAGGGTGGCTACTTTGAAGAATCTCAAATATAAACTATATTTTGATTTGTTTAACACTTTTACTACATCATTCCATATGTGTTGTTGCATGGTTTTGTTGTCTTCACTATTATTCTACAATCTAGAAAATACTAAAAGTAAAGAAAAACCCTTGAATGAGTAGGTGTGTCCAAACTTTTGACTGGTACTGTATATCCTCCTAATATTGTACAATTTGTGTTCATTGGCCTGGGCTATTGTTTGTTCGAATTCAAGTCCAGATTGATATCACTTTGTCAGTCAGAGTAGCCACTCATTTCGATCATTGGTGTGGTATTAAAAAAGATTAAAAGGCAGATTTTTTCCAGACCCTGCTAAACACTTTTTTAAATCTATGTGTGGAAATCCTGAAATCGCCTCTGCTCAACTGTAGCCTGTGCCACATGGCAAACATTATGGCTTCATTATAACGTTTTTTCTTCTTCAACAGTAAATGTACCAAGCATCGGATTGCATCTTGGTGCAAGGATTTGATTACAGAAAATGATAGTGTGCAGGGACGAGGGGTGGGGGGCTATAGATAAACAAAGCCCCATGCCTATGATTTCTGAATCTGGCTCTGAAAATAGAGAGACCCCATGCAAGAGGTTTGGTTATGTCTCATAGATTTAACTGCTGCTATGAATCTACTACCCTCCCACCAAATAACAGACAAGCCTGCCCATTAGGCACACACTGGTTTAATCAAGGTTGTTTCCACGTGATTTCAATGAAATTACGTTGAACCAACAGTTGAATTGATGTCTGTGCACAGTGGGTGTGTTCCCAACCACGAAGGAGGAGAAAATAAGTATTTGTATAACTAAATTCGTAGCCTACTTTCAGTTGGATTGAAATTGCTGGAGAGGACTGCCGATATTTCCAATAGTCAACACTTGGTTAGATGCTGAGAACGCTTCCCGTTGAAAATTTGATTTGATTAAATATGAAGTCTATGGCTGACACGAATTGTACTTTTGATCAACATGGGGACCCAAATGGAGATAGATTACTGCTCCAGGCGCTGTGGGATGATCTGCGAGCGCGACGGGAGTTTCTCACGTCACCTTATCTGCCCGCATGCTTTGCTTTCTTCATCCACATTCTCCTCTGCTCACCTTTCCTAGTATTTGAAGCGCTGGGATGTTTCTGGCCACGGATAAATTTCTATAGGATCTCTAGGAACGCTGAACCGTTGGGGCTGTGTTTTCAGCGATGGGTTGACTGCATTTGGAGGATTTTTATCAAATACCTGACAACTATTCTCCCGGCCAGCGCGCTCTACCAAAGCGTTCGGAATCCAATATTTCCAGAACTCGCGCCATCGTGGAGAGTGCTCATAGCGGAGGTTATCGCGTGCCTACTTCTATTCGATGCGCTGTTCTTCATATGGCATTATACCATGCATCGGTAAGCTTTTTGTTTTTATGAGGCATTTTGATGTGTAGTGATTCACTTCAGGTTGTGCATAATATGGCGGCATATTTCATATCATCTGACAAAATGACACTGCTCAGCTCAGCTCAGCAATAGAGTACCACAGTATGAGTCATTAAACCCCCAAAGCCTAGTAGTCATACAGGGAAATGGTTCCAGTCGTGTTACCGCCATTATTTTTTCCCATAGGAGATTTTAGAAACACTTAAAATAAGGTCTGTGTTTGGTGTAGATTTTACCCAGGCGTGACGTTTTGTATAACTGTGTAAGTCTCGCTAGGACATGGTGACTTATCAATATATATTGCCTGTATTTACCCCTCAAAAATGAAATGCAAATTAGCGGCTAATGTGGCAATCATAATGAACCACAAGTTCAAGTCACCTTGTCCGAGAGAGATTTACATGAGATTTACATGGTTATCAAAACGTCACACCATGGTAAGCCTACACGAAACACAGCCCTTATCATTTATTTTTGGCTCTAAATAAGGTTGTTGTTTCTAAAATCCCCTATGGGAAAAATGATTGGAACCATTTCTCTGTATGACACCGCCACTGTGGGATTCTCTAGATCAACTTGTAAGTCGCTCTGGATAAGAGCGTCTGTTAAATGACTTAAATGTAAATGTAATATCCACAGTTACAACCAATAGGTGGCAGTAAAATACCAAAATATGTACACATTTCATCCAAATATACTGAACAATAATATAAATGCAACAAGTAAAGTGTTGGTCCCATGTTTCATGAGCTGAAATAAAATATCCCAGAAATGTTCCATACACACATAAAGCTTATTTCTCTCAAATGTTGTGCACAAATTTGTTTACATCCCTGTTAGTGAGCATTTCTCCTTTGCCAAGATATTCCATCCACCTGACAGCTGTAACATATCAATAAGCTGATTAAACAGCATGATTATTACACAGGTGCACCTTGTACTTGGGACAATAAAAGGCCACTTTAAAATGTGCAGTTTTGTCACACAACACAATGCCACAGATGTCTCTAGTTTTGAGGGAGCGTGCAATTGGCATGCTGACTGCAGGAATTTCCACCAAAGCCAGCCCAGGACCTCCACATCCGGCTTTTTCACCTGCGGGATCGTCTGAGACAAGCGACCCGGACAGCTGGTGAAACTGTGGGTTTGCACAACCGAAGGATTTCTGCACAAACTGTCAGAAACTGACTCAGGGAAACTCATCTGCTTGCTCGTTGTCCTCATCAGCGTCTTTACCTGACTGCAGTTCGGCGTTGTAACCGTCTTCAGTGGGCAAATGCTCACCTTCGATGGCCGCTGGCACGCTGGAGAAGTGTGCACTTCATGGATGAATCCTGGTTTCAACTGTACCAGGCAGATGGCAGACAGTGTGTATGGTGTCATGTGGGAGAGCGGTTTGCTGAGGTCAACGTTGTGAACAGAGCGACCCATGGTGGGGTTATGGTATGGGCAGGCATAAACTACGGACAAAGAACACAATAGAATTTTATCGATGGCCATTTGAATGCAATCCTGAGGCCTATTGTCAGGCCATTCATCTGCGGCAATCACCTCATGTTTCAGCATGATAATGCACATCCCATGTCGCAAGGATCTGTACACAATTCCTGGAAGCTGAAAATGTCCCAGGTCTTCCATGGCCTGCATACTCACCAGAAATGTCACCCATTGAGCATGTTTGGGATGCTCTGGATGCTCTGGATTGATGTGTACGACAGCTTGTTCCCGCCCCAAAAAAGCTTCACTTCTCCTGGAGTTGCCTTGCCGTGAATGTCATGTCGACCGTACTCCTGTTCTTTCTGAAGCCGCATTGTGACTCTGGCAGCAGTTCCTCTGTGATGTTGTTCACCAGCCTGTGTTGCATCACCTTGGCCAGGACCTTGCTGAACGCCTTGGTGAAGCGTTCAGGTGCAGAAATATCCTCCCTTAAGTAGCTCTGCCGGGATGCTGTCAGCGCCAGGAGTATTGTTGTTCTTGAGAGAAGAGATGGCTGATAACACCTCTTGGAAGGTTGGCAAATGGTTGAGGTCTTGGCCAAATGGGTGGACGAACAGGCAGTTCTTCCAGGATGGAGTGGTCTGTAGGAGAATGCTGATTGAGTAGTGCTTCAAAGTGGTCAGCCCACTTCATCAGGATCTGGGTGGGACCTATTCTCACCTGGAGATTAGCCAGTATCATACGGTGATTTGTCCAGCATTCTGCACCTCTCATGGCACGTGTCAGCAGGCTGTCATTAGTATGAGAACGTCTCACTGTGACGTAGTCAATCAAGGTGTTTGGAATGTGGGTGCATCCATGATGTTGGATATTTGTTCTTCTGCTGGAACAAGGTGTTAGTGACAATGAGATCATGCACGGCACATAGAGTTAGCAGTCTCATGCCGTTCTCATTGACCTGGCCAACACCATGCCTACCCAGCATTCCATATTTTGTTGTTCTGTCCCACCCTTGCGTTGAGGCCACCCAGCAGAAAGATATTGTCATTCATGGGGATGCTGTGAATTGCCTCATCTAGTGATTGGTAGAAGCAGTCCTTTCTCTCATTTTCAGATGGTAGCGTTGGTGCGTATCCACTGAGAAGAGTAGCATAACGCATCTTGGCTGGGGGGATACGGAGAGACATGAGTCTTTCACTTATGCCAACAGGTGTTTCGGTGAGGCTGGGTAGAAGGCTGTTCTCAATTGCCAGTCCCACACCGTGCTGATGTTGTCCACCCAGAGGGTAACCTTTCCAGAAGAAGGTTTAACCTTCTCCCTCCTCTTTCAGGGAACCTTCATCCAGGAACCTGGTCTCACTCGGGGAAGCAATGTCAATGTTGTAGCACCTTAGTTCTGCAGAAATCAGAGCTGTTCTCCGATGGGTCTATCGTTATTATCGTCAGTGTCCAAAAGAGTTCTGATGTTCCATGTCGCCAGTCTCAGGGGAATAATTTTCTTTAGCATTTTTCGACCCCTGAGTGGAATTCCCGATAGGTGCAGTAGCCTATCCAGGATGGAGTGAGTGGGCAATTTTTAGGCCACCTTTTCTAGACCTCTCCCCAGCTGGGGTGAGCAGTGTGGCTCCTAAATAGGGATAATCAGTCACACAGTGGTCTGACGAGAGCAGCTTCCACTCAAGTCCCAGCTGCTGGCGACCATAGTAGCCCTGTGCCGCTGGCGTGCAAGGGTATGATTAAGGGCTCCCGGTGCATTCACTCCAGCCCCCATCACCAGACACCCCAACGCCGCCAGACTTTAGTCCGGTTTCTGGTTGATGGCTTCACCAAGGTCAGAAGCCGATACCTGCGCAAAGGAAGTTATTTTAAGTGCCGCTGAGGGTGCGCAATCCCCAACAGCACTACTTCACTGCAGGAAGGTGAAAGTCCAGTGACAAGGGGGAAACCCAGGACGACCAGTATCTTCCACAGCTGCAGGAGGCTGCCGGAACTCCAGTCTGTCGGCGTCCGCCTACCGCATGCCGCCAGCACGCTGCTTTTCTCTCAGGGTGTGATCCCCTAGCCTTTGTTGTACCAGATTAACCCACAAGGCAGTGGGACAGTGGTTGATTGCTTCCAGGACGTGTCCACAGAGGTGGGCCTGTACAGATGCATCTCTGGGGCCCACTGCTGCTCCCAGGTCCGCTGCCGGTTAGCCTGCAATTTCAAGACAACCAGTTAACGTGTGCCACCGTGAGGAGGCCCGCCAGGAGTGTTGGTCACGGAGAGGCTTTGTACCGGCAAGGGGAGACTTGTGCATGAAGATGCTGCCCAATTCACCACAAGGGCTTGCCGGCGGCAGCGAGCTGTAAGCGAGGGTATGCAAACCTGTGGTAAGCGGGCATGCCACTAAACTCTACCTAGGCACTACTGCACTAGACGTGTCACATGCACCCTGCGGTTGCCCATCGTGCGCACACACACACACACACACACACACACACACACACACACACACACACACACACACACACACACACACACACACACACACACACACACACACACACACACACACAATAATATTATTATGTGAAATATTATTACACACACATATACAGCACCAGTCAAAAGTTTGGACACACCTACTCTTTCAAGTGTTTTTCTTTATTTTTTACATTGTAGAATAATAGTGAATACATCAAAACTATGAAATAACACATATGGAATCATGTAGTAACCAAAAAAGTGTTGAACAAATCAAAATATATTTTATATTTGAGATTCTTCAAAGTAGCCAACCTTTGCCTGGATGACAGCTGTGCACACTCTTGGCATTCTCTCAACCAGCTTCATTAAGTAGTCATCTGGAATGCATTTCAATTAACAGGTGTGCCTTAAGTTAATATGTGGAATTACTTTCCTTCTTAATGCATTTGAGCCAATCAGTTGTGTTGTGACAAGGTAGGGGAGGTGTTCAGAAGATAACTGGCAACATAATTATTTCATAGTTTTGATGTCTTCACTGTTATTATACAATGTAAAAATAAAGAAACACTTGAATGAGTAGGTGTGTCCAAACTTTTGACTGGTACTGTATAATAAATAATGTTCTAACAAAATGTCCATATCAACAATCAAAATGATTGAAAATGAAATTCTAGCTAGATAAATAAAATGCTTCAAAGTTATATGCTCTACATGTATTTTCATTCAACAGTAGCCTAACCCACAAATTGCAAGGAAAATGTGTTTTGGCCTACCTTTCCTTGTAAATGAAGTCTATTCGTCTGTCTTTTAGGGTGAACCTCTCAGTGACAGCGTTGTACGTCCAAGGATAACAAAATTATCAAACCTGGCTTTCATTGGAACACTATTGTCCAAAGTGTTGTAAAACATCCCTCTGATCTCTGATCGGCTGTCTTATGTAGAATTATGTAGACACACCCCAAATGTGCAGAGTTTACCACAGACTTACACACAAATGTTTAGGCAATACGCATGCACAACATATGAAATAGTCTCAATGCAACAAATTAAGCTAGGCAAAGCAGTGATTCTTTTGCCTACCCTGTCCTTCCCATGGAAATAATAATGTCGCTAAAGGAGATGGCTGCCGTTTTACGATCCCGTAGCCAATTGTGCTATTGTGTATGTTTTTTTGCGTTATTTGTAACTTATTTTGTACATAATGTTTCTGCCACCATGTCTTATGACCGAAAAGAGCTTCTTGATATCAGGGCAGCGATTACTCAGCCCGTACTGGAGGAATTCTTCTTCAACGAGTCGAACGGGAAGGATTTACTTCGGACGCCCAACAGGGCCCTCATCCCCGTCATTCGCAGGAGGAAAAGACGGAGATATCGTGGACGACTGTCCGGGTGCCTTGTAAGGATCCGTCACCGACAGGGTAATCTACCTTTATCATCAGTCCTATTAGCCAACGTACAATCAATCGATAATAAAATAGATGAACTACGAGCACGTATATCCTATCAACGGGACATTAAATACTGTATCTTAAAACTTTAATATCTGAATGATGACATGATTAACATACAGCTGGCGGGTTCGGCAGGATAGAACAGTGTCCTATGTTTATTTGTAAACAACAGCTGGTGTGTGATCTAAGGAAGTCTCAAGGTTTTGCTTGCCTGACTGAGGTGGAGTATCTCATGATAAGCTGTTGACCACACTATTTACCAAGAGAGTTTACATCTATATTTTTCGTAGCTGTTTATAGACCACCGCAGACCGATGCTGGCACTAAAACCCACGCAATGAGCTGTATACGGCCATAAGCAAACAGGAAAACGCTCATCCAGAAGCGGTGCTCCTAGTAGCCGGAGACTTTAATGCAGGGAAACTCAAATACGTTCTACCTAATCTCTACCAGCATGTTAAATGTGCAACCAGAGGGAAAAAAACTCTAGACCACATTTACTCCACACACAGAGACGCGTGCAAAATTCTCCCTCACCCAACATTTGGCAAATCTGACCATAATTCTATCCTCCTGATTCCTGCTTACAAGCAAACACTAAAGCAGGAAGCAACAGTGACTCGTCAGATGAAGCAGATGCTAAGCTACAGAGCTGTTTTGCTTGCACAGACTGGAATATGTTCCGGGATTCCTCCGATGGCATTGAGGAGTACACCACATCAGTCACCTGCTTCATCAATAAGTGCACCGATGACATCGTCCCCACAGTGACCGTACGTACATACGACAACCAGAAGCAATGGATTACAGGCAACATCCGCACTGAGCTAAAGGGTAGAGCTGCCGCTTTCAAGGAGCAGGACTCTAGCCCGGAAGCTTATAAGAAATCCCGCTATACCCTCAGGGGCCCCTCAGGGGTGCATACTCAGTTCCCTCCTGTACTCCCTGTTCACTCATGACTGCATGGCCAGGTATGACTCCAAAACCATCATCAAGTTTGCCGATGACACAACAGTGGTAAGCCTGATCACCAACAACGATGAGACAGCCTATAGGGAGGAGGTCTGAGACCTGGCCATGTGGTGTCAGGAAAACAACCACTCCCTCAACGTGATCAAAACAAAGGAGATGATTGTGAACTACAGGAAAGGGAGGACCGAGTACGCCCCCATTCTCATCGATGGGGCTGTAGTGGGGCAGGTTGAGAGCTTCAAGTTCCTTGGTGTCCACATCGCCAACAAACTATCATGGTCCTAATACACTAAGACAGTCATGAATCAAATCAAATCAAGTTTATTTTATATAGCCCTTCGTACATCAGCTGATATCTCAAAGTGCTGTACAGAAACCCAGCCTAAAACCCCAAACAGCAAGCAATGCAGGTGTAGAAGCACGGTGGCTAGGAAAAACTCCCTAGAAAGGCCAAAACCTAGGAAGAAACCTAGAGAGGAACCAGGCTATGAGGGGTGGCCAGTCCTCTTCTGGCTGTGCCGGGTGGAGATTATAACAGAACTATGCCAAGATGTTCAAAATATTCATAAGTGACAAGCATGGTCAAATAATAATCATGAATAATTTTCAGTTGGCTTTTCATAGCCGATCATTAAGAGTTGAAAATAGCAGGTCTGGGACAGGTGGCGGTTCCATAACCGCAGGCAGAACAGTTGAAACTGGAATAGCAGCAAGGCCAGGTGGACTGGGGACAGCAAGGAGTCATCATGCCTGGTAGTCCTGAAGAGGGCACGACAAAGCCTATTCCCCCCCAGGAGACTGAAAAGATTTGGCATGGGTCCTCAGATCCAAGGATCCAAAAGGTTCTACAGCTGCACCATCGAGAGCATCCTGACTGGTTGCATCACTGCCTGGTATGGCAACTGCTCGGCCTCTGACCGCAAGGCACTACAGAGGGTAGTGCGTACGGCCCAGTACGTCACTGGGGCCAAGCTTCCTGCCATCCAGGACCTCTATACCAGGCGGTGTCAGAAGAAGGCCCTAAAAATTGTCAAAGACTCCAGCCACCCTAGTCATAGACTGTTCTCTCTGTTACCTCACGGGAAGCGGTACCGGAGCGCTAAGTCTATGTCCAAGAGGCTTCTTACAGCTTCTACCCCCAAGCCATAAGACTCCTGAACAGCTAATCAAAGGGCTACCCAGACCCCTCTTTTACACTGCTGCTACTCTCTGTTTATAATCTATGCATAGTCACTAACTCTACCTACATGTACATATTACCTCAATTACCTCGACTAATCGGTACCCCCACACATTGACTCTGTACCGGTACACCCTGTATATGGCCTCGCTACTGTTATTTTACTGCTGCTCTTTAATTATTTGTTACTTTTATTTTCTATTTTCTACTTTTTTTGTCTTAACTTCTTAAAGCGTTGTTGGTTAAGGGCTTGTAAGTAAGCATTTCACTTGAAGGTCTACACCTGTTGTATTCGGTGCATGTGACAAATAAAATGTGATTTGAACAGTGACTGGAGTCAGGAAGGAAGGCATGAATACCCTGGCTCCTTTCCTGAGTTTTTGATGCAGTTTTAGCAACTCTTGAGATTGAGCATGAAAACAACTAGAATCTTTGAGAACAAACATTAGATAACAAAAAATAATAATTATATAATTGGGATTTTTATTTGACCTTTCATAGCAGCTTTTTTTCTTAGATTATCACAGGTTAAGCATTGCCTACCCTGACTGCACGTCAATGCTTCTCAGGGCCTTCCTGTATGTAAGCATATCATGGCATCTGCCAAGAGTGTGCTTGCCCTGTAACTGCAGGGGTCACTGGTTCAATCACCAGAGCATTTCACAAGCGTTTCGCTACACTGGCAATAACATCTGCTAACCATGTGTATGTGACCAATAAAATGTGATTTGATTTGAGGTGTCACTGGTTCAATCACTAAAGGCTTCTCCTATTAATTCACCACACACCTATGTTTTTGATAATTTAGTTGTAACCCAGACAACAAAGTTATAGACCAACACAATACAGTGCATACACATCAAAGTTCTGTCTGTATGGTCCCCAGGGTTCCTTGGCTGTATCGGATGGTCCACCAGGCTCACCACCAGAACCGGATTACCTTTGCCCTGACTGCCCAGGATGCCAGCCCGGCTGAGCTCCTCTCCCTGCAGGTGCTGGCCCTGACCAGTGCCTGGGTGGTGGGCTGCCACCCTTTGAGCGAGGCCCTGTTCCACCTGCTCAACACCTGGCTGGCCGTAGAGGACCACTGTGGTTATGACCTGCCCTGGGCCCTCCATAGACTGCTGCCCTGCTTCGGAGGGGCCCCCTTCCACCAGGCACACCACCACGTCTACAGGGGGAACTACGCCCCCTACTTCAGGCACTGGGACTGGCTTTGTGGGACCTACCTGAGGGTAAGGGAGGAGGCAGGAAGGAAACATGGAGGGAGGACAATGAGGAGAAGGAGGAGGAGGAAAAGCCTGGGGTCTGACTGTGTATGTGCGCGGGCATGCGTGTGTTAAAATGTATGCAAGCAATGAAGCAATCAAATAACTGACAGGTCAGTTTTCACTCTCAAAATTATTATTTTTTATACAATTTTGTTGTTTTTCTAAGTACAACAAAACTTAAATCACATCAGGAGACCACTTTTGAGGTGTGGGGAAGAAAATAAAACTATATATTTTGCAGGTTTTAGTTCCCCTTTTAATTTCAATTGAGCACATCAAGAGACTGGTTTTTGGCTGGCAGTGTTTTTGTACTGCATGTGCAATAGCAGAGTTTGCAAAACAAAATACCACCCGATTTGATACAATTCATTCTACCAGGTTAGCCTACTTTGCAGTTAACATTTAATTTGGAAAGTTTACTGGAAGGCCTTTAGAAATTACTGTTTCGGAAATGTTAACTGACTTGCCTAGTTATAGTTTAAATGTAAAAAAAAATATCAAAAAAATTAACTGGCTGCACAAAGTGGTAGACACAGGCATTCCCATGCCATTGTATCTTCAGAAAGTTGCAATAAATACAAATCACAGATGCATTCTTTAATATTTTTACATGTAGGCTTTGGATTGAATGAATCTGGTGTGAAAATTAGCTTGCTAATAAAATCAGACAGTTAACGTCAGCTAGCTAAAGTTACAACATCAGATGAGCTAACATTAGTAACCTAACCAATTCGCTATAGTATTAACTGGTATACGACTCCTTGCCGTTCCTCAAGTTATAGCATGTTAGTTGCTTACTGGACCCTGGCAATCTGTGTGAAATGTTAACTAGCTAACAAACTAACCACTATGCTAACTAATGTTTTCCCTGTACAGTATGTGGTTAATTTTCAGAGTGAGAGAATTAGGTGAAAATGAGGCTTTGCGGATTCAGGGATCAAGTGTAGTTGGAGCTGGGCCTGGCTTAAACTGGGTGCCACTATAGAGGTGAAAGGAACACCACACACTTTCCCTCTTTCTCACTTTTGTTGATGTCCACAGACAGAAAGTGTACAATTTAATAATGTGCAGTGTAGCCCAAATATATTGTTTTTGTTGTGTTGAACTTGACAGTAACACGTGAGTGAGGGGGGATTATATATATTTTTTACTCAGTGAACGTTATTTTTGCCAATATAGCCTTGTGCACTTGATCGATGTCTACTATAGTGGCCACTATAATAGAGCAAAAATATAATGCCTGTTTGTTTCATTCTATTTCTACTTTAAGATGTTTTTTTCCCAATAGCAAAATTTGTGTGTGTGGTCACAAACGTTCCATTATAAAGGCTGGCATGGCTAACTGCAAAATTAGTGTATTGTTTTTTTCTGTAGACTTGTCATTTGCAGTAAAGTCTAGGCAACAAATAACATTGGATTGCTTGCTTTACATTTTTTAGCTGTGAGTCAGGTTCACACGAACCACTTTTTATTTTACACATGGAGACTGATCATGTAGATCATATTCTTTGTTGTTTAATTAGTTAAAACCTGCATCTCCCCCTAACAGGGATTTTTTGCATGTTTCAGTGCAACAAAAAAAAGGTCACCTTTTTGGGCCCTCAGCAGTTTGCATCCCTGTTAATGACAATCAGAAAATGTCATCACACTTTTTGGTGTTTTGTGTAACAGATGTCTCTTTCCATTCACTGCTGTTTGGAGGCTGTAAATATTTTGCGAGTGGATGAATGTCCGCGGGTAGCAACACATTTTTATAAATGTTATATACAGTTGAAGTCGGAAGTTTACATACACTTAGGTTGGAGTCATTAAAACTTGTTTTTCAACCACTCCACAAATTTCTTGTTAACAAACTATAGTTTTGGCAAGTCAGTTGTGTCATGCACAAAGTAGATGTCCTAAGTAATTTTTCCAACAATTGTTTACAGACAGATTATTTAACTTATAATTCACTGTATCACAATTCCAGTGGGTCAGAAGTTTACATACACTAAGTTTACTGTGCCTTTAAACAGCTTGGAAAATTCCAGAAAATGATGTCATGGCTTTAGGAGTTTCTGATAGGCTAATTGACATAATTTGAGTCAATTGTAGGTGTACCTGTTGATGTATTTCAAGGCCTACCTTCAAACTCAGTGCCTCTGCTTGACATCATGGAAAAATCTAAAGAAATCAGACAAGACCTCAGAAAAGAAATTGTAGACCTCCACAAGTCTGGTTCATCATTGGGAGCAATTTCCAAATGCCTGAAGGTACACAAGTATAAACACCATGGGACCACGCAGACGTCATACCGCTCAGGAAGGAGACACGTTCTGTCTCCTAGATATGAACATACTTTGGTGTGAAAAGTGCAAATCAGTTACAGAACAAGAGCAAAGGAGCTTGTGAAGATGCTGGAGGAAACCGGTACAAAAGTATCTATATCCACAGTATAACGAGTCCTATATCGACATAACCTGAACGGCTGCTCAGCAAGGAAGAAGCCACTGCTCCAAAACCTCCATAAAAAAAACAGACTACGGTTTGCAACTGCACATGGGGACAAAGATCGTACTTTTTGGAGAAATGTCCTCTGGTCTGATGAAGCAAAAATAGAACTGTTTGGCCATAATGACCATTGTTATGTTTGGAGGAAAAAGGGGGATGCTTGCAAGCCGAAGAACACCATCCCAACCGTGAAGCACGGGGGTGGCAGCATCATGTTGTGTGGGGGCTTTGCTGCAGGAGGGACTGTATTTGGCTAAGGTGTATGTAAACTTCCAACTTAACTGTATCTGCCTCACTCTCAGAGAAATAAGTTGTACTGCTTGGTTTTACACAGTTAAATGTAACAAATAACTACTTTTTTTATATTAAACAAATACATGTCTGAACTGTAAAGAAATGTGCAAATGAACCAAATGATACATTTGTGATATTTTTGCATATTACCCAGCATCCTTTTCTGCGTCTGAAGTTTTGAATTATAATATGTTGTTTCTCATATTTAGCTTATTCAAATTTGATGTTCATTTTCCAACTGAATAATGTTGTACTTTTAATTATACATTACACATTTTTTGAATGTTAATGTTTTACTGTAATGTGAACAACTGATCACAGTTATAAAAAGTGTTAGTTGTAAATGGCAACTCCAGCCACAACTATTTGTAAATAACTGTTGTAACATTGGCTGAGAAGATGCTTTGGTCAATCAAGGTAACATTTGCATGGCTAATTACAATGGTCAATGTGGTTAATTATTAGGTCTATTTGTAAAAGTATGTTTGGAAGATATTATAAATACACTTTATTTGTAAAGAAAATACAAAATACCAAATCATCCTCTAGTAGCCTCATGGGTGGAATGTTATTCATATTTTTCAGTATTTCATTTTTTTTTTAAGTGTATCGCCGAAAATCTGGTGTTTCTTTTTAAAACGGTTCTGTTATATTTCAGTCTGCTGTGAGGTAAATAAAGCGTAATATTGGGATGCAACCTCAACGCTATATATCACATGGTGCAGGCTTTTTAAGCCCATTCCCATGTGTGTGAGGTGTATACTTTTGTTTCAAAGTAGATTTATGTAATACTAGCAAGAAACACTCTTTGTGACCTTGATTCAGCCAACTGCAGTAAAAGGTTATTAATTGATCATGCTAGTATACTATAATACAATGACTTTGATTGGCAGTGATGTAAAGCACTTAAGTAAAAATACTTAAAAGTACTATTTAAGTCGTTTTTCGGGGTATCTGTACTTTCCTTCACTATTTATATTTTTGACAACTTTTACTCCACTACATTCCTAAAGAAAACATGTACTTTTTACTCCCATACATTTTCCCTGACATCAAAAAAGTACCTGTTCAAAGAATCAGGAAGGACAGAATTGTGGTCCAATTCACGCACCTATCAATATCATGCGTTGTCATCCCCACTGGCTTTGATCTGGCTGAGTCACAAAACACAAGTACTGAGTTTGTAAATAATGTCTGAGTGTTGGAGTGTGCTCCTGTCTGTAAAAAAAAACAAGAACATCGTGCTGTTTGGTTTGCTTAATATAAGGAATTTGATGTATAGCATTTACTTGTACTTTTTATACTTTTACTCAAGTATGACAATTGAGTACTTTTTCTAGCACTGTACTTAATTACATTTAAAACTAGATCGTTTTAGACTTTTACTCAAGTCATATTTTACTTGTTGACTTTTACTTAAAAAAGTAAAGATGCCTTAATCGAAAATGACTCAAGTATGACAATTGAGTACTTTTTCCACCACTGTTGATTGGTCAACTACATATAAATATTTGTTTACACTAAATTAGAATTGTAGTAAATACATAAATACTAATAAGTTTGAGAAATATACATAAAATGTACTTAAGGTTTATTCAAAGTACAGTGCATTCTGAAAGTATTCAGACCCCTTCCCCTTTTCCACATTTTGTTAACAAAAAGTACATTTCACTCTACTTGAACTCAATCACAGATAATGTTTTCTGGCATACGGCTAAGTACTGAGTAGTAACTGCTGTATTTCATTAAGACGCGGTTTCATAATAATGTCAGAATGGTGGTCCTGGAAAGTTTACATGATGCAGAATCAGAGTCCATAAATACCCTGGAAGACCACAAGATGTCTTCATTGAGTCAATTTCTGACTAATTGTAACAAGGGGCTCAAGTCAATAACTTGCAACATGTAGGCTACTCAGTAGAGTCACAGTGTGGTTGGGGAGAAATAGATGCTAGACTGAGAGCGAAACCATGAATCATAGACACAGGAAATAGTTGTTTTTTACAGTACACTAGTCTAGTGTGTGTGTGTGTTGAGGCTACAACGACAACATTTTGTAAATTGTCCCCCCAAAAAAGGATTCCCCCATATCAGTGATAGTCAGTTTAGCACTGATTGAGGAGATGAAAGTTACTAATAGTACAACAGTAAAGCCCTGAGCAGCATAGAGCACAGCTGGAATAGTAAGTCTATAGTAATAGTAATACCTACATGTTTCAAGCAGACCACCACTATGGGTGGGCACCCTGTGCCCAAGGAAGCGAAGGCAACCTGCCTAAATTATTACCGCCCCGTAGCACTCACGTCGGTAGCCATGAAGTGTTTTAAAGGCTGCTCATGCCTTACATCAACAGCATCCTCCCGGATACCCTAAACCCACTCCAATTTGCATACTGCCCCAACAGATCCACAGATGACGCAATCTCAATCGCACTCCACACT
Source organism: Salvelinus alpinus (assembly GCF_045679555.1). NCBI lineage: Eukaryota > Metazoa > Chordata > Actinopteri > Salmoniformes > Salmonidae > Salvelinus > Salvelinus alpinus. The sequence continues at coordinate 24,121,149 of NC_092104.1, forward strand.
GCACTTTCCCACATGGACAAAAGTGAGAATGCTGTTCATTGACTACAGCTCAGCGTTAAAAACACCATAGTGCCCACAAAGCTCATCACTAAGCTAAGGACCCTGGAACTAAACACTTCCCTCTGCAACTGGATCCTGGACTTCCTGATGGGACGCCCCCAGGTGGTAAGGGTAGGCAACAACACGTCTGCCACGGTGATCCTCAACACTGGGGGCCCTCAGGGGTGTGTACTTAGTCCCCTCCTGTACTCCCTGTTCACCCAAAACTGCATGGCCAAACACAACTCAAACACCATCATCAAGTTTGCTGACGACACAACAATGGTATGCCTGATCACCGACAACGATGAGACAGCCTATAGGGAGGAGGTCAGAGACCTAGCAGTGTGGTGCCAGGACAACAACCTCTCCCTCAATGTGAGCAAGACAAAGGAGCTGATCGTGGACTACAGGAAAACGCGGGCCGAACAGGCCCCCATTAACATCAACGACGCTGTAGTGGAGCGGGTCGAGATTTTCTAGTTCCTTGATGTCCACATCACCAACGAACTATCATGGTCCAAACACACCAGGACAGTCGTTAAGAGGGCACAACAACACCTTTTCCGCCTCAGGAGACTGAAAAGATTTGGCATGGGTCCCCAGATCCTCAAAAAGTTCTACAGCTGCACCATCGAGAGCATCCTGACCAGTTGCATCACCACCTGGTATGGCAACTGCTCAGCATCTGACCGTAAGGCGCTACAGAGGGTAGTGCGTACGGCCCAGTACAACACTGGGGCCAAGTTTCCTGCCATCCAGGACCTATATACTAGGCGGTGTCAGAGGAAAGCCCTAAAAATTGTCAGAGACTCCAGTCACCCAAGTCAAAGACTGTTTAATCTGCTTCCGCATGGCAAGCGGTACCGGAATGCCAAGTCTAGGACCAAAAGGCTCCTTAACAGCTTCTACCCCCAAGCCATAAGACTGCTGAATAATTAATAAAAAGGCCCCCGGACTATTTACATTGACACCCCCCCCCCCTTCCATTTGTTATGTACACTGCTGTTAGTAGCTGTTTATTATCTATGCATAGTCACTTCACCCCTACCTACATGTACAAATTACCTCGACTAACCTGTATCCCCACACATTGACTCGGTACCGGTGCCCCCTATATATAGCCTCGTTATTGTTATTTTATTGTGTTACTTTTTATAATTTTTTACTTTAGTTTATTTCGTAAATATTTTCTAAACTCTTTCTTGAACTGCACTGTTGGTTAAGGGCTTATAAATCAGCATTTCACGGTAAGGTCTACACATGTTGTATTCGGCGTATGTGACAAATAAAGCTTGATTTGATTTGAAGTCTCTGTGCAGAGCGTGGTAATGTGCAGATAGTTTCAGACATCCCTAAATGTCATTACACTCCACAGACATCTTTGTGCATCCACTAGAGCTCCTGAATGAGCTGCTGCTGCCTGCGGTACAGTACAGAACAGTAGTGTTTATTCCTGGCGACGTGTGGCTCGCCCTAGCTGTGATGAACATTGGTGGGGGTTGAAGGGGGAAGACAGGCCCGGGGCCATCCCTGGAGGATGCAGGCACACACCTAGCTCTTCACCACAGCTAGTCCACATGTCAACATGACCTCAGCACAGCTTCCTCAGTACAATTGGCCTCCCACAAGTGTGCCAACTACTGTATCTCCCTGATCAGTGGGGCTGTGGGGCAGAGAGCTGGCTGAATGGAGGGCAGCATCGTCGACCGTACGCCACACATCCCCCTGTCCTCATTACAGGCAATTAGGAGGTTTCCTCCCGTGTAAATACTCACGTTCGATGATTCCTTACATCTCACAGCTCCCTCCCCCTTTCTCTCGCTTGCTCAGTCTCTCTCTGTATCTCTGTCTCTCTCTCTCTCTCTCTCCATCTCTCTTTTCTCATCTTGCTCTGTCTCGCTCTGCCTCTCTCTCTTCTACTAAACCTCTCTGTTCTTCTTTATCTGTGTATCTATTATTTATTCTCTCTCCTCTTCTCCGTTGTACTATTCCTATGAGCATGGATAGATAATTACACAAAATCCCAGCTGGAAAGAACACCCACAAACACGCCCTTGCACAACTGACAGAGTAGACACATACAATGACAGAGTAAAGTTTAGGTCTATGTGATGTCTTGTTGTCCAGCTGCAGGGCAGGATGAGGGGGATCAGCGTAAGGAGCTGGGTTGCTATTGAGATGATCTGATATGGGCCTGAGGGATCCAGAGGGAGGGATGGGATGGTAGCTGTCCCACGTCAGAGAAAAGGCAGGGCAGGATGACAAATCAAAACACATTTTCTAGCTTTGATAAACTAGTGTATTACTTAAACATAACAATTGCACAATTATGCCTAAGTGTGTTTCACATCCAGAAAAAAACTTGATTTCATAAATCTGGCACATGCACCATTACACAAAGAGTAAGAATCTATTTTTTATGATAGTCAATTGATGGGTCATACACTGCATGTTTTGAGAATCGTGTCATTCTGTAGCATGAGCAGTAGCCATAGAAACCACATTCATGAGATATCGTCAGCACAACCATTAAAGACTTCCTATTTCAACATGCTTCCTAGACTTGGGCATTAGTTGACAGTGGCCAGACTCCTCTTTTCAGTGGTTTCTGTAAATATTAAATTAGTGAGCTCCTACACCGAGGCTTGCATGCTAGCATGTTGACGTCCAGTCGTCCAGTAATTGGTTAGGGTCCTTGCCCTCTGGTCTGCAGCCATATATAGACGGCCTCTGCTTTCATCTAACACGAGACGACAGAGGTCACTGATCTCATAGTTTCCTATTTTCTTCTTGCCAAAACATCGCAATGCACTTGTCATTAATATGGTGATTTCAAAGAGCTGTGTCTGTGGTTGTGAATAACTCAGACATGTAGTTGTATGACGTAGGACTCTTCAAAAAAAGTGTGTCGATGTTACTTAACTTTTCATATTTTGCAGTTAATGAGCTTTGATGCACGTATTTGATTGGTGGAGGCATGTTTTGTCAAGTGTTATGTGTATTGTTGAACTAATACTTTCATTAATATTACATTTTGTGTAAGGGCTCTGTTCTATGGAAGCCCATTTCAAACAAAGAAAATATGAGATAGTGAGTTATTATTATGAGATAGCAAGTCATAAATGTGTTGTGTGTGTGTCTATGTGTGTGTGTGTGTGTGTGTGTGCGTATGTGTGTGTGTGTGCATGTCTATGTGAGAGAGCGAGTGAGAGTTTGTGTTAATATTGTTCCATTTTAATGCATTGGAGAGTTTTGTTGATGTGAGTTGGTGCCTGTTTGATGATGTCTGGTTGACATCCGATTTAATTCATTCATTCATTCAATTCAATCCATTAAAGGGCAATCTGGGATTGGTACATACATTTTTGGACTTTTATATAAATTATTAATATATAGACGTTGATTCTTGAAGAATGTAACTTAGAAATGCCTCATGAGCAACAGTCTTACCCCATCAGAACCCCAAATATAAGCTTGTTTTACTCCATTGTTTGTAGACAATGTAATTATAAACAAACACTGCATAGCTTCAAAACACAGTTAAAACTATCATTTTGATCTCCATTCCTCAGCTGTTTACCAAATAAAATAGCCAGGATTGCCTCTCGGAAGTGAGCCAGCCAGCTTTGTTAATGTTTGAATTGCAGATTGTTCCTTTAAAAGGGGTCAACCTGCAGGACTGTCCATGATCCAGAATTACTATCTCATAATAATAACTTACTATCTAATAATTATGACTCACTATATCATAACTCGTAGTCAGAAATGTCTTTCTGGGTGGCGTGAACCGCTTCCAGACTATTCATATAACTAGTGTTATTTGTATTTCTGTTGTTGTTGTTTTTTATGACCATTTTCTTTGTCTCTGAATCTCTGAATCAATCCACATCACGGGAAGGAAATTTAAAGGAAATGTTCCCATGTCCTTATATACTCTGTTATGTTTTTGTGTTATCACAGGGTTTAAACTAGCTGCTTGGGAAAGCCAATAGCTCCTCCATGTTTCTGCTTCCCTGCATGTGTCCCTCCTCAGTGTGTTGACAAGGGTGACACTAGCCCTCTTAGAGAGGGAGACACCATGCCTACACAGACTGGCATACAGTCAACTGGCCCTTGCACTGTGTCAGTGTACTGGGTACTGTTTAGCTGGGCACAGTAGGCCTACTGCTACATCAAGTCCAGAGTCTATAGCTTTCTTAAAAACGCTTATGGCTTCAAAGTGATTATCAAATCTGTGAAGGCAACACCACAACCTTAGGAAAATGTTCTTGGCCTACTACAAGTGCTTCTACACCAAGTCATTATATCACAACTGCAAGAGTCATGCATCTTTACACAACATTTTGGAGCACATTCTTTTTATTTACATCCACTATGTGCATTGGTACATGAAAATGACATTACATGATAATAACATGCCTTGACACCGCTGCTGCTGTTGATATAAGTCCATCAAGAAGAGCATTGGAAGCAAAGGAACCATGTTAACAGTTCATTTTCTCTCCGTGTTTTGAAGCGTACAAAAAAGCTTTGAAGGACAGGTTTTCCATCCAGAGCAGCTGTCTGCATCTGCAGTTTGTCATAGCGAGCGACAGGCAGACCATCAGGCAGACCATCCATTGTGTTCATTAGCTGGGCTTCCAGTCAGTTTCCCATGGTTCTGTGTTTGTGTGACATGTGTAAACTATGGCCTGTGAGCTGATACTGTGGTACGCAACTGTCCCAACCTCAGAGTTCTGCTTCCTAGTCCTGAGAGCCCCCTTTCTAAAGTGTTGCATTATGTTCATAGTTGTCAGGCCAAGGGAGAAATGGATAATGATTCCTGATGAAGATGTTATGATCATTTATATTCAATGGTATTTTTTAAACTATTCATTGTATGAAAATATAATTATTTATGCACTCTAAGACTGCAGTTTTGCTGCTTCAGTATTTTACAATAGGATTCACAAAGCAACCAGAACAACAGGTAACAAAATATAATATTCACAAAATATCTATAAATTAAGGCTGTTTCCTACAATATGGTCAGAGTATGTGCTGTATGTTCACCCTCTGTATGCATATCCATGTTATACAATTTTACATAAATAAATTCATCAATAAATAGGCTTTCACATTATCAAGCAGCAGAGAACTGTATTACATTTGTATTAGAAGAACACAGAACAACAAGAGAGGACCCCACACAGGACTCCTTAAGTCTCACAGAGGAGGGGAGGAGAGACATGAGGTGCCACCCCCCTCCTCTCATCCTCAGCCTGTCCATGATAACAGGCCAAATGCAGGTAAATCCTTTCCTTAAACGTGAAGGATGGCAGGGCCGGGGGGAGAGGGATGGGGATAGTAGAGGTGAAGGGACAGAGATGGGGTTTTCAGGGTGGTGATGGTGGGGGCACATGGGGGTACATGTAGGTCAGTGAGTTATGCTACACTCTTAGAAAAAAAGGTGCTACCTAGAACCTAGAAGAGTTCCACGGCTTTAAATAACCTTTTTGTTCCAGGTAGAATGCTTTCGGGTTCCATGTAAAACCCTTTCCACAGAAGGTTCTACATGGAACCCAAAAGGGTTCTACTTGGAACCAAAAAGAGTTCTACCTGGAACCAAAAGGGTACTCCAATGGGGACAGCCGAAAAACCCCTTCGGAACCCTTTTTCTAAGAGTATAAGTAGAGTCTGTTTCTATTAACGTTAGTAGAACAAAAATAGGACAGCACTCCGGTGAATAAACTTAAAAGAACATATTTGTACTGCATCACAAATGTTTGTTGTCGTGACACTGATTGCCATTGCCTCCTATGCACGCTGAAGAAAGGCTCATACCCGAAAAGTTTGTGTAGCAATAAAAATATGTTCATTTAAGTTTATTCATTGGAGTGCTGTCCTATTGTTTTGTACATACAATGGCTCAACACCCGGTCCAAGTTTATACAATCTTTTCATGTTTCTATTAGTAACCATGGAATCTTGACAGACCCCCCCCCCCCCCCCCCCAGTCGTGAGTGGCGGAGCACGTTTCTCAGTGCCAACACCTCCTTATCTGTGCAGAGGAGTGGGAGAGAATGGCTCACATGTCATGTGACTGACTCTCTGAGGACAATGTGGGAAGGTGGGTGAGATAACCCAGATAACCCAGTCCACCCTAACCTCTGACCTCAGCCCAAGTGCCAGGGGGAGGTGGTGGGGGTGAGGATGAGGGCAGGCCCCTAGCAGAAGTCCAGTCCAGTCAGGTTTTTGCTTCCCCTTGGGAAGCCTGTTGCTGTTACTGTTAGAGAGACAGGTAAATTAAGTGTGGATTAGTGTTAGCGTCTAGGGGGAGAACAGAGATAAGTGTCAGAGAAGGAGAGCTAACGCTCCCCCTGTGAGGTCCCACCAGCTAGGCCTAATGGACAGTACTGTATGCCTGGGTGCTGTGTGGCTAAAAGGATAGTTTATTCTTGAAGGTCCATACTTTTTTAGTCATTCAGAATGATGAATTCGTATCGTAGACGTTGTACTGTAGAAAATAACATACATTTTCCTGAAATTCAAAATATAAATTTACAATGTACAAAGTGTAGGAGTTTAGATTAATCATAGTTGCAGATACAACATAGTCCTGTTCTCCCTTGTCAATGCTCACTCTTCCTTTTTGTTTCTCTTCTCAACTGTTCTCAATGGTGATACCAGATTCAATTCAGGGTCTGTGTATTCTAATGCCACCATTTTGTTCTTAGTTTTTGCTTTGTTCCATCCAAACCCTGTCATTTCTCTTCACCACTGTCTTTCTCCATGTCCATATGACTAGCAGGGTGTGTAGACTGGCTATCTGCAGCCACACTCTGCCACCACCATGCCCTCAAACCTATACTTGTACGTGACCACTCCTGTGTCATCCAGGTAAAGCAGGGAGATAGGATCCAGCTTGGTAGGCACACAGCAGGCTCGCACCACCCTCTGCGGGCTCTTCATGCTCACCAGTGTCTGGACGATGGCGTGCTTGGTGGGCGTCACGTGTTCGGTCAGTGGATACGCGCAGATGCCGCTGCACTCAAAGGCCTCGTACCCAGCCGGCGCTAGGATCCAGCTGTCCCAGCCGATGTCTTCAAACTCCACATAGAGGGACTGTTTCATGCACTGGTTGCCCTTGGCGTTGCGGCGTATCCTAGAGGCTGTGTCATAGATTAGGTTAGAGTGCATCTGGATCAGGGCCTCTTCGTCCTGCTCTTCCTGGCCCCGGCTCAGCTCCCCCCATAGCCCATTCAGCCCCAGCCCCAGGTCACCCTGAAGCACCGCCTCCGAAGTCTCGTGTCCAATCATCTCGTTCAGCTCCTGCTTCTCATCACGGTGATCACCGCTCTGGTCATTGGAGAAGACGATCATCAGGGGTTTGTGTTTGTCCTCTGGGCTGGTGTCTATTTCCATCTCTTCCCTAAATGTCCTCCTCCCCTCTTCCTCTCCTTCTCCCTCGCCCTCTGCCAGTGCCTGCCCTCCGTTCCCCTCAGAGGCCAGGCTTGCTATGTGCACCTCCAGCCTGTGGGTTGTGCCGTACTCTGACTTGCGCCAGCGTTGGACAGCAGCGGTCAGGTCAAAGGCCTCCCAGCCGTTATCAGTACCATAGACCTGCCGTGATGCCAGCTCCACTAACTGCTCCCGTCCTCCACCTCCTCCTCCTTTCTCAGTGTCCTCCCCTGTTCTGTTGTCCTCCCCTGTTCTGTTGTCCTCCTCTGTTCTATTGTTCTCCCCTGTTCCATCCTGCTGCTCCAGCTCATAGATGGTCACCTTGCGGTCGACCCCGGCGTAGAGGTTGCAGTTGGTCTGGACCAGGGTGTAGAGACGCAGCTCTGCGGCGGTGATGCGCTCATGTTGGGGGAAGGATACGTTGAAGAGCAGAGGGTGTCGTCTCACCCCTCCACTACCCAAACTGCAGGGAGGTGAGTCTGCGGGAGAGGAATACACAGAGACAAAGGCTGTTCATCAGGAGTTCTCCTTGTTGATGCTTTGAATAGACCACCATTGTACTACACTTCATGCAGAATTGGAAGTACAGCAAGAGCCAAGATTTTGTCCAACACACTTCCGAGAGGCAATTGCAGCTTTACTGTAACATCCCATTCAACATTGAACTAGATCAAGTTGAATGAATATGTACAGTTGAAGTCAGAAGTTTACATACACCTAGGTTGGAGTCATTAAAACTTGTTTTTCAACCACTCCACAAATTACTTGTTAACAAACTTTAGTTTTGGCAAGTCGGTCAGGACATCTGCTTTGTGCAGGCCACAAGTAATTTTTCCAACAATTGTTTACAGACAGATTATTTAACTTATAATTCACTGTATCACAATTCCAGTGGGTCAGAAGTTTACATACACTAAGTTGACTGTGCCTTTATACAGCTTGGAAAATTCCAGAAAATTATGTCATGGCTTTAGGAGCTTCTGATAGGCTAATTGACATAATTTGAGTCAATTGGAGGTGTACCTGTGGATGTTTTTCAAGGCCTACCTTGCAACTCGGTGCCTCTTTGCTTGACATCATGGGAAAATCAAAAGAATTCAGCCAAGACCTCAGAAAGAAAATTGTGGACCTCCACAAGTCTGGTTCATCCTTGGGAGCAATTTCCAAACGCCTGAAGGTACCACGTTCATCTGTACAAACAATAGTACGCAAGTAGAAACACCATGGGACCACGCAGCCATCATACCGTTCAGGAAGGAGACGTGTTTTGTCTCCTAGAGATGAACGTACTTTGGTGCGAAAGTGCGAATCAATCCCAGAACAACAGCAAAGGACCTTGTGAAGATGCTGGAGGAAACAGGTACAAAAGTATCTATATCCACAGGTAAACGAGTCCTATATCAACATAACCCGAAAGGCCGCTCAGCAAGGAAGAAGCCACTGCTCCAAAACCGCCATAAAAAAGCCAGACTATGGTTTGCAACTGCACATGGGGACAAAGATCGCACTTTTTGGAGAAATGTCCTCTGGTCTGATGAATCAAAAATAGAACTGTTTGGCCATGATGACCATCGTTATGTTTGGAGGAAAAAGGGGGATGCTTGCAAGCCGAAGAACACCATCCCAACCGTGAAGCACGGGGTGGCAGCATCATGTTGTGGGGGTGCTTTGCTGCAGGAGGGACTGGTGCACTTCACAAAATAGATGGCCTCATGAGGAAGGAAAATCATGTGGATATATTGAAGCAACATCTCAAGACATCAGGAAGTTAAAGCTTGGTCGCAAATGGGTCTTGCAAATGGACAATGACCCCAAGCATACTTCCAACGTTGTGGCAAAATGGCTTGAGGACAACAAAGTCAAGGTATTGGAGTGGCAATCACAAAGCCTTGACCTCAATCCTATAGAAAATTGGTGGGCAGAACTGAAAAAGTGTGTGGGAGCAAGGAGGCCTACACACCTGACTCAGTTACACCAGCTCTGTCAGGAGGAATGGGCCAAAATTCACCCAACTTATTGTGGGAAGCTTGTGGAAGGCTACCCGAAACGTTTGACCCAAGTTAAACAATTTAAAGGCAATACTACCAAATACTAATTGAGTGTACGTAAACTTCTGACCCACTGGGAATGTGGTGAAAGAAATAAAAGCTGAAATAAATCATTCTCTCTACTATTATTCTGACATTTCACATTCTTAAAATAAAGTGGTGATCCTAACTGACCTAAGAAAGGGCATTTTTACTAGGATTAAATGTCAGGAATTGTGAAAAACAGAGTCTAAATGTATTTGGCTAAGGTGTATGTAAACTTCTGACTTCAACTGTAATTGTATTTGTTTTTAAATAAATTATGAGAAATTCACCTTGAAATATTTTGGATCTTCTCAACCAAATAATTAAAAAACACTCTCAATTATTTAAGATGCTACAGTATTTGTAAAATAAAAAATGTATTACAAATCTTATTGAAAATGTTTATCCTTCATTGTTTTTACACTATGCAGGCATGTGTTGACCTTCTACAGGTCAATTTTGATACGTAATACATTTTTGATGAACAGTTCTGATAATAATACTTTAATTATAAAGTTATTATACAGCATATTCATTATTTCTTTCTCCAAATGAAAGCGAAGAACACCATCTAACACCGTCAATCATTTGATACCAAATACAGTACAGCGGTTCTCTACCTTCATTCTTGAAGCTGCGGATGATGTTGGAGGTGGGCATGGCGGTGCGGTCATTGGCGAAGCGGTTGTACAACTCCATCATGTACTCAGGAGGCTCCACACAGGCACTGCCAGGTGGCTGGGCAGGAGGGCCCAGGTCAGACAGGTTGAAGGTCCGGAGAAACTGGCCTCTCAGATTCACCAGCAGGCTCTGCATGTCCACATCACTGTCTTGCTCCAACAGAGATGGGTCTATGACTCCCCTGTGGCTGTCCCTCAGCCCGGGAGCAGGGTGATGCCTCTCTGGGGCAAGGGAGATGGGGCTGCCCTGCCCAGACAGGGGCCACATCAGGAGCAGCAAGAAGAGCAGGGGGAAGAGGATCCGGGTGATAAAGGTAGCTTCCAACCTGGGGAGCCCAGTTTCCGCCATGGAGAGGAGTGGTACTGTTGTTGTGTCCACAGGGATGATCCAAGGTTGTTTACGATTGAACACAATTAGATCTATCACACGTGTTAATCCAATGGTCCACATTCAGCTTGATGAAGGGTGAGAAACAGCAACCGTGTTTTTCTCTTGCTGATCCGGGTGGTTGTCGGTTCTCTGGGGACTTAAAAGGTGCTGTTGAACCTTGGAGTTGATCAGTGTGGAGGTCTGTGTTCTGTCGCTCTCTCTGTGTGTTCCTCTCTCTATGTGTTCCTTTCTCTGTGTGTGGCTTGGAACCCAGATAAACTGCTTTTATTCCAGATCTTACACCCTTTATCCTCATGCACACCTTTTGATGTTGTTTACCAAAGAGTTGGAGTTCCGGTGAAAGGGTGGCTTTGCGGCATCCAACGGAGGCATCTGTTTTGTTTTTTCTCCCAGTATATCCCTCTGTTCTCTCGCTCTCTCTCTCGCTCTCTCTCTCCCCCCTCTGTCTCTCGCTCTCTCTCTCGCTCTCTCTCTCCCCCCTCTGTTCTCTCGCTCTCTCTCTCGCTCTCTCTCTCCCCCCTCTGTCTCTCGCTCTCTCTCTCTCCCTTTCTCTCTCTCTCTCCCTCTCGCTTTCTTTCTGTCCCTTATCTATGATATGGTAAGCTCTGCATTTCTTGTGTGTGTGTGTGTGTGTGTGTGTGTGTGTGTGTGTGTGTGTGTGTGTGTGTGTGTGTGTGTGTGTGTGTGTGTGTGTGTGTGTGTGTGTGCGTGTGCGTGCGTGCGTGCGTATTATCTCACTACTTCCTTAATGACGATTTTGTAAACATTAGCCTCTTCCTTGTGAAAGCAATATTTTTTGGGTCAGAAAATCAGGCAGGGATGATCTTGTTTATGTGTTTATTTGTTTTGTAAATGGTGGAGCTGCAGATACAGAACTTTGCTCCATTGACCAGTTCTTGTTGACAAATCCGTAAAGGGTTTGTTGATGTTGATGAATGCGACAGGATATGTCGGTTGGACAGTACCTTCCCAAATTAAATCTAATTTTAATGAGGTGTGAGATGTAATGGGTACGGATTAAAGATTTGTTGGACATCAGTAAATCTGCACAAAACAAACAGATTGAGATCAGCTGATGAGAACAGCACAGCGCATAATCCTGCATTTCGTTTTCATTTTATGACAGAAGTTATATTATTTCATAAATCAGTTGTAATACTTAAAAATGTAATCCTAAAAAGCATTTATTTTATTTTGAGAAAAAGTATAATGAGAGAGGAATATGTTGAGTTTATTTCCAAAATGCTTTATCCACCAATTATTCACATTTATGTTTTTCATCAGAAATGATTGCTAATTGGTACCTTCGTGTGTATAAAATATTACTGTTCTCAGATTTTTATTCATATATTTCAGATGTCTATGAAGGTTTTTTGTTGTTGTTTTGCGAAACGCTATGTATCCACTGTTTAGTTATAATGGAATGTTCATATCCTGTATATTTGACTGTGATATGTGATTGTCTCACCTAGATATCTTAAGTTGTAAATGTTTTACATACAGAGCTCATATTACTGTATGAATTATAAAAAATAATAATATTGATGTTACAAATGTATCATTTGTACATTTCTTTATAAATTATTTTTGTTATTTGTTACATTTAACTGTGTGACTTGTTTCTCTGAGTGAGGCAGATATGCACTGAGTGTACAAAACATTAAGAACACCTGCTCTTTCCATGACATACAGTGCATTTGGAAAGTATTCAGACCCCTTGACTTTTCCCATCATGTTTTTTCCCCTGATCAATCTACACACAATACCCCATGATGACGTATTACATTTTTTTTTTTGAAAATGTATTAAAAATTAATTACAAATAAAAAACAGAAATACCTTATTTACATAAGTATTCACACCCTTTGTTATTACATTACATTACATTTAAGTCATTTAGCAGACGCTCTTATCCAGAGCGACTTACAAATTGTTATGAGACTCGAAATTGAGCTCAGGCGCATCCTTTTTCCATGGATCATCCTTGAGATTCTTCTACAACTTGATTTGAGTCCACTTGTGTCAAATTAAATTCATTGTACATGATTTGGAAAGGCACATCTGTCTATATAAGGTCCCACAGCGGACAGTGCATGTCAGAGCAAAAAGTCGAAGGAATTGTCTGTAGAGCTTAGAGACAGGATTGTGTCGAGGCACAGATCTGGGGAAGGGTACCAAAAAATGGCTGCAGGATTGAAGGTCCCCAAGAACACAATGTCCTCCATCATTCTTAAATGGAAGAAGTTTGGAACCACCAAGACTCTTCCTAGAGCTGGCCGCCCGGCCAAACTGAGCAATCGGGGGAGAAGGGCCTTGGTCAGAGAGGTGACCAAGAACCCGATGGTCACACAGACAGAGCTCTAGAGATCCTCTGTGGAGATTGGAGAACCTTCCAGAAGGACAACCGTCTCTGCAGCACTCCACCAATCAGGCCTTTATGGTAGAGTGGCCAAACGGAAGCCACTCATTGATGATCAATGGAAACAAGATGCACCTGATCTCAATTTCGAGTCTCATAGCAAAGGGTCTGAATACTTATGTAGATAAGGTATTTCTGTTTTTGCTTTGTCATTATGGGGTATTATGTGTAGATTGGTGAGGATAAAATGTATTTAATCCATTTTAGAATAAGGCTGTAACGTAACAAAATGTGGAAAAATTGAATACTGAATACTTTCCGAAGGCACTGTAGTCTGACCAGGTGAATCCAGGTGAAAGATATGATCCCTTATTGATGTCACCTTTTAAATCCACTTCATTCAGTGTAGATGAAGGGGGGGAGACAGGTTAAAGAAGGATTTTTAAGCCTTGAGAAAATGTATTCCTTTGAGGAGGTATGGTAGTACGTACCAGCTGCACTTGTTTAAGTCTGTCAAGAACTGCAATGCTGCTGGGGTTTTCACGCTCAATAGTTTCCCGTGTGTATCAAGAATGGTCCACCACCCAAAGGACATCAAGCCAACTTGAAACAACTGTGGGAAGCATTGGAGTCAACATGGACCAGCATCCCTGTGGAATCCTTTCAACACTTTGTAGAGTCCATGCCCTGACGAATTGAGGCTGTTCTGAGGGCAAAATGGGGTGCAAATCAACATTAGGAAAGAGTTACTAATGTTTTGTACACTGAGTGTATAGCATTTTGCAAAGAAACATGATTATTTGTCTATGTGAAATGAAACCATCAAGTGATAGATTTTAAACAAATACGTCTGTAATTGAACAACCCCATGCCATGATTAGATAGTGAAAAAACACACCGATCTATTTCATAATTCCTTTAACCAATAACAGCTAATTTACCAACATTTCAGAAAATTGATATATAGCGTTGTTGTTTCCCTGTCTGTTGTGGAAACAGAGTAGACTACACAACAAAACACAACTTTCCCGTAATCCACTCATTACCTAATTGAGTTTGGAAGTTTGCAACACTTAATGTAAGTACGCTTCCTCTTTTAGTCGGCAAACATGTTGCAGAAGTCACAGCAGTTTTGGAAATGGGTTATCTCTGTCTGGATGTCTGATTAAGAGGCCTCACTGTCTATTAAATGCACAGCAGTCAGAACTTACAATTACTTACAATGTGCCCTGTGCTGTTCCGTCACACGTCCCTCAGTTCAGTGTTTCTGAGGTCCTGAGTTTAGCTTTAGTCCAGATTCCACAGCCCAGAGTGGAGTGCAGGAGAGAGAGGGCTTTGCATGGGCAGACTCCATGCTTTGTAAGGGCAGACTGGTCTCCAAGCATTCCACTGTGATTGGGGAGACAGCATGGAGTCAAAGGTCAAACTAGAACTGCAACCTGGATGACTCAAGTTAGAACACTTCCCCACTGACCAGTGACCAGATGAGTAATCTACACTGAGTGCCCACTGTCTCTACCTCTCAATCAATCAATCAATCAATCAATCAAATGTATTCATAAATCCCTTTTTACCTCCTCTCTCTGTCGATGACTGATTCGAAAACACTGTGATTCCAAACACTCAATACCTCATCACAACACTTCGTCTTCTCAGATTTGCCTTAAAAGCTAGACTGTGAGGTTAATTTATGCTACCATTAGCTCCAGATCCTAAATTTAGACGTATCATTTAACTACACTTTCAAAATCTGTATGGATGCTACTGCTTGGTTCAACCACAATTCAGGGGTCCTCATTCCTGAGCTTCTGACTATGACCTGCAAAGATACACTCTTGATAGTGAGGAGGGGAGAACATGGGAAGGAACAGGCTCTTCCTTCCCCTGTTACTCATCCTCCAGGGTGACAGTTGACAGAGGTGCTTATCTCCCGTGCAGTCCCATGTATGCAGTCCCTTCGCCCTTCCATCTCCCGTCATTTCTGAAGAATGCTTGATAACGCCCCTGCCCCACTCTCTCTCTCGCTCTATCGCGGCCTTTCTCACAAACACACAAGCACGAACAAACGTGCTCCCACACACACGAATGAACCAACAAATGTGCACACACACATATGCACACACTTCCCAGCAGCCATTTCTCCCCTGGCCTTACACACGTTATCTACACTGACACACTATCTTTCCTCTGACCCCGTCAGTGTGAGTGACGACATTCACTTTGGCCCTCATTCATCCTTTCTATCTCTCTCTCTAGCACTCACTCTATGAAACATCATTATTATAGTAACACTTATTGTATTGCCAATCCCTCTTTAAAGGTTACAGTTCAACCTTGTAAGTCATAATAATGACAAACGGTGCAGATTATTGATCAGCCAAGTCGTCTTATTCTGTTCCTCTTTTATTAATGTCTGGTCAAACAAAATATAAACAGGATTCAAACCTTAACAATTGAGTCGACATGCACAGCGTTTGCCGTGAATACGATCTCCGCGAATGTAGGTAAAATGTATTTAATTAAAAACTGCAAAGTTGGCTTTCAGCGCGCTGCGCTGTGAATTGAATCCTGGCCAAAATACTTATACAGACCATTATAGTCCAATTGTCCTGGACATTCTCTTAACCTGGACATTATGCACAACCTGCTATTTCATGTACATGCTCTAATCATCTGAGAATATAAATGTAACGGAGCCGGCATGGTGAACAACTATCAGCATTGTATAGGCTGCTGCACATCACATCCATACTACATAATCAGCTACACCGAGCAAAGGCCATTCATATACAGTCACAGTATTCCTCATTTTGTGTTTATAAAATGTGAAGTGTAGTCAACACAATGGCTGGTTTGACTAAAGAGTTTACCCATGGGTTTTCTCAACAAACAAACTTACAGATATAGGATCTTAATTTGATCACCCTGTTCTTGCAGGACAGTTTATGCACAGCAGGAAATGCAAACTTATAGTGTATTCAAGGTTTAAAAAGGCTTCTAAAGTTTGTAATGTCCACTTGAAAATTTCAGACTTGACTTGCCCTAACAAAAAATGTATCACCCCCTACAAAAATGTCCATTAATTATAATCCACACAATAATTCACATTTCCTGTTAATGCAGGATTATTTTCCCACTGTGAGAATATTGTCAAATTAAGATCCTGCATCTGTAGCAACATGTTCCAGGTCCCAGCCAGAGTTACAGCTCTGGCCAAGACACTGACTCTCTACCTCTCGTAGAACAGCAGGTGGCCTATAGTCAGGTATCTGCATGAGGCTGTGATGTCCACTGTGATGGGCTTTCTTCTCTATGTTGGAGATCTCTATGTTATGTTACAGTTTAGAGATCTCTATGTTAAATATCCATATACTTTATTGTGGGATCTCGTTGATAACTTAAGGCTATAGGCAGTTCTATGTTCTAGGTAGGCTTCATGGTTCCCTGGTGGGGAGCTATTGGATCTAGGTTGGACCTGTGGTTCTAGGTTGGCCCCTTCATGGTTCTAGGTTGGCCCCTTTGTGGTTCTAAGTTGGCCCCTTCGTGGTTCTAAGTTGGCCCTCATGGTTCTAAGTAGGCCCTTGTGGTTCTCTGCTGAGGAACTGCTGTATCTCTTGGTCCAGCTCCTGGTTACGTCTCTGGGCCTCGTCTCGGCTGTGTTCCGCGTTCCTCAGCCGGATCTCCAGAGCGGACACACAGCGCTTCTCTGCGTCCAGAGCTGACTGCAGTTCTGCTACTGTGGCACTCAGCTCTTTGTTCCTCTGCTGCAGGCTGCATGACAGGGGAGAGGGGAGGAGATATTATTTATGAATGCAGAGTAAAGTATGTATTGGTCAGTGTGTGTGTGTGAGTGTGTGTTCGTGCGTGCGTGCGTGTGTGTGTGTACGTGCATGCATTTATGTAATAATCTTACTAGTGTTGACATTTTGTCCTTTCCAATAAGATAGTGTCTGCGTCTCAAATAGCACCCAATTCCCTACAGTACATCATGTAAGGCATAGGGTGCCATTTAGGATGCAGACAGTATTCTTACCCCCAATATACAGACCTAGTACTGGGGTGCTTTGAGTTTCCCTGGCTGTCCTCCTGCTGGTCAGCCTTGCTGTCTGATTGGAGGGCTGAAGATGGAACCACAGCTGTACTGGCCTCTGTCTTCTTCTCAGGGGTCGTGGACTGAGACTTTTGCCGGGGGTCATTGCTGGGTTTGGAAGAGATGGCTGTGATGTCATCATAGGTGACTGTGATGTCACTTCCTCTCCTGGCCGTCCCTCTGTCCTCCCAGTCCTTCTGGGCGCCTCCGAACAGAGACGTCTTCTGCAGGTCCAGGATCTTAAAGATGTCCTCTGAGAGAGTCTTCTCTCCATTCTCCTCGCTGCTCTCCTGGATGCGGCTCCAGCGGTTCATGGCCTCCAGCTTGCCGGCCCTCCCGCTCCCCGGGACAGGGCAGTTCAAAGTAGGCAGGGTCTGGGTGCGTTTGCGGGGGCTTACAGACAAGGGGTCCAAGTCTGAGGATGAGAAGGGGGAGTGGGGCTGCTGGGGGATGGAGATGGTAACTGGCTCGGCCCCCAGGGTGTCTGTGTCCTCCTCCTCCTCCTCCTCTGGAGACTCTGATTGAAAGCCCTCACACTGCAGGGACATAGAGGATGTGGAATATAGCATAGACGACAACTAGAATGTGAGATTATATTTATATTGTTTAGCTTTATGCAATGCTTACTGGTATAATGTATCATAATACTGTATATTACTCACCACATTCACAGTATGAAACAATAGGAGAGCCTCTTTAAGGTTACATCCTAAATTGTGCCCTATTCCCTTTATAGTGCACTACTTTTGATTAGGGCCATATGGGCTGCGTTTGAAAATGTTATGTTGTTACCTCAGCAGACTCCCAGCCCACAAAGCTGCGTGGAGCACTGTTCTTCTTGCTCTCACTCTTCTTGCTGGGGGGTGAAGGAGCCACGTCTTTAGACGGAGGAAACAGAGCCTCATGCTGTCTGATCATCACAGTCATCAACTTCTGGATCTGAGGAGTACCTGGAGGAGACAGACAAGTATACAGTCTGTTAACACACAAACACTTCTGAAAGGTAAACATATAGTGAGGATAAAGAAACAATTTGTTGATATCAAATAAAATCAAATGAAGTTGTATTTGTCACATGAGCCGAATACAACAGGTGTAAACCTTACCGTGAAATGCTTACTTACAAGCCCTTAATCAAACAGTGCATCATGATTTGTATTTATTGTAGGTCAGTAAGGTCAGTTGGTCATTGCATCAAGCAGCAGCAGTATGTGAAAAATAAAAGTAGAATAAAATACTACCCTGTTACAGTATGCACTAAGAGGATCCTGACAGGCAGTAGTCTGGTCTCACCCGTCATCATAGTGATGGGGTCCTCGATCTGGGGCTTGAGCAGATTGATCCCAATGACCGTGGCCAGATTTTCAACACTCATCTTGTTCACCTTGGAGTTTTGCTGCACCTCAAATAAGAACCTGCAAAGAGAGGTTATGCAGCAAAGTCACTCACACCAGAAATATGTACTAATCAAACAACAAATGCTGTATGAGCAAGCTATAGATTAAATATTACAGTGTAGTTATCAAATTGCTTTTCAAATGTTTTGCAAGGAGCTTCAAACTACAGGTTCTATGAATTGTAATTCAATCAATTACCCCCTTATCCCCCTTACCCCCCTGATCTTTGGTTGTGTGACTGTAAGCTCACCTGCACATGTAGCTGAGGAGGTTATAGTTGGGTCTAGGAAGGAGGGTGATCTGCTTCTCCAGTCTTTCACGACCCTGAGCAAAGAGAGAGTTAGTAAGGCAAAACATTGATTCAGTTGGCCTACATAGGCTGCGTTTAAACAGGCAGCCCAATTCTGATATATTTTTCACAAATTGGTCTTTTGACCAATCAGATGAGCTCTGAAAAAGATGTGACCTGAAAAGATATGGTGTGATTGGTCAAAATACCAATTATTGGAAAAAATATATGAATTGGGATGTCTGTCTAAACGCAGCCATATAGTAATTGTGGCACAGTTGACAGAAATAGAGCTAAATTACAAATTGTACCGAAAAACATTTTTTTATATGAATATTTGGCTATGGTCTTCGTTGAAAGGAAAGGAACACTTGACAGAAATAGAGCTAAATGACAAACTGTAGCAAAGAGAAAATGTGTAATTATAAGAATATTGGCTAAAGAATTAGTTTGTATTTATTCCTTTACAAGTTGATAGAAACGGTGCTAAATCACAAATTGTAGTGCAAAGGGTTTATTTTTGACAATATTTGCCTAAGGTCTACATTTAAGTAAATATTAGTTCCTACTGCAGCACTGTTGGGGTCCAGCATGGGGCTGCAGTCCAGGAAGTCTTGGTACTGTGTCCAAGGAACCACTGGCTCAGGCAGATCCCTTAGGTACAACTTCAACAACGACGCCACTGTGTGGACATCTGTGTCACTGCAGGGCACAAAACAGTCAAACAGTGCAAACTGTACACAGGCTATACAAGCGCAGCCACACACACACACATGCACGCACGCACGCACGCACGCACGCACGCACGCACGCACGCACGCACGCACGCACACACACACACACACACACACACACACACACACACACACACACACACACACACACACACACACACACACACACACACACACACACACACACACACACACACACACACACACACACACACACACACACACACACACACACGAACATACAGTCGTGCTGAGTGTATTGCTATTTTGTGTTGAATCCAGCTACAAAACAGTTTGTCCCCGTTTTCATTAATTTTGTCAAGAGAGTTCAGTGTGAGCAGAAGGTTCTTATAAGACTGTTCACTGTGATGTTGACTAACGTTGCACTCCTCTTCTCTGTCAAGTTGGACAGGATGTGGTGTAAGCCACAGAGCACCGAGAGCAGAAGAAGTGTATCAGGCTTCTCTGCACTATCATCCTGACTGCATCTCTCTCATGTCTCTATGCAACCTTTAGAGACAGTACCCCATCTGCAATGATAATTGGTTAATTTGAGTTTTTATAAAAAGGGTGTAATAGTTATCTGTTTGTATATTGGGGCTCTAGCTCTGAGGCATCTCACCTGGGGAAGGAAGGTCTCTCTCCGGCGTTGAAAGCGTCCCTGAACTGTTTGACGGTGTTGTCTTGTCCCGGCAGTCTAAAGATGCCCTCCTCACTCAGTCCGTGTTCTCTGATGAATTCAGCACACTTCTGCACCAGGATGGGCACCATGTGGGGGCCAAACCGCTGCTCATAGGTCACAGTATCACCCAAGCTCTTGCCAAATATCGCTGAGGGGGTAAGAGAGCAGTTAGAGTAAGTCACATATTTTTTGTGGTTGAAATACTATCAGCGTTTATGATGCTGATAAAGATAGCACCTCTATCTAACTGCCTATTGGCATTCTCTCAATCTGGAGAATCAAAAACACGGTTTCTCAAGTTGTGGGTCGAGGCTCGAGACCCACTGGTCTGGTGGGTAGTAATGGCAGGCTCCTCATGCTTTGCGACCATGTAGGCCTACTGACCCGTGGCTAGAAACATTTGTATGGTTTATGTCATGGGCCCAAAGACAACTCCAAAAAGAGTTCTCGAACCAAAAGTCAAGGAAATAAGTTCAGATGTCACACTAGAGCCCTGCATTTTTCCTGATCATGTGATCCGACCAGGAAAAATATATCCTAGTTATACGCTGTTTTTCCGGGTCAAGTACCTTGGCCAGGGAAAACTCCTGTCTCTAAATATATTCAGCAAGCTATCTGTACCTCCACTAGAGGGTGCTCCAACCACCCTGCGCAGCGTGCGGACCCACTCATCCATCTCACTGTGGGAGTTGGCCATGAGAATGTAGGGGCACCGCTCCCGATCACCACTGCTGCCTGGAATTCACAGAGATACAGAGAGGGTATGACCAACACACTAGGATACATCATACATAGATGGGTCTTTAGAGAGAGAGAGTGAGAGATGGTGAGACGGAGGGACAGAGAGAGGGTGAAAGAAAGATAGAGAGATCAAGTGGAAAAGGGAAAGAGAGAGAGAGCGTGACAGAGAGAGACAGAGCGAAAGAGACCAGAGACAGTCTTCTGCTTACGCGGCATGATCTCAAACAGGAATTTCCCTAGGTCATCTTGGTTCAGTGGGAGCTCATTTACTTTACTGAACCTCAGTTGGATGACTCCCTAGGGACAGAGGGGCAGACAGGCACTGACATCTTAGTAAATAACACATACATGCTACAGGAAACACAGGAAATTACTTCAATAAAGATGGAAACATGCTAACTGAATATTGACAGCAGTAGTGTTGTTTGGATGCTTAAAGGTCCCTGAGTTTTTCCTAACGATATGACCAGATCAGGAAACGCCAGTAAAGGATAGCTAGTGGCCCATCTCTCACCTGGATACTCCCCTCCTTTTCATCTTTATGGTAGGTCAGTGTGCTCCCTCTCAGCACAAAGTAACGCAGCTGCCAGTTCTTCACGATGGACCTCTGTTTCCTCAGCCAGCCGGCCTTCAGTGGCCTCTCCATGGACCTGGTGTTGGAGCCGGGCGAGCCTGACCCAGGGCTGCCCTCTCCAGGCATCACACTCTTAGACCGCGCTGCAGCAGAGTGGAAACAAACACACCAGACTGTTAAAGACAGCCTTAAGAGACTCTTTACTAAACACAGGCAGGATGTCAACAAGGCTCTCAACATCCGTCAAGTCAGGTCTTCCTCTTTTATTGATTTGAATATGCATCAATCTGACATTTGCAGTAGATAGAAGTCAGTGTGTGCGGCTGTGTGCAGGGCTGCAGGCTGAAACTTGACAAGTGTATTTTTGTCCTCCTTGTGTGTGGTGGCATGGCAGGATACAGCTGCCTCAATCTGACCTGTCAAGGTACATGCTATCATAAATTCTTGCTGTGATTGTTCAGTGGATGGAAAATAGCGAACAACAAATACACTGGGCCTTCAACAGTAAAGTGCACTGGAGGAAAGAGCAAATCAGGAACAATAATACAGTTTGGTCTCAACTCAGCCTGGTCTCATAGACTAGACGTAATATAGTAAATATTCAAATTAGTATGATATGTTATGTTTGGTATGGTTACATAGCACAGATGGTTACTTAAGGCAAAAACAAAAGTAGGGTGGTTGGTCGGGGTGGATGGGTAGGCATATAACCTGAACATCTAGCAAACCAAACGTTGCTAACGTTAGCCTGCTAGCTTTTGCAAATTCGTAACATATATTATATATAAAATAATATGAATTGTAATTCATAGCACATCATATGAAATGGGTGATGAACATCGACAAATTAATACATACCATATGAAACAAGGTTGAGTCATTTGTCCATGTTTGGGTTTCTTTACCCTTTACTAAAAGGCCATCCATTGCTCAGCAACATCCTGACTGTCTTAGTCGTCTGTGTTTGATGTCAGAGAAGAACATGAGAGAGAAAAAAATAATCGTATGAAGAAAGGATGGAAATGGAGATAAAGTTGTAGGCTACGTGTCACACCAATAACGTTTGCCTGCCAGAGTGCTTTGCGAACCGAGTGCAAACAGATTTTATATTTAGAATCCCACGAAAATGTCAGCAGACTGCTGAAAGATCAGCAGATGAACTGGAGCTCCACATTCAGTGGGATGTGTGCGACCCAAAGTCAGTGGGGAATCTTGAGGGACTTCTTTTAAAAGTTTTTTTTTAATGTATGCTCTTCTGATTTCATTGCTTCCGTTTGTGTTGGAAAGCTAAGAGTTAATTCTGAAGAGAAAAGAATATCCAATCAGGAATTTTCTTTGGTGGTCTCTGGGAAGAAAAATCGAGCTAGTTCAGTCAGCCACTGGCTAGGCTTTCAGAAGCTGGAGAGAAGGACTCTGCCATTCAATTGTATTAGACAGTGGAATAAACCAATCATATTTAGACTTGCAATGGGTGGCGTCGTTTAAAATTTATAAAAAGGCCTCTGGAAGGCCTAGACATGTCACTACTGACTGGGAGCCAACAGTGAGCAGTAGCCTCGTTTTCCCATGCTTTTGTTTGACAATGGGGTGGCTGTAGCAGGTGTTATCGAGGAGGATGTGTTGGCTAATTTGTTGGCATTGCCCTTATCAAGGCTAACTTTCTACGAGAAGTTAAATGTTGTGCAGAGGGGGTGGCCAACACCAGCACTACCCTGATTGGTGCAATGTGGAAAGAGCTTGGAAAGGCATTTTCAAGCTAACAATTATGAGCCCTATCTATGGATGACCGGGTGTGAGCAAATCAGGAAACTGTACTGCTGGGATTGTCTACTCTTCAGAACTTACAAAACGTCAACCTGGGCCAGTAATGGTTTCAAAGACCTACCAAGTTTTACGAAGTCAACTCTGCGCCACCAAGACTCAACTTCACACCTGCAAGCTACGGTGAGTTCAAAAACATTTGGGGGCACAAGAGTAGACATTCAGCTTAACGAACAGCTGCGTAGAGAGACT
The DNA here is from genome assembly GCF_045679555.1 of Salvelinus alpinus. Lineage (NCBI taxonomy): Eukaryota > Metazoa > Chordata > Actinopteri > Salmoniformes > Salmonidae > Salvelinus > Salvelinus alpinus. Next base: position 24,144,653 of record NC_092104.1, read on the forward strand.
CTTTCTCACAACGATGAAGTCAGGCAGAACAGGGAGATTCTGGCCAAAGTAGGCTACGTGGCACAGGATGGAGAGAGAAAGCGATGGACGGAGTGACACAGACGGTGGCACCATAGGTTGCCGGAGAGATTAGACTGATTGCGATTGAGAGCTACTGCATCATCACTCGAAGGCCCCTACCTAGAACTCAGACCCTTTGGTCAAAAGGCTCTGGATGAACCTTCACACAGTGATGTATGAGACACAACACCCTCTGGAAAGATGGACACAGACCTTTGAGGAACTAGACAGAGGACCTCCTAGACCCAATAGACCCATGGAACCGGAAATAAATGTTCAAATTCTCCATCAAGCCCAGCTGTTTTAGGTCAAGTTGAATAATGTTAAATGAATGAGACTTGATTGAACTGTGCAGCACTCACAGGATTATGAAGTTCCAAATGATCTCAATGACGTTCTGAAGAAAAAGTGAATGTTGAACCCTAGTTAAATAAAGGTAAAATTATAAAATAATTTTTTTTAAACGCTAGATACCAAGGGAAAAAAAAGTAAAAAAAAAAAAAGTAACGCACTGAATAGGGTGGCAACTTTAGCAGTTCAAATGACAGAAAACACTTGCCCCAGTCTGCTGTGTAACTGTACATTTAAATTCTGTGTATATATTTCTTATGCCTAGCTATGGAATGCCATTGACATTTATAGTAGTGTACTGGTGTAAGGAAAAATACAGTAGTGATGTAGATAAGTACATCAGGCCTTCTCACATGGTCTCTCTCTCTCTTTCTCTCTCTCTCTCTCTCTCTCACACACACACACAAGTAGTGTGCGGGTCAGCTGTTTGTTCACTTGGGTGAACAAAATTGCGGATAACCCATCTGAAACCGCCCGACTATATGTGATAAAGTGAAAATCTGAGGCCCGCACCTGATCCTAACCCGCTAATATAGAAACGGTGCTGTAGGCCACAGTCAGAGACGGCAGAAACATTTTTGGACAGGGGGTGCAGATTCTTTGTTGTTGCCTGATTTAGATGTGTTTCTGCTTATAATTTCCGACATTTTGGTATGCTATTTGTTAGTCAACTTGTCTATAATTAGATACATGCAGCTTCTCTTCTGTCATACAGTATGTTTCCTTATAAGCCTGAATAAACCCTTGCTCACCAGAATAATGTCATAAATCGGTAGAATATATTATTCAATATACTAGTTGACATCGATAACAAAGATCTTTAGGGAGAAAATGCAAAGAATCTGAAAATAATTTCTGTGCAAGATTTCCAAATGACATCAATTTGACCGGTTGGTTGTAAGGAAATAGAAAGCTGTGAAAACGACCCAACATGTTTCTGATAAGATTTCAGTTCGGCTTGGATGCATATTTTATGTAGTTGAAATACTATCAGCTTTTATGATGCTGATAAAGATAGCACCTCTATCTAACTGCCTATTCGCATTCTCTCAAGATGCCGAAAGAAATATATCATATTTCTCCAGTCCTGTTCCAGAGTCCAAAATTAGCCTACATTTGGTGTATCAATTCACAGTAAGAAAAGCTTAATTCTGCAGGAGTTAATATTAAGGCAATGTGACAGGTTTTAGACCTACAGTCTGTGTCCAGATTTCAGTTTCCATTTAACCCATCTGAACACTAGGCTACAGTTCCCTTGACGTACCATAAGCCTATTTGAAGTCCCCGTCTTGTGACTGTCTAATTTGTGTACCGCCTCATAATCATCACATAAAGGCACTGCTATCAACCTCTTTTACCACTTCACCAAATATTTCACAAACATTACTTTTCTGGCCTCTGTGGATCAATGTTAACTTTTTCTGCCCGTTGGCAGTCTATTTGACGTGTGTACAGCTTAGACTTACACACTAATGCCAGATAGCATAAAATAATGAAATAAAAACCTCAATGTAGCCTATAGGTATAAATTGCACAAGAATGATACATTTATGGATTTTTTAAGTTATAGTTTTCTCTTTATTCAACCCGCCTGTCACGATCGTCGTAATGAGGCAGAGTGGACCGAGGCGCAGCGTGATAGAACGACATCTTCCTTTTATTATGAAGACGAACAAAAACAACCGTGAAGCTATTCAAACAAATAGTGCTGACACTAAACACTACACATAGACAATTACCCACAAAAGCCTACTGCCTATGGCTGCATTAAATATGGCTCCCAATCAGAGACAATGAATGACAGCTGTCTCTGATTGAGAACCATTCAGGCAACCATAGACTTACCTAGACACCTACACTCAACACAAACCCATACACTCTACCAAAACCCCCTATACCATACAACCACCCCAGACGAGACAACTATACACAAACATCCCCCCTGTCACACCCTGACCTAACCAAAATATTACAGAAAACAAAGATAACTAAGGCCAGGGCGTGACACCGCCACCCACCCACCCTTCATCACACAATATTTCATGACCCTAAACCTGCCCACCCCGTAGATATAACCGTGGGGACGGCAGATTATAAGTCAACCCACGCATCACTAACACATACACACATTACCGGTAATGTATATATGAAATACAATAAAATATCAATGGACATATTGTCCATTCATTTATATTGGATAGACCATATGGATAAAGAGAAAATAGCCTAATTAATGAAAACATTATCTAATCAACAATGACATAATAGGCAATTAACTCTGCAGCTCTTCCAACTATTGACTTTTTTCACAACTGCCACCACAAAGACATATGACATAGTAAAATAAATAAACGGGTGTCAAAATATAAAGGATATTTCATGCTGAAACCCAACGGAAATACCAAAGGTATTCACTAAGTTGATGGGTTATATTTAGGATCATGTTTTACAGCTTTGTCATTCAATTTTTTTTATATTAAAATCATCTTATTTTGTTAATTTACACATTTTACATGTTATGACAATTCCATAAAATCCTTGAAAGTTTCCAAAATTCTGGTAGTATATTGGTAAACTTCCAAAGTTACCGGTAATATACCCTTCCTTTGCAAGCCTACTCACAGCTACTGTTCTGGCATTTCATCAGCTTCCTGCTGAAAGCACCACAGAGCACAGAGGAAATCAAAAACGCCTTACTGCCACTGGAGTAGCAGAAACACCCACAGCTCTGACGAAATTAGCCTCATGGAAAAATGTGTAGAATAGCATGAGATTAGCTATAAAACTACACATTCCTCTCTGCCCCATGGCAAAATGTGTAACAGCAACATTTTCTTTCAGCCACATGGAAAAATGTGTAGAATAGCATGTGAATAGCTATAAAACTGCACATTTTTCTCTTTGGCCCATGGCAAAATATGTAGAATTGCAGGAAATGATCTGCTAATAATGTAATGGCTTTAGCATTTATAATGTAATAAATTGCCAATAATGCAATAAATATGCGGAATGCATAACGCCTCACACAGGAAGCGCCGCAGGTCCTAATTCAGGCACTTGTCATCTCCCGTCTGGACTACTTCAACTTGCTGTTGGCTGGGCTTATCCAGAATGCTACAGCCTGCCTGGTGTTCAACCTTCCCAAGTTCTCTCATGTCAACCTGCTCCACCACACACTCCACTGGCTTCCAGTCGAAGCTCGTATCCACTACAAGACCATGGTGCTTACTTACGGAACAGCAAGAGGAACTGCCCCTCCCTACCTTCAGGCTCTGCTCAAACCTGACACCAAAACCTGAGCACTCTGTTCTGCCTCTGGTCTCTTGGCCCTCCCACCCCAGCACCAGCACCAGCTCAGCTCAGTCCAAGCTCTTCTCTGTCCTGGCACCCCAATGGTGTAACCAGCTTCCCCCTGAAGCTAGGACAGCAGAGTCCTTGCCCATCCTCCGAAAACATCTGAAATACCAAAAGTATCTTAAATAATCCCACAGCACCCACAATCGCACCCCCCACCTCACACACAGTTGTGAATAAAAAAATAAAATATATATTACATTACAAAGTGGATAAAACAAAACAAGTTAATCAACAGTGTAATAATTTAAACCAATAACAACCATTCATTAATGGGATGCATATTAAGTGTTACACACTTGAACACTTTAAATTTGCATCCATTGCCACAACAGACTTGCAAAATGTGTTACTATTGCACTTCCATTCAAACATCCAGTGTCATTAGAGAGAAAAAACAACAACAATCCTCAATTTGAAGACACACCTTGCAGTCATGTGTAGCCAAATTCTAATGATCACAAAAATATTCAAGAAGAGTTTCAATCCTCCTTATCCCAGGATTTACCAGGCTACTTTGACTTAAAGAGTGGAGATCGAACCAGACTCATGTCAGACAGACAGACAGACAGACAGGCAGGCAGACTCACCGATTCACACACTCACTCACTCACTCACTCACTCACTCACTCACTCACTCACTCACTCACTCACTCACTCATTCACTCACACTTAACCCATAGATGTGGTAAACAGGTCAATCGAACTCGACCAAAACAATGGATTTGCCAAGGAAACGCATGGGGGAAAGGTCCGTGGGGGATACATCCAGTCTCCTCATTGCCCCCCAGCAAAATTGGCCAACATTTAGGCTGTTTATATGTGTATTTCACACTATGTTGAGGTAAAAATCGGTGTATAATGCTTATATGGATGTCAACCCCAGCACATGTTTATGTCATCGTTACCAATCAATTGCATTACAGTTAAAAATGACTGACTACCACCACCGATTTCTGTATGCTAGCTATGCTAACCAGTTTATACGAACAGGGGTTAGCATTAGGCAGTCACTGCTTCTAAACCTGAAAAGGGACAACTTCTACATTTTATGAAGTGAAAACAGCCAAATATATCCAAATCAGACTTAAGTAACAACAATGTGGGCCTGTTACAATACATAAATCATGACGGATTTGACGAATATCAAATATCCGATTTGTTGAATAAGCGCCAATCTGGTCATTGGAACGTCTGCGTTCCATTGACTCCTTTACCACATCTATCGGCCCAAGGCCAAAATCTGTTTTTTAGACTACTTTCATTTATCTGCCTTTACAGTCCTCTTATGACCCTCACATATGGAAATGTTACACGTTTTCTTTTTCAAATAGTACAAGAAGCATTTTAATACAAACTTGCCTTCGTGGCTCCATTTGACATATGTTCTGTAGATATGACAACATGTTGGGATTATCTGTAGTATCTAAGTGTGTCGGGAATTCAAATGCCACGATCTCCTCACTTATGTCTGCTGGGAAAGATGAGTATGGCCCCTCCAACATTAGTCCACTGGTTTAATTAACTGTCCAGTTATAGTCCTTTATTAATATCAAATAAGGAATCAGGAATGTGGTATGGTGTGTAGTCAGCTATTACTGAAGCATGACACTTGATATGCATAAATAAAAGACAGGGAATTTAGTTATTGTATTTTTTATAGGTTGGTATTACATTATTGGTTAAAGTTATTACACTATTCAGGATACTGTTTTAACCCACTTCATAATTTCATAATTTACTCAATAAATGATTGCCAATTTATTAAATTATGCTTATTATATTATGCTGATGTGCATCCAGTATAACCTACTAAAACTGTAAATAGAAGTATCCACATTGTTTTCACTGACTCATGTTGATGACAACTGCAATATTCCACTGATAGTTATAGCATGAATTAATTTGCATGCCATATAAGGTTATGTACTGTACTTCTGTATTCACATGGACTCACTATTATAGGTGCACCGCCTCACCTGTAATCAGGTGTACGATCCTGCTGGAAGCCAAGGCCGTGGACCACAATCACTGCTAAACACACTAATATAACCAAGTCTGAGAATAACATTGCCACAGTCAACCTCATGTCACACCCACAGGTCCAGTCTCTTTACCTAGAGGCCTGTTACACACACATACTGTACACTAGTGTACAATGCAACTGGTCATAGAACAAACCGACTTACACAAATGCAATGACACCTAAGAATAGCTTTATGTTCAGTTTAACAACCAGTAACTTACCTATTCTGGCGGTTTCAGCTTTGAGGGTGCTGAAGTCCCAGTTCCGAGGTAGCTTGAGAGACATTCTCCCTCCTTCATAGGAAAGGTCAGTGTCTTCACTTCACAACAAAAACGCACGCACGTACTCACATACACACAGCACACACACATCCATTAAGGGTTTTGCTGTAAATCTCCTGTCTGTCAGTCACACTAAAACTGTTCTGTATCTGACTTCCTACTTCCTGTATAGATATTAATCTTATTTTTTTTCAAAACGTCAAAACACATTGTTTCTTGTCCCTTTCTACTTCTCTGTAGATACATGTTCTGCTATTCTAATAGTCCACTGTATGTTCTCCTATCTCCATGTAGGTATAGCATTAGGTGCTCCATGATCGAAGGTTTCAAATGACCTAAAATTCAAAAGTGTCACTAAGCCATTAGTCTCCTTGCGTTCTCTCTCAGGGGAAGTGGGTTCATTTCATGGTTGCAGTCTCTTCAAGCTGTGGCAATGATGCTTACAGGCAACATACAGCCAATGAGTTCACAGACACACATTTACCCTTTTCCTTTTATTGTCATCTAACATATGAACAAGATATTTACTGAAAGACCAAGCACATTTTCTGGCATTATCAAAAATGTTTCCTAAATCAAATACAATTTAACACGTATCATTGCACAATATACGATAATAATAAACAAAAATCATAAAATATCAATATCTATCAGAGCAAAAGCAAACCAACCAGAGTAGACCCAGAGGAGAAGCGTATGCGTGAACAGCCAAACACAGCAGATCTCCATACATTCCATAATGTCCTGGATAACTTGATAAGATTCCTAACATACTAAAATAGAACTGTGTAATAGGAAATTTCACAGCGGTAGCCTATTATGCAGAGAATATGTCTGCTCAATATTATGATTAACCTATTGGTGAGGGAAAATCTCATTTCTGTAAGAGCAAATTGCTAAGGAGGAATAATGATCCCCATTTCCCCCATAAGTAGTTTCAAGTTAACCTTAGGAGATGGAATGTTATCGAACAGCAGTGATGCAGAAGGTATAATCTTGCTGCTTTTACATGTAAGTGCAATACTGGCAGATGCTCAATTTAATAGACCAAGGAGGATAACACAAAAATGATATATTTTAAACTTTAGCACACTCAAGTGGCAGCTATCCATAATACTGACATGGAACTGGCACAAAACTGTTATTACCGCCAATGAAGTCCAAGGAAAATGTACCACCATTCTCACTGGTTGGTTTCCAATATTCCACTTGTTGGCTTCTGACAACTTCTATCAATCCCTCTATCATCTACACAGCATGAGACATTACAATAGGTTCCCTCTCTTGAATGCAGCACAAAGTTACCACAGATAGTTTCCATAGACCGACAACAGCCAATATCTGGAAATTCAAAACTAGCTAATGCACCTGATACCACAGCAATAAGAGATAAAATAGTGACAAACACATTAAATATGTCCAATACTGCCTGAATATTTCTCTGAACATTAGCTAAGTAAATCTGTGAGTTATGTAATGTAAAAACTGAAGGATATATAGATAATATAATTTCCAAAACAGCTAGATTAGTATGATATAATAATATAATATTGAAAATCAAAGGTGAGTTTAATACCAGTAGAGTATACAAGTCAACATAGTAATAAAAATAAGAAAGGTAAGTTAAAGACTGACAGGATCTCAAATAATTATCACAAAAAAATATAGGAAAAATGTGCTTATGGAAGTAGGCATTTCAAGGAGTAGAGCTGCATGGTTTTTGGACTGTATAGAAGTTTCGCTCTATTATGTGGCCTTCCATATTAGGGTCATGTCTAGACGAGATACAGCTTTTGTCCCAAATAGTTTTTGTTGTTGTTGCTAACCGTAACCCTACACTTTTCCCAACCTTAACCTGGAAAATGATTTATCCTAATCTGCTGCGTAAATTCTTGTAACCTGCTACGAGGTCAATTTTGACAAAAGCTATATCCCATCTAGACAAAACCCCATCTTAGTGGAGCTACATGACATGGATGGTGAGGATATGAAGCACAGAGAGATGATGATAGTGGAGGTGCAGATCACCCAATCCCAAACATATCTCTATGGCTTTATAGTGAACAGATTTCGTATGAACTCTCCTCACTGTAACTATTGGACCCTGCATGGACATTTCACATCCTACATTGATACTTCATATTGCTTTGTCTTTTACTGTTACAGAATAGAATCACAGAATAGATGTGTTAGCTATGATACTTAATCCTACATTAAAAACGTTATTGGCAGAAACTGAGGTATCTTTTCATTATTGGGGTGGCAGGTAGCCTAGTGGTTAGAGCGTTGAACTTGTAACCAAAAGGTTGCAAGATCAAATCCTGAGCTGACAAGGTAAAAATCTGCCCCTGAACAAGGCAGTTAACCCACTGTTCCTAGGCTGTCATTGAAAATAAGAATTTGTTCTTAACTGACTTGCCTAGTTAAATAAAGGTAAAATAAAAATCTGTGTAGCTAATTATTGCTCATGAGCCTTGGATTTCAAGCATTTCACTACACCCACAAAAACATCTGCTAAATATGTGTATGCAAACAATAAAATTTGATTTTAACATTTGATTTGGATTGATTAAGTAAGACGTAGGCTACTCCAAAAATCTAATTTCAATAATGTACCACGTTGAACATTTATCCGTCTATGAATGGCAGTGGATTCTTTACATACACAATTTGATCCCAATCTGGAGTTACAGTAGACGTATGGCATCAATGGATGATCGTTTGTACAGAAAATCAGTATTGGGTCATACTGTATGTGATTAGGCAGAGTGAAAGAGGTGACAGTTTGTACAATATTTCAGATTTGGGCCCTATGTGATCAGGCAGAGTGCTGAGATAATCTGTATGTGGGTCAGTCACAGCTTGCCACAGGCCCATCTCTTTAATTAAACACATCATTCCCTCAATTTTCCATAAGTCATAGATAGATGAGCATCTGGGACCATATTCATAAAGCATCTAAGAGTAGGAGTGCTGATCCAGGATCAGCTCCTCCCTGTCCATATAATGTATATCCACTATGATCTTAAAGGCTAAACTGATCCTAGATTACTTATACTCAGAGGCCCTGGTTTCCCCACTAACAACCTCAATGTCATATCCTTACACTCAGATTGGTCTATAGATTGGTCCCTGTAAATGAAGATGATGAAACAGAGATCAACCAAGGACAAGAGTTTAACCATTTATGTTGGATGTGACCACAAAATGAAAGTCACTTGGTGGTAATCTCACAATGGCAACAAGAGGAAAAACATCAACAGCATTAAAAGTAGCTTAACAAAATCTGTGAGATTGTCAGTGATTTTGGTACTGTGTATTACTACTGGCTTATTATGAGCCGTCCTCCCCTCAGCAGCCTCCTGTTACTGATTGTTCGCAACCCACAGGAGGGATGTGTAACGACGAGCACTATCTGTGAGCCTGGTTGCATCCTAAATGGCACCCTATTCCCTTTATAGTGCACTACTTTTGACCAGGGCACATAGTGCTCTGGTCTCAAGTAATACACTACACTGAGTATACCAAACATTAGGAACACCTTCCTAATATTGAGTCGTATCCTTCACTACAGTCCCATAGCTTTGGACACTGAACAGACAGCATGATCCCTTCACCCCACCATCCTGGTGCTTTCTATACAACATTCTGTAACAGTTGAACAAATCTGCCGCTTAGCAGAAGTTTACAAATATATATTATACCAGCAACAAAATAGATATACCGGCAACAAAATAGATATACCGGCAACAAAATAGATATACCGGTAACAAAATAGATAGCGCCTGGTGGCCATTTGTAACTATGTATTCATCCATTACAATAGCTGATGTAAACAACATGGGTGGATTGTGTCCCATCTCACATTCCTATGAGAACCTCAGCAGTGGCAGTCAGAGCCAGAAATAAAGAGTAGTGTATAGCATTTATAGAGATCTATATATAAACACAGTACCAGTCAAAAGTTTGGACACACCTACTCATTCCAGGGTTTTCCTTCATGTTTTGGGATGAGTTGGACCACAGTGTGAAGGAAAAGCAGCCAACAAGTGCTCAGCATATGTGGGAACTCCTTCAAGACTGTTGGAAAAGCATTCCTCATGAAGCTGGTTGAGAGAATGCCAAGAGTGTGCAAAGCTGTCATCAAGGCAAAGGGTGGCTACTTTGAAGAATTTGTTTAACACTTTTTGGGTTACTACATGTTTCCATATGTGTTATTTTATAGTTTTGATGTCTTCACTATTATTATAAAATAGGAAAAATAAGGAAAAATCCTTGAATGAGTAGGTGTGTACAAACTTTTGACTGGTACTGTATATAAGACTCTGGTGGCAGTCATCCACCGTGAACTGAAAGGACCCTTCACAGATCGTCATCTCTGATAACGGAACTTGATTGGAAAATAAATAACCCAAATAACCACAGCTGAAACCCTGATGTCCAACTCCCACACCAAAAGGAGATCACAATAGTTTTAAATTAAGTTTAACATTAAGGCAGACAGTTGTGTAGTAGAATATTAAATGGCAATGAAATATATTGTAAAATACATTCCTATATTATTCCTTTTGTCATTTTACACTTTCAAACATGTATTCTATTGCTCCTAGGGAATGTTTTACCCGTAACCTCCATTTTGTAACAATAATGATAGTCAATAATCCATAGTGGTGTTTTGCTCCCAATTTAGACAGTCCACTTCCTAGAACGGTGTGAATGAAGCTACAGGTGAAGCATGAGTGTCTACAATGGCACCCTGTTCCCTATATCAGGGTTCCCCAACTGGCGGCTCGCTAGCCGCATTTGTCCCATGGGCAAAATTTTTGGGGGGCATAAGACTAAAAACACCAGCAAATCAGTGATTTTAGTTTTGGAAATATATGTGATCTTATACAAATGTAAGCAAGGTTTTAAATTATTATGTTTTAGTCAAATATTATATCTGCTTGGGCTTCTTGCGGTCAATTTGCAGTCTACAAATTATTTGTAATTATCTTCCGGCCCCCTGACCAGCCGCGGCTGAATCTTGTTGATGATGCCTTGGGCACATAGGGCTATGGTCAGAAGTAGTGCACTATGTAGGAAATAGGGTACCATTTGGGACGCACTCCATGGTAACGGAGACAGAAACACACCGGTATGCAGCATGACGTGCCAATAGCAGAGTGAACCTCTACCGGGTAAAATTCACATTGACTATACAAAACAGGGATACAACGGAAGATTTCCATGTAAAAACTCAACCACACATATTATGTAATAGGTGGGGCGGCAGGTAGCCTAGTGTTTAGAGCATTGGACTAGTAACCAAAAGGTTGCAAGATCGAATCCCCGAGCTGACAAGGTAAAAATCGGTCGTTCTGCTCCGGAACAAGGCAGTTAACCCACTGTTCCTAGGCCGTCATTGAAAATAAGAATTTGTTCTTAACTGACTTGCCTAGTTAAATAAAAGGTCAAATAAAAAATTATAAATACAAACAATTATTACAATGAATGAAGCAAATAAAATGTTGGCAGATGAGGACGATACAGTGTGACTATGTTGAGCAGTGCATTAAAACACAAATAAAATATATGTACCATAAAATATTCACACACATGTACACCTGACCTCATTGTGGTACACAGATCAAGTGGCATCACTGTGTTGTAGATACTATGGCTGACATAAATGTACTCACAAATACAACCTGAAACACTGACAAAGGAAAACAGTTTAGGACACACATTCTTTCATACTATATACACTCCCTCCCTCTCAGTCACACAGAAAATGGAATAACCCAAAGAATTGAGTTACTTTCTCAGATGTGTTCTTGCTCATACGAGCACCACACTTCTTCTCCCACACCTCCAGGGCTTTCTGGTGCCAGGGGCTGCCCTCCTCTCTGTGTCCCCAATAGGGTGACCTGGGGCTGGCCGTGGTGGCCCTAGGCTACATCCTCCAGCAGACCCCCCTCTATCAGGTGGCTCTTTAAGGAGTTGAAGATGTTGAGCTGCTGGTCCAAGCGCAGGGCTAAAAGCTGCTGAACCACCTTGGCAGGGTTAGGGCCCCTGGAGAGAGAGATTACACAATGGATTACAGATATACATACAGGGTGACATTTTGACAGCACAAATACACCTCCACAAAATGTCTGGTTAGTCAATTTGCTGGAGGCTGTACCTCATGTCTTTATGCAATAGATGGAACATTGCTGCCGTTTAAGCCCATGGGAGAGAGAAGATTACTAACTGAGTCGCTCTGGATAAGATTGTCTGCTAAATGACTAGAATAACATTTAAAAAGTTAAACGAATCACATACAGTAACAGCCTTCTCGAGAATCACTTCTTTAGTAATGCATTATTTTCATCAATCAACACACTGTCAGCCAAAAGCAGTTAAGACTGTGGCTCCTCTCTCTCTATGCACCACTGACTACTCTCTTTATAAACAACGGGGTTACCTGATGAAGCTGGCGATGTAGACATTGACAAACGTGGCCATGAGGTACTGGCAGTCGAAGCGGTCCATGATGCCACCGTGACCGGGGATGGTGTTGGCAAAGTCCTGGAACAACAACAAAAATATAAATCTTGTGCTTCTCTCCGTGGGCTGATATTTATGTTCCCTGCCGCGCAGCTTTGAGAGAACATTGATCATGAGCACTGTCAACTGAGAGGCCACTCAATTCTAGTGAGTCCACCAGGTCCAGCGATAACAGGGGTCTCTTCTCCTCATACCCACCTTGATCTTAAAGGCCCTTTTGAAGCCGCTGGCAAAGAAGCCTCCGAAGGGTCCCATGAGGGAGGCAAAGGCAGACAGGGAGATGCTGTGAATCTGGAATGGGTAGAGGCGCACTGTGGGCTGGAGAGAGAGAGAGAGAGAGAGAAAGAGAAAGAGAGAGAGAGAGATAGAGAGAGAGAGAGAGAGAGAGAGAAGGGGAAAAGGGAGCGAGAGAGGATGACTACAGTCTCACATACGGTCAAACAGTTTCTTAACAAAGAGGAGAAACAATGACAAAAGGATTTAGGATATCAAAGCAGACTTCCAGACATAGACCAGCCAGAGGTCAGAAACAGAGACCAACCAGCCGGCCAGAGATCAGAAACAGAGACCAGCCAGCCAGCCAGAGGTCAGAAACAGAGACCAGCCAGCCAGCCCGAGATCAGAAACAGAGACCAGCCAGCCAGCCAGAGATCAGAAACAGAGACCAGCCAGCCAGCCAGAGATCAGAAACAGAGACCAGCCAGCCAGCCCGAGATCAGAAACAGAGACCAGCCAGCCAGCCAGAGGTCAGAAACAGAGACCAGCCAGCCAGCCCGAGATCAGAAACAGAGACCAGCCAGCCAGCCAGAGGTCAGAAACAGAGACCAGCCAGCCAGCCAGAGGTCAGAAACAGAGACCAGCCAGCCAGCCAGAGATCAGAAACAGAGACCAGCCAGCCAGCCCGAGATCAGAAACAGAGACCAGCCAGCCAGCCAGAGGTCAGAAACAGAGACCAGCCAGCCAGCCCGAGATCAGAAACAGAGACCAGCCAGCCAGCCAGAGGTCAGAAACAGAGACCAGCCAGCCAGCCAGAGGTCAGAAACAGAGACCAGCCAGCCAGCCAGAGGTCAGAAACAGAGACCAGCCAGCCAGCCCGAGGTCAGAAACAGAGACCAGCCAGCCAGCCAGAGGTCAGAAACAGAGACCAGCCAGCCAGCCCGAGGTCAGAAACAGAGACCAGCCAGCCAGCCCGAGGTCAGAAACAAAGACCAGCCAGCCAGCCAGAGGTCAGAAAAAGAAACCAGCCAGCAAGCCCGAGGTCAGAAACAGAGACCAGCCAGCAAGCCCGAGGTCAGAAACAGAGACCAGCCAGCCAGCCAGAGATCAGAAACAGAGACCAGCCAGCCAGCCAGAGGTCAGAAACAGAGACCAGCCAGCCAGCCAGAGGTCAGAAACAGAGACCAGCCAGCCAGCCCGAGGTCAGAAACAGAGACCAGCCAGCCAGCCCGAGGTCAGAAACAGAGACCAGCCAGCCAGCCAGAGGTCAGAAACAGAGACCAGCCAGCAAGCCCGAGGTCAGAAACAGAGACCAGCCAGCCAGCCCGAGGTCAGAAACAAAGACCAGCCAGCCAGCCAGAGGTCAGAAACAGAGACCAGCCAGCCAGCCAGAGGTCAGAAACAAAGACCAGCCAGCCAGCCAGAGGTCAGAAACAGAGACCAGCCAGCCAGCCCGAGGTCAGAAACAGAGACCAGCCAGCAAGCCCGAGGTCAGAAACAGAGACCAGCCAGCCAGCCCGAGGTCAGAAAGAGACCAGCCAGCCAGCCAGAGGTCAGAAATAGGGACCAGCCAGCCAGCCAGCCAGAGGTCAGAAACAGAGACCAGCCAGCCAGAGGTCAGAAACAGAGACCAGCCAGCCAGAGATCAGAAACAGAGACCACCCAGCCCGAGGTCAGAAACAGAGACCAGCCAGCCAGCCAGAGGTCAGAAACAGAGACCAGCCAGCCAGAGGTCAGAAAGAGAGACCAGCCAGCCAGAGGTCAGAAACAGAGACCAGCCAGCCAGAGATCAGAAACAGAGACCAGCCAGCCAGAGTTCAGAAACAGAGACCAGCCAGCCAGCCAGAGATCAGAGACCAGCCAGCAATCAGCTAGGCTAGGCTTCAGTCAGGGTTTGCTCAAAATCATGAACGTAAAACAAATAATTTTGTGCTTTAGTTGCACTTCTCCATTCGGATGAAATACACTATATATACAAAAGTTTGTGGACACGCCTTCAAATTAGTGGATTTGGCTACCTTTCCAGTAAATCAGTTCGTCAAATTTCTGCCCTGCTAGAGCTGCCGCGGTTAACTGTAAGTGCTGTTATTGTGAAGTGGAAACGTCTAGAAGCAACAGCCACGAAGTGGTAGGCCAAACAAGCTCACAGAGTGGAACCACCGAGTGCTGAAGCGCGTAGCGCATAAAAATAGTCCATCCTCGGTTGCAACACTCACTACCAAGTTCCAAACTGCCTCTGGAAGCAACGTCAGCAGAAGAATGGGAGCTTCATGAAATAGGTTTACATGGCCGATCAGCTACACACAATCCTAAGATCACCATGTGCAATGCCAAGCGTCGGCTGGAGTGGTGTAAAGCTCGCCACCATTGGACTCTGGAAACACGTTCTCTGGAGTGATGAATCACGCTTCTGGGGGCTGTTTTTCATGGTTCGGGCTAGGCCCCTTAGTTCCAGTGAGGGGAAATCTCAATGCTACAGCACACAATTACATTCTAGACGATTCTGTGCTTTCAAATTTATGGCAACAGTTTGGGGAAGGCTCTTTCTTGTTTCAGCATGACAATGCCCCCGTGAAGAAAGCGAGGTCCATACAGAAATGGATTGTCGAGATCGGTGTGGAAGAACTTGACTGGCCTGCACAGAGCCCTGACCTCAACCACATCGAACACCTTTGGGATGAATTGGAACGCCGACTGCGAGCCAGGCCTATTCGCCCAACATCAGTGCCCGACCTCACTAATGCTCCATACATTCATATACAGTTCAAGTCGGAAGATTACATACACTTAGGTTGGAGTCATTAAAACTTGTTTTTCAACCACTCCACAAATTTCTTGTTAACAAACTATAGTTTTGGCAAATCGATTAGGACATCTACTGTGTGCATGACACAAGTAATTTTTCCAACAATTGTTTACAGACAGATTATGTCAATTATAATTCACTGTATCTCAATTCCAGTGGGACAGAAGTTTACATACACTAAGTTGACTGTGCCTTTAAACAGCTTGGAAAATTCCAGAAAATTATGTCATGGCTTTAGAAGCTTCTGATAGGCTAATTGACATCATTTGAGTCAATTGGAGGTGTACCTGTGGATGTACTTTAAGGCCTACCTTCAAACTCAGTGCCTCTTTGCTCGATATCATGGGAAAATCAAAAGAAATTAGCCAAAACCTCAGAAGAAAAATTGTAGACCTCCACAAGTCTGGTTCATCCTTGGGAGCAATTTCCAAATGCCTGAAGGTACCACGTTCATCTGTACAAACAATAGTACGCAAGTATAAACAACATAGGACCACGCAGCCGTCATACCGCTCAGGAAGGAGACACCTTCTGTCTCCTAGAGATGAATGTACTTTCATGTGAAAAGTGCAAATCAATCCCAGAACAACAGCAAAGGACCTTGTGAAGATGCTGGAGGAAACAGGTACAAAAGTATCTATATCCACAGTAAAACGAGTCCTATATCGACATAACCTGAAAGGCCGCTCAGCAAGGAAGAAACCACTGCTCCAAAACCGCCATAAAAAAGCCAGACTAAGGTTTGCAACTGCACATGGGGACAAAGATAGTACTTTTTGGAGAAATGTCATCTGGTCTGATGATACAGAAATATAACTGTTTGGCCATAATGACCATTGTTATATTTGGAGGAAAAAGTGGGAGGCTTGCAAGCCGAAGAACACCATCCCAACCGTAAAGCACAGGGGTGGCAGCATCATGTTGTGGGGGTGCTTTGCTGCAGGAGGGGCTGGTGCACTTCACAAAATAGATGGCCTCATGAGGAAGGGAAATCATGTGGATATATTGAAGCAACATCTCAAGACATCAGTCAGGAAGTTAAAGCTTGGTCACAAATGGGTCTTCCAAATGGACAATGACCCCAAGCATACTTCCAAAGTTGTGGCAAAATGGCTTAAGGACATTAAAGTCAAGGTATTGGAGTGGCCATCACAACACCCTGACCTCAATCCCATAGCAAATTTGTGGACAGAACTGAAAAAGCGTGTGCGAGCAAGGAGGCCTACAAACCTGACTCAGTACACCAGCCCTGTCAGGAGGAATGGGCCAAAATTCACTCAACTTATTGTGGGAAGCTTGTGGAAGGCTACCTGAAACGTTTGACCCAAGTTAAACAATTTAAAGGCAATACTACCAAATACTAATTGAGTGTATGTAAACTTCTGACCCACTGGGAATGTGATGAAAGAAGCAAAAGGTGAAATAAATCATTCTCTCTACTATTATTCTGACATTTCACATTCTTAAAATAAAGTGGTGATCCTAACTGACCTAAGACAGGGAATGTTTACTAGGATTAAATGTGAGGAATTGTGAAAAACAGAGTTTAAATGTATTTGGCTAAGGTGTATGTAAACTTCCGACTTCAACTGTATATATATTTGCATTTCCCCCCCCCCAATTTCATGATATCCAATTACGATCTTGTCTCATCTCTGCAACTCCCCAACGGGCTCGGGAGAGGCGAAGGTCGTGTCATGCGTCTTCCAAAACATGACCCGCCAAACCGCGCCTCTTAACCCGGAAGCCAGCCGCATCAATGTGTCAGAGGAAACCCCGTTCAACTGACGACCGCAGTGAGCCTGCAGGCACCCGGCCCACCACAAGGAGTCGCTATATCGCGATGAACCAAGTAAAGGCCCCCGGCCAAACCCTCCCCTAACCCGGACAGCGCTGGGCCAATTGTGCGACACCCTATTGGACTCCCGGTCACGGCCGGATGTGACACAACCAGGGTGACACAAGCACTGAGATGCTGCGCCACTTAGGTAGGCCGGCAGAATTTTTTATAACTAGAGAATTGAACATTTGCGTAGTTAATTTAAGTGGAAAAAGTACTCGGCTGAAAATTACCGACAGCCGGCGCTAGTGGAAAATACTGTCAAAGACCAGAAACAGAGACCCACCAACCAGCCAGCCAGCCAGCCAGGGATCAGAAACAGAGCCCCGCCAGACAGCAAGAGATCAGAAACAGAGACCCACCAGCCAGCCAGACAAAGATCAGAAACCTGCCAGCCAACGTTCAGAAACAGAGACCTGCCAGCCAGAGACAGAGACCCACCAGCCAGCCAGAGAGATCAGAGACCCGCCAGCAATCAGAAACAGACCCGTCATCTAGCCAGAAAGACAGATCAGAAACTTGCCAGCGATCAATCAGAGAACTGCCAGCAATCAATCAGAAACAGACCCGCCAGCCAGCCAGCCAGAAAGACAGATCAGAAACAGAGACCAGCCAGTCGCACAATCAAACAGAGGGGACAGATCCGACTCACCCATCCAGTGAGGGACTCGAGGGTGGCCGGCAGGGCATAGTCCTGTAGCTGGAACAGATCAGAGGGCACACAGTCCACCTCAAAACTGTTATGGTCACTGTTGAACTCCACTGGACACACAAAGAAGCTGTAGCCTGCCATCACATATGACAACTGGAGAGAGAGAGAGGGACAGAAGCAGAGAATAAAATAATAGGACTTGTGGGGAATTTGAATGGAAACTTTTGCAGTTAGCTATGGCCGTGTCTTACCAGGATCCCAAACACAACAGTAGAAAAGAATCCGCCGATGAAGCCTTCCCAGGTCTTCTTAGGAGACAGCTGTAGAGTACACAATCAGGACATTGACACAGTACAGGGTGTTACCAATGGTATCCTTTGTACCAAATATCAAATGAATGATCCAAACTTCAGAAAATGCTACATACAGTAGTGGTGTAACAGTCTTGCTAACCTTAATGAGTGGAGTACGTCCAAAGAAGAAGCCAAACATGTAGGCCATGATGTCATTGCAGATCACACAGGAGATGGGCACGATGAACCTAGACCGAGAAGGAGAGAGGTACTGGTATCAACACCTGGGGTGTATTCAGTGGGGTGTATAAAGCAGACATGACTATTTACTCTGAAGAGACAGAGCCGGTCTCGTCAACACAGTACATTTCTATCTGAACGTTCTGAAATGTTGTTGACTCCTGAATAAGCTTCAGATGTAGACCACCCTAATGCACTCGTCATTTGCATCACATGGTTGTAGGACAGGTCGTAATTACATCAGATAGACTTTTCAACCTGCAATAAGTCCTCCCATTGTACAGCATGGAGACAGTGGGCTAAGTGAAGACACTCCCATGCATTAACCTCTGACAGAACAGATCCACTGGGTGTGTCCCAAATTACACCCTATTCCCTATATAGTATACTACTTTTGACCATGGTCCACAGGGCACTGATAAAAAGTAGTGCACTATATATGGAATAGAGTGCCATTTAGGTCACAACCAATGTCTGACTGAATTTGCCCTCTGATTGAATTTGAGTGAGTGAGTGAGCGACAGAGAGACATTTCTTACCAGATCATTCCCTCAAACAGGTTGTGGATGATGAGGTGGGACTGAGTCACTACGATCAGCAGAGTTACATGAGTCCAGCCAAACTGACAGGAAGGAAGGAAATTAATTTTCAGAAAGCTTAATTGTCCCAACATTTTTAATAAGTGATAAAGGAACATAGCTACCCCAAAATGGCCAGAACACTGCAGTATATTTAAGTAATAAGACCCGAGGAGGTGTTGTATATGGCCAATATACCACTACTAAGGGCTGTTCTTAGGCCAAACGCAACGCGGAGTGCCTGGATACAGCCCGTAGCCATGGAATATTGGCCATATACCACAAACCCTCGAGGTGCCTTATTGCTATTATAAACTGGTTACCAATGTAAATAGAACAGTCATTTCTTGCCATACCCGTGGTATACAGTCTGATATAACATGGCTTTTAGCATTCAGGGCTCGAACAACCCAGTTTATAATTACTCAGCAGTCTTTGTTTATAATTGAGCATTAATGCTGTAAATGACATTTTGCACAGAACAATCCTTACTGATAACAGGGCAATGATGACCAAGTTTCCTTTGCAACACCACAAACATATCCTTGAGGAGTGCTGGGCCCTCAGCCGGGTGTGTGTGTGTGTGTGTGTGTGTGTGTGTGTGTGTGTGTGTGTGTGTGTGTCTGTGTCTGTGTCTGTGTCTGTGTCTGTGTCTGTGTCTGTGTCTGTGTCTGTGTCTGTGTCTGTGTCTGTGTCTGTCTGTCTGTCTGTCTGTCTGTCTGTCTGTCTGTGGCAGCAGACAGGGCTAGGGGCCTCATCTATATCCTGGAGAGGACCCAGATCACTGCTGGTGGGATTCCATGTTTCTGGGCCAGGCTCCTTCAATAATGAAGTAGCAGCCCAGAGGGTTCATAATACAGTACACACACACTATGCTACGCAACACATGCATGCACGCACTACACACACACACACACACACACCATATAGAACTGCAGGCGATAGTGTTTCTTCACCAGGCTCAGCACGAACATGCAGAAACCTGCACAACACAGAGAACAGAGGAAACAAGTCAACAGGGTAAATCCATTTGAATTCAATCTCTTTTTCACAGCACCCCTTTTGATTTGAATGAAACCTTCCATACATATCTTCCCATTGTACAAGTGGTCAGAAAGTGACGTTTTGGACCTGAATGCCAAAACATTACAGAGATAAAAGGTGCTGAAAGTTGACCTATTTTGCATAGTCTTCATCACTGGAAAAGATAAACGGTTGAGATTGATATAATTTAAAATATTACAAACAGGGTTGTCAAACGATTTTCTAATTTCTTGGGAAAAAATATTTTAATAAAAACTATGTCATTTACTGTTGATTATCTAATATTTTTCATTTTCACATGTTGTAGCTTAAACCTTATTTGACATCATCTAAGGTTTTAGTGTTGTGCCCACCATCAGTTGAGACAACATTCTCTTGAATACAGGGTGGGTGTCATGTTTTGGCTGATAAAATTTCAAATGTATTCCCATTTTAACTTTCAAACGATACCACAAAGATAGGTTGAGGTCCACACATCAGATAATGTTGACTTGGATGGGAATATCGGTTGTATTAAATAATACAGTCAACCCTATTGAAATCATAGAAATATAAATAATAGAATAGACAGGACCATTTAAGTTGACATTGGGTGGACCGGCGGTCATCTTTGTGGTAGTAATTAAAAGTTCAAATTTCAATGGTGTACCAGCTAAATTGCAGTGGTCGACAGGTAAAAGGTCCATTCTAAGAATTATATTTCTATAATTGAAATGATACCCACACTGTATTCAAGAGCATGTTGTGTCTCAACCGATGGCGGGGAAAACATAAACCTCAGACGATGCAAAATAGGGTCTAAGCTACAACATACTGTATGAGAATATGAAAACAATGAGGTCATACGTTTTTAAATAATTTACGTTAAATGTTTAAAAATAACAATTATTAAAATATATTTTTTCTTTCAAGAAATAATAAAATAGTTTATCATTTTTAAGCTTACAGTGTTGTCAAACTCAACCATTTATCTTTTCCAGTGACGAAGACATGGATGTCTCATTGTATGGTGTGCAAAATGGGTGAACTTTGAGCACCTTCTATCTCCTGAACGTTTTGGCATTCAGGTCCAAACGGTCACTTTCTGACCACTTCTTCCATGGGCAAACATGAATGAAAAGTTTAGTTTAAATCAAAAGGGATGCTGTCAAAAAGTGATTGAATTCAAATGGATTTACCCCAAAGCATTTTTGTGCCAGACTGTTTTTAGAAGCTATTATTGTCATTCTTTGTTTTAAAACTGAGGACCAGCAACTGCATCCTTGTAATCATCCTAGCCATGTTCAATCAAACTCAATCACAATCTCTAGTGACATAAATTATGATTTGGTTTTGGTTTCCGAGGTTAAAAGCCTGCTAAAGTCAGTAACAGATCAAAACAGATTCACATGAATGCGCTGCATGTAACTCTTGATTTCTTACACTTCCAAGAATTATATCAATCCCCAAGGCTGTATCAGAGTAAGAAGACGCCCTTGTGAGTAAGATGCTTTTATCGAATCTAACAAATTAGATAAAGCAGTCAGGCCAATAATTCAGTTAGAACAATTTAGACACCAGAATATTTCTACATCCATCCAATCCATATCAATTTGTTACACATGCTTCATCAGAGCACAACAATGCTAGCCTGGTACCAGATCAGTTTGTGCTGTCTTGCCAACTTCTATGGTCATTGTAGTCACTGTATTATACTTCTGCTAAACTGTTTATTCTATTCTACTGAGTCATTTACTTTATGTTCGTTTACTTATCTTTCATTATTTCTTATTATTGTTGCATTGTCAAGAAGGAACCTGCAAGTGATCATTTCGTTGGACGGTGTATACCATATGTGCATCCCGCACATACGACTAATAAAACTTGAAACTTGGCCTGATGAACAGATCTGGAACCAGGCTAGAACAAAGCACAGTGTTCTGATTTGTCTTTATTAAACTACTTATAGATTCTGTGAAACTCAGCTCCTTCTACATTATCTGTCACAGGAGACACGGCCCTATTACCTTAAAAGAGATGGCCCTATTACCTTAAAAGAGATGGCCCTATTACTTTAAAAGAGATGGCCCTATTACCTTAAAAGAGATGGCCCTATTACCTTACAAGCCTTTCCCTGCCAACACTTCTCCAGTGAACAACCTGGCCCTGTTTTGAAATGTACCCTAAGGGAGGTATGAACGAAGGAGGGATAGATGGGTATTAACTTTCCTCTTTCACCTTGAGGCACAAAGTCGAGGTATGATCATACAGTCACACAGAAACAGCAGACGTTTAGCGAGTGCTACCTTCACCACATCCTGCTGCCATGAACTGCCACTGCTGCACTGGTTGACTGAAAGAGGGAGGGTGTGGCACAGTGGAGTTTCCTTCTGAAGCTTTTATATAAAAAATAAAAAAAACTTGTACCAAACCCTTTTTCAGGTAAAAACTGATTAAAAATGAAGAAGCTCCAACTAAAACGAACCTAAACGTTCAAAAGAGGACTCCCCTTTCTCCCTCCCTAACTCACTCCCTCTCCCTGGCTCTGTCTCACTCTCGATACTCTAAAATGGCTTCTTTATCACCAATAGGGAAAAGCACTAGATCGGTTTCCATCTGTCCTTGCCAGGTCAGTGATCATGAAGGAAAAGACATGAACAAAGGAAGTTAGTCAGAACTTTGGAGACAGCATGCATCTCACCTGTGAGGTACAGAGCGAAGGAGATGAGGCGGTGGTATTTGCTGAGGATGCGCAGCGGCTCCTCTCTCTGCACCAGATTAAAGAAGTAGTCTGTCACCGTCTCTCCATAGAAGAAGTAGTTTACACAGAGCAGGAAGTACCTGACAGGGAGAGGAAGGGAGGGAGAGGAGGAAGATGAAGGGAGGAGGAAGGGAGAAAGGGGTGAGGTCAGAACTGTTATAACAGACTGAACATTCACTAGGCAACCTTTTCTGGAAAACCTGGAGCAATGGTGAACTTTTGGAGAAGCAATGTTCAAGTTATGAAGAAATGTACAAGTTATGATGTTTTATAATAACTAAAGAGCTTTTACACCAGAGCTAACATACTACAAATAGCATCACCACTACATGTAACATGATATAGTTTCTCTCTGCTGAGAAATAATATAGATGAACACTTTAAACTGGGTAAACATCACCATACCAACAAACCTCAGGAAGTCTGCAATGAAATAAAACGTGCAACTCATTATTTCGGGTCAACAAACAGTTAGTTGCAGTATAACATTAAACACAGACATAAAATTGTGTGTGTGCGCACGCGCATCTCACCAACTCAACGTTCTGAACCAGGGCAGGTGGTAGGAGTGGTACACACTGTAACCGATGTGGATGATCTCCTGGAAGCATTTGATCTGCACACACAGCACCTGTAGAGAAAGATGTTCCATTATTACTTTGAACAGGTTTGTAATAAATGACTGAGGTTTGCCATTGACTGTCTGGGTTTTGGTATCAACTACATGGTATTCCCCTACCACACTTCACATTTGATATCACCCTGAAAACAGTATCTGGATCGTATGATTCCTTGTTGCTCAATACCATCTCACTTAATCAGACATTTTGGTTCAATGTTCTTGTGTTGTGACTCTATAAAGAGTTGTGTTCTCTGTTCACTTCCTGCAGCAAGCTTTCTCCCTCCCAGCAGGTAGTCCAGCAGAGCAGTAAAGCAGAGAAGAGTCTGTTATTTCCACTGAGCTACACTCTGAGCCTAAATCCATTAAGGACACAGACAGACAGACAGCCGGCCCCAATTCAATCCCTTACCCTCTCTTTCGTCCTAACCTTTTGTTTCTGCAGATCTGTAAGGTATGTACGCAATATGGTGGAAGTTCCATCACTGGACTGCGTATACCTATCCTAAGTCTGCAGATCTGGCAAAAGAGGGGTTCGGACCAAGGGGGACGGGTAGGGAGCGATTTGGGATCGGCTAACAAACTGACTGACAGACAGAAGGCTTAGGGAAAGGAGGATGAGGATCACTCACAATCAGCATGAGCACCATGGGGCCCAGGTAGATGATGATGAAGAAGAAGGAGATCATGGCCAGAGTCAGGATCCCTCGCACCCACCAGTTCTTCCATCTGAGAACACACACACAGTTAATCCCCAGATACAGTGTGTAATGAAAAGGTGAACAATAAGCATCCATATCAGTTGTCTGTGTGCACAAATGAAGTGCTGGTCAATACATTCCTGAAGAAGGTCAATATAGGCCTACACAGATCAATAGTTATATTGAGCATAGCAGATGGTATTTCATTAGCATTCAATAATCCATGTCTAAATAACAGGATGTTGTTAGGATGGAGGAGCAAACCGAAGATAGTAAATAAAAAAAATCTAGATGTTGGTTGTGTCCCAAATAGCACTCTATTCCCTATAGGCCTAGTGGCACTACTTTTGACCAGAGACATATGGGACGCAGATATTACGTTTTGTGAATAGGTGATATTTCCCTTGTTCCAAACAATGGCCAAACCGGAGGTTGTGAGTGTGATTACCATAAGAAAATAGTCAATGAAAAAAATATATATATGTTGGAAGTGTTTACCGTGAGGACAGTCCAGATAGGGCTTTGTTGAGGACCTCAGGGGTGTCATCAGCAGGGACAGGCACCTCCGGGAGCCCTGTATCAGGCTTGGTCTCACTTTCAGACACCCCCTCTGCTTTCCCCTCATTCTCAGATCCCTACAGAGAGAGAAAGAGAGAGAGGGGAGACAGAGGGGGGAGATAGAGAGACAGACACAGATATAGAGTGAGTCATACAATGTAAACAAACACAGCTAGCCTCCTATGAGGAATGCTCCCCCACTTCCTTTCCGGGTCTATTTTATGTCAGTGAACAACAACATTGTGAGAGCAAGCTTGTAGTGCTTTTCCGCTTTGGCGTCATTTGTCATTTGACACTGCAGACTGCTGTGATGTCATCGTGGTCTCTCCCCCCTAGCGCTACCAAAATTGCACTGTTGTGTCACATAACCTCCTATTAACACAACAGATAGCTGTTAGCCTACACTCTGCCTGTCTTGGTTGTCAACACACACACCGTACACACACATATAGCAGTAGGCCTAGCTATCAAGCTGATGGAACCCCCAGGTTTGCTGGTTCCCATTTCCTATCAGGCAGGATGCCCTGGATAAAAATAGCCCCTCCTTCCACACTCCTGGTACTGAAGAGACCCCTTTCATGTTCCCTGGGAGGCAAGGAGCAGCCGTCATTGAAAATAAGAATGTGTTCTTAACTGACTTGCCTAGTTAAATAAAGATTAAATAAAGGTGTAATTATTTTTATTTTTTTTATATAAAAAAATAAATAATAATAATTGGCAAATCGGCGCCCAAAAATACCGATTTCCGATTGTTATGAAAACTTGAAATCGGCCCCGATTAATCGGCCATTCCGATTAATCGGTCGACCTCTAATACATACTATACACAACAAACAATGGTCAGTGCTATCTGGGATCCTTGGGACGTCCCTAACCGTACCCCATTGAAATGTAAATGATTAGGGTAGGGGTTAACGTTAGGAGTTGGGACATCCCAAGGTTTCCGTTTGGCACTGACCAACAAACATGCCATTTCCTCTGGGTATAAATAGGCTGGATCTATTTTCCAGTGTCCTTAGGCTGTCACAATTTGACTGATATACCCATTCTTCAAACTTTGTGAGAGCAAACCGAGTCAACTTTGGCTCATATGATTTCAACTCAAAACATTTTGTAGGCACAAGACAGAGACACTAAGTTCTCCATGGAGAACTGATGATGCACCTGCAGGCAGGGTCCTTCTACAGTGATGTCTGACAGAATCAAACCACAGAGCTCCACGGCCCTATACCACCAGCACAACACAGCTGCATGATGAAACCTGCCTAACCGAACGTAGCAGGAGTAGACAGACGCCAGAGCGGAGTCATCAACCAGAAACATCCGCTTTCTGCCAACGTCGCTAAGGGGGGCACCAGCCTGACAATCACTGATCAAAAACCAAGACGCAAGGCCTACATTCTGAGGCGGGAATGCAAGTCAAAGTGGACTTGGAGGGGGGAACAAAGCATGTCTTTTAAGGACCCTGAAACTAGTAAAGCCCCACAGTGGAGCCTGTGTGATGGATGAGGAGAGAAAAGGCAACACAACAAAGCAGCTGCACACTTTTAATTAGAGCTCATAAAAGGTACTTGACTTTAAAATGTAAGGCTGCACAGACCGGTTTGTGTTTTTACTTTACCTTTTATAATGGTATTTGAATGTTTGGTTTGTTAAATGTGATACCATTTTTTTAGGTTACTCCGCTAAGTGAGTCATCTCTCTCCGCACTCCCTCTCTATGCTGCTTTCCACACAGACCTATCCCCACCCCTGGCACTCAAAGACCGCATTTATTGTTGCTCACCACGAGACACTTGCGTTCAGTCTTCATGGTTAACGCAGCACATGAAACAATGTTGATGACTACGATGCGGTTTTCACTTTGCTTCTGTAACAGTATTGCTTCCATCCCTCTCCTCACCCCTCACTGGGCTCGAACCAGGGACCCTCTGCACACAACAATTGACACCCTCGAAGCATCGTTACCTATCGCTCCACAAAAGCCACAGCCCATGTAGAGCAATGGAAACAACTACTTCAAGATCTCAGAGCCAGTGATGTCACCG
Source organism: Salvelinus alpinus (assembly GCF_045679555.1). Classification (NCBI taxonomy): domain Eukaryota; kingdom Metazoa; phylum Chordata; class Actinopteri; order Salmoniformes; family Salmonidae; genus Salvelinus; species Salvelinus alpinus. Next base: position 24,171,590 of record NC_092104.1, read on the forward strand.
GTTGAAACGCTATTAGCGCGCACCCCACTAACTAGCTAGTCATTTCACACCGGTTACACTTCTGAATATAAATACACTAGCGTTCTATAATTACACCATTAGTTTGTTTGTCTTTTCTTAGCAAGTTCTGGCTAAGTTGTGTTAGCCGCTAACGTCAAATCGCTAGTTAGCTGGCTCCACAAGAGCAAAAGGAGCAGCTGGACCGACAGGAGCAACCAGGGTCAAGCGCTCTGCCCAAGGGCATGTCGACAGATCTCCCACAAAGTCAAATCAGGGTCCCCAACCAGCGACCTATCGGCCCAAGCTCCCAACCGCCAGGCCACCAACCATCCAAGATCAGCCCACAGTTCCGAGAGCTGCCCCCCCTCTCAAAAAAATTAAAATAAAATCATTTAAAAAGAACTCTCCCTCCACTCCCTCCTAACTCTTCTCGAACATCTCATTCCAAAATTATGGGCATTAATATAGAGTTGATCCCCCCTTTGCTGCTATAACAGCCTCCACTCTTCTGGGAAGGCTTTCCACTAGATGTTGGAACATTGCTGCGGGGACTTGCTTCCATTCAGCCACAAGAGCATTAGTGAGGTTGGGCGATTAGGCCTGGCTCGCAGTCGGCATTCCAATTCATCCCAAAGGTGTTCGATGGGTTTGAGGTCAGGGCTCTCTGTGCAGGCCAGTCAAGTTCTTCCACACCGATAGACAAAGCATTTCTGTATGAACCTCGCTTTGTGCACGGGGACATTGTCATGCTGAAAAAGGAAAGGGCCTTCCCCAAAATGTTGCCACAAAGTTGGAAGCACGAGATCGTCTAAAACATCATTGTATGCTGTAGCACTAAGATTTCCCTTCACTGGAACTAAGGGGCCTAGCCCGAATCATGAAAAACACCCCAGACCATTATTCCTCATCCACCAAACTTTACAGTTGGCACTATGCAGTCGTGCAAGTAGAGTTCTCCTGGCATCCACCAAACCCAGATTCGTTCGTCGGACTGCCAGACGGTCAGGCGTGATTAATCGCTCCTGAGAACATGTTTCCACTGCTCCAGAGTCCAATGGCAGCAAGCTTTACACCACTCCAACCAAAGCTTGGCATTGCGCATGGTGATATTAGGCTTGTGTGCGACTGCTCGGCCATGGAAACCCATTTCATGAAGCTCCTGACGAACAGTTCTTGAGCGGACGTTGCTTTCAGCTGCAGTTTGGAAATCGGTAGTGAGTGTTGCAACCGAGGACAGACTATTTTTACGTGCTACAGCACTTAGCGGTCCCGTTCTGTAAGCTTGTGTGGCCTACCACTTCGATGCTGAGCCGTTGTTGATCCTAGACGTTTCCACTTCACAATAACAGCACTTACAATTGACCGGGGCAGCTCGAGCAGGGCAGAAATTTGTCGAACTGACTTGTTGGAAAGGTGGCATCCTATGACGGCGCCACGTTGAAAGTCACTGAGCTCTTCAGTAAGGCCATTCTACTGCCAATGTTTGTCTATGGAGATTGCATAGCTGTGTGCTTGATTTTATTCACCTGTCAGCAACAGGTGTGGCGGAAATAGCCGAATCCACGAATTTGAACGGGTGGCTAAATATATATATAGTGTACCCTCTCCCTTGTTATTGCTAGCTTCAACTGATTCAAACCCATCCTTCTCCCTTAACCAATTACCCAACTCCTTCTGAAAATATTCAACTTTTCCAAGCCAAACTCTATTTTTAGCCTCCTTAAGAGACATGCTTAGCCCTGTAGTACCTACCCTCCATTTCAAACACCGCTGCCATCCCGCATGAATATGTTAGCTACATGAAGTAGCTAAGTGAAAACATTTAATGTGGCCAAAGAATATAGGGTCCCCTAACCAAGACTTTGATTCCTACCCTTCTAACTATAGAATTAGAATAATCATACGTTTTTCCATGATTACAACGGTTTAAACTAAATCGCAAGTCAAATCGCAGTTAACATTTGGTTAAAAATAAGGCCTCGATTTTTTGCCAATATTGTGCAGCCCTACGTGGCAGTGGAAATGATCTCAAATGAGTGCAGGAAATGCAGAAATTGATCAAAATGCAGAAAATTATTTGGGGTTGAAGTTTAATTGAACATTATAAAACCATCAGAATGGAGAGAGACCTGTTAAACTAACTTAGAATGTATGTGTTGCCACCCACTACTCAAAGCAAATATATAACTTTTATTATCCAAAACATAAAATACCATCATTTGAAAAATACTGTGACATGATATTTTGGCCATATTGCCCATCCCTAATTTAAATTTAATGTAAAGTAACCAGGCTTTTTATTCGAAACAGCCCACAACTGGCATCATACATACTAGCTATAAATTGAGGCAGTGATTGTGATCCGTCTGAATTTGTATGTGGCTTGAAATGTGTATGTAGGTTGTCCTTCCTGCAGAGTTGATTGGCCATGGCCATTTCAATTCAGCCTACCTCATGAGTTGAAATCCAACTCATACGTTTGAAAACTAGCCAGAGTTTATGACTAATACATAGATTAAGTTAATTGAATAGATACATCTACTTAAAGTTAGTTGCCCTGGCCACACAGTAAATGCACAACGCCCATTTTCAGTTCAGTTGACTGGGGAGTAGGCAAGAGAGGAATAGCTATACTTCTTGTTACTTTCAATGACAAGCTAAAGACAAACGTTAGATATAGATAGCTAGTTAACCACTAATGGTATCTTGTAAATGTGTGTCATTCATGCCAGAGCTAATGTAAACAACAAATCAGCATACAATTTGTTAGCGTGCTAGCTATGTTTTGCTAGCAAGCAAACTAACGTTCGCGCTACTTAAATTGTAACGTTTGACGTGGCTGGCTAACTAGCTTGCCTTGTACGCTATTACAGCTAGCTAAATAATACTTATCATTATTCTAGTCACAATCATAATTTGTGGCATGATGTCCCATCTAGTGGGCCTTGGCTAGCTAACGGGTTTGTTCCAAATGGCAGTCCATAACCACTCCGTAGTACCGTAGGCTAGCTACCTTGTCTTCGGATTGTTGATATTGGTCGTTTTCAGTCGTTCCGCGGTGCCGTAGCTCTGTCATTTCTGCAACTCGTGTCCCAGCTACTACAGAGGGTGAGTGTATGTGACACAGGGTTGTTACAGTTTACCAGCTAACGTTAGCTTGCTAAACAACAAAATACGACGGTTTCGTTCGACATAAATTATGCTTTCTTGTTAACCCCAGATGATTCACGTCCCTCTCACTGGGTTTCCACTAGATATTACAGCCACAAAGTCCAAATGATATTGTCTATATCGTAACAATTTATGAAAACAAAAATGTGCAGTTTGGTCTTAGTCCAAGGTTAGGTTTAGGCATACTGTTAGCAGTGTGGTTACGTTTAGGTTTAAAATACAAATTTAAGAAGAGCAATTGAGCACCCGATTACTCATCCTGCTGCCCATAGACATGGAATCACTGGTCACTTTAATGTTTACATACTGCTTTACTCATTTCATATGTATATATTGTATTATATTCTACTGTATTTTAGAGAATGCCACTCGGACATTATTTTACTTTTATATTTCTGTGACTTGTTGGATAATACTGCACTGTTGGAGCTAGGAACATAAGCATTTCGCTACACCCGCAATAAAATCGGCTAAATATGTGTATATTTTACCTATTTTATTTTATTTTGCGAAATGGGCGGGGGTTATGACTTTGTGGCTGTTGTAACTAGTGACGACCCTCGGTGTTGAATCGCGACGTTGCTAATGGTCTGAATTGCAATCTGTATCGCAACTTTTTGTAACGTTGGCTTGCAATGGGTACCAAACACTCTTGAAAATCAACTTTCTCTAGCCTAGACATATCAACAGTTAATGTGTTCCATAGTGGTAACTGCTGGTTGTGGTTTTTGGGTTGTGGATTTCATATACAATTATATTTTTTATATATATAAAGTACCAGTCAAAAGTTTGGACACGCCTACTCATTCAAGGGTTTTTCTTTATTTTACTTTTTTCTACATTGTTCTATGAAACTATGAAATAACACATATGGAATCATGTAGTAACCAAAAAAGTGTTCAATCAAAATATATTTTATATTTGAGATTCTTCAAAGTAGCCACCCTTTGCCTTGATGACAGCTTTGCACACGCTTCGCATTCTCTCACCCAGCTTCATAAGGCAGTCACCTGGAATGCATTTCAAATAACAGGTGTGCCTTGTTAAAAGTTAATTTGTGGAATTTCTTTCCTTCTTAACCTTTCAGTGCTACCCATCCTGGATCCGGGATCCTCCTCATCAAAAAAGCTGACTAGCATAGCCTAGCCTAACGGGACAGGGATATCATATAATATAATTTCATGAAATCACAAGTCCAATACAGCAAATGAAAGATAAACATCTTGTGAATCCAGCCATCATTTCCGATTTTTAAAATGTTTTACAGCGAAAACACAATATGTATTTATATTAGCTAACCACAATAGCCAAACACACAACGCCATGTTTTCACCATGTTTCCACCGCATAGGTAGCTTTCACAAAACCCAGAAATAGAGAGAAAATTAATCACTAACCTTGAACAACTTCATCAGATGACAATCTTATAACATCATGTTATACAATACATTTATGTTTTGTTCGAAAATGTGCATATTTGAGGTATAAATCGTAGTTTTACATTGCAGCCACCATCACAAATAGCACCAAAGCAGCCAGAATAATTACAGAGAGCAACGTGAAATACATAAATACTCATCATAAAACATTTATGAAAAATACATGGTGTACAGCAAATGAAAGATAAACATCTTGTGAATCCACCCAATAGTTTTACAGCGAAAACACAATAGCCAAACACACAAAGCCATTTATTCACCGCCAACATAGCTTTCGCAAAACCAGCAATAGAGATAAATTAATCACTAACCTTTGGACAACTTCATCAGATGACAGTCTTATAACATCATGTTATACAATACATTTATGTTTTGTTCGAAAATGTGCATATTTAGAGCTGCAAATCGTGGTTATAATTCACAAAAAATGTCCGGAGATATTTTGGACAGTCACCTAATCTAACCAAAGAACTCATCATAAACTTTACATAAAAATACTTGTTGTATGGCAAATGAAAGATACACTGGTTCTTAATGCAACCGCTGTGTTAGATAAAAATAAAAATAAACTTTACTACAACATACAGCATGCATTACTGTGAGACAGCGCTCACCTATTCTCCGCCGTGTTGGAGCCAACATATTACACAAAAATACGAAATAACATCATAAATATTCTCTTACTTTTGCTGATCTTCCATCAGAATGTTGTGCAAGAAGTCCTATTTCCAGAATAAATCGTTGTTTGGTTTTAGACACTCCGTCGTGAAGGAACTCTCTGAAGCTGGCTTCTCACCATCATCAATTTATTTGTTAATCTACCTACAGTTGAAGTCTGAAGTTTTATTACACTTAGGTTGGAGTCATTAAAACTCATTTTTCAACCACTCCACCGAAAAACGAGTTTTAATGACTCTAACCTAAGTGTATGTAAACTTCCGACTTCAACTGTAGGTAGATTAACAAATAAATTGATGATGGTGAGAAGCCAGCTTCAGAGAGTTCCTTCACGACGGAGTGTGCACTCTCATGGCGGAGACTGGTGCGCTAGATGATCGATGCCAGACGATGCAGTTGGCTTGCTGATATCTCACCCTTATGGTACTTGAAGTGGGCTAAAACTAATGTGAAGTTGAAATGTTTTTGTTTTGCAATTGACAGTTTTGACACCAAGTGGCAGCAAAGGCTGACAAATGTATTGAATGAGGACTGTTTGAGATGCTTTGTGCAGCATGCGTTCATGTGTGTGTAGCAGCGTGCGTGCATTCGTGTGTGTGCCTCTCTCCCCCCAGCAGCACAGAGATGTGGTTCATCCCAGTGGCGTGACAGGGGTATGGAGAAGTATAACTACTTAATGGCCTTCTGCAGAGTCGGAGTGAAGGGAAGGCAGCATTGCAGACAAAACACAAAAGCCAAGTTGTTATGCTTCTCAGGGCGTTTCCCCTCTTTTCTCCTCTCAATATTACATTTTTCATAAGAGAGTACTAAAGGGTCATCAATAGTGGTTTAAAAATTGTAAAGTAGGCTACGAATGAACTACAATTTCTATAAAAACATCAGTGCTCATGTTAAATAGGCCTACTGTGAAGTGATGTTTTTTAAATTCTCTATCAGTTCTTTGAATTACTTCCTTTGATTCTTGCATAAATCCATTGAGAGCCCTCTCACCACAGTAGCCCATGCTGGAGCACAGCACATAGATTTATGACCCATCAAAACCCCTGTAGTGCTGGAAGAGATAAATCAATCTATGGAAATTAATGCATGCAGCACTTTTCTTCCGTCAATCACTCCCTCGAGGTGATCTATAAGCTACATATCCATTCTCTGTCTACCCTACGATCATTGTGATTCCACATTCCCTGACAGTATCAGATCCATGGCGTTTTGAGGGTGCTGCACATACTGTATCTTGTTATTGGGTGAATGTATCTAAGACATATTAGGGAGAGAGTTGTAAAGATCCATACATTTCTCGGTTCATAACTGTTGAATAACTTTTTTCCTAAAAATGGTAACTGTTTGTTTACTGTATTATTTTTTTTAAACACAAAGCAATCTAAAAACCAATTTCACATGGTTACATTTTATACTTGTACTGCAGTGTTGTGTCTGTGTTCTGTGGTATGTGGCGGTACTTCACCAGGTTCCGGCACCCGACTTTGCACAGTCATGCTATATTGCGTATGCATGAGGCAGGGTGCCCCCCTGCCCCGCTCGGTGGTGTGGTATCTTGCTGTACTGTATGTCAGAGTGGCAGAATTTGGCTGGGGCTCCTCGGGGCTCTGGGACATCTGCAATGCAGAAGTCTATTTATAGCTGTGGAGAAAGGATGCCAGAGAAATGGAAAGAGAGAGAGGGAGGTGAGAGAGAGAGAGACAGACAGAGAGAGGGGGGGAGCGAGAGAGTGGGAGAAAGGCTGAGAAGAGGGTGTGAAAGGGGAGCTGCTGAATGGTGGATGAATTAAAACTTCTTGTACAGAAAAAGCAGGATGAGACAGATGTAGAGAAAGGGGAGAGATAGTGAGTATCAATGACAAAGAATAATTGAGTAATTGTACCCTCAATTTGACAATTTCCTTTTTTTCTGAATCAGCAATATGTTGCTATTGACAACTGAATAAATCCCTAGGACCCTTTGAGAAGCCAAAACACAGCACTGATCATCGGATAAAACTGCCGTGAGGCCCAGACTGAAAGACTGTGATAACTTGGTAACTTTGCCTAGATACAATCAGCTTCCTCTGCCACATGTGCTAATAAATTACGTAATACTTATCCTTATCACAAAGGAATATTTTCTCTGATTAGCAAGATGTCTGGGTACACTCATTATCTTAATGTCATGTATACATACATAACAGTAATAGTAGTCTATGTTATATAATTAGGTTACTGACCCTTTCCCAAACACTCAGTTGACCGTACTGGAGATAAAGGGATAAGCAGTGGCAAGGTCAGAGAACTGTCTACCTGCCAGTAACCATCTTCTAATTCAGTTTCTAGTGGAAATGTAATTATTGGGCCATCAACATGGATAGAGGGAGGTGGTTGCTGATTGCTGAGGCCAAGATTTACGACCTTATCGCAGCAGGTCTCGGGAGTGCACTGAGAAAAAGGTGCAGTTCAATTATGTCTGCATCTCCAGAACAACAAATCTGCCGACGGCATATCTCCCCGCATCGTGCCGAACCGCAAGGCCGCCAAACAAATCAAGGACGGCTACACCACGGCACAGCCACACACCGCAGAAAGGGATTGATCACATTCCTCTATTTTCAATAAATCTGTCTAGATACTATGCTCTGTCTTGCTGTGTGTGTGTGTGTGTGTGTGTGTGTGTGTGTGTGTGTGTGTGTGTGTGTGTGTGTGTGTGTCTGTCTGTCTGTCTGTCTGTCTGTCTGTCTGTCTGTCTGTCTGTCTGTCTGTCTGTCTGTCTGTCTGTCTGTCTGTCTGTCTGTCTGTCTGTCTGTCTGTCTGTCTGTCTGTCTGTCTGTCTGTCTGTCTGTCTGTCTGTCTGTCTGTCTGTCTGTCTGTCTGTCTGTCTGTCTGTCTGTCTGTCTGTCTGTCTGTCTGTCTGTCTGTCTGTCTGTCTGTCTGTCTGTCTGTCTGTCTGTCTGTCTGTCTGTCTGTCTGTCTGTCTGTCTGTCTGTCTGTCTGTCTGTCTGTCTGTCTGTCTGTCTGTCTGTCTGTCTGTCTGTCTGTCTGTCTGTCTGTCTGTCTGTCTGTCTGTCTGTCTGTCTGTCTGTCTGTCTGTCTGTCTGTCTGTCTGTCTGTCTGTCTGTCTGTCTGTCTGTCTGTCTGTCTGTCTGTCTGTCTGTCTGTCTGTCTGTCTGTCTGTCTGTCTGTCTGTCTGTCTGTCTGTCTGTCTGTCTGTGTGTGTGTGTGTCTGTCTGTCTGTCTGTCTGTCTGTCTGTCTGTCTGTCTGTCTGTCTGTCTGTCTGTCTGTCTGTCTGTCTGTCTGTCTGTCTGTCGTGTGCTGTCTGTCTGTCTGTCTGTCTGTCTGTCTGTCTGTCTGTCTGTCTGTCTGTCTGTCTGTCTGTCTGTCGTGTCTGTCTGTCTGTCTGTCTGTCTGTCTGTCTGTCTGTCTGTCTGTCTGTCTGTCTGTCTGTCTGTCTGTCTGTCTGTCTGTCTGTCTGTCTGTCTGTCTGTCTGTCTGTCTGTCTGTCTGTCTGTCTGTCTGTCTGTCTGTCTGTCTGTCTGTCTGTCTGTCTGTCTGTCTGTCTGTCTGTCTGTCTGTCTGTCTGTCTGTCTGTCTGTCTGTCTGTCTGTCTGTCTGTCTGTCTGTCTGTCTGTCTGTCTGTCTGTCTGTCTGTCTGTCTGTCTGTCTGTCTGTCTGTCTGTCTGTCTGTCTGTCTGTCTGTCTGTCTGTCTGTCTGTCTGTCTGTCTGTCTGTCTGTCTGTCTGTCTGTCTGTCTGTCTGTCTGTCTGTCTGTCTGTCTGTCTGTCTGTCTGTCTGTCTGTCTGTCTGTCTGTCTGTGTCTTCTTCCATTGCAATCCTCCTGCAGAGTGATACATCCCTGGACTTTTCTCATTCACCCCACCGGCCCTGCCAACCCATAACTCTTTCCATGGCACGCAGATGACAGTGAATCAGTCATTCTGTGCCTTGGCTTGCATACCGACACAAAGGTTGAGGTTCACATGGCCACACATGCACTGTATACACACACACACACACACACACAGAAGTTTTTAAGTACATTTTGACTGTCGCTGCCAGTGTCTTCCCATAATCTCAAAGTGTAGAGGTTCATATGATACCAAGGTCTTACATATCCTCTTGCAGGCTTTGTCTTGTTTTCTGTGTTTCATTGATCTGTCCTTAGTGCTGATGATGACCTTTTGTCAATGTGCTGATACCTTTTTGTCCACACAGTATTACTGAGTGGCTGTGCAGATAGTAAAGATCCCCACTAAGATAAGGTGCTTGCTTCTGACAGCAGTGCTGGTGGCCACTCTGCTACTGTCATCCATCTTACCTTCTCCTTCTCTCATCCTTTACCTTTGAAGCAGGCAGGAGAGAGAGGGAGCTGATATGGGGAGATCTAGCCTGCAATCCAAATGTCACCCTATTCCATGTGGGCCCTGGTCAAAATTTGTGTACTAAATAGGGAATAGGGTGTAATTTGGGACGCAACCCTCCAACTCATCTAGAGGTCTAACTGACTTCATACATCACTTTCAGTCTGGTGGAGCAGTTCGTAAAACTTTTCTCCAACAAACTAGACTAAAGTAAAGCATAATGTCTACTTCACATGATCATAACCTGTCAGTCAGTGATAGGACATAACTTTGATGTGTTATTATGTGGTATAGTCATTGCCAGTTGGCTAACCCAAATTGTTATGTCATATCAAATATATGATCATTTATGGTTTATTATAGGTTTGCCTATTCCTCTTAGGTCAGTGAGTTATTGAATAATGGCATTAGTTGGTAGTGGCATGACTGACAATAATATATGCTATGTCATGCTAATGGGTCAACATAGTATGATGGACAGGCAGTTTGAATAAAGTCCATTTATTGATTTGTTCCCTTTGTGGACTATTATTTATCTCTTTGACCATGTCCATTAGTGTAGTAATGATTTGATATCACGGTTTGTTTTTCCATTTAAATCTAGAAACCTTAGTTGCTACATCCATTTTTTAAAACTTTAAATGAATGATTCTTGAAGAATATAACTTATAAATGCCTCATGAGCTTATTAGTTCCACTGTCGTACCCACCAGACCCCAAACTTGTTTTATTCCAATGTTTGTAATCAAAGTAAACGTAAACACACACTATATAACCACAAAACATGGTTAAAACTATAATGTTGATATCATGACGGTCAGTCCTTGTATCCATAGCTCTGTCTATGAATTTGAAAGTGATTATATTTCTCTCGGCCCATCCCTCAGCATTTTTACTAAAACTGAGGCGGGTGATCACTTTGTTAGTGTTCCAATTAAGTATTCTATCTTTAACATTTGTATTGTGTACTCTATGCATTTTCAATGCAAAATGCTTCAAATATTATAGCATTGTTTTTCGGTTTGTTCTTCTCCCTCTAAACCTGCGCCCAGTCATAAAATGTAGCTTATGTCAAATGGTTTTGATGATATGATATTATTGAAGACACTGCCGATGGTTGTAAGGGTTTGGTTAATAAATGGCTTTATTTGGCTTTGGGAGGAATACCACTGCATGAGATAGCAGCACATACAGTCACAGTAGTATAGCAGAATGAACGCTCAACGCTCCTGAACCACCTCGGAAACATGTGAAATGCAAGTGAAAACGATTTTTATTGTTTTGATCATGGTTAAGGCAATTTCTTTTTTTTACACTCAACAAGCGAAATCTATCCCATGCCCAGTTTTAATGCTCCAAGAATCAGGCCATGCAGTCAATGCTTGTCGATTGATTCATTTCTCAAGGAAAGGAAAAAATAGTGAAATCTAGAACAGTTAAGGAAGGCCTTCCACAGTGTGCGGCAGTCTCAAAAAAGAACATTTAACATTCTGTCAAGCTATACATTTGTCCACGGTAAGTTTACAAAAATGTTGGAGAGGACAGGTAATTTTACTGCTGTATAGGATTCTAAAGTACATTGGCCGAATTCTTACAAAAAATTCCCTGTGCTCTCTATCCATTTGTATTTTTCCATTTATTATTCTTTCCCTGAACACACTTCCTGCAACACTATTCATTTTATCACTGTACATCATACATGTCTCTGTCTTTAACATTTACACCTATTCTTTAAGCCTTACATACCAACCCACACGGTCACTGTACCCTGACCCACAGATGGATAGCTTGGCACCAGTCATATCAGAGCTAACTTACAATATGTTATTATGGTCCCTCTCCTGCAGCTAGGACATGTCTGCCTGGGGTATACATACTGTTGCTGTCCATCTCAGACTGCAGTGGTGGTGGTGGTGGTAGGGGGGTATATTGTGATAATAGCCCTTATCTGTGGCTCCGCACCATGTGACCAATCATGACCCCAGTGGCGTCTTGACCGGCTGCCAACTGGTCCTGCAGTCAGAGTGAAGGGCTGTCTGTCACTCACTGTCACCCCCAGCTGTCCTGTTAGAGCAGCCACGGGCCTCTTCACTGTCTGGAACAGAGCACACTGCTAAAAGGACCCACAGGCTGTGTCTCAAATGGCATCCTATTCCCTATGTAATGCATTACTTTTGGCCAGCGCCGTATGGGCCATGATCAAAAGTAGTGCACAATATAGGGAATAGGGTGCCATTTGGGATGCAAACAACACACACTCCCCCAGTCAAACAACCCACCAGCCAGAACATCACAGGGTACAGAACACTAGAAGACTGAAGATATTAAACAAACAAGACTCTGTGGGAAAGGAAGGGCCTAGGAAAGACATTTACCTCAGGTTTGGAGTCAGTTATCTTACTTGGAGGGCAGGGCAAGGCAGGGCAGGGCAGGGCATATCCATTCAGTGACAAATGAATCAATCAAGAGGGGGTATTTCTACATCAAATATAAGGGTATAATGTGATAAATAGTAGCATTTTAAAACTCTAAATTTTTCATTCCTGAAAGGTGCCCTTCTGAAAACAGAAGAATCACTGCACAATGCACTTATCGCCTACCTTTGAAAATAGAAACCTCCCAAATAAAAGTTATGATGTTGTCATTTCGCTGAGCTCTGACCGTCGCAGTGACAGACAGAGGGGGGAAGGTGAGTGGTGAAATGTTTAGTTTTCTGGCGATGAAAAGAAAGTGGGTCAATGGACTGAACATTCTATATATTTCACATGTGAATGAAAAAAAGAGGAGTGAGGAGCATTCAGTGTGCCAGTTTGTGTCTGCAGCTCAAAATACATTATTGCACCTACGGGAATTATCTGGATTTCTGTGTCCCCAATATTATACACTAACATTCATGAAAAGGTTTACGAAGCATTTTCCACAATGAATTTCCCTAGACATTTCCAACTTTTCTTTGTCGAAATCAAAAAGCACCTTTTAAAAGTTGGACTGGTAAAAGTTGATAAAGTTGTATGCTCCAGACCTCTGTGCATATAGTAGTCTGTGTGCTACTACCAGGATCCTATTAATACTTTCAAGATTGCAACTGCTCTTCACCACATTTCATATCATTAATGGCACATAAAGAAAGGACGTTACTGGGCAATATTATTCCTGACCTCTTAATATGACATCATACTTGCTTTAAGGCATTCTCTTACTGACTGACTGACTGACTGACTGGCTTACTACCGTAATGTTGAGCACCTTCTCTCTGCTCTCTGTTCTGTGATAACCATCATCTATGGTGTAAAACCGTGACATAGGATCCCGAGCACCCTATTCAGGAAATGTAGCTACAGGTTTATCTTCTGTCAGGGTAATACACCAACGGTATGTTCCTCTCTGTGATGTGTCTTTCTGTTTTCCACCACACAGCTGATTGTTGAGACCCAGAGAAACAGAGGAGAAGGTATGTGTGTGTGAGGCATCTGGCGTGAGTACGGTAAGTGTGTGTCTGTGTGTCTGTGTGTTTGTGTGTGTGTCCTTGTGAAACAGAGATGAGGTGATGGGGAAGGGATAAGATCCATATGAGTGAATGAGTGGATTGTAGTAGTGCGAAAGGCATTGATGATCGATGACACAAGCAGTTTAGCTCTTGGTGCTCTTGCTGGGAGCACTTCCCTTCTCTCCCTTCTTCTCATCCTTCTCATCCTTGCCATTCTTCTCATCTTTCTTCTTCTGACCTTCCTCCTCCTCTTCCTCATCTTCCTCCTCATCACCGTTTCCATTCTCCTCTGCATTCTCATCTCCCTCCTCTCCTTCCTCTCCTTCCTCCTCATTCTCCTCTTCCTCTTCCTCCTTCTCTTCCTCATCCTCCTCCTCCTCTGGTTCCTCAGGCTTGGCTCCCCTCATCCTGTAGGGGGCGGAGGAACCCAGGGCGTAGGAGCGGCCGGACGAATAGGAGAAGCCAGAGTAGCCTGACTGCAGGATATTTCCGCCCACTGTACTCAGACGGCACTCTTCACCTTCCAGCAGCTTCCTGAAGAGGGGATGGAGATGGAGACATAGAGAGGTTGAGGAAGAGAGTCAGTTTACACATGTGTCAAATTCCACTGGTGTGCTGACTAAGTATTCAAAAAAATGTAAAGGGGGAAAAGATGTTCATAAATCTTTCCAAGACACACTGTGGTGTATCAACATTGTGCTGACTGCTGAGCTGACTGAACTACTGACTAAATCAGAGAAAGACGGAGTCAGTTTACAAATGTACCAAACTCCAACCATTCATAATTGTCAAAGCAGTCATGTGAATGTTGTCAGTCACTCTGCTGACTTGGAATTCAAATGTGAAAAAGGTATACAGGAAAGGCACTGTGGTTTGGATCAATGATATGCTGCTGATTTAACATTATCAAACATAACTCTTAGACTCAGATCAAGTGATGACTGACCTGTAAGCAGCGATCTCAATGTCCAGGGCCATTTTGACGTTCAACAGGTCCTGGTACTCACGCAAATGACGGGACATCTCACCCTTGGTGCTTCGGAGAGCAGACTCAAGCTGCTGGATGGTCTCCTGCAGGCAGATTAACATCAGGATCTATTACTAATGATAAAGACCTCACTATTCTACCTCACAATGTGCATGACCGAATACCTTTTTACATGTGTTGTGCTACAGTGCAATTACAATGCCATCACACATACCATCTGTGATATGCACCTGATACTTAGGAGGACATCATTCTATAGAATCGACAGGGTTCTAGCCTGTACTGTAGCAATTACTGTGGTATACTAAAATAGTCACCCTGTCCTACTCCACGTACCTGCATCTCTCCCATCTCGTTGCTGTGGCGGTCTTCCATCTCAGCCATCTGCCTCTCCAGGGCCTCATTGTGGCCCCTGAGGGCCTCGATCTCCAGGGTACGGGCCTGCACCTGCCTGCGGTACTCATTTAGCTCCTCCCTGCTATGCTTAACCTGATCCTGGTTGCGGGCGGCCGCCTCATTCACACTGGCAAACTTGGAGCGGTACCACTCCTCCGCCTGGTTCTGGTTCTTGGCTGACAGGACCTCGTACTGGGCACGGATGTCCTTCAGGGCCACGGCCAGGTCGGGTTTACCCTCCCTCATGTCCATCTCCACTGACACCTGGGACCAGGTAGACACAGAGGGACAGAGGGGTAAGTTAAAGGGTTGGGAATGATTACCAGGTGTTAGCACAGGGGAAAATAATGCTTCACTGGCTAAATAGATACATCTCTAAGTTGTAGTGGAGATTTGAATATGAGAATGTTTGCTTTATTATTCGTTATTATATTATTATTTTTGCAAAAATCCAAATGTAAATGTGAAATATCATAATAAATCAAAACCAAAAATGTTGCAACATCCAGTTTTTCTAAAAGAAATTGTTGTCCTTTAACCAAAATATAGGTAAAAGTTTTGATAATCACTATTGAAAATGTGAAATCTTTGTCAAAGAACACAAACCATTATGTGCTTGCAGTAGACACCTGGGAGCTATGAGCCTTGGGCTAATGTGACTTTTACAGTCACGTTTACCCTTACCTACCTACCTACCTACCTACCTACCTACCTACCTACCTACCTGTTCATATTACCTCAATTACCTCACCTACCTTGTATCACTGCACATTGACTTGGTACCAGTACTCTCCTTGTATATAGCCTCGTTACTGTTATTTTATTGTGTCACTATTTCCTTTTTTATTGTATTTTTTACTTGCTAATCTTTTCTTCCTTTTTAACTCTGCATTGTTGCGAAAGGGCTCGTAAGGAAGCATTTCACAGTAAAATCTACACCTGTTGTATTCAGCGCATGTGACAAATAAAATTTGATTTGATTTGAATACATTTTAATTGATTATCTATCCAGTGAAGTAGAATGCCGAGGGCTGATGTATCGAGCACTGAGTCAGGGCTCTGTGCATCACTATGGGTGGTGCTGTCAATCACTTATCGCTTACATGGCAATTATACTGTATGTCCTGCATGCCAAAAGAATAGCCCCATAGAGGAAACAAACGATTAATGCTCTTTCCAATGATGAAGATTCTATGCTGCATTGATTGACATGAAATTGTAATTCATACTTTTTTGTTTTGTTTTAAGTCTTTAGAGTACTATCACCTCATCCAATGATGCATCCAAAATGCCACTGACTTCTGGGACACTGTATAAAGCTACAATAATGCTGTTTAACTGTGACCTTGATTAATGATTATATTATTCCAACTAATCTTGTGTGGGACAACATGAATCAACACCATGTTGACAACATCTATGCTATGTGGCAGTAGTAACCTATAGAAAAAAAAGTAATTTTTCCCAATCCTGTCAAATGAATTGACAAAGTGTGATAGTTGATCATCATGAGATTGTCGAGGTAAAATGCAACAAGGGCATGCACTGATCTATCTGTATTGAGTTTTCTGATGTTCTGAATTGACCCTGCCCCATCCCGTATCCCCCCCCTGCGTGATGGGACGACCACACCTAGATATTGCGCTACTATTTCTCTGCATCATCAGTGGCAGCGCCAGCACTGCTATCAACCCCAATGCTCCCGCTCTCTCCCTCCCCCTCTCGATCTCTCTCCCTTTCCCTCTCTCTTTTTTTAGCACACTCTCTGGCGCTAGACACTGTATATCACTTTCTCAGTATGCAGACTACATTTTCAGTAGCCATTTCAATGATCTTTTATAGTTACACAACTTCCCTCATAGTTTCTATAGTTAGTGTCCTATGCCAGTGCTGGGTTTGTGGCACTGCATATTAATTGGCAGACAGGGAAGGGAGTACTGCATGGTGCTGTTTTACACAGAACCGCAGTGCCGTACATTTTACTGCCACTAATCGCAGTGCGCAATGTTCACTGGCTTCAGCACCAAGGACAGAGCATGTGCTGTGGCTGAACAAAGGCTGCGTTTACACAGGCAGCCCAATTCTGATATTTTTTTCCAGTAATTGGTCTTTTGACCAATCACATCAGATATTTTCACATCAGAGCTTTATCAGAGCTGATCTGATTGTTCAAAAGGCTAATTAGAAAAACAATTGTCAGAATTGGGTTGCCAGTGTAAATGCAGCCTTATTTGACTTAGTGAATGTGGATCCACAGTGTGAATGATAAGATAGCCACACGCTATGAACATTATTAGGTATTTGGCCATGGCTATCACCATGTCACATAAAAGTTATCAGCAATTCATAGGCTACATAGCCTAACTTTTCCCTTGGTGTATATTTGGTGTGATATGTGCGGAGATGGGGAGATGTGGGTGACATCTGATGGGGGGTCATGAGGGGTGATGTAATGTCCGCACCTGTGAGGCTTGCAGGGAAGCCTGCAGCTCCTGCAGCTCCTCCTCGTGCACTTTCCTGAGGAAGGCGATCTCATCCAGCAGCGACTCGACTTTCTTCTCCAGCTCGAGCCGGGACATCGTGGCATCATCCACGTCCTTGCGGTAGCTTATCAGGGTGCCCTCCGCCTCCTCGCGGAGCCTCGTCTCCTCGTCCAGCTTCTGCTTAACGCGGTCCAGCGTCTCGTTCATCTGCACGCAGTCCAGGTGCATCTGGCTCTTCTCGTGCGTCAGTTCCTCGACGCGGGCCCTCAGCTCGCGGATCTCTTGCTCGTACAGGTCGTGCAGTCTGGAGGGCTCAGTGTGGCGCTGGCGCAGCATGGTCACCTCGGCTTCCAGCACCTTGTTCTGCTGTTCCAAGTTGTGGACCTTCTCGATGAAGGAGACGAAGCGGTCGTTCAGGCCCTGGAGCTGCTCCTTCTCGTTGGTGCGGATGATTTTCATCTCGTTGGTGACGGCCGTGGACTGGTTCAGGTCCATAGAGTCGGACATGGAGGAGTGGAAGTTGCGCCCGGCGCCCACCTTGCGGTAGCCGGAGGATGTGAGCATGGATGGGGAGCCATAGTTGCGGTGTGCGCTGCTGGAGCGGAATCCGCTGGACAGGCGAGAGGGGCTGCTGCCTACGGTCATGCGGCCGGAGTTCCGGGGCGCTTCCCCGAAGATCTTCCGATAGGAACTGCTGGAGTAGACATCGCCGGAGTAGCTCATGTTTGCAGTTGGAGAAGTGGAATGCTAGGTATACCTTTGTTGCTTGCGAAGTCCTTTTGTGAGATTGTGTGTGGAGTGTGGGAGTGTGGGTGGGAGAGAGAAAGAGAGACGCAATTGATGTCTGGCCAAGACAGGTGCTTTTATAGTGATGGAGCTCCAGCATCATTTGACGCACGGGCGGCAGTAGAGACAGGGAAACCTGCAAGCTCCTGCAAAAAGAGATATTCTCAGGGGAACACGAATTCACTCATGCTGCTCCTCGCCTTGTATTTTGGCAACTCATTCTTTTCTTGAATAAAATGTAATCCGTACTGTACAGATAAGACAAGATAGACCTATGGTCAAGGAAAGCACATCAAACCACGACTTATATAGGGGACGAATAAATAGTAAATAATAATGAGGCCAATAAATAAGAATACTAACAACAATAGTAGGCCTACTAATATCCTAATGATAATGATGATATATAGTGATAGAAGTAAAACACGACTTCACTATTATATGCTGATATTGAGGCCAACATGGCACAGAATTTGCCTAATTAACACATCCTAGTCTATTTTTATGTCGTTTTGTGAAACTAGGCACATGTGTAGGTTATCCCATCCCACTAAACAATGTCATTGCAGTTTTGCACTGCTGTTGCAACAGTTCAGGCAGCATGGGATCGGTGCATGTGAAGTGTGGGCCAAGAGTCAGGAGTGACTAAACGATATTGCTGTATTGCAGTCTGGAGCCATGCACCCTTCACGCCCAACCACCGCAGTGTCTGAGTACAGGCAGGATGAGGCACAGCGACACAAAGGCCTATTTACATGACCCCACATGCGCACGTCTCACATAACATCAGTGCATGTCGCTTACTAGCCTAACACCTATACACAAGTTTAGCCTTCATTGAAAACATAAGCCTGTGAAATGGGCCCAGCATACATTTCTCAGCATCCCAGACCGCTTTGGGGTGATGATTCAGCATATTCGAGAAGGTTATTGGTGGAGCTGCGCTGTCTTCTCCTCTCGCCTCGCGCAGCTGGAGCTGGCCTTGGTCCTGATCCAGGACACCGACCACGCCCCTATGGAGGACACCCACGCGCGCTGCTGCGCCCAGAGCTGTCAGGGGACTGCAGCTTTTCTACGGTTCGATCAGCACTTCTAAACACCAGTGTAGATGTAGATCAGAACAAGCATCGTAATGCTCTGTACACAGCCACAGTCTAGCCTATAATTGTAATTTGATCAGGCACCAAGCCTTGCAGTCGTATTTTTGTCTACTCGAGGAAAAGTCTCATCATGATTTGAGACCATTTGGACTCGTGTACAGCCGTGGTAGCCAAATGTACATTACAAGCTCACCTCAGAAAACAGCTAGACCTATAGCTATATTACCCCATATAGTAAACATTCAACACATTTTGAATATGCATTCACAATCACTTTTGCATTAGAAAGTATTCAGAAATATATTTACATTTCACACGTTCTAAACTAGTTGTTTAGTCAGTTTTACTGTTGATGGGTCAGCCTTGCCCTTGAAGATTCATGCGATATTGATCTCTTGATCTAGTCCTATATACTTTTCTAAGATTGCAGCAGATAGTAATTTGGGGTATGTCTGACCAGGGGCATGTCATGATGGTCAAGGTATTCCCTAATTACATTTTATCCATGTCACTGAGGCTTTACATATGTTTAAAGTTTTATTGTCACGTGCACAGGATACAGCAGGTGTAAACAGTGGCAACCCGTCATTCAAGGCAGGTGGGGCAGGCTTGCCTGTCTTGTCAGTTATTTTGGCATTAATACGTGTCACATATCAGTTTGCAAACAATGTAAATAAAATATATATCATTAAGTTAATAAAGCTGCATACAAATATGATCTCTTTTTTGTTTTCTTGGGTAAGGCAGCTCCAAAATGCAGGTGTTTCAGCCTAGCTCAGTGCTTTCTGTGGTGGTGGGGCAAGCCAGCAGAAAATACGGAGCTTTGTGCCGTGATTGGCTCAGTGTTCTGTCCCTCATGGGGGACACTATGTCACCGCCAAGTCTAAGGGTAGAGCTAGATAATTCTAGCCCCTTGGGTGCTGCCATAGAGTTACATTAGAAGTGCCCATCCAAGAAGGCTCAAGGTCATTGGCCACAGATAAAATGACGTCAAATCACATTATATGTACAGTAGCTTTGACTGGACTGATCATGTCAACATCATACTTTCAAAATCTTAGCTAGCAGTGATCATCATCAATCAAGTCGACAATCTACTGGCAAATCCGTTTTAATCCTTGTCATAGGAAGAGAAATAATGAATAGAAATTAAGATAAAATGTATCGGTGCTCATCGGCCATTGGACATAAACATTACACAACAAGTTGGAAATCGCAAATACAACAATGAGTGGTTTGGGAAATACGTTTTGAACGGTCATCAAACTCGGAATTGTAAATCCGGCCTCTTTCTAGAGCAGATCAATGACATCATCATGATTCAATCTAGTTTTTTGTGAGTTCTCAGTTGTTTTGAAAGCTCCATAAATCCAGAGAATGCCAGACTTTGATGACAAAATTTGCCTACCTTTTGCCTGCCGTGCCACCTTCCTGTTCAAGTGAGCACAGCACAACAAGGTGAGTCCAAAAATGTATTGTATGCTGCTGCATAAACGATGTAATATGCCAGAGAGATATGTATACTGTAGCTAAGAAAGTAATACTAAGTGTATGTTGTGTAGTAAGATGTTAGTAGGCCATGTGCCTCACCCTGATAATTTGGTCTATTTACCCCTCTTAATTTCGCCTACTGTTCTGACTTGGTGGTGCACATGTAGCCTATGACCTGTTTTAGAGAAATGTAATCATAGAATATTGTAAGAGCTTTCATTGTCTGCTTATATGCCCCATTTATGTATACTACAGTTCTGACTTGGTGTACAGGGAGAACACTGTAAGAAAGGCCCATGTTCTGAATTCTGTCGCTGTACATTTTAAAAGTGCTAAACAAATTGTTATATTGACCACGTCCGTCCTAGCTCGCTCATTAATGTCTTAATCAAAATTACGTATTGCCTCTTATCCGCTTCCGTCCCCTTATGCCATAGTTTGTACATCTCAATTGTCATTAGAAACCACATTTGTTTAAGCAAGTCAGCCATATCAGATGTTTTTTTAAAAGGCAGTAAATGAGGCTGCATGAACAGTTTCACTGCCAGACAAAGCCCCGTTGGTAGCCAGGTGTAGCAGTGGTAAGATGCTGGGACTGCTTTTGGGACAGCTTTATGTAGGCCCTAACAGTTTGGGCACCGTTTCTCACCATTATAGTGCAATTACTGTATTGTTTAGTGTTGTGTTGTGTTATGTAGTGGCTTTGCTGGCATGCATCCCACATTTATTTATTTTTTAAATTCCCCACCAAGATTTATTTACATGCTAAAATTGCCACTGGGTGTAAAACAGCACAGTGAAATGCTTAACTTGCAAGCCACAAAAGGAACCACAAATTGAAATTGCAGCAGCAAAGTGTAATCACGGTTATTATCTGAACAGAAAATAAAATACCATTGAAAAAAGTGAAAAATATTTACACTATAGATGCTTTGTTTACCATGATGTAATACATTAATGGTAAAGTAAGTTAATGCCATTAATTTCCCAGATTCCCATTTTAACCACAAGGGGGCAGAACAGTCTCAGTAATGTCCAACATCTCCACTTTGCTTTGAGAGATACAGGCCAAGTAAACAATGTGCTAACCTTCTCATCTATAGTTCTACACTGATCCAAAACCATCAGCAGCCAGACAGGGTTTCTTTCCTGAGATCTTCATGAGAAAACAATATTGTCTTTTGCATAATCATAGCCTACACCTCTATCCAAAACACCTCATCATTAGTGTGTGAGACATACACACATCCCACAAACCCTTACCTATAGACACCCTGCAGCACTTCACCTGCAAGCTCAGGCCAGCCATATCCAGCAGCTCCAACAGCAGGCAAAAACAAAAGGCCCATTGAGACACGAGAGACAGGAGATGCCTGGGAGTGACTCAGCAGGAAAATTACAGGTATAGGTGTCATCTCTTTCTAGGCCAATGCTGGTATCATACGGCCTCCTTTTCCCCTTCTCCAGTTCAGCAAGTTGCTGAACCTCTAAATGGAACTTTGTTGTACTGAAAGAGAGATACTGAAAACAACTCACTGCTGTGAATGTGTAGAGGATTTTTCCTTTCTTCATTAGATCTATTGAGAAATGACATTTTTGATACATTCACTTTGCTGTCTGCATCAGTTAATTTTCTGTTGGGATAAATGCCTTCTTTGTATGAAAAGCTGTACTACTTTGAGAGAAATTTCCTGCGCTACTGATCTATGTCTATAGGATACCATTGTCATGACGTTGGCCTGTGGGTAAGGTTTATGACCCCCCCATAAATACCTTTCTCCCTTCCCTCTCTCTCTGACTCTACTGAAGGACTCTTGAATAGCCTTTGTTAAACATAGAGAGTCTGGGAACATCAAACAAGTGGGGGGAAAGGAACCATATTTCGGTAATAGAACCAGTTGAAAATATGCGTTGGTACTTAATAATGAATATGATGTCAGTTCGGTTGTCATCTGAGACATTATGACTGATGACAGGATGACATAAACTGTATCTGGGAAAGTCTACACATTATAGTTATCAGATTCACATGGAATTGTTGTGCAATTTAAATGAAACTATTTGTGAAAAGATTAAATGTAATTTTAACTTCCAAATGAGAGATTTGGGTTTTCATAAAGTTAGAGCTCTGCTCAATCAGTGGCCCGCCCCGTGAAGAGACATGGGTTATAAATTATGAAACACACCCTTCTCTCCCTCCACTATATAAGCCCTTGACGAGAATGTAACTATCTATTCCGAGGACGATAGGACGATGGTCCATAAGTTGAAAAGGACTAACATGTCAACTACAGAACTAAGCCAACCTCAGCGTGAGCTTTGGTTGTGAATGGTATAAACTTTGAACACTTATTCACTAAAGAAGTGAGACATCCTAGCCGTTGAGTTAGCAACAGCAGCTGTAAACGTGGGCTAGGAAAGGACGGACGACGTATCCAGTCTAACACACAACGACGATACTACAACGTATCCAATTTACCACCAGTGACATTCTTCCGAGGACAGGAAGATCTCTGTTGGCCAACACGGCCAGCATCTACGACCAAACTACCGAAGAGCAGCTCAGAGTAAATATTTATTGCATTTTCCTTTTCCAAATGGGCGGTAATTTAGAATGCATAAGATACTATATTTACGATAGCACAGCTTCTCCCTTTGTTCCTCAGTCTTCCCGCTCTTTCACTCAAACACAACCCCCTTTTCTTTGTGTAACCAGCTGTCATATCTGTTCCGTCCGCTAGAGACGTTTTCCTTTATGACATAATTTGTAATCAAGGTATGATTCATTCTGTGTATATGTCATTCTGTGTGATTAGTTAGGTATTTAGTAAATAAATAATTAAACCCAATTTTGTATTGCTGATTCAACTTGTTAGCCAGGATTCGTGAAGATAACCAAGAATTCTACGATGTTCAGATGAGACTGAAATAAGGTGACGATTAATATTGACTGCTATTGATATAAAATATTACTAGGTCTTTAAGAGTTTATTCGGAAGATAACAGCTCTATAAACACTCTTTCGTGGTGCCCCGACTTTCTAGTTAATTACATTTACATGATTAGCTCAATCAGGTAATATTAATTACAGAGAAAGGATTTTATAGAATAGCATGTCATATCACTTAATCCGGCATAGCCAAAGACACGACACCATGCTTAGGCTCTAACTCAAAGGGCTTGTTTGAAACATCCCTATCCCAGGTGCTTTGATTTGCCAGGTGCATATGATGCAGTAGCTGTACCCGGACCAACTGTCTGTTGCTGGCCAGTATCCATTCTGTTCATAGTTTTTTCTTCCTGTGTCCCTCTGGTCCCTTGAGACCCTCCTCCTCCTCATGCAGACTATCAGCTCCATCTGTCAACAAGCCCACTCACAGTACGGCTCCTACCTTAGCTCCATTTTGTCTCAGTCGGGGGATGGGATGATCAGTCACATCCCATCTCTCTTAACAGATCCATTATACAGTATTCTACTACACGTAATCACTATGAGACAGAATTCTGTATTTTGTGCTGTAAATTAGGCAATTTATCTTACAGAGAGAATACTTAAAACACAGCTTCAGTTAGTGTTTCATATGCCCGTTTTTATGTTTTAATCAGAGTGTGACTGTTGTGAATGTGAGTCTCTAAACATTTAGGTAGAATATCAATAGCAAGCATGTGCAGTGGTCAATGATTTGAACACTCTATATATGTTTTCTCCTACGCACAAGCCACCGTCCTTTCTAGCCTGAGCGCCAAACCTCTTAACCCTTACTCGCTTTCCTGGTGAGTCCATGCCCATAAATGTTTATTTCCCAAGGGCATGGTGTGTGTTGTAATTGTTTCAATGTGTCATTCAAGCAGAGGTGTGTGTCTGTGTGTGCTGCCTGCATGTCATGGCTGTGTGCGTGGTCAGTGTGGTGGTAAAGGTTGTGGTAAATTGGGTCTGCAGGGTTGAAATAAACTGATAGATTTGCCTAATTTGACATTAAGGGGGGGAGATGGGTCTCTGAACCCACTGACGGAATGTAAACACACGACACACACACACTCATTATGGCATAGATGCACACATGAAAAATAAATAGACGTCATTGATAAAGCCCCCCTTTGTACACTCACCATCAAGTAGATAGTCGCAAGTAGACAGTAGCAATGACAAAGACAGTACTATATCAGGTAGAGAAGGGTTGTGTGAAAGGATTTAGGGACAGCACTGCAATGCAAAACATTTAAGCCCCATGTGATGTCACTGATGGCATTCAGACTGCCCATTGATGTATTTTGCGTTGAGCCTGTGTTATGTTCAAGGTTTTCCTTGACAGTTGTTGCTCCCCTACTACTATATAATACCCCATCTACCACCACCTGGGAGGGTAGACAGACTCACTCACATGACCTCTTTAAGAATATATCTTGAGGAAAGTGCTGGGGGATCCAACAGGTGAGGTCAAAATACTTTAATAAGTCAATGCCTCTTCTGCCCTGCTGGAGTCTATCTAAACACTAGTTCAGAACAGAATAAGGCTTCAGATTTCCTTTGGCCAGTAGGCTAGAAGCACTGAGCATCTCATACAGACTGATTTGGACACATATTATTCCAGTCGGAATTAGATACTGGAAGAATACCTCATCTCAGTCACCAGGGAAGGGTCAGAAGTCTGCTGGAATCCTTTCATCGAGTGTTAGACAGCAACCCACACTAGAATATCCACACCGCACTCTCCTCTATCTCTGTCCCTCTGTGGGAAACCAGACAAGGATGGACTGTCACAAAGGAGCCAAGATAATGAAATTGTATTTCTGTGTTATTCGGGACTGTATGTGTGTGTGTACTGCTGTACCAGTGAGACGACACTGTTCTGAGGAAGGATGCTCTAAATGCCCATCCTCGTCCTGCCCCTTCCATCACTCCCTCCTTCCCTTCATCCACTGGTTATTGAACAGCAGATTTTTCTGGTCAAACCAGGGATTTAGGCAACAGATTGCTGTCAGAAAATAGTTATTCTGCTTGCCAGAGAGCTAGCTTTGATTACCTCCCAAGATGGTAGCTTTGTTTTCCTGTCTGGCATTCCTCCACATTGACAAGGTCTCCAAGCAAAGCTGAAGATTCCCTATATCGTCAATTTGGATTTTTACTACTATAGTATATAGGGATGTTCTGCATTAGATTTACATTACGGTCATTTAGCAAACACCCTTTCCAGAGCAACTTACAGTCAGTGCATTCAATTAAGGTAAGCAAGACAGCCACATATCAGCATAAGCAGAAATAAATGCATATTTCAAATAATCAGAATGAGCCATGAACACAAAGACAAGGAAAGTAGCTAGGTAAACAAGGCTTTCAAATGGTTTTATTCCTTTTATATCACTGGCAAATAGAAATGACTGCACCACACTTCCCAAAGATTGTTTTCACAATGTTTAAAATCCCTAATTCTAAAAAAATGTGTGCAGAAAATGTCCCCCTTTTTATAGTTTGACATAAATCCTTCTTAAGCCTTCAAAAGGCAGAGTCTGTTCTGATGTGTGTATGACAACGTGTGTATGTCTGTGTGTGCGTACGTATGAGAGGGAGAGCAACACCTGAGACACAGTTACAATGAAAATAATGACCCTTTGTGATAAAAACATGTCTACACCTATATTATATATGAACGTATATAATATATACTTTACTATGGTTCTCTTACATTCGTCTGTTTTAAGGCTTAAGCCACTTCGTACGAACGTAACCCAAATATACACAAAACAAAAAAGAGAATTCCCAGGATGATATCCTATATAGCTTACACTGGACTACACAGAAGCCAACTGCATTGATCTTCTTGTTCTTTTTTAAGAATCCACACCTGCTCTTAAGGCAGAGGCTGAAGCACCGAGGGTGTTAACAGAGTTTTATATAGGGAGGGAGGACAGCTGCAGCTATACTACACAGCCCAGTCTGCTCCCTCAGGCTCCCTCTGCACCATGGTGGCTGGCCCACAGCATGTGGAGGATGGGGGGAACCACCATAGAAATGAATCAGGATCTCTTCTCTATGGGAGTCACATTCACACACAGGTAGGAGTGGAAGACGTATAAAACAGGCCATGGACAGGGAGAGAGGGAAGGAGAGGAGTGTGTGGCTCCTCAATAACAGACAATGCTTAGCTTTAATAATATATTAGGTTTTCTTTGAAAAGCGATACTGTTTTTCACCTTTTTAATAGTAAACCAATAAAAACATCCATACAAATGCGACAGTGTTTTCCCATTAAAAACAACCGTCCCTCTCCCAAACCATTATAGTTTCTCTCTGAAGACAGTGACAAGACGTACATACACCTGCCCCATAGCACCAGTCTCAGTCGTGTACTCAATTCACAACATTCCCCTTCTAGCATGGCTACTTCATTCTCTTTTTGGATAGGGTTTTAAAATTACATAGAAGTGCAGCATTCCACAGAAATAGACTAAACAATCATACTCCTATTTTTGAAGGATTTTTTTGGTGTGTACCAACCGTCTTCCCGTTCTAACGAGATTCTGCAGTGACAGTTTGAGGTTCCTTTGGCATTGTGCTGCAACAGTGCAGGGGGAGATATATTATAGGCTAGTCGACTACATTCAAATGCTGCTGCAAACCTCCCCATCTTATCCCCTGGTTATTGAACCCACCAATTCCTCCTCTTTCTACAATGTGTTATAATCTCTTGGGTGGAGAAGCCATTTTGTTTAAGGCCCCCAGGCACAAAGCCCACTGTAGCTTAACACCATCACAGCAATGCCAAAGCACAAACACACACGCCAGCTCCTCTTTTCAATGTAATACATTTTATATTAATATACTTTTTTTTTTTGCATTATTTATCTGTTGACAAAGAGGATAGATTTTAAATAGATAAATATAATGAACCACAAATAAAACAATTTCAATTCTAGGAGCACCGTGCCAATTTTGAAAGGACACAAAAGCCTATAGGCACAAACTACAGATCTAAAAAGCTCTGGATCAACTATGCTGTGCAAACCAACTATACATAGAAACCCTCACAACAAAAACTAGTAAAGCGACAACCAATTAAATAGATATATCTATATATTTACATCTAATATAAATACTTTTTTTTTGATAAACAGATCTTTCTGTGTAAACTATTTACATAAACATAACATTTTGCATAAACAATATCTAAGTATATAGACAAGGTAGAGGAGAGTATCTTTAGTGTACAGTAGCCTTTCTGCTCTTTTCTTTCCAGAGGGGAACAAACTCACAAGACATTCATCTTCCTTGTACTGTGCTCTGACCCAAAGGCAAAGCAAGTCAGCACATCTGTTGTGTTCTGCTTGTGGGTAACCTGAAGCAGTTAGCTAGATCCTTCCTGGCTTTAAAAACTGAAAATCCTCCCTCATAAATATGGATGAAGGTAATGCTCCATCTGGCCTACTTTCTCTCGAACATGGAATGTGCTTTAATCCCTCCACTGGTCTACTTTTAACAATTACCGGTAACTTACTGTCTGTCTGTATAACTTCAACACATATTCAAGTGACTACCACTGGCTACAGGACATGACTAGCAGCAACACAGACCATCACATTAAAAGATGAGTTAGACGCCACCGTCATCAGAGAGGAAGATAAAAGATACCCCAGAATGCCAGGTGTGGATTTGAAAGTACAGGGTATGCCAAAATAAAAACTAAAAAGTAATAGCCCCTCATTATAAGAGCCAAAAACATGGAGGTATCTATCCAACCGCTAAGCCAGGTAGAGGAGAGAGGGATGGATGTATTGCTGCCGATCGCAAAACAATGAAGTGGTGTGGAACATGGATGACATCAAATCACACCCGTGCTTAGTGTTGTAGAACTCCCAGTGAGGACTTTACATGTAGACAGTGCAGGTAGACAATTATTTACCATAAATACTTTCTAATAGACTACACCTGATAACATTACTACAATAGCTGCAATGTCTTTTAAGGAGACATACAGTATATTGATTACAATGACCACAGCTCTTTGACCCAGACAATCCCTTCCTATACTGTCTCTAAGTGCTAAATACCATCCATGCGCCGATTGTTTGTACCACCACCTATAGAGGGGCCAGTCTCATTGGAGAAATGGGCGAGATGGGAGCTGGAGCTGGCGGTCGAAGGGAGGGGGGGGCAGTGAGGTGTAGGTGTAGTGTTGTAATAACATTCTCTAGCTGAAGTCTTTCGTTCTCGGACGCTGGAAGGGGGAAACAACATGGATACGTGAAAACAGTCAAGTCACCTATCTGCTCTTACACTGAAACAGACAGCAGATCAGGAAGGGAGGGAGGTGATGGACACAGAAAGGGATGGACGGAGGAGTGTCTTCCAAATCCTACTCATCTTATTGAGCCAGAGGCTCTGAATGGGCAGTACCAGAGACTGATCTTCCATTTTGGTTGGCCGATGGACGTTGAAATGGGATGATGGGTGTCTCAGGTGTTGGAGGTCTGAGGGGGAAAGAGAGGTGGAATACAGAGGGCTTTGTCAGAAGGCCAGTCCTGCTGGGAGTGAGGTCTGATTGGCAGAGACTGGTTGGTGGGCGCGAGTTAACTTGACGATAGAGGGACGCCGTTGCACATGGGCCAGAGGTTGAGGGCTGTGCTCTTATAGGCTGCAGCCCAAATGCTTGGCGTTCTCCTGAGTGTTTTGGTTCTGCAGGCGCAGGCTGGCGCTGGAGTAGCCCTCATCACTGCAGCTGCTGCGCAGGCTTCCCCTCTCGTCAGAGTCACTCACACTGCTGGTGCTCCACTCCAGATCCCCCAGCAGGTAGTCAGTCCCCTCCACGTCCACATCCAGCTCCTCCTCTGTTACACACACTACAGATTAATACTATCACCCTAAAACACACGGCAGCTCCAATGTAATCTCTACTGTGCCCACAACAGAACTACCTTGGATTACCAATGTGTGATGCACCATATTTCTCATATGTAACATTTATTTAAACTAGGCAAGTCAGTTAAGAACACATTCTTATTTACAATGATGGCCTACATCACTGAACAGTGTCTTTATCTATACATTGGTGAACATAACAGCCATGGCCATCAACAAAAAATATTTACAGTGCCAGCTAATTTTGGTCATGTGTGACGTGTGTGCTCACCCTGGTCTGAGTCAGGATTGTCGGAGGAGACGGTGGATCCTGTGCTGTCCATACGTGTTCTCTCCACCCCTAGCTGCTCCAGACGTCGTTGCAGGTGCCTCTGCTCCCTCTGCAGCTGGTCTAAGGTATGCTGGGCTCTCCGCTCGCTCTCCTCCAACCTCTACAGCAGACACACACATACAGTCAGACAGCATTACAGTCAGACAACATCCTCACTTTGTGTGTGTGCACACGTTGTGGCAGCTACTTTAAGACATGCTAACATCTCCTCTTGCCCTCCTGCAACCTCTGACCTCAGTACTGTATGTAAAAGTGATACAGTAAAGTAACTGTCCAGTGAAAATCTAACTTTTAAACATTCATATTCTGTTAACTCATACTCAAATAAATGTTGACTCATCCATTCCAACAGAAAAGCTGCTTTTTAACAAACTAGTACTGAGTGATTAGTGCTTTTTGGTCTGTTTGGTTTCGGTTCAATTATTAAAAGATTATCACGGTTCTTCGATTTCAATTATTTGGGTGGAATGCTCTAACACAGAATAAAACTATTAATAAAAGTCCCATGATGGTAGTGACTTCCCATTAGCACTTATTAATCATAATTTATTCACATTATTTATATAAAATATTTCAGATGTTTGTTTTATTTGATGACTTTATTATTTCATTCTAAGTCATCATCTCATTTCTATAGAACAGCTGCCTATGCTGTCCGACAAAATCACTATTTTGTAGTTCTTCAAAGTAAATAATGCATATTTTTTGACTGCTGAATACCAACTATCAATCACTTAAATCATGAACGAATCAGAGACCGGACAAGTAAATGTACAATGGATATTGGTAATTTTAGTTAATTACCACATTTTATGCGCGAAACTATGTAGAATATTGGCCTGTTGAAAACTACAAATCCCTACAACTTCGCACAGTTCAGACTGGATCTGATGGATCTCTAGAGAAGCTGTGCATTGAGCTCAGAAAAAATGAACAAAATGGAATTCAAATAATTGTACCAACGTCGATCAATTAGTTGTTTAAAAACTGAAAAATAACCTACATGTTGGTTAATTGCTCAGCACTATAACATACTTAATTACAATTTTAGACATCTGGACACACTGGACAGTTAACTTTAATATATTGTACTGGCCTCATCCACATAGTTAACCATGGATAGGTTCCTCTACAGCAATGGTTCCCAAACTTGTTATAGTCCCGTTCCCCTTCAAACATTCAACCTCCAGCTGTGTACCCCCTCTAGCCCCAGGGTCAGCGCACTCTCAAATGTTGTTTTTTGCCATCATTGTAAGCCTGCCACACACACTATACGATACATTTATTAATCATAAGAATGAGTGTGAGTTTTTGTCACAACCCGGCTCGTGGGAAGTGACAAAGAACAGGATGCAAATAACTCTGCAATGTTAGGTTGTATTGGAGAGAGTCTCACTCTTAAATCATTTTCCACACAGTCTGTGCCTGAATTTAGTTTTCATCCTAGTGAGGGCCGAGAATCCACTCTCACATAGGTACGTGGTTGCAAAGGGCATCAGTGTCTTAACAGTTTACGATTTGCCAAGGCAGGACACTCTGAGCGCAGCCCAATCCAGAAATCTGGCAGTGGCTTCTGATTAAATTCAATTTTCACAGAACCGCTTGTTGCAATTTTGATGAGGCTCTCGTTTCGATATCAGTAAGTGGACTGGAGGCAGGGCATGAAAGGGATAACGAATCCAGTTGTTTGTGTCATCTGTTTCGGGAAAGTACTTGCGTAATTGCGCACCCACCTCACTCAGGTGCTTCGCTATACTACATTTGACATAGTCCGTAAACTTGAGTTCATTTGCACACAAAAAAATCATACAATGATGGAAAGACCTGTGTGTTGTCCTTGTTAATGCAGACAGAAAAGAGCTCCAACTTCTTAATCAGCCTCAATTTTGTCCCGCACATTGAATATAGTTACAGAGTCCCTGTAAGCCTAGATTCAGATCGTTCAGGCGAGAAAAAACATCATCCAGGTAGGCTAGTCGTGTGAGAAACTCGTCATCATGCAAGCGGTCAGACAAGTGAAAATTATGGTCAGTAAAGAAAACTTTAAGCTCGTCTCTAAATTTTTTTTAAACGTGTCAATACTTTGCCCCTTGATAACCAGCGCACGTCTGTATGTTGTAAAAGTGTTACATGGTCGCGGCCCATATCATTGCATAGTGCAGAAAATACACGAGAGTTCAGGGGCCTTGCTTTAACAAAGTTAACCATTTTCACTGTAGTGTCCGAAACGTCTTTCAAGCTGTCAGGCATTCCCTTGGCAGCAAGAGCCTTTCGTGGATGCTGCAGTGTACCCAAGTGGCGTCGGGAGCAACTGCTTGAACGCGCGTTACCACTCCACTATGTCTCCCTGTCATGACTTTTGCGCCATCAGTACAGATACCAACATGAGCAGCAGCTACATTTGGCAACATACAGACCATTAGTGGAATTCCCGCGAGAGAGTAACGGTTAACGTGATTGGATGTTAATTATTTGACTAGGCTACCTGTATTTGACATTGTGTCGTTATTTCTCTGAACACTAGATGGTTTAATTTTATTTTTGGCAGTGAAATGAAACTACTCAGGTGAGAAAAAAAGAAAATGTTAAAAAAAAAAGGTAAAAAAAAATGTGAACCACATTTTTATTTGGCGTTCCCCCGACGGCATTTCCCCCAGTTTGGGAATCCCTGCTCTACAGGGTAGGTAACCCTGGTCCTTGAGTGATGCAGGGTTTACTTTTTAACAAGTTGCCACTTCACTCCACCTTA
Source organism: Salvelinus alpinus (assembly GCF_045679555.1). Lineage (NCBI taxonomy): Eukaryota > Metazoa > Chordata > Actinopteri > Salmoniformes > Salmonidae > Salvelinus > Salvelinus alpinus. The sequence goes on from NC_092104.1 coordinate 24,203,889, forward strand.
AATCACCTAACCAACTGAGCTGTGTACTCTACAACTAGCTGTACACCAGTCACTCACCAGAGTTAGTGCTATACTCATTACCCTCTAGCTAGCCAGGCTAACAGATGTCTTTTTGTTTTAGTCAACTGTTGCTGTAACCATGCCAAGGGGTTAGCTGAGGCAGAAACAGACAAGCCCCCTCTTCTGACCTCTACAATGGTCAATTAAATTGCCCTCTTGAAACAGAAACCACTTGGAACTGATTACTTCCCGGCACACCCACCCCGATGTGTTTCTTGGCTCTCATCAACAGGCTGAGGGTGGTATGCCTGTTGGAGTCTGGTCCCAATGGAACGAGGGATTTCAATCGCTCTAAACACAGCCGTAGGTGTGCTCTTCTGCAGAGAGAGAGAGGGAGAGCGAAAGAGAGAAACGGAGAAGCATAATTAAATCAGTTCCCTTAAACCCTGGTAAACCAAGTCACATGTACAGTGGAATCATCTTCTATACAGATGTCCAATCTTAATCTGAACCCTTTCGTTGCAGGATAATTTTCATATCTGAAGAAATATTTAGAATCGCCACCAGGAGGCAGCCAGAAGCGGTGTTTGTATACAGTGCAGTACCGTACCTACAGTATACCTTATGTAGACTAATTGAGGACTACAGCGCATCTCGTGTGAGTTCTTATGTGGGTTATAATAAACTGACATTTGTAGGGGGTAGATGTATTTTTCATTAGGGGAAACATTTTTTTTAGATAAATTGTTTTATTATATATGTTGAAGGCAAGCAATAAGCAGAATACATTTTTGGTTATATCAGTGCCTATGTGGTCCAGCGGGTTACAGCCGCTTAACCCGGCACACATATGCCAGAGACGGCATGGGTTCGAATCCGGCCCACTGCCCTTTGACTCATGAACAAATGTCTATTTTGGCTGCATTAATTCTCTGTGGTTACAAGGTTAAAACAGAAACAACTAAAAATGGGTTAACAGTTTAGGCATTCATTCCGAGTGATTAAGGTTAGGGGCGGGCTATGGTTTGGGAAAGGCTTAAAACAAAATAATTCAAAACAACATGCCTATGTATCATCAGTATTCATAGAGGACGCACAAATATCATACCCCCAAGACATGGGGGGGTGTACAATATTTGTGCGTCTAACTCTCATTCATCATTATTCATGATTCATTCAGGACTATCCGTAATTATGGTAGCATCCAAATGAAATGTAGTGTTTAGAAACATTCTATTTTTATTTGCAATAAAAGTGACTCCAAAATGACACAATACATTATTTACCATTCCTTTCTATTGGGACTATGTACAAAAAGTGCTGGAATTTCTAAACGGTTAACCCGATATGGACGAAAATACGGTCAAATTAAAACTGACAGTCTGCACTTTGACCTCAAAGTCACTGTCTCATTTCAAATCCTAAGTGCTGTAATACAGAGCGAAAACAAACACAAAGTCACTGTCTCAACAATTTTGGAGCTCATTGTATGTCTAGTTTAAACAAGGATTTTAATGTTTTTTTAAATTATGCTAATTAGATTTCCGCAGGGGCGCAGACATCGACTCTGGGGGGGACATCGACTCTGGTTAATTGCATTTATTTCAATGTTTTCAAGAAGTAAAACGAATAGTCTGAATTTACACATCAGAGAAAAGTGTCTCAGCTCAACGAAATCGTCTTTGGATAGGCTCAAATACGTAAATATCTTGACAGCTTTACAAAATGAATATATTAAAGCCACACAATACAGGCTTCCAATCCACACTAAAGACCATAAAATTATACATAGCCTAATTATAAAACGTGGGAGAGCATCCACACTGGAGGAAAGTTTATCGCTCTACAATAGGACTACATCTGTCAATCAACTGATGATCTTGTCAACTCAGCCAGTGAAACAAACAGTAGCCCATTATAGGTATTCACACCTTGTATTATATGACAATGGATAGGCTAATGGGTAGCCTACAGAATGTAGCCTGTTGGAATATAATCAAATGGCCTATTGCAAGTTGCAACCATCGATGGCACTAGATTAAAATCGACAGCTAATTCACCCACAATGCTGATCTCAATTACAACCACTTTTGGTAAACTCATTACCACTCCCTAAAAGATGTTGGTCCTGCTTGTGCAGCGTACATGAGTCGGTCATGGCCGGTCATGGCCACGGTCATGGCCACGTGATGAGGTAGCCCCGCCTGTGAACTTCAAAACCAGTGTTTCACCATCTGGTTGGTGTTGTCATCGGAACAGCGTAGCCCTGTTTGAACAGACTATGGGCGATTGACAATTATTCCGTTCAATAGAACAACTAATTTCCTTGTTTACCACAGCAAATCTACTGTGGCAATTTACCTGACACTTTGTATGAATGGAAACTAATGTTGGTGTAGCCTATTGTTATTATGTAATTTGTTTCCTATTTATATTACCCTAAACTGTCTGGTATGGTAATTTTTTATCAAGATCAGGGGTAAAATATCCCTTGACTGTCCACATTTGAAATGTGTAACTTAATCAAGTCAATCAGGGGGATTGCGTTATTTGTGCCAGAAGTGCATGGGCCAGAATGGAACCCACAGCAACACGGTAGGCCTATACGTGAAGGCAGCGGCCCTAACCGCTAGACCAACCCAGATTCAACTCTATTTTGACAGTTCATTCATAACCTTAGGAAACACTTGACACCTGTATGTTGTAGCCTAGTGGAGACCAATATCTACCTTGTGTTATTAATCTATACAAAACGACGGTTGTTGATGTATGGCTGTATGGCTGTATGGCTGAATTTCAGATACTTGTTTGTACATTTGAATGTTGCAGTACTAGGACCTAAGCCTAGTGTTTGAGCGAACGAGAGAGATAATATTATTTTGATAGCAAACCCTGATCTCAATGACTCAACTGCCCCCGCATGGAGATAGAGAACTGCTCATTTTCAGGGATTCATAAGGCTCATTTGAATTTCCTGATGCAGAAGGAAAATTCTCAGCGATCAAATTAAGATCCGACATCTGTAGTTCCATGTACATTTCAACAACATTGTTACTAAACACAGAGGAGAGGTGTGGTGATCACTAGATTTACATTAAGCTGTTCTGTATCCCTTTATTTATCCCCCCTTTATCTCCTCTCCTCACTTCCCTCTCTCTGTGCAGCTAAAGATGTGTCGGTGGGTGACCACAAGACCCTGCTACACAACACACATAAAACACCTCCCCCTGGAGGCTGCTACATGCACACACAGGCAGGTGGGAGGAGGTACAACCAATTTTCTGTGTGTGTGTGTGTATGCTTGCGTGCACCCCAAAGGCCACGTGTGCATGAGTGGGGTGAAATTGCACAAATGTGGGCTAGTTGAGAACATTTTAAATGTTATTTGAAGCTCAAGGCTAGGTGTATGGAGAATATTTGGTACTGGGAGTACTCCAGAGGGATATGAGATCATAGTATGCGTTTATCAATTTCAACTGCAGCATGAATGAGTAATAACTATTCTAATGCTCCTGGGTGAGAGAGCGACACAGAGCCACCGTGGAAAACACACACACACACACCCCCTCTCCCTCTCCAATAAACACACAGGAGACAAACAAATACACAACGGAGTGGAACACATCCAGGTGACGTTCCTCAGCTGGCCCGAGGCTTAGCTTAGTATGAACTAGTCCAAAGGGCAGAACACTGGGATGCCATAACATGACAGAGTCAGGTTACACAGTGGCCAGCTCCACCAGGCAGGCTAAGCTGCTATGGGACTCACTGTAACAGAGGACTTGGACTGAGACAGGGTGGTGGGCGTTTAAGTGGGTTCATACGAGCACACACACACACAGAAGTTGACAGAGGGAATGAGTCTCACTGTTCTCTCCTCTGGCAGTGTGTTAGCGGGCCAAAGAGAGACCAGGCACAGCCAGGGAGAGGCCACAGAGAGACCAGTGGTCTACCTGGCATGCCAAGACTACCTGGCATGATGACTCCTTGCTGTCCCCAGTCCACCTGGCCGTGCTGCTGCTCCAGTTTCAGCTGTTCTGCCTGCGGCTATGGAACCCTGACCTGTTCACCGGACATGCTACCTGTCCCAGACCTGCTGTTTTCAACTCTCTAGAGACCGCAGGAGCGGTAGAGATACTCTTAATGATCGGCTATGAAAAGCCAACTGACATTTACTCCTGAGGTGCTGACTTGCTGCACCCTCGACAACTACTGTGATTATTATTATTTGACAATGCTGGTCATTTATGAACATTTGAACATCTTGGCCATGTTCTGTTATAATCTCCACCCGGCACAGCCAGAAGAGGACTGGCCACCCCTCATAGCCTGATTCCTCTCTAGGTTTTTTCCTAGGTTTTGGCCTTTCTAGGGAGTTTTTCCTAGCCACCGTGCTTCTACACCTGCATTGCTTGCTGTTTGGGGTTTTAGGCTGGGTTTCTGTATAGCACTATGAGATATCAGCTGATGTAAGAAGGGCTATATAAATACATTTGATTTGATCCCTTGTAGGATAAGCAGTAGGATTATCCTCCGGGCTGCATTCTGCACTGTTAATTTCCCGGTAATAACTCTCTCTGGTGCTCCTAACTATCCATGTGGGAATGAGGAGAGAGACGGCGACCTTGATGTGGGATTCGACCTACCTGTTCTTCTCCATCTCGTTGTGTATGGATCTGTAAACAGACAGAGGGACACAGAGGTTAGAAACTGTCCTTACAAATCGTCGCACAGTAAATTCAGCGTGCTTCAGTAAAGTGCTTTAAAGATTCCTCTCCTCTCGTTTGCCACCACTGCAGTCAGCCATGGAGTTATTACAGCGAGAGAGAGGCTTGTCTTCGGCCCAGTCTCTGCCCATTTCCCAGCAGCTCTCTGAAGGAACCCAGTAGCATGGACCCCCTTCCACCACCTGCTGCAGCAGCCTGGAGGACTTTAAGGAGGAAGGAAGCCTTCCCATGTCGCTAGAAGATTTTCACCCATCCTCCTCTCTCAGGTCACCCAACCTTGTGAACCCCGCTCTCACAAGGTTTGGCCCACAAGTTAGCAGAGGTCAGCACTCTGGTCTGGATGAGGGGATTGTGGAACATAGGGGAGCCACAAGGCTCCAGGCTGTGAAACGTCTCTGTGAACAGTTAAGAGTCTCTTTCCACACCCTAAGAACAGAGTAATGGTTGACATAATGACCTGCACAAGATCCAACAAGAACAAGTGCCTGTCGTATCCAAGGCCCCTTGCCCTCCTTAGAACAGCCCATGCAGTGTCTCACCAGCACACCCCCTGCTGCTACAGAAGACTCTGTGCAGCTTGTAGACAGAAAGCCTTCACCCTGCCCACTAGTCTTTGGTCCCTTCATGCTCACTCCAACACGATCAGCCTGTGCCAGAGAATTTAATCAGCCAAGTTGTTAGTGAGCAGGACCTTTCACCTGAAAGACATCAGTGGCAACAACACCACCATTTAGACAATTTAGCCGTAATCTTGTCCACCAGCCCCTCCCAACTTCTCTCCTGAAATTCTGTGGTCCCCAAGAACACCCCTATGAACTTCCTCCCTACCCAACTGTAGCTCCCCAGGAAGAGTATGAAATCAGAGTATGCATCAACGCTGGGACCGAGATAGAAGCTGTTTTTCAATCTCAAGGCCATCCGACTGTTAAATTAGCCATCACTAGCCGGCTACCACCCGGTTACTCGACCCTGCACCTTAGAGGCTGCTGCCCTATATATATAAAATCACTGGTCACTTTAATGTTTACATACTGTATTCTATTCTACTGTATTTTAATCAATGCCACTCCAACATTGCTCATCCTAATATTTATATATTTCTTAACTCCATTATTTTCCTTTAAATTTGTGTGTATTGTAGTGAAATGATATTACTGCATATATAGATATTACTGCCCTGTTGGACCTAGGAACATAAGCATTTCGCTACACCCGCAATAACATCTGTTAAATATGTGTATGTGACCAATAAAATGTGATTCTCTGGCCCATCTCCCCATAAATCAGACCCTCACTCTTCTCCCAGTTCACCTTAGCTGATACCGCCCCCTCAGAGAGCAAGCGAAAGAGACGGTGAGAAGGCGGTGGGATGGATATGAGAGACAGAGAGACAGAGCGAGAGAACGAGAGAAAGCGGTGGTCATATAGATAGACAGAGATGATTTAAAGGCTTCCTGCATTGCAGTGTACTGCACCGTTTACCAGCAGCCTAGAGTCCTACCAGCTCTACCAACAAGAGCACACAGACACACAGATTTCTCTCTTCAGGCTCCACACAGCCAGTCAAGTCTCTTTTTCTGAAATAATCTGCAGAGCAGGGTTGAGGTCAATTCGGGATTCCTGAATTGAAAACAATGAATTTGAATTGACCACACCCCACATGAAGCAGAATTTGAATAGAAAAAATAACAATTCAACTGAGACGTGAAACATGAGTCTCATTAATTTGACAAATATTTTATTACATTTTTCTTTGTCATCAGATGTTAGGTTGTTCCCTTCCATTCTGTAGTGTTTGATCTTATCCATTCTGGGAAATGTATATCTTTTTGTTATATATATATTTTTTAATCTTTAAGGGAATTATAAATTATTAAAGACAACTCACAACATGATCCTATAATATTTCCAGACCACTGAAATTATTAAAAATTATTTTAGGAGTCCGTTTTCAACCTTATGCTACATGGTATTGGTAACCATACATGTCAAAATAACATGTTCTATGATGATGTTTAGAATCATTCATTCAGATTTCATTTAATTTTAATTATACTTCCTTTATTTTAAATTAAATTCAGATTCTGCTTCCTGTGGGCGTGGCCAATTCAAATCGAGTTCAAGAATTTAAAAGCAATTCGCAACTCAATTCTGAATTGCTCCATTGAGTGTAATTTGCTCAATTATTAGGATAGTACTCTTTCATACTTTTGTCTACTGTAAATTCATTTTTATTCTGTTGTTGCCAGCGATATTCATAAAAACACTGAAATAAAAAATATATTTTCCCACTTTTTAAAATGTATTTAGAATATTTAAGTGAACCCCCTGCAGTACCTGGTTGCGGACCCAGGTTGAATACCCCTGCTAGGGATTTTAAAAAGTGAACCGTTAGTCTGTTAGCTGCAGAAAATAAAACCTTGTCCTGTCATGTTTATCAGTTTATAGGTTAATTTGCATAATTATGTGGAATAAAATTGGTGTCAGAATTTAACAAATCGTGTCAGTCATAAAACTGGAACAGTGTCTTGGTTGACTGGAATTATTATTTTGCCAAAAATAGTAGCTAATGTACAGTGAGTTTAGGGTTAGAAAGTAGCTTTCTTGCGTCAACTAAAGGCTGTCTCTAGTCAGTTAGCCGTGCGCAAGAGCGGAGACTCGTTTCTAGGCAACTCACAGATAGGCTGCAGGGAGCAGTAGGAGTCTAGAGAAAGGAGCAGCATGAAGCAGCTAACAACAACAGCTAAACTATCAATCAAAAAACCTTTACAGTATTTCTCTCCTGTTCTATTGGTTTTCATATGAACTTTCTTTCGTTGTCCAGAAGCCAAAAGCACAATCCTAGTAATATCAGCAACCCATCCTAGTTGTTGCATATTTCAGGGATGCAAACTGGTGAGGGCCCAAAAAGGTGACAAAAATTCCTGTTAGGGGGAAATGCAGGTTTTAACTAATTAAACAACAAAGAATATGATCTACATGATCAGTCTCTATGTGTAAAATAAAAAGTGGTTCATGTGAACCTGACTCACAGCTAAAAAATGTAAGGAAAGCAATCCAATGTTATTTGTTGCCTAGACAATACAATAATATTGCAGCTAGCCATGACAGCCTTTATAATAGAACGCTTGTGACCACACACACAAATATTGTACTTGGGGAAAAAAACATCTTAAAGTAGAAATTGTTTCATTCTAACAGATATATTTTTGCTCTATTATAGTGGCCACTATAGTAGACATCGATCAAGAGCACAAGGCTACATGTGTGCAAAAATAACGTTCACTGAGTAAATTTTTTAATAATCCCCCTCACTCACACAAAGGTGTTACTGTCAAGTTCAACACAACAAAAGCAATATCTGTGGGATACACTGCACGTTACTACATTGCACACTTTCTGCTAGTGGACATCTGTTCTAAAATGTGCCAGCAGAGCATGATACCCTTCGTTGGCATAATTGATCTCTTTCAGGCAGAGAGTACACCTGTCATACCCCTTTTTATCCACTGTATTGAAAGAGGGAAAGTGTGTGGCATTTCTTTCACCTCTATTGGCATCCAGCATAAGCCAGGCCCAGCTCCAGCTACACTTGATCCATGAATCCACTTGTTTAACAAGCAAAGCCTCATTTTCACCTAATTCTCTCATTCTGAAAATTAACCACATACTGTATAGGGAAAACAATATTTCACAGATAGTAGTTAACCAGCTAACGAACTAACATTTCACACAGATTGCCAGTGTCCAGTAAGCAACTAACGCATTATAACTTGAGGAACGGTTGTGCCGAAAAGCTCCCCCCTGACAGAATCCACCCCTTCACGTGAACGCACTCAATTCTTCATTGCTGCGACTTGCTTGCTAGTTGAGATTTCTTATCATGTTAGGCTGCGGTTCATTTTATTTTCTATGTAATTTTGATCGCAGGGGAGGCACTAGTAATGTCTGCAGTTTTTGGTTTGGCTATTTGTTTCAAGTGCATTAGTCTATAAATAAATCTATTTTCCAAAATTTGTCATCTCTCTCATGTCTTAGACTAGTAGTTGTTCTGAAATTTTTATTGCTTGCCTACATTTTACTCCCTCTGTTTAATATAACACACATACATTAATTATTCATTTAGGTTGCCTATCCTGATGTGAAGTTTGTTCTATAGAAAGTATTTGACTCTGATGTGTGCCACAAAGTATTTGACTGTAGCCACAAAATTAAGGAAATTAGAAGGGGGGGGGGGGGGGGGGTGATTTCAGCAAGGCCATTTTCTTGCCTGCCAAAATTCTCCCCCCCCATTCTATCTTGGGACTGCATGGCCTGGCACACTTCAGAATCATTTTTGGTGTGCAACAGAATGTATTAGACTCGAGTCACAAAAGGAAGTGGTTATTTCAGCAATAATAGGTTCAGAGCCCATTGTGCTTTTCCCTCTTAAGGCTTTTGATACATTTTTTTACACTTTTTTCTGTTTTCATTTTTAAGAATGTAGCTACAGTAGTAATAATAAAATAAGAACAATAATACATCTAAAATGTGTACTCTGGGCAAAAAATAAAGTTAAAATATATAAGTCAACATGAGTGCATATCCATAATCACAGTAAACTGTTAAAATAGAAGAAAAAAATGTATAATAATATAATAAACAAAACTACGACTGAATGTGCCTGCATGAAGAATCCCCTCCCCAATAGGTCCCTTCGCCCTCAATAGGACACACCCAGCACCTCCACCATCCCCATCAACCTCCCCCAACCCCTCATCCACAAAACACAATGTTAATAGAAATTAAAATAAAAAAAGAATATATATTCACAGGACACTTCTCTTTTCTCTTTTCCTACATCAAATACGCAGGTGTCATTTTCACCTGGATGACAGCACATAAATCAGCAAGACGGAGATGCTCTTCATCCGAGGGAATGACTGCCCATAACCCGAGGTGATCACGTCATTTACATTCCAGCCCTTGTCAGCTCCAGATATGACTACTTCAACTCACACCCTGCTGGAATCCCTGCATTCTCAGATTCCCCTCGGTTATTAATCTCTATATTGTAATCAATAAAGTGTTTCAAAATGCTGTACTTTTATTAACATATATGTTCAGATCATTCCTGAGAGAGAAGGGGTGTAATATATCCAGATGGGCGTGTGGTACCCTTCCTCACCCATGCCTACAAGATGTTACTTTTATTTTATTTCATTTCATCTTTATTTAACCAGGTAGGCCAGTTGAGAACAAGTTCTCCTTTACAACTGCAACCTGGCCAAGATAAAGCAAAGCAGTGAGATACAAACAACACAGAGTTCCACATGGGGGCCTCACGGGTGGTGCAGTGGTCTAAGGCTGTGCCACCAGACACTCTGGGTTCGAGCCCAGGCTCTGTCGAAGCCGGCCGCGACCGGGAGGTCCATGGGGCGACGCACAATTGGCCCAGCGTCGTCCGGGTGAGGGAGGGTTTGGCCGGCAGGGATATCCTTGTCTCATCGCGCACTAGCGACTCCTGTGGCGGGCCGGGCGCAGTGCATGCTGACCAGGTTGCCAGGTGTACAGTGTTTCCTCCGACACATTGGTGCGGCTGGCTTCCGGGTTGGATGTGCGTTGTGTCAAGAAGCAGTGCGGCTTGGTTGGGTTGTGTTTCGGAGGACTCATGGCTTTCGACCGTCGCCTCTCCCGAGTACCTACGGGAGTTGCAGCAATGAGACAAGACTAACTACTACCAATTGGGGAGAAAAAAAAGGGGGTAATTTTTTATTAATTTTTTATTTAAAAAAATAGTTACACATGGGATAAACAAACATACAGTCAATAACACAATAGAAAAATCTATATACAGTGTGTGCAAATGTAGTAAGATTAGGGAGGTAAGGCAATAAATAGGCCACAGTGGCGAAATAATTACAATTAAACAGTGGAGTGATAGATGTGCAGAAGATGAATGTGCAAGTAGAGATACTGGGGTGCAAAGGAGCAAAAAAATAAATAACAATATGGGGATGAGGTAGTTGGGTGGGCTATTTACAGATGGGCTGTGTACAGGTGCAATCGGTAAGCTGCTCTGACAGCTGATGCTTAAAGTTAGTGAGGGAGATATGAGTCTCCAGCAATTTTGGCAATTCATTCCAGTCATTGGCAGCAGAGAACTGGAAGGAAAGGCGGCCAAAGGAGGAGGTGGCTTTGGGGATGACCAGTGAAATATACCTGCTGGAGCACGTGCTACGGGTGGGTGCTGCTATGGTGACCAGTGAGCTGAGATAAGGCGGGGCTTTACCGAGCAAAGACTTATAGATGACCTGGTGTCAATGGGTTTGGTGACGAATATGAAGCGAGGGCTAGCCAACGAGAGCATACAGGTCACAGTGGTGGGTAGTATATTGGGCTTTGGTGACAAAATGGATGGCACTGTGATAGACTACATCCAATTTGCTGAGTAGAGTGTTGGAGGCTATTTTGTAAATGACATCGCCGAAGTCAAGGATCGGTAGGATAGTCAGTTTTACGAGGGTGTTTGGCAGCATGAGTGAAGGATGCTTTGTTGCGAAATAGGAAGCCGGTTCTAGATTTAATTTTGGATTGGAGATGCTTAATGTGATTCTGGAAGGAGAGTTTACAGTCTAACCAGACACCTAGGTATTTGTCCACATATTTTAAGTCAGAACCGTCCAGAGTAGTGATGCTAGACGGGCGGGCAGGTGCGGGCAGTGATTGGTTGAAGAGCATGCATTTAGTTTTACTTGCATTTAAGAGCAGTTGGAGGCCACGGAAGGAGTGTTGTATGGCATTGAAGCTCATCTGGAGGTTTGTTAACACAGTGTCCAAAGAAGGGCCAAAAGTATACAGAATGGTGTCTTCTTGTGGGGTCTTTGCCTTGAAAGTAAGAGAGTATGTAAGTAATGCACAATTAACCTACTGAAAGTATACTGACTAAAAGGCTAAACAGAACTGTCAAATTATATTATAGCTGTGTCGTTGTATACTGGCAAATTAGAATCTTAAGTTTAACATAATTTTGTTGGGGAAAACTGAAATGCCCATCAAATTTTTTCCCTAGTTTGCTGAATGTGTTGTAAAGGAGTCGTCGATTGTCTTTTCAAATACGGACAAAGATGTTAACATCATGAGAGAAGAAATAGCAGTCACTCTCCTCCAAAACACTGGTATGTTCAATTTCTAATTTAATATAACTGTAGATATGGTTATCTTTGATCCAACTTCTGACTAGATGGCCACTAAAACAAATATTTAAATAATTCTGTTACAAGAAAGCTATACTATTCCCTTGTTCCCTGTTCGCGGGGAGGTGGACAATAATGAGGAAGACACTAACTGGGTAATTGCTTGTTAATTTCTAAAGGCACATTTTTAGGAGTACAAATTTGTATAAGCAGTAATATTTCTAGAGGTAGTATCATCCGCTTGTCTGATAATTAAATAATTGTAATTCAAGAAAATGTATTTAATGTTTTAAATATATTAAAATTTTTCATCATAAATTTCAGATTGGTTGTGACCGCTGCCCACGATGGTTCCACCAGTCCTGTATGAAAACCATTCCATCATTGGAGGATTATGTCTGCGCCGACTGTCAGGATTAGGTTAGGTTTGAGCTCCAGGCGACAGTAACACCTGGAAAGCTTTCCATAAAAAGTGGACTAAATGTTCAGTCGAGCTTTTGCAGCTTCCAATATTTGTTTATGTTATTTATTGTATTTTTATATTTGATTTGTCATTTTATATCTTATTATGCAAAGATCGAAATTTGTATCTCTTATTTAATGTTTGTTAAACTTAAATTTGTGATGTTATTGTGTGACAATATTTATGTATTATCATTATTTTCTTAAACATTACAAAATGTTTATGTTTCTTTATACAAAAATGTTGCTTTCTGTGGCACACACTACTGGTCCATATGAGCTACCAAAATGATTCTGAAGTGAGCCAGGCCTTGCAGTCCCAAGATAGAAGGGGGAGTAGAATTTCAGCAAGCAAGAAAATGGCTTTGCCGAAATCCCCTTCTAATTTCCTTAATTTTGTCACTAGATTCAAATACTTTATAGAACAAACTTCACTCAGGATAGGCAACCGCAATTAATAATTAATGTATGTGTGTTATATTAAAACTTCTTAGGGATAGGGGGCAGCATGTTCACTTTTGATGAATAGCGTGCCCAGAGTGAACTGCCTCCTACTCTGTCCCAGATGCTAATATATGCATAGTGTTATTACTATTGGATAGAAAACACTCTGAAGTTTCTAAAACGGTTTGAATGATGTCTGTGAGTATAACAGAACTAATATGGCAGGCAAAAACCTGAGAAAAAATCCGAACAGGAAGTGGGAAATCTGAGGCTGGTCGATTTTCAACTCATCGCCTATTGAAATCCAAGTGGAATATGGATCTGTTTGCACATCCTACGGCTTCCACTAGATGTCAACAGTCTGTAGAACGTTGAATGAAGCTTCTACTGTGATGTTGAGCCGGATGGGAGCTGTTTGAGTCAGTGGTCTGGCAGAGAGCCAGGTCCTGGTCACGCGCATTCCACGTGATATCGACTTGCGTTCCATTACTTCTATAGACACAAAGGAATTCTCCAGTTGGAACGTTATTGAATATTTATGATAACAACATCCTAAAGATTGATTCTATACTTAGTTTGACAAGTTTATTCGACCTGTAATATAACTTTTAGAAGTTTTCGTCCGAAGTTCGCCTGGACCTGCACGAGCGTTTGGATATGTGTACTAAACGTGCTAACAAAAGTAGCTACTTGGACATAAATAATGGACATTATCGAACAAAACAACAATTTATTGTGGAACTAGGATTCCTGGGAGTGCATTCTGATGAAGATCAAAGGTAAGGGAATATTTATAATGTAATTTCGTATTTCTGTTGACTCCAACATGGCGGAGAAATGTTGTTTCTATCTGAGCGCCGTCTCAGATTATTGCATGGTTTACTTTTTCCGTAAAGTTTTTTTGAAATCTGACACAGCGGTTGCATTAAGAACAAGTGTATCTTTAATTCTATGTAAAACATGTATCTTTCATCAAGGTTTATGATGACTATCTGTTATTTGATGTGGCTCTCTGCAAATTCTCCGGATATTTTGGAGGCATTTCTGAACATGGGGCCAATTTTAAACTGAGATTTTTGGATATAAATATGCACATTATCGAACAAAACATACATGTATTGTGTAACATGATGTCCTATGAGTGTCATCTGATGAAGATCCTCAAAGGTTAGTGATTCATTTTATCTCTATTTCTGCTTTTTGTGACTCCTATCATTGGCTGGGAAAATGGCTATGTGTTTTTTGGACTTGGCGGTGATCTAACAATCATATGTTGTGTTTTTGATGTAAAGCATTTTTTTTTTTTTTTTTTTTTTTTTTTTTTTAAATCGGACACGATGGGTAGATTAACCTCTCTGCGCTACGGATCCCTTTAGCGGGATCATTTTCCTAAACAACCGCTGAATTGCAGGGCGCAAAATATTACTAAAAATATTTATAATCATGCAATCACAAGTGAAATATACCAAAACACAGCTTAGCTTGTTGTTAATCCACCCATCGTGTCAGATTTTGAAAATATGCTTTACAGCGAAAGCAATCCTAGCTTTTGTGAGTGTATCAATCAATGCTAGAACAGCTAGCCCCAAATTAGCATGGTCACGAAAGTCAGAAAAGCAATAAAATTAATCGCTTACCTTTGATAATCTTCGGATGTTTGCACTCACGAGACTCCCAGTTACACAATAAATGTTATTTTTGTTCGATAAATATTACTTTTATAACAAAAAAACGCCATTTGGGTTGCGCGTTATGTTCAGAAAACTACAGCCTCGTTCCGTTCGACGAAAATTCCAAAAAGTTTCCGTAATGTTCGTAGAAACATGTCAAATGTTTTTATAATCAATCCTCAGGTTGTTTTTAACATACATAATCGATAATATTTCAACCGGACCGTAACCTATTCAATAAAAGAGAGAAAGAAAATGGAGAGCTACCCCTCTCGTGCGCAGGAACTAATCAAAGGACACCTGACTAGTTTAGAAAAATCTTGCTAATTTTTCAAAATAAAAGCCTGAAACTATGTCTAAAGCCTGGTCACAGCCTGAGGAAGCCATTGGAAAATGAATCTGGTTGATACCCCTTTAAATGGAAGAAAGACGGGAAATCACTTCCGGGTTAGATTTCCTCAGGTTTTCGCCTGCAAAATCTGTTTTCTTATACTCACAGACAATATTTTGACCGTTTTGGAAACTTTGGAGTGTTTTCTATCCTAATCTGTAAATTATATGCATATTCTACGATCTGGACCTGAGAAATAGTCCGTTTACCTTGGGAACGGTATTTAAAAAATAATAGCGTCAAGAAGTTAACAAGATGTTTATCTTTCATTTGCTGTATTGGACTTGCTAATGTGTGAAAGTTACATATTTCAAAAAAATATTTTTGAATTTCCTGCGCCTCCTTTTCAGCGGAATGTTGTCGAGGGGTTCTGCTAGCGGAACGTGTGTCCTAGAAAGGTTAAACATCGAGGAGGGAGTAGAAATTAGGCAAACAATAAATATTTCAGAACAACTACAAGTCGAATAAGACATGGGAGAGATGACAAATTTTGGCAGAGATTTATTTAGACTAATACACTTGAAACAAATAGCCAAACCGAAAACTGCAGACATTACTAGTGCCTCCCCCGCTATCAAACCAACATAAAAAAAAAAAAAAAAATGAAACGCAGCCGAACGTGAACAGAAATCTCAAAGGCAAGCAACTCGCAGCAACGAAGAATTGAATGTGTGCGCGTTCACGTGAAGCGGGGGAATTCTTTAAGGGGGAGCTTTTCGGCACAACAACGGCAAGCAGTTGTATACCTGTTAATACTGTAATGAAACAGCAGGGAGCAGGTCTCGAACCCTTGACCTTCTATCCCGAGGTCCGGCGCGCTATCGACTGTGCCGCAAAAGCATGCTCGTGCGGCAGAGTCGATTTCCGCGGTTATAAACCCAGGGTCGTTACACTACTCCCTCCTTTCAAAGAGCGCGTCATCGCTCTCACCGGCCAAGCACACGCACGGTCGTGGATGCAAGGTCCGATCACTTCTGACACCAATGTAATGAAACAGCAGGGAGCAGGTCTCTAACCATCGACCTTCTAGCCCGAGGTCCGGCGCACTATCGACTGTGCCGCAAAAGCTCATCTGATGTTAGCTAGCTGTCTGACTTTATTAGCCAGATCATTTTCAAACAATAAACTCAATTATTTTATCAGCTAAGTTGGCTAATGTTGCTCAACATTTCTCTGGCTAGCTAACGGATTCGATCCAGCTAACGTTACTATAGCACGATACTTCCACCACATTTTCTCCCTCACCTCAAACTTTCCAAACGCCAGTTGTTTTTCAGTTACAGCTCATGAAGTACGCTTCATCCCCTTCTCACCCCGTCTCCGTGGTCAGGCTTCTCACCTACCTCTTCGTTATCGTTCAGGGGACGCGCTGCTGTAAATTAACTGGCAAACTGCCTTTGCACCTTACTACTGTCTTTCCAGGGCGCACGCTGATGCTGTAACTAGCACATTGGTTGTATCTTATCTCTTCAGTCGCGTGCTGCATTCTGTTATGTGAACAATTGGCTGAGCCCTGGACACAGCCAGTATTGCTCCAAACGCGCATCACTCGTTCGCTTACAGCCAGCAGTGATCCGAAGCCCACCCCCCCAAACTTTTCTCACCGGATCTACACAATTCACGTACGTCACCTATTTTGCATTCAAAGCGGCGAATTTTCGCGGAAAAGGTGACTAGTTTGCATTCCTTATACTTATTGACAGTTTTCCTCTAAGTGTCTAAAGTAGACGTTCATCTCTGTCACATGAAACGGCTCGCAGAAAGTCTTTTAAAACAGTGCTTCACATTCCAGTAGTTGCATCTTCAATAATATTAGAGGATAGGTTAACTATTGTTGCATGTTTTTGTAAGGGCTTAATGAAAAATATTTGTTTCTTCCATGCCAGTGGAGGCTGCTGAGGGGAGGACGGCTCATAATAATGGCTGGAACGGAGCAAATGGAATGGTATCAAACATGTTTGATACCATTCCACCTATTCCACTCCAGCCATTACCACGAGCCCATCCTCCCCAATTAAGGTGCCAACAACCTCCTGTGTCCCATGCATATTATTTTCTGTTGGTCACATTTTACTATTTGGAGCAAATTTTACCATTTGTTAACCAGTTAATGGGGGTTGGTTAGTCGTCAACAAAATTGACTGAAATTTCCATCCCCTACACTACACATACAAGTGCTTGATGACTCCAGACAGAGAGCACCGTTCATATGACAGATTAGCACAGTACAGTAAAGCTGACTGGTCGAGAGATGACTAGGTTTGGGATATGAATACAGCTACTTGTGTAACCCATTTCCCATGTGAGGGAGGTGGGGGTGGCACGGGGGCAGGCATGCCACTGCCAGAGGATCATCTCAGTCCTTTGGACTCACTGGATCTCCAGCAAGACATTCCTGAGGTGCTCTCAGTCACTGATGACATTACTATAGTACCTCTCCCAGGCCATATTACTGTACAGGACAGGGCCACTTCCCCCCACTACTTTACGTGCTGCCTGGCCCGCTGTACATGGGGAGCCCATGCATCACTGTACTATCATAGAAATAGAAGGCTCAAAATGGCCAGAAACAAAGAACATTCTTCTGGAACTCGTCAGTCTATTCTTGTTCTGAGAAATGAAGGCTATTCCATGCGAGAAATTGTCAAGAAACTGAAGATCTCGTACAACGCTGTGTACTACTCCCTTCACAGAACAGCGCAAACTGGCTCTAACCAGAATAGAAAGAGGAGTGGGAGGCCCCGGTGCACAACTGAGCAAGAGGACAAGTACATTAGATTGTCTAGTTTGAGAAACAGACGCCTCACAAGTCCTCAACTGGCAGCTTCATTAAATAGTACCTGCAAAACACCAGTCTCAACGTCAAAAGTGAAGAAGCGACACCGGAATGCTGACCTTCTAGGCAGAGTTGCAAAGAAAAAGCCATATCTCAGACTGGCCAATAAAAAAGAAAATGTTAAAATGGGCAAAAGAACACAGACACTGGACAGAAGAAGATTGGAAAAAAAGTGTAATGGACAGACGAATCTAAGTTTGAGGTGTTTGGATCACAAAGAAGAACATTCGAGAGACGCAGAAAAAAATGAAAAGATGCTGGAGGAGTGCTTGACGCGATCTGTCAAGCATGATAGAGGCAATGTGATGGTCTGGGGGTCCTTTGGTTGTGGTAAAGTGGGAGATTTGTACAGGGTAAAAGGGATCTTGAAGAAGGAAGGCTATCACTGCATTTTGCAACGCCATGCCATACCCCGTGGACAGCACTTAACTGGAACCAATTTCCTCCTACAACAGGACAATGACCAAAAGCACAGCTCCGAACTATGCAATAAATATTTAGGGAAGAAGCAGTCAGCTGGTATTCTGTCTATAATGGAGTGGCCAGCACAGTCACTGGATCTCAACCCTATTGAGCTGTTGTGGGAGCAGCTTGACCGTATGGTACGTAAGAAGTGTCCATCAAGCCAATCCAACTTGTGGGAAGTGCTTCAGCAAGCATGGGGTGAAATCTCTTCAGATTACCTCAACAAATTGACAACTAGAATCCCAAATGTCTGCAAGGCTCTAATTGCTGCAAATGGAGGATTCTTTGACGAAAGCAAGGTTTGAAGGACACAATTATTATTTCAATTAAAAAATCATTATTTATAACCTTGTCAATGTCTTGACTATATTTCCTATTTATTTTGCAACTCATTTCATGTATGTTTTCATGGAAAACAAGGACATTTCTAAGTGACCCCAAACTTTTGAACGGTAGTGTATATTATTATTTTCATACATTTTTGGGATGGAAAAAACACTTTTAGGGTAAACTTAAATGACCAAAACCAGATATAAATTATTTAGAAAATATTGGAACTGTATATTTTTTATTATTATATTATCTTTGAGAACTAACACTCACCTAAATAAATGCTAGACAGTCGAGGAGAATTTAAAATTTCAAAAACAATGAATTTAGCAGTATTCATTTTGTTATGTTTGAGAAAAGAACACAGCATTATCCATGGCAAAATACATAGAATTGCAAGAAACTTGCTTCAAAACTGCAAAATGGTATTTCAGCTGCACGGAGAAATTTGTAAATTTGTGGGATATTGGCATAAAAATTATAAAAAGTTCTCTACAGCACCATGACGGGGGCCTCTAAAAATTCTATGAAATTTAGCAGCGCCAAGAGCGCTGCCACGCCCACCACCTAAGCCACTTTTTGATCCAGAAAAAACCCTGTACTAGTAAACAGAACCTACCATGTCTATGCTATTTTTAGTAGTATACTATACTGTGTAGTTTACTGTAAACTAGACCGTGGCTGTCCTGTATGTATGTGAATGCTTTACATGTATGTACTGGTGGCTCTGTCAGCCCAAGCTGGAGAACTAAGCGACCCATCAGTCCAAACCAAATATTGTAATAACACCAGGTTCCTATTACAATGGACGGAGGCTTAGGTATAAATAGACCAGTACAACCCCTCCTTTATCCCTGTTTAGATTTAATGTCTAGTTATCTACAGTTACTGTCTGTGTGGTCGGGCGAGGCTATGGACACCTTGACACATATAGGCCTAGGTAAGACCACTGTAGGAGGCTGTTTTCACACCTAGGTGTCTACAGTGCCTTGCGAAAGTATTCACCCCCTTGGCATTTTTCCTATTTTGTTGCGTTACAACCTGGAATTAAAATAGATTTTTTATGGGTTTGTATCATTTAATTTACACAACATGCCTATCACTTTGAAGATGCAAAATGTTTTTTTATTGTGAAGCAAACAAGAAATATTACTAAAAAACAAAACTTGAGCGTGGAAAACTGCTCCAGCTCCTTCAAGTTGGATGGGTTCCTGCTGGTGTACAGCAATCTTTAAGTCATACCACAGATTCTCAATTGGAATTAGGTCTGGGCTTTGACAAGGCCATTCCAAGACATTGAAATGTTTCCCCTTAAACCACTTGAGTGTTGCTTTAGCAGTATGCTTAGGGTCATTGTCCTGCTGGAAAGTGAACCTCTGTCCTAGTCTCAATTCTCTGGAAGAGTGAAACAGGTTTCCCTCAAGAATTTCCCTGTATTTAGCGCCATCCAGCATTCCTTCAATTCTGACCAGTTTCCCAGTCCCTGCCGATGAAAAACATGGGATGGTGTTCTCGGGGTGATGAGAGGTGTTGGGTTTGCGCCAAACATAGCGTTTTCCTTGATGGCTAAAAAGCTACATTTTAGTCTCATCTGACCAGAGTACCTTCTTCCATATGTTTGGGGAGTCTCCCACATGCCCTTTGGTGAACACCAAACATGTTTGCTTATTTTTTTCTTTAAGCAATGGCTTTTTTCTGGCCACTCTTCCACAAAGCCCAGTTCTGTGGAGTGTACGGCTTAAAGTGGTCCTATGGACAGATACTCCAATATCAGCTGTGGAGCTTTGCAGCTCCTTCAGAGTTATCTTTGGTCTCTTTGTTGCCTCTCTGTTTAATGCCCTCCTTGCCTGGTCTGTGAGTTTTGGTTGGCGGCCCTCTCTTGGCAGGTTTGTTGTGGTGCCATATTCTTTCAATTTTTTAATAATGGATTTAATGGTGTTCCGTGGGATGTTCAAAGTTTCTGAAATGTTTCTATAACCCAACCCTGATCTGTACTTCTCCATAACTTTGTCTCTGACCTGTTTGGAGAGCTCCTTGGTCTTCATGGTGCCGCCTCTTGCTTAGTGGTGTTGCAGTCTCTGGGGCCTTTCAGAACAGGTGTATATATACACTGAGATCATGTGACAGATCATGTGACACTTAGATTGCACACAGGTGGACTTTATTTAATGAATTATGTGACTTCTGAAGGTAATTGGTTGCACCAGATCTTATTTAGGGGCTTCATAGCAAAGGGGGTGAATACATATGCACCCACCACTTTTCTGTTTTACATTTTTTTAAACAAGTTATTTTTTCCCCATTTCACTTCACCAATTTGGACTATTTTGTGTATGTCCATTACATAAAATCCAAATCCATTTAATTTACAGGTTGTAATGGAACAAAATAGGAAAAATGCCAAAGGGGGTGAATACTTTTGCAAGGCACTGTCAGTAAGCTGGATAACATCAGAAAGAGACAGACAGACAATTGGCAGGGTGAGGGTGTCCTGTCCTTTCAGGAGGGACGCCCGTCAGGGTTTACTGCCTGACTGCTGCAGTTTATCCCTGGACACCTTGATCGACCTCAAAAGGCTTGGATTCCCCATTATTGTATGTAGCTACTTGCTAAACTCTGTCTGAATCGGATTAATACTTTTCCCATCTGGGTCACTGTTGGGGCTAAAACTGCACAACAAAGGTATTGTTCTCTGAAAAACTGATCTTGCAGTTTTAGGGTATTCCCTTGAGGGGGTTTACTCTACACAAGGACGTATAGACAGAACTAGCTCAAATGACTATACCTGCTACTGGAGTCCTTCTTGCTTTTATTTTTCCGTTTCAAGCTGTCCTTCTCTTTGCTGCTGGTGAAAGGTAACATGGAGGCATAGCCATGTTCAGCTTCTGGAAATAAATGAGCAGGATATAAATCAATCCATCACTGTAATTCACAACACAGTGCAATGAATGCATTCAATGCAACCATAGACATTCCAATGAAAACTGATGAGCCATAAATGTGAGATGAGGGAATACTGTATTTTTTGGCTAGGTAAGAAGTGACCTATTACTTGTATCACGTTTGTAGTTATATATCTTGAGTATAAACATAAAATCTCGATTTATGATAATTTCCCCCCATGTCAGCCAATGATGTCATCTGAACTGGTGTAAACCCTGCTGGCTCCCCAGCCTAACCACAAAAGAGAGAAGGGAGAGGTGGGAAATCGTTTGGACAGAACATTAAGATCAAACCCATTGGCACAAGCATGAACCTTTCCCGTGTGAATGTGACAAATAATGTATTTTTCTATCAAACATGTTAATTTCTGCATGTCAGTAAAATTGCAACACTATACTTCAAAGTGTTTGTAATAGAAAATATCCCCTGCATGGTCGACTGTTTTTTCTGCTGTGCACTTGTTGTTGCTGTGAGCATATTGCTGCCAGCTGGCCCCCTTATTCGATGTACAACGCAATTATTAATTTATGTTTTTAAAATCTGGTCTACATCAATAATCAATCATTTATAATTAACCTGATAAATGGATTATGACAGGTGCACTCCCCAGCAATTCAAATGAGGCAGGGTAGCTCACTAATGATATAAAAACAATATGATACACAAAATGCAAAATATGTTAACACTGTACCTCTTTCTCTGCGATCAATGTATTCTGCTGCTTCGATCAACATCTGCACCATTTCGATCGCCGCCATTTTCAACAATAACACTGATAAAATGACAATCAGAGTCAGATTCAGAATTTGGATAGCTAGCTACTCAACTGCTTCTGACTGTGGCTAGTCAGGGTACTTCACTTTCGGTAATGAAAATAAGCAAGAGATGGATGCAAATTCTCGACAACAGAAGTCAGTTATCGGTGTGTGTGATAGTGCTCTTGATAACTTAATTGACGAAATACTTTGTCAAATTCGCTTGGCTGATGCTGGCTCGCGGTTACAATCGCTGTTACGGGTGCAAGCAAGCTAAATGCTAGCTACCTACAATGTTTTTGGAATCACGAACACAAATATTTCAGGCAGAAAGCCTTGTTCTTGAAAAAGTAAAAATGACAATCCGCAGATGGCTCTCAAAAACAAATGACGTTATAATTTATTAGCCGAACAGAAAATGTACAGCAACTCGAGCTGGCAAGAAAAACTAACGTCTACCCGGTTAACAAATTAACTTCATACAGTCTGCCTTAAATATCAAAATTAGGTACGCTTGTGATATAACCATATATTTAAAACATTTGTGAGATCTATTCGAAATTTCGAACCAGCGAATATAGTTAGCTATCCAAAGTCAAAACAGCCTCGTCAAATTCAAATACCATAACTAACAAGCGCCTAGTTATGCTGGCCGATCACGTGTGGGTCGTCTCGAGCTGCAAAGGCTGACACAAATGTTTATAAAAAAAATACTAGGTCAAAAGAGAAGCTAGATAAACTGCTACCTTGCAACAGTGTTTATATGAACGACAGCAGTTTTGCTGGTAAACTACTGTGTTTGCCAGAGAGCTTATGGGTGCGTTCGTAAATTGACTCTGGAGTGCCAGAGTGCGCTCTGGGCGTTCGTAAATTCAGAGCGTTACGCTCTCCGGAGCGCACACTGGACGCTCTGGCCAAAGAGTAGGGTTGTTCCAAGCATTCTGACCTCACAATGGCAGTCAAACACCCAAGCTAACGTTGGCTAGCTTATTCCAGACAAAAAATGAGAGAACACCTCTGACCATTTTACTCGGCCTAGCAGAGCTGGTTAGGCTGTTTTCATGTTATCCATACTGTTGGTGACTTACTGTGATGCGGGCAACATTTTAATTACGCTTTTTTTCCGACGTTTACTGGCACTGGCCATTCGTTAATCCATCCGTTATTCTGCGCACTCAGACGAGAGTTCTCTGAAATCGGAGTAGATAGCCAGAGTGAATTTACGAACGCGCCCTATGTGAGCTGTGATGCGATTGGGTACCCTAAATAGTAACACCAACAGGGCTGTCATGTGCAACTGGTTAACAGTTTTGCCATTTTGGCGCCATCATATCACATTAGTCTGTTGTTACAGGAAAAGAGCCACAATGGAGTCTTGTTTCTCTATTGTTGGCACCAAGTGTTTTGGCGTGCCATTGATTGTTCTCACCGAGTCAAATCGCGATTCGTTAACAACTCGCATGAGCAGCGCGTGAAAGACCACGCCCCGTGGACATGCTGCTTTCGCTGAGTTACTCGGTGATTGGTTTTTCAGTGTTGTTTGCTTTGTTTCGAGTTCAGTGGTTGGCGGAATTCACATGCTGCGCCACTATTGGGGCACTTCGTTTTGCATTGCCAGGTGCCCCGGGTGAGTGAAGATTTTTATTAAGGACCAATGGAGTGGTCTAAATTGTATACACTCTGCCTGACAGGGGTACCGGTTCATGCAAAACTAACTTTCCATTGGTATTTTAAACCTTTATTTAACTAGGAAAGTCAGTTAAGAACAAATTCTTATTTTCAATGATGGCCTAGGAACAGTGGGTTAACTGCCTTGTTCAGGGGAAGAAAAACAGATGTTTACCGTGTCAGCTCAGGGATTCGAATCTTGCAACCTTCCAGTTACTAGTCCAATGCTCTAACCATTAGGCTACCTGACGCCCCATAACCTGTATTGTGACAAGGAATTGTTATTCTTACAAGGTAATGCAGAAGCAAGTTTTGCTGCAGAATTCATTAAGCATTTTTTAAACCGTAACTATTAAAAAAAAATTGAATTCTAGAAACCATGACGAGAGAACAGTCCTCAAATTCCCATTCAGGTGAATTTACTTCAGAAGACCCATAACCACTTGGAATCTCCAAATATGCTTGAAAACCACATAGTAGGTTGTTGATTGAAAGCAGGTTATGAAATTGACATACTATGAGGGCAAGAGCCAGCGTTGAATTGTATGTGGTGGCAAGACTACACAAAATATATTTTATGCGTGCTTGACTGCACCATAGTTCGATTATACTCTGGGAAGATTCAGTTGTGATGTTCAGTTAGAATTGGATCAAAATGCCCAGAATTGCATCCATTTAATTGGAATGCAATTAAGTGCAACTGTACTATACTGAACAAAAATATAAACTCAACCATTTCTAAGATTTTGCTGAGTTACAGTTCATAAGGAAATCAGTCAATTTAAATGAATTCATTAGGCCCTAGTCTATGGATTTCACGACTGGGCAGGGGCGCAGCCATAGGTGGGCATAGGCCCACCCACTTGGGAGCCAGGCCAACCCATTGGGGAGCCAGGCCCAGCCAATCAGAATTAGTTTTTCTCCACAAAAGGGCTTTATTACAGACAGAAATACTCAGAGGGCCTCCTGAATGTCGCTGTAGTCTAAGGCACTGCATTGCAATGCTTGAAGCATCACTACATACCCACGTTCGATCCCGGACTGTGTGACAACTGGCTGTGACCGGCCTTCCCATAGAGCGGTGCACAATTGGTTCAGCATCGTCCGGGATAGGGGAGGGCTTTACTTGGCCGGGCACCTGTAGGCTGACTTTAGTTGTCAGTTGAACTGTGTTTTCTCCGACCCATTGGTGCAGGCAGGTGTTAAGGAACGCGGTTTGGCAGGTCATGTTTTGGAGGACGCATAATTCAACCTTCGCCTCTCCCAAGCACGTTGGGGAGTTGCAGCGATCAGACAAGATCATAATTGGGAGAAAAAGGGGGTAAAATGAAAAAAATAAAAAATACTCCTCTGCACCTCTTGACGATCCCACAGGTGAAAAAGCCTGGAGGTGGTCCTGGGCTTGCGTGGTTACACGGAGGTGGCTTATGGTAGAGAAATTAACATTCAATGCTCTGGCAACAGCTCTGGTGGACATTCCTGCAGTTAGCATGCCAATTGCACAATCCCTCAACACTTGAGACATCCGTGGCAAAACTGAACATTTTAGAGTGCCATTTTATTGTCCCCAGAATAATCTTTGTGTAGGAACATTTATGGGATCTTTCATTTCACCTCATGAAACATGGGACCAGCACTTTATATGTTGCTTTTTAATTTTTGTTCAGTGTAGTATGCAAAAAAGACTACGGCTTGAGCACACCTAAACCATCATTTCGCAAAATGGTATGCAGCATCATCTGGATGTGTGGAACAAAAGTTTAACATTCACCTACCATTTCTGTCAAGGCGGCTACGCATACAATTTGATGCATATGTTCAATAAATCCAACCTATGCACCACACAGAACACAATGCTGCAAGGCAAACGCAGCGTTCCATTGGAAAAGAATGTACTTCTGGTGTAGCAAAACACAATGACGCTGTAATCAAGGGGGAGGCAAGACAGAACATGAACGTCGGCCGTGAGCAGTACATCACGTAGGGAACCAAACAGAATATATAGCTCACTGAATGAAAAGGGAACAGAGTGTGACTAATGAATACATGCGTTTGGTGACGACAAATGGTAGAGATTCAACAAGTAGAATTGTTGGAAAACTAATAGAAATGACAGCAGACGTTCTGTGGTCAAAGGCGATAGGAAGGCTAACCGCAACTTTCAACCATTTGTTCTTAAAACCATATACAGAAGATGACATGAGAAATGCGCCTAGAGGGGGAATTTGAACACAACTGAAGAGGGGTTTGTGCTCAAATCACACCCATTACAACACTTTCCTTCAAAAATATTCTCAGACCTTTCAGCAATCAATTAACTATCTCACTTAGAGCTTTACATTTCAATAATTTGGCAATTTACATAAATCGTAAAAATGAGAAGGGATCATGATCTGAATTAACGTTTTTAATCTGACTCAAAAACACCCTAATTAAAATGCACCCTGAAAAGCATATTGACCCAGGCATGTTGACCACAAGACTCATTCTTAAAATAAGCTAAACATATTACAGAAACATGTCATTATATTCAGTTGCATGGGTCTTTGCATAACTTATATGCAGTGCAGGGAGTCAAAATGAAAACAAATACATAATACAAAAAAATAAACTTATATCACCAAAACACAGTCTAGAGACTACAAGGCTAAAATAGTATATTTTAGGGAACATCAATGAGTATGTTCTATTTATCCTACTTCAAGCAATGAAGTCCAGAGGTCTGTTGAATCCACCTTTTCTGTTCATGTACTGCCTGAAAAGAAAAAAATAAACAATACAAAACTGTTAACATTACATCATCGTCCACCAATAGGAGAGCTGATATGTCTGCATAGAAACACCTGCAGAGGTGATTGGCTGCAATGAGCATGGTCACTGTTCCGACTGCTCAATATCAGCCAGGACCTTGTGCCTTGCAGTTGGAATTGTTGATTTATAAACAAATTAAGCTAGTTGGTGCATAAATCAACAAGATACGCTACTTAATAACAGGTGACCTGAATGTGATGGAAAATAAATAATATCCTAACAAGAGATATGATATACTAAATGCAGTCTATATTACAGCATTTTCACAACTACATGTGAGCAGCTCCACCCAATGTTGTAATTTAAATGTTATTTGTGAAATAAAAAGCCACATAAGCCAACTCTTGGGGTTAATGATAATGAATCAACAGACCTGTATTTCCTCTTCTGAGACACATTGATAGCATGCGCATTGACTGCTCCATTGGTCTTCTTCCCCTGTTGGCAATGACAACCACATTAAAACATCACACATCCAAAAACATGAGGTTGTTCACCATTCACCTGTGGCAATAAACAATTAAGTTGTATCAAACCAAAACAACTTCCTGCAATAAAAAAAAAACTGCCAGACAAATGGAGAGACCTACTTGAACTACTTTGAAAAGAATCACACCCATCTCAGATGATCTTAGTCTTACAACAAACTGTTTACCAAAAGTGGAGTGTGTCAAGTTCTTAGAAATCAATATTATAATGATTGTTAGATCTTTAATCCTTGTTGGTGAAGTGCACCGTACAATCAGTTAGTTTTAGAAAACTGTGCCCCCTTGTGGTGAGTTGGACAATTTCAGAAATTACCTGTCTACAGGATAATTATTCTGCAGACTCCAGACTAAATAAAAGCATCTAATATCTACAGATATCTTTGGCAAGCCTAACCAGGAACCTCTAGATTTGAGACGAGTTGACAGAATCCTTACCTTTGTGGTGTCAAAGTTGCCAAATCCCATAATCTTCATCATCTCAATCTCCTCTTCTGTCTTTCCCTGCATGTCTTCCTCTATAAACAATACACAATTTTAGACACTGACATGCAACAGTAGTATTTCTCCATATTCTCACAGAAGGGGTGCATCCCAATTAGCATGTGCACCCCCCACACAGTACCAGTCAAAAGTTGAGTCAAAATAAAGGAACCTTTGAATTAGTATTTTCTACATTGTAGAAAATCAAAACTATGAAATAACATATGGAATCATGTAGCTACCAAAAAGGTGTTAAATGAAAATATTGTATATTTGAGATCATTCAAAGTAGCCAACATTTGCACACTCATTATCTCAACAAACTTCATGAGGTAGTCACCTGGAATGCATTTCAATTAACAGGTGTGCCTTGTTAAAAGTTCATTTGTGGAATTTCTTTCCTTCTTAAACTCACGAGTCACCATCCCGGATCCAGGAGCATCCTCATCAGTAAAAAAGCTGACTAGCATAGCGCCACAAGTAAATACTAGCATATAAATATCATGAAATCACAAGTCCAATACACCAAATGAAAGATACACATCTTGTGAATCCAGCCATCATTTCCGATTTTTAAAATGTTTTACAGCGAAAACACAATATGTATTTCTATTAGCTAACCACAATAGCAAAAGACTCAACCGCACATTTTCACCATTTTTTTACCGCATAGGTAGCCATCACAAAACCGACCAAATAGAGATATAATTAGTAACTAACCAAGAAACAACTTCATCAGATGACAGTCTTATAACATGTTATAAAATAAATCTATGTTTTGTTCGAAAAATGTGCATATTTCAGGTATAAATCATAGTTTTACATTGCAGCTACAATCACAAATAGCACCGAAGCAGCAAGAATAACTACAGAGAGCAACGTGAAATACCTAAATACTCATCATAAAACATTTATGAAAAATACATGGTGTACAGCAAATGAAAGATAAACATCTTGTGAATCCAGCCAATATTTCAGATTTTTTAAGTGTTTTACAGAGAAAACACAATATAGCATTATATTAGCGTACCACAATAGCCAACCACACAACCGCATTCATTCACCGCAAAGGTAGCGATCGCAAAAACCAGCAAAAGATATAAAATTATTCACTAACCTTGACAAACTTCATCAGATGACAGTCCTATAACATCATGTTACACAATACATATATGTTTTGTTCGAAAATGTGCATATTTAGCGGTACAAATCGTGGTTTTACAATGTGAATACGTAGCCAAACTGCACAAAATTATCCGGATATATTTCTGACACTCACCTAATCTAATCAAAGAACTCATCATAAACTTTACTAAAAAATACATGTTGTACAGCAAATGAAAGATACACTAGTTCTTAATGCAATCGCTGTGTTAGAATTCTAAAAATAACTTTAGTACGACATACAGCTTACGTTATAGCGAGACAGCGCCTGCAATGAGGGCGGAAAATAGTACTAAACATTTTCCACAGAAATATGAAATATCATAAATGGTTCCTACTTTTGCTGAGCTTCCATCAGAATCTTGTACAAGGAGTCCTTTGTCCAGAATAAATCGTTGTTTGGTTTTAGAATGTCCTCTTCGCCTGTCGAATTAGCAACCAAAGCTAGCCAAGTGGCGCGAAGTTGTCCATCTTCACCAAACGCAGAGAACGGAAAACGCCAAAACTCCCGATAAACGTTCAATAATCTGATAAAACTATATTGAAAAAACATACTTTACGATGATATTATCACATGTATCAAATAAAATCAAAGCCGGAGATATTAGCTGTCTATACCGAAAGCTTTTCAGAAGGCAATCCAGGGTTCCTTCCCGCGCCTTGCTGGACAAAGGAAATTTGGGGTCACGTCATTCCAAGAGCTCTTGTTCGACCTCAGATCAAGCTAGACACCACATTCCACCTCCCACTGCCTGTTGACATCTAGTGGAAGGCGTATGAAGTGCATGTATATCCATAGATTTCAAGCAAATGAATAGGAAGGCCCTGGAACAGAGCCTCGATTTCAGATTTTTCACTTCCTGACAGGAAGTTTGCTGCAAAATTAGTTCTGTTTTACTCACAGATATAGTTCAAACGGTTTTAGAAACTAGAGAGTGTTTTCTATCCAATAGTAATAATAATATGCATATTGTACGAGCAAGAATAGAGTACGAGGCAGTTTAATTTGGGAACGATTTTTTACAAAGTGAAAATAGCGCCCCCCTATTGACAAAAGGGTAATGCATTTGAGCCAATCAGTTGTATTGTATTGTGACAAGGTAGGAGTGGTATACAGAAGATAGCCCTATTTGGTAAAAGACTAAGTTCATATTATGGCAAGAACAGCTCAAATAAGCAAAGAGAAACAACAGTCCACCATTACTTTAAGACATGAAGGTCAGTCAAGTCAGAAAATATCAAGAACTATTCTTCATGTGCAGTCGCAAAAACCATCAAGCGCTATGAAACTGGCTCTCATGAGGACGGCCACAGGAAAGGAAGACCCAGAGTTACCTCTGCTGCAGAGGACAAGTTCATTAGTTACCAGCCTCAGAAATTGCAGCCCAAATAAATGCTTCAGAGTTAAGTAACAGACATAAACTCAACATAAACTGTTCAGAGGAGACTGCTTGAATCAGACCTTCATGGTCAAATTGCTGTAAAGAAACCACTACTAAAGGTGACTAATAACAAGAGATTTGCTTGGGCCAAGAAACATCGAGCAATGGACATTAGATCGGTGGAAATCTGTCCTTTGGTCTGATGAGTCCAATTGTGAGAATTTTGGCTCCAACCACCATGTCTTTGTGAGACCCAGAGTAGGTGAACGAATGATCTCTGCATGTGTGGTTCCCACCATGAAGGAGGTAGTGTGATGGTGCTTTGCTGGTGAAACTGATTTTATTTAGAATTCAAGGCACACTTAACCAGCATGGCTAACACAGCATTCTGCAGCGATACGCCTTCCCATCTGTTTTGAGCTTAGTGGGACTATCAATTGTTTTTCCACAGGATAATGACCCAAAGCAAAAGCAGCCAACCAGTGCTCAGCATATGTGGGAACTCCTTCAAGACTGTTGGAAAAGCACTCCAGGTTAAGCTGGTTGAGAGAATGCCAAAAGTGTGCAAAGCTGTCATCAAGGCAAAGGGTGGCTACTTAGAAGAATCTAAAACCTATTTTTATTTGTTTAACACTTTTTTGGTTACTACATGATTCCATGTGTGTTATTTCATAGTTTTGATGTCTTCACTACTATTCTACAATGTAGAAAATAGTAAAAATAAACACCTTGAATGAATAGGTGTCCAAAAGTTTGACTGGTACTGTTTATATACACACAGGGCTCTGGTCAAAAGTACTGCACCATGTAGGGAATCGAGCGTCATTTGAGACACATACAAGTTCATAGCAGATAAACCACCTGAGATCTGATGCTCCTTCACTGGCTTATCCTTGGAATCCTTTTTATCTTCATCATCACGCCTGTCCTTCTGCCTGGAGGGGGAGCCGGAAGAAGAGCGCAGCCGACGAGGAGACCTAAAGACAAGAGACAGAGATAGCTGGAGGACGGGTTATCTAGGCCGAGGTCCCATTCTATATCCTTCTTGAAGTGTGCACAAATCATTTTCCTTTGTGGACTGGTTTAACAAATATGGTGGAAACTGGAAACACTCCCCCCACCCCAATCCAATGCTTGTCAATTCTTGAGGATGAGGAAGTGCACATTTGGGGAGAAGGGTGTGGAATTGGAATACAGCCCTAGTGATACTTTTGCAGTACATAAATAGTCAAACTTCCCCCTAAGAGCACAAGGTATCACAGGCTCTTTAGCCAGATATATTTATGTCAATGGGTGTGTAGACCGAGGTTACACCACATAGGCCTAGAGAAGTAACCAATGACCCTGTGTGAGTCTACTGTCAACCCCCTTTTAGTTGAGATGTCTCACTGGGGGTCTTTTCTCTCACCTTGAGCGTCGCCTGCGGGCTGGAGAGCGCGAGCGGCTCCTTCGCCTTTCCCGAGAACGGGAGCGTTCCCTCTCCCTGCGCTTTCGTTCGCGGTCCCTTGAACCCGAGCGAGAGCGTCGTCTCTCTGCAGACGAGGAACAAACAGACCAAGACATTACTTAATATGGCGGAGGACCAAGAACAGCATCCATGTTATGAATCCTTACATTAATAGAATTTTGTTTAGTGAATGGGTTCAATAAAATGTTGTACTACCTCGAAGTAAAGATGTTGCTAAAGTGTTGAATAATTTCTCTGTATATGCAGGGGGTAATTTCTCCAAAATACAAAAGTATATAATTTTTTTTAGCACATTATATACCGCCAGACTAGCTCTGGTCCAGGTGCATGCAACAGAGGCGCACGCAGGTTGTAGTGAAGATCCAACGCATGCACGTGGACCAGAGCTAGTCTGGTCGTTTTTGTATAAAAAAAAAAAAATGACACCCTGTGCATACAGAGAAAGTATCCACAGAGTAGAGGCAACTCGTAGTTGTTGTGTGATGGACCAGAGAAAGACGCACTAGCTATGTTCATAGCCCAGTCATAGACCAGTAGAGGCTGCTGAGGGGAGGACGGCTTATAATAATGGCTGGAGTGGAGTAGTATCAACCACATCTGATACCATTCCAACCATTATGATGAGCTGTCTTCCCCTCAGCAATCTCCACTGACTACAGGGACGTCAAACGTTCAGCCTGCTGCACAGACCCTTTGGACGCTCTAGTCTAGAGCGCCTGGTTAAATGGTGATTATGAGCATTTTTTTTTATTATCTCAAAATGGTTAAACTACTGAGAAATATAAAGTAGGTGATTATTGAAACAAATCTGTGTTTAACTTACTATCACGATAAATTAAGCTATACATTAATAAGATATGGAAAAAATGTAATATGTTACTTTCCATGATGTGGACAGTATTTGTTAATACATTATACAAGCGGCCATTTTGATAGCATCGGGGACATCAAATTTTTACCTCAGATCGGTGACAAGATCAAGTGCTTAAAACAGATCAATATATTTGGTTTTGTAATGTTTATTTTGTCATATGCACTGGGGTTTGCAGGATTTAGTTGTTTTTTTAAATAAGTTTTTAAATGACACTGATACGCACACCAATTGATTTCAACGTGATAACCGATGAGAGACTACAAAATAGTGTTGCGTTTCTTTCTGTTTTGGTGACCCCTGTATCAAAATGCAACATTCCAAAATGTAGCTGACTTATGCAGGTTGTCCTCTAACCAGTGATGTAAAAAGATCTCCAGTTTCCATTAGGTTTTTCAGTTGTGGTAGTCAACAGAAGGGTTAACCCAGACATCACAGGGGCTATAAAGATGAAGCATTCATTTAGAACGTTCTCACCACCAAACGATAGGGAGTTGAAGTCCAGTCACGGGTAGTGGGAGAGGATGAACTAGGTGAAACTGGGCCAACATTCTGCTAATTTTCTCATCGATGAAACATCTGATCTCAATACATCATGTTCCCAAAACTACAATCTGTTACAAACACAGTGCACTAAGCTTTAGACTTAGTGTCTGAAAGACTGCAAGGTCAAATTGAGGTTGTGCACAAACACTTCCCAGAGGAGATCCTATGCTACAATAGGATCTCCCTAGCTCCCGTTTGGCTTTGTCCACCTCCTTGCTTGTTCTGCCCACTATGCTTAATTTTCTCCCACTATAAACGACACAGATGAACTATATTGGGTTAGTTAGATCTTTGACGACAGTATCTTCTCGCCAGGGTAGTTTTGTTAAGAACCCAGACGCTTGCTCTAACGTTAACATGCATTGTTTGCGGTACAGTTTTGGAAACATAAGGAACAAATCAGTTATCATTTTCTCAAAACAAAAAAGGTTAAATTACTACACACATTTAAAGATGCACTAGGCTCCTCCATTTCCTGGTAGCTAAAATCTGTTTATGTGACAAAACAAGCAAGTATAGCGTAGAGCAGGGGTCGGGAACCTATGGCTCCCGAGCCAGGTGTGGCTCTTTTGATGATTGCATCTGGCTCGCAGATATTTTAATTAAATGATACTGGCCTACGTTGGCCGTTGCTAGGTAAAACAGGTAAACGCCTCCTTTTGAATCAGTCTGCTCGGTCATTAGCTCAAAGCTAACCCTTCGACGAAGAAGATGGCGAAAAGAAAAAAAGATGACGCGTATCGTACATTTCAGGACGAATGGACCGAAGAATTCGCCTTTGTGGAGAGAGCAGGTTCTGCGGTGTGTCTAATTTGCAATGACAAAATTACATCGATGAAACGGTCGAATGTAAAGCGGCACTTCGACACGCGCCATGCTACCTTTGCATCAAAATACCCTGCGGGAGACAGCAGAAAGAAAGCGTGCCAAGAGCTACTGAGCAGGGTGCAAGCTAGCCAGCAGCAACTCCGCGTATGGACCCGGCAAGGTGACTATAATTCCGCTAGCTTTGCTGGATCTTTAGCAATAGTGAGGAACGGAAAACCATTCACAGATGGCGAGTATGCTAAAACGTTCATGCTGGATGTAGCCAATGAACTTTTTGATGATCTTCCGAACAAAGACAAGATAATTAAACGGATACAAGACATACCTCTGTCGGCAAGAACTGTTCATGATCGTACCATCGTGATGGCAAACAAAGTGGAGGAAACGCAAGTGAAGGACATAAATGCAGCGCCGTTCTTTTCCCTGGCTTTGGATGAGTCAACAGACGTGAGCCATGTGTCGCAGTTCAGCGTGATTGCAAGATATGCTGTTGGTGACACACTGCGCGAAGAAAGTCTTGCAGTTCTGCCATTAAAAGGGTCCACAAGAGGTGAGGATTTATTTAAGTCTTTCATGGAGTTTGCTCAAGAAAAAAATCTACCTATGGATAAACTTCTCTCAGTGTGTACTGATGGTGCTCCGTGTATGGTGGGGAATAAAAAAGGATTTGTGGCGCTTCTCCGTGAACATGAAAATAGACCCATCCTAAGTTTCCATTGCATTCTACACCAGGAGGCACTTTGTGCTCAGATGTGTGACAGGCAGTTTGGGGAAGTGATGTCGCTGGTCATTCGTGTGATCAACTTTATTGTTGCTCGAGCCTTAAATGATCGCCAGTTTAAAACACTGCTGGATGAAGTTGGAAATAACTATCCTGGTCTGCTTTTGCACAGCAATGTGCGTTGGTTGTGCGTTGGTTGTCAAGAGGGAAGGTGCTTAGCCGTTTTGCGGCTTGCCTGAAAGAAATAAAACATATTATATGGCTCTCACTGAAATAAATTTCCAAATTTTTTGCTTTCATGGCTCTCTTAGTCAAAAAGGTTCCCGACCCCTGGCGTAGAGAATCATTGTACAATCTAAATCACTGTGATAAACATTTTCCATAACCAAAAATATTGTATTTTCAGCTGGTTTACGAAACCGAAAGTAAAACACACAAAAACGAAACTTGGGCACGGGAAGCATAGAAAGAAAGCACATAAAACAGATCTACCGCTTCTTAGACTTGCTTTCAATGAGAATGACAGATCTATAATCTGGTCGTGTTGCCCAAAAAGTTACATACTGCAGCTTTAAAGGGCTTTAGGGTTTACACACTGCCATGTGTCTACTTCACCCCTACAGTTGACCAATCACGGATGAAGGGGTTTAGACTTCGGCAAAATACAAATAGCTGAAAAGACTGCAAAGACCAAAACATCACAAAATATATGCATTAACTCTTTACGATGGGAATTATGTGGACAGCTTTACAGCCTTGTTTCTGAAAACAGACTAGACAGAGGACTACCTGCGCTAATTAGCTATATGCGTTATCGAACACCTTTGTGTAAACGCAAGACTGAGTCCACAAACGTGTTGTCTATGGGCTACAACTGGGTCAAAACCGATTAAAACAGTGTTCACTAAGTGTATATTTTTGCATTTGTTAAATTAACGTTATTTTTATGTGACATGAAAGTAGGAGGCTTTATGTTTCTAGAAATGTATAGCAATTGAGAACCCATTCACGTTTAGTTGCCGTATTTGGCTGCCAAAGCCAATCAGTCTCTAAACAGAACATGTAACGTAAAGGTCCTTTAACTATAGTCCGGAGTAACGCTGTTTGGTGCCTTTACTCCATTATGGGCTAGCGTGTACACAATTAAAGGTTAACCAGGTGACTATAGTTTACCTTTAATGTTTAGGGCTACACGTAAATGTTAGTTGCGAGACCGAAATAGAGCGGTTATTATTATCATCATATTGCTAGCTAGAACACATATGGACCTGTTTGTAAATAACGTAGGATGCTACTGTAGCTAACTTTAGCGAATTGCTATTATTATCATCGTTGGTTATTCATTGCTAATACAAACCTCGTTTTGGTGGGGATCGGCTTCTACTTCTGCCCATTTTTAGGGCCTTATTAAGTTCTTCAAATAATAAGCAAAGTGAAAACGTCGACAATTTAACAGATTTCTGCCGTTTGATTTCAGTAACTCATTGCTGTTCTCTCCGCAGATGAAAAAGACAGGAAACCGGAAGCCCTTAACACAGAAAGCTATATTTACTGCCCCCTAGCGGGCTGGAATGGATATGAATAGCGTTACCTGTTGATTTCGTAAGTTCATGGATGAATCTCAATTGCATCCTCCTCGTGTCCTCTCTCATCGCCTCCTTCTCAAAATCCATTGGATGATAAAGCCAGAGGTCCCGCTGCTCTGACCATCTTCCCCAATGGGTTTTGAGCAAGAGGCGAGAAGAGAGAATAGGACTCGAGAGTATACAATAAAACATTTCCCCATGTCTTTATAAACAAAAACATATCTAACCAAGATGCATTAAAAAATAATATATATATATGTCGGCAAACATTAAGAATATTATTTTCCCTAAGTATCAGAACTAGAACTGGACTTTACTGTACCTGACACTCATATGATCAAGTAAAGTACAGTTGCTAGGTTAACAAACAAATAACAGATCAAACCAAACTGGATTGAAATCAACTTAATATTTAATGACTGGTACATTTTAACCTTGGAACTTTTCACTTTACATTCTAATATGTAGATAATGTAAATAATACATTAAAAAAAGATATCACACATCAGCATTTGGATAACAGCTACTGATCATAAAAATTATTACAGCTGTAAAGACGTATTTTGTACACATATTTCAAATACAATTTTGGGGATAAGTGGAATGTTTAGTGCCTTTTAGTTGGGCTTCATTTTGCAACATCAAGCAACAAGTTTATTCCATAATGCGTATATCATATCCTTGCTTGGTATTAGTGGCATTTATAGCTTTCAGGTTAATGTTGGGAATTACATTTTGTAAGTATTTCTTTTCTTTTTTCCCCTGCTGGCTATGACTTGAATAGTTTGTTTAAATGGAACAAGACTTCTGCCAAAAAGAGCACATTATTATACCTGCATAATTCTACATATACTGCACCTGTGCTCGCATTACTGTACATACCTGTGACCTTCATCTGACTATTAAAAACAAATAAATATGACAAGACCAGGGGGTGCCTATGAGGATGCTTCAATGCAACATTGGTTTATATGCATATACGTGTCAAGTGCATTACTTCTCATTATAAATAAGGGGTGCATAATTCAGTTGGAGTGTTGTTGATTCTATTTCATTTTGCATTGTTGTAGATTGTTTCATGATCATGTGTGAGTTGTAGAGAAACAATATTGCAAAAAAAACATAGAATTAGAATTACTTCTAAATCCTATGCACAAAAACAAGTAATGTTTTAACAAATTGTTTGATAGTATAGATAGAAGCGGGTGGGCACAAAGACGTGATGAGAGGGACTGAACCATACATTTAGGAAACTTGAGTGAGTGTGTTTGCCTCTGTGTATGTGGCTAGAAATGGAGTGGTTTGTGTCAGAAGCATTTTACATGTCCCCTCAAGTTTCAGCTTTCTCTTTCTGCTCTTTCTTCTTGCTCTTCTTTAGAAATGAGGGGGCCTTGAACTTCTTTTTCTTCTTGGAGGGGGACTTGGAGGGGGATCCCTCAGGGGTGTTGCTGGGCAGTTTAGCGAGTGGCACAGCTGGGGGTGTAGAAGTGTCGTTGGTAGACAAAGCCTTCATCCCTTTCTCCAGCTCTTCCGTGGTCTGCTTCTCCTCCTCTCCATTCCCATTCTGCACTGCCGTGGAGGCTGTCTTAGTCTCATCTTGTTGGATAATTGGCGTAAAACAAAACAAAGAAAGAAATGCAATCAGATTAAATGGCTTTGTTTGTGTTATCAGCATGGAACAGTACACAGCAGACATGTCATGTCATTGCAGTTGTGCCCAACATGCTTGGCTATTGAGAGTGCAACAACTTCTTACAGTTTGTTTCTCAGTACTTACTATTGAAACAATATCTCAGTACCAGAGGGGTGCCGTATTAGTCAGTGTAGACAGACGAACATAGACAAAGACGAAGACAGAGACCGAAGGAGAGGGGTACATACAGTAGGTGTGGAGACAGATGGCCGTCACAAGACAGCGCTGAAATGTGGCACATTTACAAAAACAACAACAACAACCACCACCAAACCTCACTTCATCAGAACTGAAATCCCATGTTACTCAGACATTGAAATTCTTATACAATATTGTTCTAATTGAGATTCATGCACATCACTCCATGCATTGATATCAA
Source organism: Salvelinus alpinus (assembly GCF_045679555.1). Lineage (NCBI taxonomy): Eukaryota > Metazoa > Chordata > Actinopteri > Salmoniformes > Salmonidae > Salvelinus > Salvelinus alpinus. The sequence continues at coordinate 24,242,172 of NC_092104.1, forward strand.
TGCATGTTTAATGCAAAAGTCCAAGTTACACATCTCAATTTGGATTGAAATATTTTAGGAAATATTTAATATCACCTATACTGATGCCCACATTTAGTGACTGTCAGCGCAACAGGCATTGTCAATGAGCAGTTGAAGAGGCACATAGTGGAGGCAACAGTACAGGGTCCCGCATATTATCATGTAGGAATTTGAGCAGTCCTTCTCTCCTGTATGCAAAGCAAGCAGAGACAGCTGAGTGTGTTCAGCACTCCCGGCCGAGTCTCACCTGAGGGTGGAGGATTGCAGGGGTGAGGGTTGTTGGTGGGGGAGATGGCTGGGGGAGACTCCTTCTTGTTCTCCACCTCATCCCCTACTGACGCACGCACAGACAGACAGACAGACAGACAGACAGACAGACAGACAGACAGACAGACAGACAGACAGACAGACAGACAGACAGACACAGGAGAACATAGAGAGACAGCCAGTGTGGGGTGAGGAGTACATAGAGCTAATTCTAGTCAGCAATGTGCAAGAGTTGTGAGGCAGAGTTAGGAATGAATTAGGAATAGGTGAAAGAAAGAAAGACACATTAACTGTACAGTCTGAGGTTACAGTGCTGTAAGTATAGCGAGCAAGAGAGATAGGAGCAGGTGTAAGTAATTAAGGCAACATTTGGAGAGAGGGATAGTGTAAGCCACATGCAAAGTGTAAGTGAGGGATAGCTTCTGGTACAGATATAGGATCTTAATTTGATCACTCTTTTGTTGCTGAGAATTTTCCTGCACCGTGAGCTTGTGAGCTTCGTGATTTACATAAATTCACTGAAAACCCACACTAACACTGTTACATTAACAGTATTGCACATTTCATGTAGCTTACTTTTAGCCAGGTAATAACCTAACCACTGATCAAGCAACATTATGGACTAAATGTTAAAATTCTATTGCTGAAGGATTATTTTGCTGTGACAATATAGTTCAAATTAAGATCTCTATCTGTAGCAGTGCACTTACCATCTCTGTGACCTTCTGCTTTCCTCTGCACCTCCTTGCGGTACTCCTCCAGCTCCTTGTCTGTCAGCTGGTTAAATGGGTTGGGGGTCTCCGGCTCAAGTTTTGCAAGTTCTGCCGGGTCTGGAGACTAGGATGAAAAGGAGAAGGGAAGGATATTATAATTTCTGTGGTTTTGTTAATCATTGTCAACCCAAGGGGTTTCCCCATCTCATTTCAGTTTCAACACCCAAATAATGACTACCCAGAAAATATGTAGGTTGCTAAGTCTTCCAAGTCTTCTTTGTGTTTGCTCCCAAGAGAGCTCATTGGTTTGTCTTCATGGTTCATGTCTTCTCAGACCATCTTATTTATTTGTTTACCTTGTTGACTGAGAGCACACATTTTTACAGCAACGTGCAGATTTTTCTGGACCTGGGGAAGAGTAGCAGGGTGGAAGGTGAGGGGTTGAATGAATTAATTAATTAATGATACAATGAGAAGCAGGGGAGTGGGATGATTAGTGGGGATGGTTAGGCGGTCAAAGCAGCTTCTGCAGCTGGGTTAGGAATTTTATTTAACCAGGACAACAGGTTAATCATCACATCTCTTGCGACAAGACCACAGGGCCTCAGTTTTTATTACATTTTTTAATAATATTTAATTTGAATGGGTTTGGAAACAAATGTAAACAACCACACACATACAGTTGAAGTCGGAAGTTAAACTCAGTTCTTCACAATTCCTGACATTTAATCCTCGTAAAAATTGTCTTAGGTAAGTTAGGATCACCACTTTATTTTAAGAATGTGAAATGTCAGAATAACAGTAGAGAGAATGATTAATTTCAGTTTTTATTTCTTTCATCACATTCCCAGTGGGTCAGAAGTTTACATACACTCAATTAGTATTTGGTAGCATTGCCTTTAAATTGTTTAACTTGGGTCAAACGTTTCGGGTAACCTTCTACAAGCTTCCCACAATAAGTTGGGTGAGTTTTGGCCCATTCCTCCTGACAGGGCTGGTGTAACTGAGTCAGGTTTGTAGGCCTCCTTGCTCCCACACGCTTTTTCAGTTCTGCCCACAAATTTTCTATTGGATTGAGGTCAGGGCGTTGTGATGGCCACTCCAATACCTTGACTTTGTTGTCCTTAAGCCATTTTGTAACAACTTTGGAAGTATGCTTGGGGTCATTGTTCATTTGGAAGACCCATTTGCGACCAAGCTTTAACTTCCTGACTGATGTCTTGAGATGTTGCTTCAATATATCCACATCATTTTCCTACCTCATGATGCCATCTATTTTGTGAAGTGCACCAGTCCCTCCTGCAGCAAAGCACCCCCACAACATGATGCTGCCACCCGTGCTTCACGGTTGGGATGGTGTTCTTCGGCTTGCAAGCCTACCCCTTTTTCCTCCAAACATAACGATGGTCATTATGGCCAAACAGTTCTATTTTTGTTTCATCAGACCGGAGGACATTTCTCCAAAAAGTACGATCTTTGTCCCCATGTGAAGTTGCAAACTGTAGTCTGGCTTTTTTAGGGCGGTTTTGGAGCAGTGGCTTCTTCCTTGCTGAGCGGCCTTTTAGGTTATGTCGATATAGGACTCGTTTTACTGTGGATATAGATACTTTTGTACCTGTTTCCTCCAGCATCTTCACAAGGTCCTTTGCTGTTGTTTTGGGATTGATTTGCACTTTTCGCACCAAAGTACATTCATCTCTAGGAGACAGAATGTGTCTCATTCCTGAGCGGTATGATGGCTACGCGGTCCCATGGTGTTTATACTTGCATACTATTGTTTGTACAGATAAACGTGGTACCTTCCGGCGTTTGGAAATTGCTCCCAATGATGAACCAGACTTGTGGAGGTCTACAGTTTTCTTTCTGAGGTCTTGGCTGATTTCTTTTGATTTTCCCATGATGTCAAGCAAAGAGGCACTGAGGTTGAAGGTAGGCCTTGAAATACATCCACAGGGACACCTCCAATTGACTCAAATGATGTCAATTAGCGTATCAGAAGCTTCTAAAGCCATGACACCATTTTCTGGAATTTTCCAAGCTGTTTAAAGGCACAGTCAACTTAGTGTATGTAAACATCTGACCCACTGGAACTGTGATACAGTGAATTAAAAGTGAAATAATCTGTCTGTAAACAATTGTTGGAAAAATGACTTGTGTTATGCACAAAGTAGATGTCCTAACCGAGTACCCAAAACTTTAGTTTATTAACAAGAAATGTGCGGAGAGATTGAAAAATGAGTTTTAATGACTCCAACCTAAGTGTATGCAAACTTCCGACTTCAACTGTACATCTACACATATACAGTACATACTGTACATATACACACAGCAACAGCACAGCCTCCATAGAATTCATTACATAACAATAATAATAATAATAATGTAGAGCTATCTTTACTTGCACACAATATACTGTAGCTTGGTCGCCGGGCCCTGCCCCCAAGGGTCCACCACCCTGAAGGCCCCAACCCAACACAGGGCCTCAGTTTAACGTGAAAGACAGAAATACAGTACATCAAATCAAAACGTAAAAAACAAGCATTTACACATTCTCCTGCACTAGCCATTAACCACAGCACTGTAGGCCTAGTACTTGATCCTTACCGGTGGACTATCATCCGTTATGACACCGGCTAGTACTTGGGACTGGGGTCCTGCTGTTTTCATGTCCTGCTGGTTCTGCTGCCTGATCTGGAGATAAACAACAACATCAACAACAACCCGAAAGGCTGAAAACCCAGAACCAAACCATGCGATCCCTGTGGTATATCCATACTGTGACATCGTGGCTTACTGAGAGCATTAATGCAGAAGTACCTTATTTCGTGTTTCCAGCACCTCTTGAGGGTTGGTAAAAAGAGGAACAAACTGATTTGAGTTCTCAATCTTGATGGCTCCACTACCTTGTTGCATCTCCTCTGTCTTCAGCCACTAAGGAAGGGGAGATGACAGTGTTACAGGTCAGGAGTTCTGCAGCATTACCCATCCCATAAACATACCATAAACATTGCTTCAAATGCTTTTCCTCCATCAACACATTTGTGCTTTCAATTACAAAAACAAATTGACATTTCTCTTAAAGTTTCTCTTATATGAGAGAGAGAGAATGGCATTTGGCTGGGCAATGTGTCTGTCTTGAAGGACATCCTCCTGATATTCTATTGTATATAAACAGCCTTGGCTGTTTGACTCTGCATTCATGTTTTAATAAAATCATAGCCATCTTTTTAAACCATTATTTTAATACAGTGTTGTTGTTGTCATTTTTTATGCAGTGTTATTATTATCACACGTGTTCTCAGACAGATGGACAGAAACATCACTATCATGCCTTTCCTTTCCACCACCAGAGGGCAGACTCAGCACTGCAGTAATCAACACCAGCACTGGGCTTTCCCCTGCACTGCAAAGGACAAGAGAAAGAGAGAGTGGGAGGTACAGAAGAGGAGAGAGAGAGGGAGAGAGAGAAAGGGGGAGAGCTAGTCTCCTCCCCCTGCCTGGTGTATGAGGGTCTCTGCCTGCCTGGTATTGTTCTGTCTGAAAGGACTCCATTGCTGGAGCTCTCTGTAGCCATCTCTTTCCCTGAACTATTATAGCAAACAGCCTGTTTTTAAATAACTCTCCTTTTCATGCACACATGAATTAGTGGCACACGCATAGCTTTTAATAGCTGTTAAAGGCTACATCTGTTATTCATATTCCTTTGTGGAAATGCTAATATAATAGATATTTGAAATAAAAACAACAATGTAAATCTGTTAGATTACACTGAACAAAAATCTAAACGCAACATGCAACAATTTCAAAGATTTCACTGAGTTACAGTTCATATAAGGAAATCAGTCAGTTCAAATAAATTCATTAGGCCCAAGTCTATGGATTTCACATGACTGGGAATACAGATATGCATCTGTTGGTCACAGATACCTTAAAAAATGTAGGGGCGTGGATCAGAAAAACAGTCAGTATCTGGTGTGACCACCATTTGCCTAATGCATCTCCTTCGCATAAAGTTGATCAGGCTGTTGATTGTGGCCTGTGGAATGTTGTCCCACTGTCCTACACGTCGATCCAGAGCATGCTCAATGGGTGACATGTCTGTGAGTATGCAGGCCATGGAAGAACTGGGACATTTTAAGCTTCCAGGAATTGTGTACAGATCCTTGCAACATGGGTCCATGCATTATCAAGCTGAAAAATGAGGTGATGGCAGTGGATGAATGGCACGACAATGGGCCTCAGGATCTCGTCACGGTATCTCTGTGCATTCAAATTGCCATTGATAAAATGCAATTGCATTCATTGTCTGTAGCTTAGGCCTGCCCATACCATAACCCCACCACCACCATGGGGTACTCTGTTCACAACATTGACATCAGCAAACCCTTCACCCACACGACACCATACATGCTGTCTGCCATCTGGCTGGTGCAGTCGAAACCGGGATTAATCTGTGAAGAGTACACTTCTCCGGCCTGCCAGTGGCCATCGAAGGTGAGGATTTGCACACTGAAATCGGTTACGACGCCGAACTACAGTCAGGTCAAGACCCTAGTGAGGACAACGAGTACATGCAGATGCGCTTCCCTGAGATGGTTTCTGACAGTTTGTGCAGAAATTATTTGGTTGTGCAAACCCACAGTTTCATCAGCTGTCCAGGTGGTTGGTCTCAGACGATACCGCAGGTGAAGAAGCTGGAATCGGAGGTTCTGGGTTGGCGTGGTTACATGTGGTCTGCGGTTGCGAGGGCGGTTGGACGTGCTGCCAAATTCTCTAAAACGACATTGGAGGCGACTTATGATAGAGGAATTAACATTACATTCTCTGGCAAAAGCTCTGGTGGGCATTCCTGCAGTCAGCATGGCAATTGCACGCTCCCTCAAAACTTGAGACATCTGTGGCATTGTGTTGTGTGACAAAACAAAATATTTTAGAGTGGCCTTTTATTGCCACTAGCACAAGGTGCACCTGTGTAATGATCACGCTGTTTAATCAACTTCTTGATATGCCACACCTGTCAGGGGGATGGATTATCTTGGCAAAGAAGAAATGCTCACTAAGAGGGACGTAAACTAATTTGTGTACAAAATATACTTTTTGTGCGTATGGAAAATGTCTGGGATCTTTCATTTTATTTATTTATTTATGTTGTGTTTATATTTTTGTTCAGTGTAGTATCCATTACCAGTTAGCATAAATGTTGGAATGAACATTGATTTGACAACAGAGATTGAGAATGGACACAAAGGAGGTAGTGGTACTAGTCTATGTACTACCTCCTAGGCTCCTCCCCAGTCCCCCTCTGAAACTAAGTAAGAAAGAAAGCCTTGTCCGAGCTAGACCGGCCCATAGGGCAGTAGCCTATCTCCTGTTTCTGTATTGAGAGGCAGCTTGATGTGCAAGTACACCCCTGGACAGGCCGCTAGTCCCCCACTCTACTAAGGCCCTCCTTATTGTGATGTGCTGATGTCCGGGGCTAGCCTAGCTCTCAGGTACTTACTGTGGTGTGCTGGTGTCCGGGGCTGGCCTAGCTCTCAGGTACTTACTGTGGTGTGCTGGTGTCCGGGGCTGGCCTAGCTCTCAGGTACTTACTGTGGTGTGCTGGTGTCCAGGGCTGGCCTAGCTCTCGGGTACTTACTGTGGTGTGCTGATGTCCGGGGCTGGCCTAGCTCTCAGGTACTTACTGTGGTGTGCTGATGTCCAGGGCTGGCCTAGCTCTCGGGTACTTACTGTGGTGTGCTGATGTCCGGGGCTGGCCTAGCTCTCAGGTACTTACTGTGGTGTGCTGGTGTCCGGGGCTGGCTTGGTCCTGGTTTACCCTCAGGTAGGAGTTGGGGGTGTTGAGCCAGCGTGTCTTCGCCTGCTGCTGCCGCTGGGCGTAGGGGTGCTGGCGGGGTAACGGGTGCACCCCCTCCTCCTCAAACTGGAAGGAGTGGACCGTGGCGGGTACCTCCACCTCTCTCCGTGTCCGAGAGCGCTCCAGCAGCACAGGGAAGCGGTAGGCGTAGCCGGTACGGTAACCCTGGAGGGTGGGGAGAGGGAGGTTTATGTGTAATGTCCCCTGTCATGTCCAGTACTGTGTGTCTGACTGATGTATTGTCAATGTCCAATGTCCAGGGGTACAAGTGATCCATATGATCCACACCCTGAAGTTTAAAGTAGGTTAGACCTGTGTCTGGACCACTGTTATTTTCTGGATTTTCTAAGTACTGTTTATGGTGGATGTTAATTCATTAAGGTAGGGGGTGAGAATATCTATTTTAGTGCACGTCCTAAAGAACATTATACCTGCCCTATTCTTAATGACTGTCCCCATTACAATACTTTGAGAATTTTTGCACCATTGGAAATCATTCCACTACATTGAGAATGCTTGCAGCATTGTACATTTGTTTCTGTGTTGTGATCTCACCAGGTTGTCCAGGGTCCTCATGAGAGCCTCAAACTCGTGCTCCCCGAGTCGACTCTTGGTCAGGGGGCCGAAGGTAGACCCGGCCCAGCCCACGGTGCCTGCAGCGATGGGTTTGTGGATGGAGCGGTCCAGCATGATCAGGTTCTGCTCCCCTCCAGCGCTGCACAATGCTGACACCTGTCAGCACATCACAAGATTGCAGCAGTGTGTTATGCCTTGGGTTTGACACGCGGTACAGTTACAGTACTGCACATATGACAGTCAAAGTACAAGGGTACTAAGGCAAGGGCAAGCAATCAGGTGTGAAACTGCCAAAGCTGTTCATGCGAATGCTATCACTCTCTCTCTTACACATACACACAAAGTCAACGAGCTAACATTCTGGCAGTTCTCTCTCTCTCTCTCTCTCTCTCTCTCTCTCTCTCTCTCTCTCTCTCTCTCTCTCTCTCTCTCTCTCTCTCTCTCTCTCTCTCTCTCTCTCTCTCTCTCTCTCTCTCTCTCGCTCTCTCTCTCTCGCTCTTTAGCTCTCTTTGTTTCTCTCTCTCGTGCACACACAGTCACTGAGCTATGAGTCTGGGAGTTCTCTCACTCTCTCTCAATGGGGCAGTCAGAGTTGTGCCCCAAGCCTTTGGCAGGATGGAGCAGGCTGGATGGATGTCAGTATGTGTCTCTGTACCTGGATCTGACAGGCAGCCTGGATGTGGTAGATGGTGTAGAAAGCCTCTTCCACTGACTCCCCCAGGGCCACAATACCATGGTTTCGAAGCACCAGCACCTAGGAATAAAGATAGACTTCAGCAAGTGAAAAAACACTTATAGTGCAACCCTCTAGTAACCTCAGAGTACATACAGTCGTGGCCAAAAGTTTTGAGAATGACACAAATATAAATTTTCACAAAGTCTGCTGCCTCAGTTTGTATGATGGCAATTTTCATATACTCCAGAATGTTATGACGAGTGATCAGATGAATTGCAATTCATTGCAAAGTCCCTCTTTGCCATGCAAATGAACTGAATCCCCAAAAAACATTTCCACTGCTTTTCAGCCCTGCCACAAAAGGACCAGCTGACATGTCAGTGATTCTCTCATTAACACAGGTGTGGGTGTTGACGAGGACAAGGCTGGAGATCACTCTGTCATGCTGATTGAGTTTGAATAACAGACTGGAAGCTTCAAATGGAGGGTGGTGCTTGGAATCATTGTTCTTCCTCTGTCCATCATGGTTATCTGCAAGGAAACACGTGCCGTCATCATTGCTTTGCACAAAAAGGGCTTCACAGGCAAGGATATTGCTGCCAGTAAGATTGCACCTAAATCAACCATTTATCGGATCAGCAAGACCTTCAAGGAGAGCGGTTCAATTGTTGTGAAGTAGGCTTCAGGGCGCCCAAGAAAGTCCAGCAAGCACCAGGACCGTCTTCTAAAGTTGATTCAGCTGCGGGATCGGGGCACCACCAGTACAGAGATTGCTCAGGAATGGCAGTAGGCAGGTGTGAGTGCATCTGCACGCACAGTGAGGCGAATACTTTTGGAGGATGGCCTGGTGTCAAGAAGGGCAGCAAAGAAGCCACTTCTATCCAGGAAAAACATCAGGGACAGACTGATATTCTGCAAAAGGTACGGGGATTGGACTGCTGAGGACTGGGGTAAAGTCATTTTCTCTGATGAATCCAATTTCCGATTGTTTGGGGTATCCGGAAAAAAGCTTGTCCGGAGAAGACAAGGTGAGCGCTACCATCAGTCCTGTGTCATGCCAACAGTAAAGCATCCTGAGACCATTCATGTGTGGGGTTGCTTCTCAGTCAAGGGAGTGGGCTCTCACAATTATGCCTAAGAACACAGCCATGAATAAAGAATGGTACCAACACATCCTCCGAGAGCAACTTCTCCCAACCATCCAGGAACAGTTTGGTGATGAACAATGCCTTTTCCAGCATGATGGAGCACCTTGCCATAACTAAGTGGCTTGGGGAACAAAACATCAATATTTTGGGTCCATGGCCAGGAAACTCCCCAGACCTTAATCCCATTGAGAACTTGTGGTCAATCCTCAAGAGGCGGGTGGACACCCGGGTGGACACCCAAATTCTGACAAACTCCAAGCATTGATTATGCAAGAATGGGCTGCCATCAGTCAGGATGTGGCCCAGAAGTTAATTGACAGCATGCCAGGGCGGATTGCAGAGGTCTTGAAAAAGAATGGTCAACACTGCAAATATTGACTCTTTGCATCAACTTCATGTAATTGTCAATAAAAACCTTTGACACTTATGAAATGCTTGTAATTATACTTCAGTATTCCATGACAAAAATATCTAAAGACACTGAAGCAGCAAACTTTGTGGAAATTAATATTTGTGTCATTCTCAAAACTTTTGGCCACGACTGTACACTCTTATTTTTCTTTGACCCTGTCATCGCAATTCTTATGGTTTCACAAAAAATATAGTAAATTGAGCTTATGTTTTCCCTATTATTGGAGATATTTGTCTCAAGCAGCAAATGAGCAGTATCAGAACTAAATCACAAGCATGTCACATTAACCCCTTGTTCTGCTGTAATGTCCTCACCTTACAGGTGGGCCCCAGGCTCTTCTGGAGCCCCACTCTGTCCTCCTCGTCCTCCATCAGCCTGTTGTAGTCGTAGTACGCTACCTCACCCACCAGCAAAGCCTCATGGGACAGCGGCAGGAGGCCACACTTCATGGCTGACACCTGCACACACAGACAACTAACTATAAGTCACAGTAGGATTTAGCATGGTTTTTCATGACGCCTAATCTTATATTGTCATCTAATACATTGTTATATTATACCTATTATTACTGTACATTTTAGTCATTTATCCAGAGCGACTTACAGTAGTGAGTGGATACATTTTTCATACTTGTCCCCCGTGGAAATCGAACCCACAACCCTTGTGTTGCAAGCTCCATGCTCTACCAACACACCTCCAAATCTCAAGTGCAGGAGTACTACTACCGGGTGAGTCCTAGGACTCCACTCCATTAGAAAAAAACATTCTAAACTAATTACAGATGTGCAACAAGTGTGTGTGTGTGTGTGTGTGTGTGTGTGTGTGTGTGTGTGTGTGTGTGGGTATGTGTGGGTGGGTGGGTGGGTGGGTGGGTGGGTGGGTGGGTGTGGGTGTGGGTGTGGGTGTGGGTGACTCACAGCGGTAGTGGCGGGGGTGTGGAGGTGCAGCAGACAGCGTACGTCTGGCCGGGTGGAGTAAATGGCTGAGTGAAGGCTGAAGGACCCCAGGTCTACCCCCAGGGGGGTGCTGCCCCTCTCCACCACCTCCCCCAGGATGTTCACCTTCACCTGGGAGGAGACAACTACGCATCAACACCACCAGCAGCAGCACTGAGATGAGTTCTATTTGGTTTTTACACTTGTTTGGATACTTAGTTGTTCCTGACAAAACTAGCACCTGTATATATTTATGTAATGCCTATTACAGTCCTATTACAGTCCTATTACAGTCCTATTACAGTGCATATTACCATTTTTATTATAATGCAAAGCAAAACAAAAAAGGTTGCTTGATGAAGACATTCTGTGACTGAGGTGAGCAAAAGCATTATTTAATAAGTTGACTGAATAATTAGTACTTATCTATGTCAACCAGAAACAAATCAGCTTATGTTTTATCATACAATATCAAATATGGTTCAGGGTTAACAAGCAGCACACTTATCACTGAATATTTGTTTTCCAATGAAGTGGACATCTTTAGTTTCCTTTGTGACTGTGGTGCATCGTTAGCACAGTTAGAACAATGAGACAGATATTTCACCAGTGGTATAAATGTGAAGCATCCGGTTGGTGTTTCCACTCACCACCAAATATGGTTATGAGAGGAAGCCCAGTGGCCGGCAGTGGGAGAAGATTGAGCGAGACGGATTTTGGCAGACATTCTACTAATTTTCTTATTGATTAAACATTTGATCTCCATACAATTTCCTGTTTCCAAAACTATCTGTAACAGAGTGGACTGTGTTTTGTAGACTTTACCCTTTGCCAAAGCTTCAAAAAAGTGCATTGTTTACAAGGAGTGCAAGGGAAATTGAGTTATTGCACACACACACTTCACAGAGTAGGTGTTCCCTAATGGAAATATGAAAATAAATGCTTGAACGCTCTGCCCACCTCCTTGCTTGTTCTGCCTACTATGATTCCTTTGCTCCCATTGGAAACGACAGACTCTGGTCTATCTTGGGTTAGTTATAAAAAATCTTCGACATTAGTAGTGAACTCACCAGGCTAGAGGCAGTGACCTCACCATAGGCCAAGCCATTGGGCGGAACCAGGAAGTGCTCCTGTTCCTTACTGACACGCAGCTGACAGGAGACAACACACACACAACTCTGTCAGATATCAAACTTTACAAACAGAGAGAGGGATAGAGATAAGGAAGGGATGGGTAGAAAAACAAACAGAGAGAGAATGAGGCCAAATGTAAAAATAGAAAGCACAAAGAGAGAGAGAAAGTTAAGTAGTGACAAAAAAGCTGTGATGTTGTCCTTTCAAAATTAGTTCCATAAGTGCATAGTCAAGTATCTGCTTCAAAGTTTCAAAACCTGCATACAATTTTACCCTCATGGACATTGTAATGGTAATTATGTTACTAAAACCATCTCTTTTGACAGTAGTGCTTTTTTGCATTGTCAAAATAGGGTTCTAAAAGAACAAAGCAAAATAATGAAAGAAAGACCAAAAGAGTGTGTCAGCCAGGCAGGTCTACTCACGGTGAGGCAGGTGTGGCTGAGCTGGGCCCAGCCGTAGAGGTCCAGAAGGCGGTGGACACTGGCTAGTTTACAGCGCATCAGCCTCTCTCCCTTCACCATGCTGCTGGGCTCCGAGCCATGCAGGTCATTGATGGGCGTCACCATCATCATGCCTACACAGGGAAAGATTGAAAGTAGAGAGGAGTCAATAGCAGATCAGAGAACATTATCTTGTGTGTTTGTTTGTTAATCTTTTGGTCAGGTGATTTACTTGTCTGTGTCTTGGTGTTAGACATGTATTTGATGTGTATTTGAACCTGTACATCCATGAATATGTTTATTTATGTGTGCATGTTTTATTTCTGAGTGTGTGTGTGTATGTGCGTCCGCATGCATGCGTGTGTGTGTGTGTGTGTGTGTGTGTGTGTGTGTGTGTGTGTGTGTGTACCTACACATTACCTGTACTGGAGGGGGAGGTGGATAAGGCGGCAGGGGAGCCTTGAGAGGCCATGTAGTCAGCTATCTGCCTCAGAGCCCAGAGGTTGGAGCTGCTGCCTCCCTTCTTCATCTGTTCCTGGATCAGAACATCCAGCTCCTCCCGGAAAGACTACACACACACACACACACACACACACACACACACACACACACACACACACACACACACACACACACACACACACACACACACACACACACACACACACACACACACACACACACACACACACACACACACACACATACACCCAGCACACACGCAGCACGCAGCATGCATACGCACGTACACACACAGGACAAGCTATTAACATGGTAGTTAAAATACACCCACGGGGGGATCACGTGACCCCTGAACGAGATGGCCGCATGAACTAGGAGCTCCGCACAAGTAGTTTCCAATTCCTAATCTTACCTCCACTTCAAGTTTAAACTCATTTAGCTTTAGTCAAAAAGTCATGGCGGCTACAAAAGGCGACACTACAGGTGACATTTTTACCCGGACTCGAGCACTAGCGACGGAAAAAGCCTCCAAGAAGCAGCTAGCTTCAGAAAAAGCTAGCGCCATTAGCCAGGAGCAAGAGGACCCGTTCCCCCCCGAGGCCCAACGAAGGCCAACCTCGCACTCTGTCGAAGACATCTTTTCTGAGCTGAGATCCCAACGTACAGAACTCAACACTAAACTAGATGCCATTAACGCTCAGCTCAGTGCGATAGGGGGCAAGGTGACAATCCTGGAAAATGCTTTGCCTGACATAAACAACAAGATAACCATAAACGCGGGGCGCCTGGACGAGGCAGAGGGGCGAATCCTATCCACGGAAAACTTATTGACAGACGCCATGGAAACAATAGCATATGCTAAAAAAAAAATAGAGCAGCTGGAAGAGAAAACAGAGGACCTGGAAAACAGGGGGCGAAGGAATAATTGTGTTCTATTAAATCTGGGCGAAAAAGAAGAGGGAAACATGCCACTGATCCGCTACCTGCAAGACAAACTTCCCGAGTGGCTCCACCTGTCCACCGACAGACCCATAGATCTCGAGAGAGCTCACCGAGCACTGAGGCCCCCACCAGCAGCCAGACAACCACCGCGCCCAATCACCATACGTTTCTTGAGATTCACCGACAAGGAACGAGTCCTACAGGCGGCGAAAACCAACACCATTACAGTGGGAAACGCCAAACTCACCTTACTCCAGGACCTGTCAGCTGGAATACGCCGAAAGCGCCGAGAGTTTGACGAGGTGAAGAAATGCTCCATTGACCGAGGCATCTTTAGGGGATTCAAATACCCAAACGAGCTCAGGTTTCTTCACCAAGGAGCCCTGCGACACTTCAAAACTCCCGAAGAGGCAAAACGTTTTTTGAAAGACAACCCCGGTCAATGAGAAATGGACCAATGACTAAATGCGATTACTATTATTACTAAAGGAGGTAAGACAACATATAGCCGATATCCAAAGACCCACCCGCCCTGCTAAATGTCATTATAGCCGTCTAATCTATATTTATGTTCCTTTAGCTGAGAGGGATAGGCTCCATATTATAACCTAGGCCTACTATATGTAGGCTGGGCTATTGATTTTATTTTCTCCCATTTTTAATGTGGTCTGGACGGGGGCTACGTTGTCATTTACCCAATGCGGGGCGGAGAGGATGAGGCATTTCTTTGGTGGGGAGGGGGAGACGTTGTGCGTTGCTAACTGTTCCCGTTTTTTTTGTTGTTGTTGTTGGAACACAGAATTGTGACTGAGCGGGGAGGTAATAGATCCAACGGGATATGTCGAGTTGTTTGGGAACTCGGCTGGGGTGTTCAGAGACTGTTATTTTATGTAAACCATTTATTTTCCTTTTATGTGAACGCAGCTGTAACTACTATCCACCTTTACCCAGAGATGACTTGCACTAAAGTTCGATTACTGTTCGATGACGATGACTAGTACCTTAAATCTATTGACATGGAACTGCCATGGTCTAGGTCATGCAATAAAACGGAAAAAGATACTATGTGCTCTAAAAAAGGAAAAAGCAGACATCGCGCTATTGCAAGAGACACACCTCTGTGATGCTGAACATGCCAAACTCCGCAGAGCTTGGGTGGGACAGGTGTATTTCTCATCTTTCAAATCCAACAGTAGAGGCACAGCCATACTTATCCATAAGAATGTTCCATTCATAATTGACAAAAACATATCTGATCCGGAGGGGAGATTTATTTTGATAACTGGGTCACTGTATGGGCAACCAATTACTCTCTTAAACATATACGCCCCTAACACAGATACTCCTGCTTTTATGTCGAAAATGATAACCCTGTTCAATGAGCATTGTGTTTCCTTTGGAGTGTTGGCCGGAGATTTTAATTGTACCCTGAACCCAACCCTAGACAAATCATCTCAAGTCCCCACCACAAATCCTAGATCTGCAAAGATGTTGAACTCTCTTACTAAAGAGATGGGACTGATAGATATCTGGAGAGAGACTAATAGCTCATCTATGGACTATACATACTACTCTAATGTCCATAACACCTACTCCCGTATAGATTACATTTTTATCCCAAAGAGTTTCATAAATTCAGCCACGTGTAGAATCGGACCCATAGCGCTTTCGGATCACGCCTTTGTCCACCTCCGCTTTGACCTCTGCAAAAACATCCCGAGGTCAAAGAGCTGGAAATTCAACACCTCCATGCTATCAAACGAAGCATTCCATACATTGGTAACTACATGGATAGACAACTACACACAAGACAACAAAGATTCTCCTGTTTCTCCGGCCACAATGTGGGACGCTGCTAAAGCCACACTAAGAGGTCATCTAATTGCATATGCTTCCTCTAAGAAAAAAGCAATGGAAGCACACAGGCTAGATCTGGAGAGGGAGCTGGAACGCTGTGAAAAAGTACATAAACAATCCACAGACAGCACCTCCTGGAGTCAACTTAAAGCAGCCAAAGCCAAACTGAATTTGGACTATACTCGGGAGATTAAAAAAAAAGTTTTCTTTACTAAACAGAAATACCATGAGTATAGCAATAGGCCTAGTAGATTGCTTGCTTATCAATTAAAAAAAGAGCAGTCAGAGCGTACAATTATGGCTATCCGAACAGCAGAGGACGAGGTCACATATGACCCAAAAAAGATCAATTTAACTTTTCATGATTTTTACTGCAAACTATATACCTCTGAGAGAAAACACACGGAAGCAGAACTCCACTCCTTCCTAGAGGGAATCTCGCTACCTAAACTATCAGAGACTGACCAAGAAGATCTCAACTCCCCCTTCACTCCTGAGGAGATCCTGGAGGCAATTACCTCCATGCCACCTAACAAGTCCCCAGGCCCAGATGGATTCCCCAGAGAGTTCTACAAAGCTTTTTGGCCCCAGCTTAGCCCTATTTTCATGCCAATGCTGGAGGATTTTTGCAAAAACGGAGTTCTCCCAGACTCAATGCGCACAGCTCGCATTACAGTGTTGCTCAAAAAAGACAAGGACCCCCTATCCTGCTCCTCCTTCCGGCCCATAACCTTGTTGGATTTCGACTACAAAATAATTACCAAATTGCTGGCCAAAAGACTAAACACTCTTCTTCCCAAAATAATAAAAGCGGACCAAACTGGATTTATTAGAGACAGATACTCTTCTGATAACATTCGCCGTCTTTTTGATATTATTGATCAAGTAAACGCACAGAAGACCCCTGTCCTGCTGGCTTCACTGGATGCTGAGAAGGCGTTCGACAGGATGGAGTGGAGCTTTTTGTTCTCAGTCTTAGAAAAGTTCAATATGGGCCCAAACTTTATTAAATGGATCAAATCACTATACTCTCATCCAAATGCCATGGTGACTACTAACGGACTGAACTCTGACAGATTCCCTTTGGGACGGGGCACAAGACAAGGGTGCTCGCTATCCCCCCTGCTCTACTTGTTGGGGGCGGAGCCTCTGGCAGAGTTGATAAGGAGCAATCCAAGTATTACAGGTGTTCCTGCAGGCGGCCTGCAGCACAAGATTTCGCTTTACGCGGATGATGTCTTGCTCTACATATCCAACCCTGAGAAATCCCTTCCTCCCATTTTAGACACAATTGCTCAGTATGGCACGTTTTCAGGTTATAAGATAAATTTTAACAAATCCACTGTCTGCCCTCTCAATATTACACTCACCAGTTCTATGAAGACACTATGCCCATTCCAATGGAAGACACAGGGGTTTCAATACCTTGGGATATTCATAACACCAGATCTGAATAGGCTTTTCAAGGAGAATTATCTTCCACTCCTGGATCGAATCAAAAACAACCTCCAAACCTGGATCTCCCTCCCAATTAGCTTAGTAGGAAGAATTAATGTAATCCGTATGAACATCCTCCCTAGACTGAACTATTTATTTCAGATGCTCCCATGTTATCTCCCAGCTTCCTTTTTCAAAACAATTAACCAAAGCATCACCAAATTTATATGGGGCAATAAAAAACCTAGGATCAAGCTCTCCACTCTATCGAAACCTGAATCTAAGGGCGGTCTTGCCCTTCCCTCCCTTCAATTGTACTACTGGTCTGCCCAAATCCGCAACATGCTAACATGGATCACAAACAGACAAGAGTCAACGTGGATCCAGATAGAAGCCCAATCCTGTGGTTCATTGCCACTAAGCTCAACTATATTCATTAATAACTTTAGTGAAGTGGGCAACATAGCCAAAACATTTGTGATTTACAGCACCCTACTAGCGTGGAGGGACTGTAAGAAATACCTGGGCATCTCCTCCCAAATATGCTCTCACTCGCCTATAGTAGGCAACCCAGACTTGCCAAAAGCCCTGAGGGATGCCAACTTTAATCTTTGGCATACTCTAGGAATCAGGACCTTTTCAGACCTATTTCATCAGAAGACCACTACACTGAAATCCTTTCAAGAGCTCTGCAGTGAATTCAATGTGCCAAGATCCCATTTTTTTTTAAATATCTTCAAATTAGACATGTCATCTCCTCATTTACTTCCAAGAGGAGGTTTAGAACTCAGTTGAATGAAGTTGAAACCCTTCTTGTCACAGCACAATCCATTAAAGGCAAAATATCCTATATCTATAGACTCCTTTCTGAGAAAGGAGGCTCCTCCTTTACTCCTTTGAAAATAATCTGGGAAAAGGACCTTGGTCTGACTATCAGTGATGAGTTATGGGCGGAGGTTTGCGACAGGGTATACTGCTCCTCTACTAATGTAAAAATGAAAGAATCGAATTACAAATTTTTGTACAAATTTTATTACACTCCCTTGAGACTCCATAAAATGAAAACAGACATTTCTCCTAACTGTAAAAGATGTACCTCTGAAAGTGGAACCTATATGCATGTATTTTGGAGCTGTAGAGAGATTGCCAGATTTTGGCAATCTATACATACTGCTGCACAGAAAATACTAGATGTACAGTTTGATATGACCCCGTGTCTCTATCTTCTTAATGCCCAGCAGGACTTTGTTCTTGATCCTGACAGAGAAAATTTGCTCATGACCATTACATACTTTGCTAAGAAATGTATCCTTCTATTGTGGGCCTCTAGTACCTCTCCTACATTTAAAATGTGGATTGACCAGATTGTTGACTTTCTCCCTCTTGAAAAGCTCACTTATGACCTCCACAAGAGACAGCCCAAGTTTGATAGACTCTGGTCTCCACTACTCCACTATATCTCAAATTGGACAGAGTGAATGGGGGGATCGGGGAGGTGAGCAGATGCGTGTTGTGTAAGGTGCTGTAAAATCTAAAAACTAACCATTGGCTCGTCATCTCAGCTAAGGCTGGAAATAGCAAATAAGAACCTTGATAGTGCTGCTGCAAGTTCTACATTTTAAATTTTGTTATAATTATTATTTGTGTGTATGTGTGTATGTATGTATATGTAGGTATGTATATATGTATATATATATATATAACATTTTTTTATTTTTTATTATTATTATTATTATTTTTTTTAAGTCTGTCACATCTGTGAATGTGGAATGTGTTTGGTTGGTTGTTTGAAAACGTAATAAAACTTTAAATTGAAAAAAAAAAAATACACCCACAATTAGCCTGAGAGCTAAAACACTCAGAACGGTGCAGGCTAGTTGCTAGATTATTAGAAACTGGTGTGCTAGATTAGGGTTGGAGTGAAAAGCTACAGGATGCTAGCTCTCCAGGAACAGGGTTGGAGAGCCCTAACATAGACTGACCAGGTGAATCCAGGTGAAAGCTATGATCCCTTATTGATGTCACTTGTTAAATCCACTTCAATCAGTGTAGATGAAGGGGAGGAGACAGGTTAAAGAAGGATTGTTAAGCCTTGAGACAACAGAGACATGTATTGTGTGTGTGTGCCATTCAGAGGGTGAAGGGTTATGGTAGTAAGTGCCAGGCGCACCGGTTTGTGTCAAGAACTGCACCGCTGTTGATACACACAGGTCCCTGTATGTATCTAGAGGGTCTCTTTTAATACTCTTGAAAAGTCTCCCACACACATACAGTATGTGTATATGCACACACAGAAACACACAGACGTGTGTGCACACTCACACATAGACCCAAGCCGACTGGACGCACACACAAGAACATACACACACACAGTGAGTGTACTCACCGGGCTCTGCAGGAGGCTGGAGACCCGTTTCTTGTGTTGGGGCTCAGAGGAGCCGGGTGTGTAGTGTTGTGGAGACACCAGGGCCTCGGGGACCCTATCACTAGGGGCCCCATCAATGGGGCTCCACTGCACAGGCGTGCCCTTAGGGGTGGGCGAGGTGCTCATCTTCTACTGCTCACAGGGGGGTGCCACAGGACGATGAGTGGGAAGAGCTGGGGAGAGAGGAGAGGGAAAATAAAATTCATTGCAGTTTCAAAGAGATATATTTAGCATTTTGTGAAGAACTTAATTTAATGCAAAATGCAATGCACAATAAATACAGTGCATGCATATGCTGTAATACATTTGAGTTTAATGTTGTCTAACCTGCTGCAGTTACCAATCATTAGCCTTAAAGATGGAGTCTGCAGTAGGGGAAATAGCGCCACTGGCCGCCCCACCACTGTTGTCACTGATTTTGTTGCCGAGCTGAGGAGCGTCGGGCAGCATGGTCAAACAACATTGCAGTACATATTGTGCTCATCTATCGTGCGTGCAATGATGTCAGAGGGGGAAAAACTGTGTTCGTTGTTTGTTGTAATTTTGTTGTTTTAATATCACAAACGGATGGCTGTTTCACCATTAAGGATTCCACCTTTAAACGTCAACATAGACACAAACACAGAAGCCTTCCTCCCACCCCACACTAGGGATGAGCTATTCCACAGAGTAAAGCCTGTGTGTGCCGTAGGCTAGCGGAACCAGTGGGGAGTGGAGAAATGCAGCATTAGCAGTAAGAGCTCAGACAGCAGCATTACAACCCCTGCCAGCAGGAAGTCAACTCAATCATAGATGACCAGTAATTGGAGAACCAGTAAAGAATTACCGGAAAGGTTTTCAAAAAGAGCCAACCAACCTTCACCCAGTAAACACACACATTTACGGGCACGCACACGCACGCACGCACGCACGCACGCACGCACGCACGCACGCACGCACGCACGCACGCACGCACGCACGCACACACACACACACACACACACACACACACACACACACACACACACACACACACACACACACACACACACACACACACATTTCTGCTAAAAGCAGATTAGACCCTTAACACGCCACACCCTCTCTCCTGTGCTGACACAAATTCAAAACTGAACTGCTCAGATTAGCCACATATAGCTCACAACATCACATAAAAATATCCCGCCCTGGTAGGGTAAACATCTGAAGAACAGGCAAACATAGTGATGAAATATACAATTAGCCTACACCAACTGCAGGAACATCAGTGATGGTAAATGTATAGTTAACCAAACTAATGTAGGCTATGTTCGTTTACAAATTACAAAAATACAAATACATACATTTATATTTAGTTTGAACTATTCCTTTAGATATTAAATGGTGAATTTCAGGATGCACTTTGTGTTGGTATGGTTTCCTAAGTAAACAGTTTTTAACCATAATCTGTAAACATTCAAGTATCTAAATGCACTCCTAACTCCTCCTCTAACGGATTCACTCTACTCCCAAACACTTACACTTTGGAGTGTCTGCAAACCAAATGGCACCATATTCCCTATATAGTGCACTACACTTGACCAGGGCCCATAAGGCTATACTATATAGGGAAAAGGGTGCCATTTGGCACACAACCTGTGAGTGTGTCAAAACTGTCTGGTTCTTTGTGTGAGAGTCACTGCAAGTGGGCACAGCTGCTGAGAGGAGAGTAGCAGACAGAGAGCAGCTCTCTCTCCAGGGAGGGCTATAATGACTAGGACGTCACAGAGGTCGGGCTTTAGTAGTCTATACCCATTTCTACCTCCTTCTCCTTCCCCACTATTAGAGCACAACATTGCATTAGTGAAAACCAAGACCGTTCTCAGGGCAGGCCTGGTTCTGCCACGCTAATCCTCCTAACCTGCTGCTTAAGTTCTCCTAACCTGCTACGAAAGTCTCTTCTGCTAGTCAAAACCGGTAGACCTGCCCTGAGAGCAGTGAGAGTATCCACTAATTCGATACTGCTATTAGAGCTGGGCAAGCCTCTTCACCTGAGCTCCAGGAAAACCCAGAGGAAAGAGAGGGGAGCTCTGACAGGCGAAACCTATGCCCTCAGTTCACTCACCTCCCATTGCTGCTGCTTATGATGAGCATCTCTGCCAGTCCAAATTAGGAGCTGGACATGTGGAAACCACATTTAATGTCCATATGCATTACATGCATTTATCAACCCTTATAAATGCACAAATGTTCCTGATATGGCAGCCGAGTCTTTCTCCTGACTGAGAGCAGGAGATGCAGTTAGAGGAACTAGTGGGTGAATAGGAGTATAATGAGGGCTCCCACGTGGCGCGGCGGTCTAAGACACTGCATCTCAGTGCTAGAGGCATCACTACAGACCCTGGTTCGAATCCATGCTGTATCACAGCTGGCCGTGATTGGGAGTCCCATCGGGTGGTGCACAATTGTCCAGCGTTGTTAGGGTTTGCCGGGGTAGGCCATCATTGTAAATAAGAATTTGTTCTTAACTAACTTGCCTATTTAAATAAAAAATAAACACAAGGAATCCCAAATTGATTTCTCTGGCCAGGCTTTCATTAGGTTAATGAGGGAAATTGCAGTTAATGGACATAAACTAATTATGTACCTACTTTGGAAAAACTCAGCATTGATTCTGTCTTGTTTACCCATGCTAACCCGCTTTTAACTCAGCCAGTTGTCACACCTAACAAATTTAAAATAAGCTATATTGGTGAATATTATCTTTGTCATTGGAACTTTAGATCTAAACACCCTCTCATTTCAAGTTCTAAAAATAGCAGAAAACTCATATTTATGGACATAATGAGCTAATCTTTAATAAATGAATAGTCCAAATTGCATTATCAGATTTTTAAAATCAAAGTCCCTCTTGGGCAGTAATGGGAGGGCAGTTAACATTTTAAATGAACCCTTGTATAATATCAGCAGTCTCATATCTTCTGTGCTCTGGTCCTCATGATTTATTCAGATCATTTAATAGCATGGGTGTGTTGTTAAAGGAACAGACGCACAGGAAAGACAAAGAGACACATTCATTTGTGATTGGACTGATAATACATTATGTAACATGATCGTGACCAGGGGTAAATGGTTTCATGTTCTGCTGTATAAGCTGCATTCAATAATCTTTCATTGGATATAATCTGTCCAACCACCACCATCTAGACATGCAAAACATGCCCCAGGATTGGAGCAGGCCTATTATGAAAGGATGCTATGGTTTCATTTATAGTTATCGACAATGACGCCAATAAACTGAACATAATAAATTATGGGTGGGCAGACTTCTGATCCTTTGACTGTCACGCATTATCTAGGTGAGAACAACACATCGTATGAAAGGAAGTTAACTGGAATGAAATACGAAATTGTAATCTTCACAACAATAGAAACATCTATGAGAAATAGATAAGCAGCTTGAAAGTTCCACTGATGAACTGTGATCTTGAGAATGCATTTTCATCTTGACATTTTCTCTCCAGACAGCAATGTATCCCCTCTCCTCCGCTCCAGCATCCCTCTCACTTTCTCTTCAACCATTAGGTCTCTATACACTATTGATTTTTTTACTAACTTCATACAGATAATGTTTATGATAAGTATCAGTATCTGGAACATAAAATATATACCACATCTTACCTTACGTGTAGTTTCTCTGTATGTACCTGTACAATTGAACAGATTCCATCTAGTCGCTAAACGCCACCTTTCTAATGTTTCTGTTTTTATTGAATAACAAAAAATATATAATTCTGCCACTATTTTCCTTCAAAATATGTTTGCCTAATGATAGCCAGTATGCACATATCTACAGTTGAAGTCTGAAGTTTACATACACCTTAGCCAAATACATTTGAACTCAGTTCTTCACAATTCCTGACATTTAATCCTCGTAAATATTCCCTGTCTTAGGTCAGTTAGGATCACCACTTTATTTTAAGAATGTGAAATGTCAGAATAATAGTAGAGAGAATGATTTATTTCAGCTTTTATTTCTTTCATCACATTCCCAGTGGGTCAGAAGTTTACATACACTCAATTAGTATTTGGGTGCATTGCCTTTAAATTGTTTAACTTGGGTCAAACGTTTCGGGTAGCCTTCCACAAGCTTCCCACAATAAGTTGAGTGAATTTTGGCCCATTCCTCCTGACAGGGCTGGTGTAACATTTTCTATAGGATTGAGGTCAGGGCTTTGTGATGGCCACTCCAATACCTTGACTTTGTTGTCCTTAAGCCATTTTGCAACAACTTTGGAAGTATGCTTGGGGTCATTGTCCATTTGGAAGACCCATTTGTGACCAAGATTTAACTTCCTGACTGATGTCTTGAGATGTTGCCTCAATATATCCACATAATTTTCCTGCCTCATGATGACATCTATTTTGTGAAGTGCACCAGTCCCTCCTGCAGCAAAGCACCCCCCACAACATGATGCTGCCACCCCCGTGCTTCACGGTTGGGATGGTGTTCTTCGGCTTGCAAGCATCCCCCTTTTTCCTCCAAACATAACGATGGTCATTATGGCCAAACAGTTCTATTTTTGCTTCATCAGACCAGAGGACATTTCTCCAAAAAGTACGATCTTTGTCCCTGTGTGCAGTTGCAAACCGTAGTCTGGCTTTTTTATGGCGGTTTTGGAGCAGTGCTGAGCATGTCGATATAGGACTCGTTTTACTCTGGATATAGATACTTTTGTACCTGTTTCCTCCAGCATATTCACAAGGTCCTTTGCTGTTGTTCTGGGATTGATTTGCACTATTCGCACCAAAGTACGTTCATCTCTAGGAGACAGAACGTGTCTCCTTCCTGAGCGGTATGACGGCTGCGTGGTCCCATGGTGTGTATACTTGCGTACTATTGTTAGTACAGATGAACATGGTAACTTCGGGCATTTGGGAATTGCTCCCAAGGATGAACCAGACTTGTGGAGGTCTAAAAAAAATTGTCTGAGGACTTGGCTGATTTCTTTTGATTTTAGTTTGATAACAAGAAATTTGTGGAGTGGTTGAAAAACGAGTTTTAATGACTCCAACCAAAGTGTATGTAAACTTCAGACTTCAACAGTATATATTAAGAAACATCTTTTTTTTCTGTCAGAAAATAGACATTTCCATTAAAGGGGGCGTTTTCTCCCAAGTTACCTTAACGATGATGTGATTATAATAGGTGATTCAAGCAATAGCTAATTATAAGATATACTTCATGAATATAAACATGCATGAAGTCACTTGACTAGGATGACTAAAGCTTCTGTTCAACACAATTTATCATCCATTCAAAACAATGCTCTGGGGGTTGTAAATTACGATTCAAATGTCTCCTGAAGAAAAAAAAAATCCTTCCTATTTTGTACAGTTCCTTCATGACAGCATCCCTGATGGGGCCGCCGCCCCATGGCCCCTGAATGGCTGCCTAGCAACCAGACGAGCAGCGCTGCAACATCAGCACCAAGGTAGCACCCACTGCGCGACTGATTTTTCAGCCCTGCCTGGCAGCTTGGTTGAAGATAACAAAGGTTAAGACAACGTTATTCTAATATCCCATGACTCTTTGCAACAATGGGACCCGCTATGCTAGTTAGCAACAGCGCTGGTCCCAGATGTGTGACGGTCATCATTGTCTCAACCTGTAGAGTTTCGACCTAGCCTGGTAGGCAGATCTAAACGAATGGCCATGCACACGCAATATGCCAAGCTATAGAGCAGGGGCCTGTTATGGCGGTACCCAGACGGTACGTGTGAGGCGGAGGGGGCCACTTCTGTTCATCACGAATCCAATTATAGCCTGCCTACACAAACCCCAACCTGCATAATAAAAAGCGACTAACCAATCACCAAAGATTTAAAAAATAAAGAATGCATCCATGCAAGACGGTCCTTCTCGTGATATAATCCAATTCATGTTATGCGATTTAACGTTTGAAAATAAGAGCACTGTGCCGCGCATATCAGCAAATACAAACAAAACCATGTAATTCGTATAGAGCCAAGAGAAACGTATTTCTTAAATCGAAATAAATACATATGATATAATTTTCATGAATAATGCCTATAAACCGTAAGACTGCCTCCATGTTTGCTGCCGCAAAACAGCTTGCTGGTGATGATTAGCAGGCCAATAAAAATGTAAAGGCTGCAAAGTTGTGAGGAAACGGTGAAGCAGCTACCTCTTAGAATTAGTTTATTATTGGGAATTATAAATGTTATTACTTTCCGGTTAGAAACGATTTTATTTTCTACATCTGATACTGGTCATTGTCAGATCAGTGTTATGGCATGCATCACACTACTAGCAAAGGATCAATAGACTACATTTCAATGGCGTATCGTCCAATGGATGGTCACGAAAATGTTGATAGCTTAAATTACAAAAAACGAAATTACATCAAAGTAAAAAAATAACTTCTGATAGCTGGTTATGTCTGTTCTTACCTCAGTGCATTCTCTGCGGCTTTTCTTTTGTGGATGCGCGTCACACCCTCTGCCTTAGGACTTAAAACCCAAACAACAGAATCTGCTATAATTAAAATGCAACGCTAATGTTTATAGCCCTAGGTTATTCCGTTATGTCTTCCTATACCGCGGCCGCCTGCTGTATATCCCCGCTGTTTTTCATCGTTGAGCGCGCCTGGACCAGCCCATTGCCACGCCTGCCCACACTCCAACACCCTGACCGCTGCAAGGGTCTTCTGCACGATTCCGACACCACCTGCACTCCCCAAAATTCGACAGCAATTAATTTTTCTGTAAGATTTAATAGCACTTAGGCACATTGTTTTCTTTGTGTGGTAATTTTCCACTTGGAATTTAATGCAAATGTAGTGCACACCAGCATGGTGTTATTGTTTTATTTTTGTCCTATGGCAACCTGGAATTGTAATATTGCAAAAACATTGAAGCTGTGACCACGAACTACAATCTGGCGCCACCTTGCGCTCAAAATAAGGACTCCAAGGAAACAAAATGCACAACAAACAAAGCCCCATTACCCTTCACAGGCATGGCATGAAAGTGGGCCTGTGGGCTGGGGTCAATATTCAAGTATGATTAAATGTTAGTTAAATTACATTTAGAAGTGCATATATTTTACATTGAGTGTTTGTTAGGTAAGTAATGGTATACAAGTTTTGCATGGGCCTACAGTGCATTCAAGTATTCATACTCCTTGACTTACTCCACATTGTTACAGCCTGAATTCAAAATTGATTAATATATTCTCACCCAACTACACACCCCTTAATGACAAAATGAAAACATGTTTTTTGAAATTTTTGCAGATGTATTAAATGAAATACAGAAATATATAATTTACATACATTTTCAAACCAGAGACAATACTTTGTAGAAGCAACTTTATTAGCGATTACAGCTGTGAGTGTTTCTGTGTAAGTCTCCAAGAGGTTTGCACACCTGAATTGTACAACATTTGCCTGTTATTTACAAAATTCATGAAGCTCTCAAATTGGTTGATCTGTACTAGACAACCATTTTCAGTTCTTGCTATGGACTTAAGCAGATTTAAGTCAAAACTGTAATTCAGCCACTCAGGAACATTCCCTGTCTTCTTGGTAGGTTAATTTCCTGCTGAAAGGTGAATTAATCTCCAAGTGTCTGGTGGAAAGCACACTGAACCAGGTTTTCCTCTAGGATTTTGCATGTGCTTAGCTTAATTCTGTTTCATTTTTAACCTGAAAAACTTTAGTACTTAACAATTACAAGCATATCCATAACATGAGTCAGCCACTACTATGCTTGAAAATGGAGAGTGGTACTCAGTAATGTGTTGGATTTGCCCCAAACATAACACTTGTATTCATGACAAAAAGTTAATTTCTTTGGCAATTTTTTAAAATTACTTTAGTGCCTTAATGCAAACATGCATGTTTTTAAATATTTTATTCTGTACAGGTGTCCTTTTCACTTTGTCAATGATGTTAGTATTGTGGAGTAACTACAATGTTGATCCATCCTCAGTTCTATCACTGCCATTAAACTGTTTTTAAAGTTGGCCTTGGTGAAATCCCTGAGCGGTTTCCTTCCTCTCCAGCAACTAAATTAGGAAGGACGCCTGTATCTTTGTAGTGACTGGGTGTATTGATACACCATCCAATGGGCAATTCATAACCGCATCATGCTCAAAGGGATAGTCAATGTCTGCTTTTTACCCATCTACCAATAGGTGCCCTTCTTTGCAAGGCATTGGAAAACCTCCCTGGTCCTTGTGGTTGAATCTGTGTTTGAAATTCACTGCTTGACTGAGGGACCTTAAAGATAATTGTATGTGTGGGGTACAGAGATGAGGTAGTCATTCAAAAATCATGTCAAACACTATTATTGCAGACAGAGTCCATGCAACGTACAGTATTATGTGACATGTTACGCTAATTTACTCCTGAACTTATTTAGCCGTGTCATAACAAAGGGGTTGAATACATTTAAGCTTTTCATTACTTTGTAAAAATTTCAACAAACATAATTCCACTTTGACATTATGGGGCATTGTGTGTAGGACAGTGACAAAAAAAATCAAAATTCAATCAATCAATTGTAAATTCAGGTTGTAACAAAAACATGTGGAAAAAGTCAATACTTTCAAAAGGCATTGGGACCTACTAATACCCTACTCTAAATCTCTTTGCTAAATAAAAACATACAAACCACTCCATGCTTACCATTTTATTATAAGGGGCTACTGAATATTGTAAAAATAAATAAAGTTTAACAAAACAAAACACATTATGTACCAACCAAATTCATAAAATATAATTTAACAAATACAACATCCTTCCGTCTGTTTTTCTTTCGAGAACATTCTCCCATCTGAAGTTTAGCCCCTAAAAAAAAAAAAAAAACATTATATATTTGAACAAACTTCTGTATCAAAGTGTGAAAATACCTTTGTGTACAACAAGCAAATTATGACTGCGTCCCAAATGGAAGCATAATCCCTACATAGTGCACTATATACGGAGCCATTTAGGATGCTCACAACTCTTGTAAACCTACCTGGAAGGTATGTTGAGTCCAGGCTTGGTCTCTCTACCATTCCTCTCAGCTGGGCTGGAACATCTATAGAGAGTAAACAGTTCATACAGGGCTGTCTGCTAGCAGTCTAGACCCAAGAGAATATCACAGGTTATACACAGAGTATACCAAACATTAGGAACACGTTCCTAATATTGAGTTGCGCTAAAGTGTTCCACAGGGATGCTGGCCCATGTTCTGTTCTTGAGCAGTTCTTGTCTATTAATGTTCTGTATTATGTCATGTTTCATATTTTGTGTGGACCACAGGAAGAGTAGCTGCTGCTTTTGCAACAGCTAATGGGGATCCTAAAAAAATACCAAATATGCCAGTGCCTCCCAAAGTTGTGTCAAGTTGGCTGGATGTCATTTGGGTGGTGGATCATTCTTGATCCAAATCAAACCAAACTTTGTCACATGCGCCAAATACAACAAGTGTAGACTTCACCGTGAAATTCTTATTTACTAGCCCTTAACCAACAGTGCAGTTCAAGAAGAAGAAAATATATTTACCAAGTAGACTAAAATAAAAAGTAACACAATAAGAATAACGAGGCTATATACAGGGGGCACCGGTACAGAGTCAGTGTGCAGGGGTACAGACTAGTTGAGGTAATCTGTACATGTAGGTGGGGGCGAAGTGACACTATGCATAGGTAACAAACAAACAGCGAGTAGCAGCAGTGTACAAAGTCTTATGGCTTGGGGGTAGAAGTTGTTAAGGAGCCTTTTGGTCCTAGACTTGGCGCTCCAGTAGCGCTTGCTGTGCGGTAACCGAGAAAACAGTCTATAACTTGGGTGACTGGAGTCTGACAATTTTATGGGCTTTCCTCTGACACTGCCTATTATATAGGTCTTAGATTGCAGGAAGCTTGGCCCCAGTGATGTACTGGGCCGCTCGACTACCCTCTGTAGCGCCTTACGGTCAGATGCAGAGCAGTTGCCATACCAGGCTGTGATGCAACCGGTCAGGATGCTATCGATGGTGCAGCTGTAGAACCTTTTGAGGATCTGAGGACCCATGCTAAGTCTTTTCAGTCTCCTGTGGGGGAAAAGGTTTTGTCGTGCCCTCAATGATCGTCTTGGTATGTTTGGACCATGTTAGTTCGTTGGTGATGTGGACACCAAGGAACGTGAAACTCTCAACCCACTCCACTACAGCCCCGTCGATGTTAATGGGGGCCTGTTCGGCCCGCATTTTCCTGTAGTCCACGATCAGTCTTAGTCTTGCTCACATTGAGGGAGTGGTTATTGTCCTGGCACCACACTGCCAGTTCTCTGACCTCCTCCCTATAGGCCGTCTCATCGCTGTCGGTGATCAGGCCTACCACCGTTGTGTTGTCAGCAAAGGATCAGCGTGGCAGACGTTTTGATGCCTACTCTTACCACCTGGGGGCGGCCCATCAGGAAGTCCAGGATCCAGTTGTTGCTGAGGGAGGTGTTCAGTCCCAGAGTCCTTAGTGATGAGCTTCGTGGGCAATATGGTGTTGAACGCTGAGCTGTAGTCAATTAACAGCATTCTCACATAGTTGTTCCTTTTGTCTAGGTGAGAAAGGGCAGTGTGGAGTACAATTGAGATTGCGTCATCTGTGGATCTGTTGGGGCGGTTTGCGAATTGGAGTGGGTCTAGGGTGTCCGGGAGGATGTTGTGAGCCATGACCAGCCTTTCAAAGCACTTCATGGCTACCAACGTGAGTGCCACGGGCGGTAATCATTTAGGCAGGTTACCATCACTTCCTTAGGCACAGGGACTATGGTGGTCTGCTTGAAACATGTAGGTATTACAGACTCAGTCAGGGAGAGGTTGAAAATGTCAGAGAAGACACTTGACAGTTGGTCCGCGCATGCTTTGAATACACGTCTTGGTAATCCGTCTGGTCCAGCGGTTTTGTGAATGTTGACCTGTTTAAAGGTTTTGTTCACATCGGCTACCGAGAGCGTTATCACACAGTCATCCAGAACAGCTGGTGCTCTCGTGCATGCCTCAGTGTTGCTTGCCTCGAAGCGAGCATAAAAAGGCATTTAGCTCGTCTGGTAGGCTCGCGTCACTGGGCAGCTCGTGTCTGGGTTTCCCTTTGTAGTCCGTAATAGTTTTCAAGCCCTGCCACATCCGACAAGAGTCAGAGCCGGTGTAGTAGGATTTAATCTTAATCCTGTATTGACGCTTTGCTTGTTTGATGGTTCATCTGAGGGCATAGCAGGATTTCTTATAAGCGTCTAGATTAGTCTCCCGCTCCTTGAAAGCGGCAGCTCTAGCCTTTAGCTCGATGCGGATGATTGCACACAGGAAACGAGTGTTAAAAACCGGGATCATCTGAGACAAGCCACCCGGGTAGCTGTTTAAACTGAGGACTATTTCTGTCTATAATAAAGCCCTTTTGTGGGGGGAAGAAATCATTCTGATTGGCTGGGCCAGGTGATGGCCCTGCATAGTCATCTGAAATCCATAGATTATGGCCTAATGATTTCATTTCAATTGATTTCCTTATATGAACTGTAACTCAGTAAAATCGTTGAGATTGTTGCGTTTATATTTTTGGTCAGTATAGTTGCCTTGATAAGAATCCAGTTCCATTTTTTTATTGTGTGTTTGTTGGCTACAGTGGGAGACTACTGTTATAGAATTAAAGTAGTTTTCACTGAATTCACCGTCAGATATTATTTTAGGCCTTGTGATGGACAACCCTTCACAGTTAGTCAAAGACATGGTCTCCATTCCAAATGGCACCCTTTTCAATAAACTACTTTTGACCAGGGCCCATAGGGCTCATTCTGGTTAAAGTAGTGGTATAAATAGGGAATAGAGTGCCATTTGGGACGACGTCTTGGTGTGTTGCATTTAGTACCATGGTCTGGTCCGGTGCCATCTGGATGATGTACTGGTAGGTGGGCATCACACAGTGGTGCAGCACCAGCCCACTCACGTCTCCATCTCCTGCTCCAAACCCTGTAGTCACCAAGGGAAGAGTCATAGTCACCCCGTCGGACAACTCACTACCGGACACTCCTGACACACTGTCCAGCAGCTGTTTGAGAAGAGAGGGTGAGATACAGAGAAGTTCAATAACTACTGTAATTTTTCATCTAATTCCTTAAGTAGTGGTCACTGCAGGGTTTTGTGCCAACCCAACACTAACAGATCTATCATACCTGATTCGAATAATCTGACACGGACAAGTGGAAACAGGTCGGTAGTGCTGGACTGGAACAAAAACCTGCACACTCAGGTGGTCTACAAGGCCATGAATTGTGACCACTGACCTGCATATTGGTAGCCTCGTATTACCAAACTGATTACCGCTGCGCAGCAAAACAGAATGTAAGCATGCGAGATTCCGGATGGTTGTACGAGGTTAGCATAGTGGTTGTTGATGGATTGTTTTAAAACCCCATAGGGGGCACACTGTACACTGATACAATAGCTCTTCACATGTAAACACAAGCAGCTATGAATGCACAAAGTAATTACCTCATCCACCCTCCACAGATCACCACACATCCCATCAGAAGTTGCATAGTTGATCGCATTCTTCAAGAAATCAGTCTTGCTCCCATTATTCTAACAAACATACAAATTACATGTCAACATATTGAATCACTAGAGCAATGCAATTATGCCTGAAATATTGTAGCCTATTGCTGGTATGATGTATGCACTGCTAGTCTGAGCAACAACACCACCATCATCATATTAAACCTACTGTTTTATACTTACACTGTCAGAGTCCTGTAGTACAGCCACCAGTAGCTTGATGTATTCTGTGGCAGCCTTCAGCGTATCCACTTTACTGGGTTTACGGTCACGACGCATCAGTGGCACCATACGCTTCAAACGGGAGAACATGCTGTTCATGTTTTTGATCTAATGACGCAAATTACACAAGGCAGATCACATACAAATTGAATAAATCAAAAGGTGAGGATTTTTTTTGTACAATAGGCCTACTTCCACGTGACAGAGCGGCAGTATTTTACGTCAATTTCCAAGTCAGAACTTTTGCCAGTTTTTTGTTGACATGGCGCCTAGGCCTACAGCTACACTTACTCTCATTCGTTCCTTGGCGTTTACCAATTGTCTTCTCTTCACAATTTCACTCCAGTCTTCCGTGTGAACATAAAGTCCATCGTTCCCTCGTTTGAATTTAGCTATGTTGGAGTGACTTGGGAGCAAGGGCTCACCTGTTTCACTCACCAAAATGTTACCCATCAACTCACGCTCAGGGACACTCATCACCGCAGCATTAACTTCAAAGCTTTTCATAGTGATATATTTTACGTGTGTGGCCATATCCGATATCTTACAGTAGATAAAACAACCCAATTACATTACAATGAGGCACTTTGAAGATAAATTGTATGTGTATCGTTAATTAATTTAATCCAGCGCACACCTGTGAAGCTCAATTTACCGGTTTGTGGCTTTTCACAATCACATCCACTTAATTATGCAAAGTGTCACGTGTTTGCTATTAAGGCCATGCAAATCAAAATAGTTCAGGAACATAAGTGAGCAATTCCGCGTGATCGAAAACTGTACTTATATTGTTAGCCACTAGAGGTCAGGAGTGCCATAAAATGTTAAAAAACAAACAAACGCAGAAGCAACAGTTTATCACATCAGAAAAAATAGTTTCAATATGACCTGGACTAGAGTGCATTCCTTTATCTACATCTTTACTAAGGTCCACAAAAAACATTTGTGTGTTAAAACAAGAATGATATATGTGTGTTTTGCAATGAAGTACTTAAGTAAAATGTCACTTGAAATAAACCATAAAAAACTGTTTTTTGAACATTGTGTGTGTCCCTCTCTCTTTCATAGGCTACAGTCCAAATGGTTAGTGCGATTCAGAATCCTTGGGACGTCCATACCCTAAACCCTAACCTTAATCCGTACCCATACCCTAACCTTAATCATAACACTTACCTAACCCTAACCTTAACCCTTATACAGTTCAACTTCAATGGGGTAATGTCAGAGTTGGGGCATCCCAAGGATCCCTGATAGCAGTGACCCAATCCAAATGGGAGATAAGTGAGTGGATCATTAAATGAATGACATAACCCTTTTCCGGCCTGACACTGATGTGAGTCTCAGTGTTTGCTCTACCTAAGATTATCACAGTAAGTCACAGTAAGTTACCTCATGACTGAGGAATAGGCTACTGTGTATGTATAACACTATAAATATATGGTATACAAATTAAATTAAATGTTATCTCTACATGATAGCTTCCTGTCCTGAACATTTCACACTCTGTCCAACTGCACTTGGCTTTAAACTTTGGGTTATAAATAGTGAATCCTTTAATACCTGCATCACGGATTACCTAGTTTATCCTGCCGCTACCTTTATTCTCTCCTGTGCTAAGCAGTAGACAGGGAATACAACCCAAATACTGAGGAGAGGGTTAGGATACTTCCAAAACCTGAACCTAGGACCGCATGACAATGTGACATCTATTTGCATTCCTGTTTACTGGTACATCTGTGTGCTGAATACAGGAACCACAGAGGCCTACGTCAAAACGGTTGCTGTTTTTTCAGTTGCATGAGCAACGCTTCATAAGTAGAAGGAAAAGAGAAAGAGAGTAAATTGATGTGCAAATACAGAGGTAAAACATATTTGGAAACATCATTGCTGACCTTTTCTGCACTCCCTTTGGCTCATATAGAAAGGCACATTTTATTGAAAGAGTGCTTTGTCTGAATTGTGACGAATATGAACAGGGAGGGCTATGATCTGTACCGATGGCTTTTTACAATGGTTTTGCTTCTGTTAATTTAATAATGATTTAATGTGGTACTGTGTGTTTTTGCTGCTTCCAAGGAAAGGAAGGAACACATTATTGACAAGGGCCGTGTCTGACATGGCACTCCCTAGTGAACTACCATATGGCTCTGGTCAAAAGTGCACTATACTGTGTATGGCCTGGTGCCATGTCAGACGGAAACAAAGAGTCATATACTGTAGGAGGAAAAGTTTAAGATGGATAGAGAGAAACAATGAGTATGAGAATTGGCAGAACGGCCAGCACACTGCCTGAGCACTGCGTAGGTACTGACAAAGAGATAAGCATACTTCAGCCAGTAGGTTTGCATTGCTCTGATGTGACAACAGTGGCTGTGGATGTGTAATTTCTTCTGGACAATAGCTTCTATGCTGTAGTTTGGAGTTAGATCCCAATGTTCTGACCTTGTGTTTTGTTCTATTGTATTATGTGATGGAATATAGCGTTCTGATTCTCCTCTTCTATAAGCAGCAGCTGACACTGTCTGAGTCACACCATTGTCTGAAGGTGATATCTATCGCCATATACTGAAAGCCCCTGTTGAAATAACAAGATCACACAAAAAGCAATACTAAGACTGAAAAAGACAAAAAACAACTTATTGAAAAGAAAACAAACAGTTGGGCTTGGAGAGAACCATATAGAAGAAGAGAGATGCTGTTGCCATGGCTGGAAACTGACTAAAGAAATTACTATGAAGGAAAACTTGAGACTAATTTAAAAAGCTTCAAAATGTATCAGAAGAATGCAAAATGACAGAATACGTTATTACGTTATGTCATTATGGTCATTGTGAAATATGAGTGAGCCCGTTCCTCTGAAATTCTAGATGGATAAAAGGATACCTAAAGATCATTATCTGTGCGGTGATGGGCAGAGGCATATGGTGATGGGTATCTGCCCAGGTGAAGTGCATAAAGCCTGCAAGCAGCCGCTCACAGTACTTTATCCTCTCATGAATTTCCACTATCCGGCTTAGTGCCAGTGTTCGGCTAAAAAATGTTGCCTTTTTGTGTTTCTACCTCAGAGGTCCGCCCCCAAAAAGCCAGAAAAAAGTCCAAAAGCCTTGGGACGCAAACCTACCCTGACATGGGGCCAGACTGAGGGGGAGTGAGACTTCTCAGTGCTCTAGCTGAATCTTCAGGTCACTGCACCTTAGCCCCCATACAGAAAAGTAATATATGACATATATTAAAAAATATATGATAATATATTTAAAACCCATATATGAATGTGCCATACATAAAAAAATATGATAATATATTTGAATAGCATATAGTGCATTTGGAAAGTATTCTGTATTCTGTAACGTTTCAGCCTTATTCTAAAATTGATAGAATTGTTGTTTTTCCTCATCAATCTACGCAAAATACCCCATAATGACAAAGAAAAAACTGTTTTTTTGAAATGTTTAAAATGTATTACAAATAAACAAACAAAATATGTCATTTACATAAGTATTCAGACCCTTTACTCAGTACTTTGTTGAAGCACCTTTGACAGCGATTACAGCCTTGAGTCTTCTTGGGTATGACGCTACAAGCTTGGCACACCTGTATTTGGGGAGTTTCTTCCATTCTTCTCTGCAGATCCTCTCAAGCTCTGTCAGGTTGGATGGGGAGCAGTGCTGCACAGCTATTTTCAGGTCTCTCTAGAGATAGTCGATCAGGTTCAAGTCCCGGCTCTGGCTGACCACTCAAGGACATTCAGAGACTTTTCCTGAAGTCACTCCTGCATTGTCTTGGCTGTGTGCTTAGGGTCATTGTCTTGTTGGAAGGTGAACCTTTGCCCCAGTCTGAGGTCCTGAGCAGTCTGGAGCAGGTTTTCATCAAGGATCTCTCTGTACTTTGCTCTGTTCATCTTTCATCTTTCCCTCAACCCTGACTAGTCATTCTTTACATCTAATTATACATGACAATAAACATGACATTAATTATGTCATAAACATTCTAAACATCATAAATATCTATCAATTAATATCAAGTCTATATCTCACAATGAACACAGAATATACCATACATACTGTATATGTTTTTAAACAACGTCATAGGGTCATTAGTGCGGTTGTTATGTTATTCGGCATACTTAATTTTATTTTTATTATTAGTGTGCTTGTGAAGTAACACACTCATTATTCAGCGTACTTAATTTGCTTATTTTACACATTATTATTCCCACCGCTCCAACCTTTTAAGATGGGAACACCAACCCAAATCAATTTGTTATCTCATAGTGGTTCAGAAATCTGAAAATATAGTCAACTCACAGCTTCTGCATGTATACTGAACAAAAATATAAATGCAACATGCAACAATTTCTACGATTTTACTGAGCTACAGTACATAGAAGGAAATCAGTCAATTTAAATAAATTCATTTGGCCCCAATATAGGGATTTCACATGACTGGGAAGGGGCACAGCCATGGGTGTGCCTGGGAGAGCATAGGCTTGGGAGCCAGGCCCACCCACTGGGGAGCCAGGTCCAGCTAATCAGAATGAGTTTTTCCCCACAAAAGGGCTTTATTACAGACAAAAATACTCCTCAGCACCCCGCCTCCTGTCCGGAGACAATACCGTAGGTGAAGAAGCTGGATATGGAGGTCCTGGGCTGGTGTGGTTACACGTGGCCTGTGGTTGTGAGGCCAGTTGGATGCACTGCCAAATTCTCTAAAATGGCATTGGAGGCGGCATATGGTAGAGAAAATAACATTCAAATCTCTGTGACCAGCTCTGTTGGACATTCCTGCAGTCAGCATGTCAAATGCACGCTCCCTCAAAACTTGAGACATCGGTGGCATTGTGTTGTGTGCCAAAACTGCACATTTTAGAGTGGCATTTTATTGTCCTTAGCACACAGTGCAGCTGTGTACTGATCATGCTGTTTAATCAGCATCTTGATATGCCACACCTGTCAGCTGGATCAATTATTTTGGCAAAGGTGAAATGCTCACTAACATTTTTTTTCTTTCTTTTAATTCAGCTCATGAAACATGGGACCAACATTTTACATGTTGCGTTTATATTTTTGTTCAGTATACAGTATATAAATAAACATTTATGTTGAATGTGAGAAGCAGGTACAGCTGTGAGGTGGCCCAATACCTTCCCCACAGGGAGGAAATACTGAAGATTCAGAAATTTTGTGAAGAAGGTGTGTTTTTCACCCTCAAAGT
Organism: Salvelinus alpinus; assembly: GCF_045679555.1. NCBI lineage: Eukaryota > Metazoa > Chordata > Actinopteri > Salmoniformes > Salmonidae > Salvelinus > Salvelinus alpinus. The sequence goes on from NC_092104.1 coordinate 24,279,465, forward strand.
ACTGACCAATTGCAGAGCAAGTGTCTCCACTTCCGAAATCTGCTACAATGTAAGTCTTGAAAGAGAAAGCGCTGTTATCTTTTTTATTTTATTTCACCTTTATTTAACCAGGTAGGCTAGTTGAGAACAAGTTCTCATTTACAACTGCGACCTGGCCAAGATAAAGCAAAGCAGTGCGACACAAACAACAACACAGAGTTACACATGGAATAAACAAACACACAGTCAATAACACAATAGAAAAAGTCTATGTACAGTGTGTGCAAATGAGGCAAGATAAGAGAGGTAAGGCAATAAATAGGCCATAGTGGCGAAATAATTACAATTTAGCAATTAAACACTGGAGCGATACATGTGCAGAAGATGAATGTGCAAGTAGAGATACTGGGGTGCAAAGGAGCAAAATAAATAAAAATAAAAATAACAGTATGGGGATTAGGTAGTTGGATGGGCTATTTACAGATGGGCTATGTACAGGTGCAGTGATCTGTGAGCTGCTCTGACAGCTGGTGCTTAAAGCTAGTGAGGGAGATATGAGTCTCCAGCTTCAGTGATTTTTGCAATTCGTTCCAGTCATTGGCAGCATAGAACTGGAAGAAAAGGCGGCCAAAGGAGGAATTGGCTTGGGGGTGACCAGTGAAATATACCTGCTGGAGCGCATATTACGGGTGGATGCTGCTATGGTGACCAGTGAGCTGAGATAAGGCGAGGCTTTACCTAGCAAAGACTTGTAGATGACCTGGAGCCAGTGGGCTTGGAGACGAATATGAAGCGAGGGCCAGCCAACGAGAGCATACAAGTCACAGTGGTGGATAGTATATGGGGCTTTGGTGACAAAACGGATGGCACTGTGATAGACTGCATCCAATTTGCTGAGTAGAGTGTTGGAGGCTATTTTGTAAATGACATCGCCGAAGTCAAGCAAGGATAGTCAGTTTTACGATGGTATGTTTGGCAGCATGAGTGAAGGATGCTTTGTTACGAAATAGGAAGCCAATTCTAGATTTAATTTTGGATTGGCGATGCTTAATGTGAGTCTGGAAAGAGAATTTACAGTCTAAACAGACACCTAGGTATTTGTAGTTGTCCACATATTCTAAGTCAGAACTGTCCAGAGTAGTGATGCTGGACGGGCGGCAGGTGTGGGCAGCGATCGGTTGAAGAGCATGCATTTAGTTTTACTTGCATTTAAGAGCAGTTGGAGGCCACGGAAGGAGAGTTGTATGGCATTGAAGCTCGTCTGGAGGTTAGTTAACACAGTGTCCAAAGAAGGGCCAGAAGTATACAGAATGGTCAAATCAAATCAAATCAAACCAAATTTTATTTGTCACATACACATGGTTAGCAGATGTTAATGCGAGTGTAGCGAAATGCTTGTGCTTCTAGTTCCGACAATGCAGTAATAACCAACAAGTAATCTAACCTAACAATTGCACAACTACTACCTTATACACACAAGTGTAAAGGGATAAAGAATATGTACATAAAGATATATGAATGAGTGATGGTACAGAACGGCATAGGCAAGATGCAGTAGATGGTATAGAGTACAGTATATACATATGAGATGAGTACTGCAGGGTATGTAAACATAAAGTGGCATAGTTTAAAGTGGCTAGTGATACATGTATTACATAAAGATGGCAAGATGCAGTAGATGATATAGAGTACAGTATATACATATACATATGAGATGGGTAATGTAGGGTATGTAAACATTATATTAAGTGGCATTGTTTAAAGTGGCTAGTGGTACATTTTTACATAATTTCCATCAATTCCCATTTTTTAAAGTGGCTGGAGTTGAGTCAGTATGTTGGCAGCAGCCGCTAAATGTTAGTGGTGGCTGTTTAACAGTCTGATGGCCTTGAGATAGAAGCTGTTTTTCAGTCTCTCGGTCCCTGCTTTGATGCACCTGTACTGACCTCGCCTTCTGGATGATAGCGGGGTGAACAGGCAGTGGCTTGGGTGGTTGTTGTCCTTGATGATCTTTATGGCCTTCCTGTGACATCGGGTGGTGTAGGTGTCCTGGAGGGCAGGTAGTTTGCCCCCGGTGATGCGTTCTGCAGACCTCACTACCCTCTGGAGAGCCTTACGGTTGTGGGCGGAGCAGTTGCCGTACCAGGCGGTGATACAGCCCGACAGGATGCTCTCGATTGTGCATCTGTAGAAGTTTGTGAGGGCTTTTGGTGACAAGCCGAATTTCTTCAGCCTCCTGAGGTTGAAGAGGCGCTGCTGCGCCTTCTTCACAAGTCTGTCTGTGTGGGTGGACCAATTCAGTTTGTCTGTGATGTGTACACCGAGGAACTTAAAACTTTCCACCTTCTCCACTACTGACCCGTCGATGTGGATAGGGGGGTGCTCCCTCTGCTGTTTCCTGAAGTCCACAATCATCTCTTTTGTTTTGTTGACGTTGAGTGTGAGGTTATTTTCCTGACACCACACTCCGAGGGCCCTCACCTCCTCCCTGTAGGCCGTCTCGTCGTTGTTGGTAATCAAGCCTACCACTGTAGTGTCATCCGCAAACTTGATGATTGAGTTGGAGGCGTGCATGGCCACGCAGTCGTGGGTGAACAGGGAGTACAGGAGAGGGCTCAGAACGCACCCTTGTGGGGCCCCAGTGTTGAGGATCAGCGGGGTGGAGATGTTGTTACCTACCCTCACCACCTGGGGGCGGCCCGTCAGGAAGTCCAGGACCCAGTTGCAGCTGGGACCCAGACCCAGTTGCACCACCCCAGGTGGTGAGGGTAGGTAACAACATCTCCACCCCGCTGATCCTCAACACTGGGGCCCCACAAGGGTGCGTTCTGAGCCCTCTCCTGTACTCCCTGTTCACCCACGACTGCGTGGCCATGCACGCCTCATACTGACTGGAACGAATTGCAAAAATCACTGAAGCTGGAGACTCATATCTCCCTCACTAGCTTTAAGCACCAGCTGTCAGAGCAGCTCACAGATCACTGCACCTGTACATAGCCCATCTGTAAATAGCCCATCCAACTACCTAATCCCCATACTGTTATTTTTATTTTTATTTATTTTGCTCCTTTGCACCCCAGTATCTCTACTTGCACATTCATCTTCTGCACATGTATCGCTCCAGTGTTTAATTGCTAAATTGTAATTATTTCGCCACTATGGCCTATTTATTGCCTTACCTCTCTTATCTTGCCTCATTTGCACACACTGTACATAGACTTTTTCTATTGTGTTATTGACTGTGTGTTTGTTTATTCCATGTGTAACTCTGTGTTGTTGTTTGTGTCGCACTGCTTTGCTTTATCTTGGCCAGGTCGCAGTTGTAAATGAGAACTTGTTCTCAACTAGCCTACCTGGTTAAATAAAGGTGAAATAAAATAAAAAAGATAACAGCGCTTTCTCTTTCAAGACTTACATTGTAGCAGATTTCGGAAGTGGAGACACTTGCTCTGCAATTGGTCAGTACTTTGAGGGTGAAAAACACACCTTCTTCACAAAATTTCTGAATCTTCAGTATTTCCTCCCTGTGGGGAAGGTATTGGGCCACCTCACAGCTGTACCTGCTTCTCACATTCAACATAAATGTTTATTTATATACTGTATACTGAACAAAAATATAAACGCAACATGTAAAATGTTGGTCCCATGTTTCATGAGCTGAATTAAAAGAAAGAAAAAAAATGTTAGTGAGCATTTCACCTTTGCCAAAATAATTGATCCAGCTGACAGGTGTGGCATATCAAGATGCTGATTAAACAGCATGATCAGTACACAGCTGCACTGTGTGCTAAGGACAATAAAATGCCACTCTAAAATGTGCAGTTTTGGCACACAACACAATGCCACCGATGTCTCAAGTTTTGAGGGAGCGTGCATTTGACATGCTGACTGCAGGAATGTCCAACAGAGCTGGTCACAGAGATTTGAATGTTATTTTCTCTACCATATGCCGCCTCCAATGCCATTTTAGAGAATTTGGCAGTACATCCAACTGGCCTCACAACCACAGGCCACGTGTAACCACACCAGCCCAGGACCTCCATATCCAGCTTCTTCACCTACGGTATTGTCTCCGGACAGGAGGCGGGGTGCTGAGGAGTATTTTTGTCTGTAATAAAGCCCTTTTGTGGGGAAAAACTCATTCTGATTAGCTGGACCTGGCTCCCCAGTGGGTGGGCCTGGCTCCCAAGCCTATGCTCTCCCAGGCACACCCATGGCTGTGCCCCTTCCCAGTCATGTGAAATCCCTATATTGGGGCCAAATGAATTTATTTAAATTGACTGATTTCCTTCTATGTACTGTAGCTCAGTAAAATCGTAGAAATTGTTGCATGTTGCATTTATATTTTTGTTCAGTATACATGCAGAAGCTGTGAGTTGACTATATTTTCAGATTTCTGAACCACTATGAGATAACAAATTGATTTGGGTTGGTGTTCCCATCTTAAAAGGTTGGAGCGGTGGGAATAATAATGTGTAAAATAAGCAAATTAAGTATGCTGAATAATGAGTGTGTTACTTCACAAGCACACTAATAATAAAAATAAAATTAAGTATGCCGAATAACATAACAACCGCACTAATGACCCTATGACGTTGTTTAAAAACATATACAGTATGTATGGTATATTCTGTGTTCATTGTGAGATATAGACTTGATATTAATTGATAGATATTTATGATGTTTAGAATGTTTATGACATAATTAATGTCATGTTTATTGTCATGTATAATTAGATGTAAAGAATGACTAGTCAGGGTTGAGGGAAAGATGAAAGATGAACAGAGCAAAGTACAGAGAGATCCTTGATGAAAACCTGCTCCAGACTGCTCAGGACCTCAGACTGGGGCAAAGGTTCACCTTCCAACAAGACAATGACCCTAAGCACACAGCCAAGACAATGCAGGAGTGACTTCAGGAAAAGTCTCTGAATGTCCTTGAGTGGTCAGCCAGAGCCGGGACTTGAACCTGATCGACTATCTCTAGAGAGACCTGAAAATAGCTGTGCAGCACTGCTCCCCATCACCGGGGTCGAGACCCAGGGTCTCGAGCTTGATGACGAGTTTGGAGGGTACTATGGTGTTAAATGCTGAGCTGTAGTCGATGAACAGCATTCTCACATAGGTATTCCTCTTGTCCAGATGGGTTAGGGCAGTGTGCAGTGTGGTTGCGATTGCGTCGTCTGTGGACCTATTGGGTCGGTAAGCAAATTGGAGTGGGTCTAGGGTGTCCGGTAGGGTGGAGGTGATATGGTCCTTGACTAGTCTCTCAAAGCACTTCATGATGACGGAAGTGAGTGCTACGGGGTGGTAGTCGTTTAGCTCAGTTACCTTAGCTTTCTTGGGAACAGGAACAATGGTGGCCCTCTTGAAGCATGTGGGAACAGCAGACTGGGATAAGGATTGATTGAATATGTCCGTAAACACACCAGCCAGCTGGTCTGCGCATGCTCTGAGGACGCGGCTGGGAATGCCGTCTGGGCCTGCAGCCTTGCGAGGGTTAACACGTTTAAATGTTTTACTCACCTCGGCTGCAGTGAAGGAGAGCCCGCAGGTTTTGGTAGCGGGCCGTGTCAGTGGCACTGTATTGTCCTCAAAGCGAGCAAAAAAGTTATTTAGCCTGTCTGGGAGCAAGACATCCTGGTCCGCGACGGGGCTGGTTTTCTTTTTGTAATCCGTGATTGACTGTATGAATGGTGTCGTCTGCGTAGAGGTGGATCAGAGAATCACCAGCAGCAAGAGCGACATCATTGATATATACAGAGAAAAGAGTCGGCCCGAGAATTGAACCCTGTGGCACCCCCATAGAGACTGCCAGAGGTCCGGACAACAGGCCCTCCAATTTGCCACACTGAACTCTGTCTGAGAAGTAGTTGGTGAACCAGGCGAGGCAGTCATTTGAGAAACCAAGGCTGTTGAGTCTGCCCGATAAGAATGTGGTGATTGACAGAGTTGAAAGCCTTGGCCAGGTCGATGAATACAGATGCAAAGTATTGTCTCTTATCGATGGCGGTTATGATATCGTTTAGGACCTTGAGCGTGGCTGAGGTGCACCCATGACCAGCTCGGAAACCAGATTGCATAGCGAAGAAGGTACGGTGGGATTCGAAATGGTCGGTGATCTGTTTGTTAACTTGGCTTTCGAAGACCTTAGAAGAGGGGGATGACCGCGGCAGCTTTCCAATCTTTGAGGATCTCAGACGATACAAAAGAGAGGTTGAACAGGTTAGTAATAGGGGTTGCAACAATTTCGGCAGGTCATTTTAGAAAGAGAGGGTCCAGATTGTCTAGCCCGGCTGATTTGTAGGGGTCCAGATTTTGCAGCTCTTTCAGAACATCAGCTATCTGGATTTGGGTGGAAAATAAATGGGGGAGGCTTGGGCAAGTTGCTGTGGGGGGTGCAGGGCTGTTGATCGGGGTAGGGGTAGCCAGGTGGAATGCAATCTCTGTGAAAGGCTATATCTGTTCCTGGTTCAAATTATTTTGAATGGAGCATGCTTATTTAAGATGGTGAGGAAAGCACTTTTAAAGAATAACCAGTCATTCTCTACTGACGGAATGAGGTCAATATCCTTCCAGGATACCCGGGCCAAGTCGATTAGAAAGGCCTGCTCACTGAAGTGTTTTAGAGAGCGTTTGACAGTGGTGAGGGGTGGCCATTTGATCGCAGACCCATTACGGACGCAGGCAATGAGGCAATGATAGCTGAGATCCTGGTTGAAGACAGCAGAGGTGTATTTGGAGGGCAGGTTGGTTAGGATGATATCTATGAGGGTGACTGTGTTTAGTCTTTGAACAGCTGCTTCTGTTTGAGCTTCCGCTGCTTCTCCAGATACATCTGCTGCTCCTGCTCTGCCTCATCCTCCTCCAACACAGTTGGCTCTGGGGGGTGAAGTTCTGTGAAGGAAGAGTAAAGTGTGAATCATAATATTGAACAAAACCAGGCATGAGTGAATCATACATTTTATTTGTAAGTCTCCCTCACCATCGTCAATGATGTGCATGTCCACCATCCTGTTGTCATCAGACTGTTGAGGTACATCTAGTCCCGGTATGCGGACACCCTCATTTACAACCTCTTGGCCCTCCTGATCCAACTGCCTGCGATCCAGGGATCCCAAGCCCTGCACTGCCTCGTCATCGAGTAGCCAATGTTTACATGCACGCTAATAATTGTCATTAAATGGGTTACGGCAGTAGACAGATTATGCAATAGTCATGTGAACATGTTACTCTGTGTATCTTAATTCGATATAAGGTCAAAATCGAATTAAGCATATGCCGATTAAAACACCTGGTTTTCTGATAAATATTTAGAATTATTAGGACATGTAGGCCTAAACAGCTTAATCGGCGTTCCAGAGGTGTATTTGATGTGCGCACGGGTCAGCATCCGGGTAGCGCAAGCTTCCTTCTTATGTGAGTGATGTGAGTTCGGAAAACTCTGAATCAAATAGTCCTCCCAAAAACAACATGCTCACTGTGGTAGAACGTTTATTTAGATTGCCGATTTTCTGAATTTATCAAAGTTCCATCAGTAGGTAGTCTAGCGGTTAAGAGCGTTGGGCCAGTAACCAAAAGGTCACTAGTTTGACTCCAGGTATTGTGCCGAAAATCTCCCCCCTGCAGGAATTCTCCCCCCCCTGCAGGAATTCTCTCGGCAAGGCTTCGGCAAGGCCATTTTCTAGCCTCCCCAAACCCCCCCCCCCCCCCCCCCCCCCCCCCATTCTATATTGGGACTGCAAGGCCTGGCACACTTCATAATCACTTTTGGTAGCTCATGTTGACCAGTATAGTGTGTGCCACAGAAAGTATTTGACCCCAGCCACACAATTAAGGAAATTAGAAGGGGGGAAGGATTTCGGCAAGGCCATTTTCTTGCCAGACGAAATTCTACTCCCCCTTCTATCTTGGGACTGCAAGGCCTGGCTCACTTCATAATCATTTTGGTAGCTGTTGACCAGTAGTGTGTGCCACAGAAAGTATTTGACTCTAACCACAAAATAAAGGAATTTTGTGGCTAGAGTCAAATACTTTCTGTGGCACAGATATCAGAGTCAAATACTTTCTATAGAACAAACTTCACGTCAGGATAGGTAACCGAAATTAATAGTTATTGTATGTGTGTTATATTAAACAGAGGAGGGAGTAAAATGTAGGCAAGCAATAAACATTTCAGAACAACTAGTAGTCGAATAAGACATGGGAGAGATTTTGGAAAAGTTATTTATTTATAGACTAATACACAAATAGCCAAACCAAAAACTGCAGACATTGCTAGTGCCTCCCCCACGATCAAACGGCCATAAAAAAAATGTATGAACCGCAGCCTAATGTGATCGTTGACAGCTGCCTTGAAGGACACAAATAAAATAAAAATTCTGCTACTAAGATCAGTGAAATGTAGGCTAAACTGATAACGGAGTGAAGGGCAGAAATCTCAACTAGTAAGCAAGTCGCAGTAATGAAGAATTGAGTATGTGCGCTTTTCGGCACAACACCAGAGTCAACTAGGTGAAAAATCTGTCAATGTGCCCACGAGCAACGCACTTATGTCAACCCTAATTGCGGTCTGTAAAAATGTAAATGATTTCAGATGTATCCATTATTTGGGAAATCGTTCTTCTTGCAAAGCATCTAAATGTTTTAAACAAACTATTATATTAACCTGACTATCCACAATAATCACATTATTGTGTGCATGTAACCATGCTCATTGTTTCCGAGGTTGGACAGGCAAGGTTTATACAAAATATCACTGTCGGAAATAAAATGCTAGGCTAGAATAGAAGCAGGAGGAAATAATGTCTAAAAAGAAATGCATTATTACTTATAACATTGGTCATGTGGCAGAGATAGAATGTTGGTCGCATGTCTGTTTGTCCGTTAGCCCAGGGCTGTGGAATATGTGTGAATCCTTAGCCCAGGGCTAAAGCAGCCCAGGGTTAACAAAAGCTTGTGTAAACACAGGCTAAGCTATCCCAGGGCCAGTCTAGACTGGGGATAAGATAGCCCGGGGCTAATAACAATGCAGTGTGAAATGGCCTTGTAATGCCTAGCTTTGTGGGATATGCAGATGTATGTGAACAAAAGCACTGCGATTTTGTTAGTTAGTATGATAAAAAGTGTATTACTTGTTGCAGAGAATGACCTTGGCTTGGCGCATGTAATACAACCACGCACGCACGCACGCACGCACGCACGCACGCACGCACGCACGCACGCACGCACGCACGCACGCACGCACGCACGCACGCACGCACGCACGCACGCACGCACACACACACACACACACACACACACACACACACACACACACACACACACACACACACACAGTGGCACCTGGCTAGACAACAGTGTTGTGGAAATACTTCTCTCTGTCTTGTTGATTTAGTGCCATACAATAGATTCTTCACAAACATTCTTGAGATTTACTTTTTTTCTATTCAGTACAAGAATGTGAAAATGTGCATTTTCACAGTGACAGAATCAGTCATTACAGAAACTTCATGCCAATAGATTGAACTACTCCCTGAAAGTAAGGACAAGTTCTTCACGTCCAGACTTTATGGCCATGTACTCTTACAATCTCCACCCCTCAAAGCCTGATTCCTTTCTAGTTTCCTGCCTTTCTAGGGAGTTTTTCCTAGCCACTGTGCACTGTGCTTCTACATCTGCTTTGCTTGCTCTTTGGGGTTTTAGGCTAGGTATCTGTAAATCAAATAACATTTTATTGGTCGTGTACACATATTTTGCAGGTGTAGTGAAATGCTTGTTCCTAGCTCCAACAGTGCAGCAATACCTAACAATACAAAGCAACACATGCAAATCCGAAAAACAAAAAGAAAGGAATTAAGAAATATAAGAAATATATGTCAGAGTCCGGAATATATACACTACCGGTCAAAAGTTTTAGAACACCTACTCATTCAATGTTTTTTCTTAATTTTTTCTATTTTCTACATTGTAGAATAATAGTGAAGACATCAAAACTAAGAAATAACACATATGGAATCATGTTAATATAAGAGTGTGCAAAGCTGTCATCAAGGCAAAGGGTGGCTACTTTGAAAATCTAAAATCTAAAATATATTTTGATGTCTGTAACACTTTTTTGGTTACTACATGATTCCATATGTGTTATTTCATACTTTTGATGTCTTCACTATTTATCTATAATGTAGAAAAATATGTCATGGCTTTAGAAGCTTCTGATAGGCTAATTGACATCATTTGAGTCAATTGGAGGTGTACCTGTGGATGTATTTCAAGGCCTACCTTCAAACTCAGTGCCTCTTTGCTTGACATCATGGGAAAATTAAAAGAAATCAGCCAAGACCTCAGAAAAAAATTGTAGACCTCCAAAAGTCTAGTTCATCCTTAGGTGGAATTTCCAAATGCCTGAAGGTACCACATTCATCTGTACAAACAATAGTACGCAAGTATAAACACCATGGGACCACACAGCCATCATACCACTCAGGAAGGAGACGCGTTCTGTCTCCTAGAGATGAACGTACTTTGGTGCGAAAGTGCAAATCAATCCCAGAACAATAGCAAAGGACCTTGTGAAGATGCTGGAGGAAACAGGTACAAAAGTATCTATATCCACAGTAAAACGAGTCCTGTATCGACATAACCTGAACGGCTGCTCAGCAAGGAAGAAGCCACTGCTCCAAAACCGCCATAAAAAAAGCCAGACTACGGTTTGCAACTGCACATGGGGACTAAGATCGTACTCTTTGGAGGAATGCCCTCTGGTCTGATGAAACAAAAATAGAACTGTTTGGCCATAATGACCATCGTTACGTTTGGAGGAAAAAGGGGGACGATTGCAAGCCGAAGAACATCATCCCAACCGTGAAGCACGGGGGTGGCAGCATCATGTTGTTGGGGGGCTTTGCAGCAGGAGGGACTGGTGCACTTCACAAAATAGATGGCATCATGAGGCAGGAAAATTATGTGGATATATTGAAGCAGCATCTCAAGACATCAGTCAGGAAGTGAAAGCTTGGTCGCAAATGGGTCTTCCAAATGGACAATGACCCCAAGCATACTTCCAAAGTTGTGGCAAAATGGATTAAGGACAACAAAGTCAAAGTATTGGAGTGGCCATCACAAAGGCCTGACCTCAATCCTATAGAACATTTGTGGGCAGAACTGAAAAAGCATGTGTGAGCAAGGAGGCCTACAAACCTGACTCAGTACACCAGCTCTGTCAGGAGGAATGGGCCAAAACTCACCCAACTTATTGTGGGAAGCTTGGGGAAGGCTACCCAAAATGATTGACCCAAGTTAAAAAATGTAAAGGCAATACTACCAAATACTAATTGAGTGTATGTTAACTTCTAACCCACTGGGAATGTGATGAAACAAATAAAAGCTGAAATAAATTGTTCTCTGTACTTTTATTCTGACATTTCACATTCTTAAAATAAAGTGGTGATCCTAACTGACCTAAGACAGGGAATTTTTACGAGGATTACATGTCAGGAATTGTGAAAAACGTAGTTTAAATGTATTTGGCTAAGGTGTATGTAAACTTCCGACTTCATTGTATATAAATAATGGTGTGTATAGACGTTATGGACAGTCTATGAATAGAAAAGGTGTGTACAGCAATAGTTATATAGGATGAGCCTTGACTAGAATACCTTATATACATATGAAGTGAGTAAATCAGTATGTAAACATTATTCAAGTTACCAGTACAACACTTTGTGACTACTGATGTAAAAACTACTCATGTAAAATGGGTTTTATAAAATACATTTGATTCATTGATTGTTTGTATCTTGGCTGTATAGCAAGGTTTCCCAAACTCTGTCCTTGGGACCCCAAGGGCTGCACATTTTGGTTTTTGACCTAGCACTACACAGCTGATTCAAATAATCAACTAATCATCAAGCTTTGATCATTTGAATCATTTGTGTAGTGTTAGGGCCAAACCCAAAATATGCACCCCTTGGGGTCCAGAGGACAGAGTTTGGGAAACACTGTTATAGCTCTATGAGATACACTATTTTATAAAAAAAAGTTATTAAAAGTTGCTCTGAGAGATAATCAAATCATTATGTTGTGATCTCATGTTGATATAATACCAGTAACCAAGGTCAGTGTTGTTTTACAGAAATAAGATTATGGAGTTGTATCTCTATCAATAAGATACACTATATATCAAAGTAATTAAAAGTTGCTTTGAGAGTTAATTAAATCATAATATTTAATGCGATGTTGTATAATTGTGAGAAGATTTGATTATAGGTAGGCTATCAAATCCATTCATAAACTATTAGAGTATATCATCATTTGCTTTTCATTAGACGGCGACACGAAATAAGCCACACCTTCCTCGTGCCTGCAATGACCGTAAGAATACTCGTTTGAAGTATGTGACTTCTGTAGTCTACATCTCTATAAAGTCGTAGTAGCTTACAGTGTCGTTACGAAGGCCAGTGCAGATTCTGTTCAATGTTATGACTAGTTGCCGAATGTTTAACGAACAAGCCCGCTATTAGGAAATAATTAAATTAACATAGTTAGCTAGTTAAGTGGTAGAGGAGAAGGACATTCATAACGACGATGATAGCCTCTCATCTTCTGGCATACTACTTCACGGAGCTCCACCATGACAAGGTTCAACAAGTAAGTGGCTACTGGTTAGAAACGTGTATTTTTGCTAATTTGAAGAAGCTAAGTTACTAGAAGGTACGCCACGTGACGTCTCTGATCATGTTGGCATTGCAGGGTCAGTGGAACATCAAGCCAGCCTCCTAGAGCCATGCACTATTCAGTTGAATTTACTCTTATCAGTGGTAGCTAGCTAGCTAGTTTTATTTTCCGTCAAAATTGCACCACATCAATGTCTATCAACACTAACTAAGTAAATTAATTTTGAAGACACTGGCGGTTGGCGAGCAATGCCCAAATATGGACTTTTACTGACTTGTTATCAGATATGCAATAAGCGCGCATCTTCTAGCGTCGGCACAATGCCAGTTAAAGCTGTTGGCCTGGTCTATGGATGACTAGTTAAACATGTAACTCGTGTTTGACTATGTTATGCAGGGGTGAAAGTAGATTTAATTTCTTACAGATGCGGGGACCTCTTATGTGGCCGTTAATCACAGAATTACATACAAAATCCATATGAATTTAATAGGATCTCTATAGGCCTAATAGTAAAGATTTGTCCTTTTAACGTTTACATGTACTAGCCTACCTTTTAATGTGGCATGAACACAACCAATCATGTTGTTTTCATCTGATTGTCAAACCATTACTTCAAAAGGTTTATGTTGGCTACCTATGCACGTTAATCAGGGATGGCTGAATGACATTGGATGCGGAAAGTATTGAGAGGTTAACATGCTGACTAGACCGGGACGCGCGTTCATCTGCGTGCGCCGTAGCGCGCATGTTGATTTTGTTCATCCACACCAGAAGCTATCAGGACAAATATAAAATATATTTTGATTTGTTTATCACTTTTTTTGGTTATTACATCATTCCATATGTGTTATTTCAGAGTTTTGATGTGTTCACTATTATTCTACAATGTAAAAATAAAGAAAAGCCCTTGAATGAGTAGGTGTGTTCAACTTTTGACTCTGTAGTTTAGGTGTAATTTCGAGGGGCCGCCAGTGCCGGGTGACTTGCATCGTTTGTTTCCCGCTCATCAACTTGTATACAGTCAAGGATATGTTTGCGTTATTCTAAAGTCCTATTTCAACATGTAGCATGTTTTTGTTTCCCTGACAGTAAATTTGATTAGTAATAGAGTTATAGTAATTAGAACAGTCCCATTGCAGCTTATTTTTACAAAGTAAAACGTAAAAGAGAATAGTATGAACCCGCAAGGCCCGAGGTCAAATTATTTGCTGCTGGTAAATAGGCGTAACACAAACTCATCATTACACTTTTGTCTTTCTAAATTAAATCAACTTCTTCACCCTCCTTATCATTCAGTTAGGCCTAATTTAAATTCAATTGTGAAGTAAGGTGCACAATTATCACCCATTTGTCATTCATTCAGTGAGGAGAGAGAGCGCCTGGCTGGGTACCAACATCCTACAGCACATTGTCTTGGCGGGTTAAGTTAGGAATAGGTGTGAAAAAAATAGGTAAAAAGGCTCTAAATACTTTTCTGTTTGTTATTTCAAAATTCTGACATTGACAATAAAGTCAGGGAAGGAGCAGGGCATGCACTATATATACAAAAGCTATTTCAGCCACACTGCCTTAATGTCGCTGGACCACAGGAAGAGTAGCTGCTGCTTTGGCAACTGCTAATGGGGATCCTTAATAAATACAAATACCCGTTGTTGACAGGTGTATAAAATCGAGCAAACAGCCATGCATTCTTAATAGACAAACATTGGCAGTAGAATGGCCTTACTGAAGAGCTCAGTGACTTTCAACATGGCACTGTCATAGGATGTCACCTTTCCAACAAGTCAGTTTGTCAAATTTCTGCCCTGCTAGAGCTGCCAAGTGTAAGTGCTGTTATTGTGAAGTGGAAACGTCTAGGAGCAACAACGGCTCAGCCACAAAGTGGTAGGCCAAACAAGCTCACAGAACGGGACCGTCGAGTGCTGAAGCAAGTTACGTGTAAAAATCATCTGTCCTCGCTTGCAACACTCACTACCGAGTTTCAAACTGCCTCTGGAAGCAACATCAGCACAATAACTGTTAGTTGGGAGCTTCATGAAATGGGTTTCCATGACCGAGCAGCCGCACACAAGCCTAAGGTCATCATGTGCAATGCCAAGCGCCTGCTGGAATGGTGTAACGCTCGCCTCCATTGGACTCTGGAGCAGTGGAAACACATTCTCTGGAGTGATGAATCACGCTTCACCCTCGGTGTCCGACGGACAAATCTGGGTTTGGTGGATGCTAGGAGAACGCTACCTGCCTCAAAGTAGTGGCAACTGTAAAGTTTGGTGGAGGAGGAATAATGGTCTGGGGCTGTTTTTTTCATGGTTCGGGCTAGGCCCCTTAGTTCCAGTGAAGGACAATCTTAACGCTACAGCATACAATGATATTCTAGACAATTCTGTGCTTCCAACTTTGTGACAACAGTTTCGGGAAGGCCCTTTCCTGTTTCAGCATGACAAGGCCCCTGTGCACAAAGCGAGGTCTATACCGAAATGGTTTGTTGAGATTGGTGTGGAAGAACTTGACTGGCCTGCACAGAACCCTGACCTCAACCCCAGCGAACACCTTTGGGAATGAATTGGAACGTCAACTGCGAGCCAGGACTTATCTGCCAACATCAGTGCCCAACCTCACTAATGCTCTTGTGGCTGAATGGAAGCAAGTCCCCGCAGCAATGTTCCAACATTTAGTGGAAAGCCTTCCTAGAAGAGTGGAGGCTGTTATAGCAGCAAGGCGGGGACCAATTCCATATTAATGCCCACGATTTTGGAATGAGATGTTCGACGAGCAGTGTCCACATACTTTTGGCAATGTTATGTATTCTAGCCTACGAAGGTGTTGTCCTAAAGTTATGGCTTTCAAAAAAAACAAGAATGAAAGTTTATAGCCTAGGCATAGGCTATTCTCAATCACAACTTTATGATAGATGGAACAAAGTGTTATTTATTTTTCGACTATTTTGAGTCAAACCAATTATTATCCTGTTCTGAAGACGGTAGACTGCTTCTATCCAGGCCTGATGTCACTATGATAAGACAGCCACTTTGTCATCAGTCACTGCAAGTTAGTTCTGAATGATTTGTTGCCGTAGAATTTTGCCTGGCTTAAAGGTGAGCCACTTTTGTGGTACCGGTTATCCCGAGTTGAACTCAGTAGACAAGTTACCTAGCTAACTCCTCAAATTACATTCATAGTATAGGCTCTGCACGCCAGCTGTGTTTAACTTGCTAAGCCTGTTAGATTCAGCCAGCCACAAACTGTGCACTACTAGCCTCTAACTTTATTGACATTTCACAGCTCCAACTTAGGTCAATAAAATGTACAATTTTGGACAGCCCACAGGCTACTTCTCCTGCCTGCCTCTCTGTCACTGGCTTTCCTACATTTGTGCTTCTCACCTTTCCGAGATTTTCTCTTTAGGCTTTATCCTACTTCTGATTTACGCCATGCCAATATAATTCCTACTGCAGTCTAGTGTAAGAAGTCAGATACCCCTTTTGCTGTCTCAACTCTCCGTCCCTCTCAACTCTCTCACTCGTGAGATTTTGCTATCTCCAGTTTCAGATTTGAATGCTGTATCGTCAGTTTGTTCCAGATTGCTGCTGGAACATTGTGTCCTGTCAGTGTATTAGATACAGTACATTCGGAAAGTATTCAGACCCCTTGACTTTTTCCACATTTTGTTACATTACAGCCTTATTCTAATATGGATCTTATAGTTGTTTTCCCTCATCAATCTACACACAATACCTCATAATGACAAAGCGAAAACATATTTTTAGACATAAGTGTTCAGACCCTTTACTCAGTACCTTGTTGAAGAACATTTGGCAATGATTACAGCCTCGAGTCTTCTTGGGTATGACGCTACAAGCTTGGCACACATGTTTTTGGGGAGTTTCTCCCATTCTTCTCTGCAGATCCTCTCGAGCTCTCAGGTTTGATGGGGAGCGTCGCTATACAGCAATACAATTTTCAGGTCTCTCCAGAGATGTTCGATCGGTTTCAAGTCTGGGCTCTGGCTGGGCCACTCAAGGACATTCACAGACTTGTCCCAAAGCCACTCCTGCATTGTCTTGGCTGTGTGCTTATGGTCGTTGTCATGTTGGAAGGTGAACCTTAGCCCCAGTCTGAGGTCCTGAGCGCTCTGGAGCAGGTTTTCATGAAGTATCTCTCTCTGTACTTTGCTACATTCATCTTTCCCTAAATCCTGACTAGTCTCCCAGTCCCTGCTGCTGGAAAAAAAATCCCCACAGCATGATGGTGTCACCACCATGCTTCACCTTAGGGATAGAGCCAGGTTTTCTACAGACGGGACGCTTGGCATTCAAATCAAATCAAACTGTATTTGTCACATGCGCCGAATACAACAAGTGTAGACCTTACCGTGAAATGCTTACTTACAAGCCCTTAACAAACAGTGCAGTTCAAGAAGAGTTAAGAAAATATTTACCAAATAAACGAAAGTAAAAAAATAAATAACACAATAACGAGGCTATATACAGGAGGTACCGGTACAGAGTCAGTGTGCGACTGTACAGGTTAGAGATAATTTGTACTTAGGGTAGGGGTGAGGTGACTATACATAGATAATAAACAGCGAGTAGCAGCAGTGTACAAAACAAATGGAGGGGAGGGGGGGGGTCAATGTAATAGTCCGGTGGTACCACTTCCTGTGCGGTAGCAGAGAAAACAGTCTATGACTTGGGTGACTGGAGTCTCTGACAATTTTATGGACTTTTCTCTGACAACACCTATTATATATGTCCAGGATTGCAGGAAGCTTGGTCCCAGTGATGTACCGGGCCGTACGCACTACCCTCTGTAGTGCCTTACGGTCAGATGCTGTGCAGTTGCCATACCAGTTGGTGATGCAACCGGTCAGGATGCTCTCGATTGTGCAGCTGTAGAACTTTTTGAGGATCTGGGGACCCATGCCAAATCTTTTCAATCTCATGAGGGGGGAGAGGTGTTGTGCCCTCTTCACGACTGTCTTGTTGTGTTTGGACAATGATAGTGTGTTGGTGATGTGGACACCAAGAAACTTAACTCTCGACCCGCTCCACTACAGCGTCCGTAATAGTTTTCAAGCCCTGCCTCATCCAACGAGCGTCAGAGCCAGTGTAGTGGGATTCAATCTTAATCCTGTATTGACGCTTTTCTTGTTTGATAGTTCATCTGTGGGCATAGCAGGATTTCTTATAAGTGTCCGGATTAGTGTCCCGCTCCTTGAAAGCAGCAGCTCTAGCCTTTAGCTCGATGCGGATGTCGCCTGTAATCCATGGCTTCTGGTTGGGATATGTAGAGTTGAAGTCGGAAGTTTACATACACTTAGGTTGGAGTCGTTAAAACTAGTTTTTCAACCACTCCACAAATTTCTTGTTAACAAACTATAGTTTTGGCAAGTTGGTTAGGACATCTACTTTTTGCATGACAAAAGTAATTTTTCCAACAATTGTTTACAGACAGATTATTTCACTTATAATTCACTGTATCACAATTACAGTGGGTCAGAAGTTCACTTACACTAAGTTGACTGTGCCTTTAAACAGCTTGGAAAATTCCAGAAAATGATGTAATGAATTTAAAAGCTTCTGACAGGCTAATTGACATACTTTGAGTCAATTGGAGGTGTACCCGTGGATGTATTTCAAGGCCTACCTTCAAACTCAGTGCCTCTTTGCTTGACATCATGGGAAAATCAAAAGGAATCAGCCAAGACCTCAGAAAAAAAATTGTAGACCTCCACAAGTCTGGTTCATCATTGGGAGCAATTTCCAAACGCCTGAAGTTTCTTGCGAAAAGTGCAAATCAATCGCAGAACAGTAAAATACCTTGTGAAGATTCTGGAGGAAATAGGCACAAAAGTATCTACAGTTGAAGTTGGAAGTTTACATACACCTTAGCCAAATACATTTAAACTCAGTTTTTCACAATTCCTGACACTTAATAGAGCAGGGGGTGGTTTTAGTTAGCGTTGGGGAAGTGTGACTCGTGTTCCAGTACAAGAAAATGTTGTCAGAGGAAGGAGGCTTGATACAGAATGTTAATTTAAGGAGTTGAGAGAGATGGCCTTTGTTTGACCGTGGTATGATTGACAAAAAACTAATTGGCCTAGGCCTATTGTAGACGATGTACCTAACTGGAAATCTAAATAAGATAAAGAACATATATCATGATTTTCCATTGTGTAGTCTCTGTGATGACTGCTTGTCTGTAATGTCACCTTGGCTGTGGAAACAATCTGAACCTATCAGGAATCAAGGTAAGACCCAAGTGCAGACTGTGTGAAGTAACAATGTGTATTGTAACCACAGGGGCAGGCAAACGACAGGTCATGGCAGGCAGGGGTCGATAATCCAGAGTAGAGGCCAAGGTACAGGACGGCAGTCAGGGTCAGGTCAGGCAGAGGTCGGTAATCCAGAGGTGGAACAAAGGTACAGAATGGCAGGCAGGCTCAGGGTCAGAGACAGGCAGTGGTCGGGCGGGTACAGGGTCAGGACAAGTAAAAGTTAAAAACCAGGAGGACAAGAGACTAGGGGAAAAACAGGAGCTGAGACAAAACGCTGGTAGGCTTGAACAAACAAGGTGAACTGGCAAAAGACAGACAGAAAACACAGGTACAAATATACAGGGGATAATGGGGAAGATGGGTGACACCTTGAGGGGGTGAGACAAGGACAGGTTAAACAGATCAGGGTGTGATAGTACCTCTCCCCCTCCCCCCTAGGGATGCACCATGTGTCCTACCTGGGCGCATAGCTGGTTGAGCGGGGTGCCGGCGTTGGAATTCAGAGATGAGGCCTGGGTCCAGGATGTTCCTATTGGAGACCCAGGACCTCTCCTCCGGGCCATAACCCTCCCAGTCAACCAGGTACTGGAATCCCCTGCCCCGAGGTCAAACCTTCAGGAGGCATCTCACCATGTACGCCGGTCGGCCGTCGATGAGACAAGGAAGAGGGGTGGGCCTGGAAACAGGAGACAAGGGGCAGTCAGACATGGTTTTAATTCTAGACACAGAAAAGGTAGGAAATATTGCCTTGAAATGGAAATTGGATTCCCCCTGCCAGTTGCAATGTGGCTATCAGAAGTTAATAGTTGTATCCCACTGGAGAAAATCACTTACCGCTTGAGGAATAAGTTAAACACATTTTACAGAATTTGGCATCCTTTTATTGACTATATGGAGAATCTCCCCCCACATCACATTGAATGAATCTCTATATTATCCTTATATAATGTTTCACACGTAATGTATAATATGTAGCCTACGGCAGGTGACCATATGATCCAATGTCTCATTATAATATTTTTTTATTGTATGTTTGTTTGTATATATAATTATAATTTGTTTGATTTTTACTTTCTTTGTTACGCTCATCTGTTACTGTCACTTTGTCCTATTGTTGTCTAATATCTTTTCACGTTTGTCTTGAATGTTGTTAATTGGAAAATGCAAAAATAAAATATTCAAAAAGAAAAGGTAGGAAAAATACGGAGGGTACGGGGCAACAGAAGACGAACAGCAGAGGGGCTAATGATCTTGGAGCGGGGGGGGAAAGGTATCGGCTTCTGGGGTAGTAGCCGCGGCACTATACCGGCGAGCCAGCGCCTCAGGCTTGACCTTCTTGGATACAGGTTGGTGCTGGGGAAGCGAAGTGGCCCGGGCCTTACTGAACCCCTCCCAGAGGTCCTGGTACTCGGTTGAGCAGACGGAGAGGTCCGGGGCAATTTCCAATCCCCCAGGAAGACGTCCCTGGGCCCAGCGTCGTCTGGGTTTGGCCGGGGTAGGCTGTCATTATAAATAAGAGTTTGTTCTTAACTGACTTGCCTAGTTAAATAAAAAAAATAAAAATAAAAATATCAGATTACTGTTGGCATTTCAGCAGGGTAGATTGTAGTATAATGAGTGCCAGATGTATTCTGTTAGCGGTGACAAGATGGTACTGCCACTGCCCCTAATGACTCCGGCCCATAGCTACTAGGGTTGCACATTTTGGAATATTCAGAGGTGGGAATTAACGGGAATATATGGGAATTAATATTAATACCATTTATATGTAGATGTTTTTTGCGTTGGATATACACTGCTCAAAAAAATAAAGGGAACACTTAAACAACACAATGTAACTCCAAGTCAATCACACTTCTGTGAAATCAAACTGTCCACTGTCGTGGAAAATCATTTTCAAATACAACGCTTACCAGAACTTTTAAAATCAAACATGCTCTTTATTACAACTGTACAGCCCACCGGCATGTCCCCGCGGAACACACCCCGCGGAACACACCCCGCGGAACACACACTCCGCTTCCCAACCCCGGTTCCAACATTTATACATAAATAGCATATGGGTCCACCCCATATGCAAATAAGCATACTTCCCCTAATTTTCCCTGCCATCATTATCTTTTTAGTTCAGGCTTCCTGCTTGTTCACGCCTACTAACGCCCATTATCTGCTTTCAGTTAAATTATAATAGTGGCCAGACCCATGCTTGTCTTAAAAATAATATATGTCCCTCTATACTCTAGGCCTATGACTCAACCCTGTATTTAATTCAATGCCCCAGCATGTTCTCTGGTATGTCCTTATTGGAATTGGCAGACTCTATGTCTCTTCTTGTCATTAGTGTCCAGTTGCCTTAAGCATATTTCTCTGGTATGTGTGCTTTTAGTGGAATGTGTAGACTATAAGTCTAGTGTGTCCAATTATTTTAGGTGCCCATGTGTCTGGTCAGTCTGTCAGCACAATGGAGAAAATAAGAGGGCCAGAACATCCCTTAGTATATCTCCATTACCACAGTCTCATGATAAATGTGAACATGTGGTTCGTTACTTTAATGTTCAGCTGTCTTATGTCCTTATATTTTATCCATGTGTTTTATGTTACTACTACAATCCCCCCTCTGGGGCTATTTAGCCACATAAATGATACAAATAAGACTTTGGGATAGTAAATTAAAATACCTATGATAAACAAGAAAATACAAAAAATAAAAACAAAGTGAAGCATATAAACCAACTAGACCAAACATCTCCAATGTGAAATAGGAGTAAAATATCCAATCAGAAACATTAAAGAAAACCAACTAGACCAAACATCTCCAATATTCATAAGAGTAAAAGATCAAATTTGGTATAAAAATATAAGGATAAAATATTACATATTTGATGAAGCATGAGCGTGTAGGTAAATAGCCTTGCCTGAGGTTATCTCAGTTATGTGAAAATCAAAATAATACAAGGAGTATAATAATAAATGAATAAGAAAAAAATAAAAGATCTACATGCAGTTACAAAAGAAAATTGACACAACATCATTCTAAATTTAAGCATTTCAACATGATCCTCCTTGCAGACATGAATTTGGAAATACAGCATATACAGGTAGACCATCCTTACAAAAATCATGGCAAGCATAACCACCTCCAGGAACTACTCTATATAGACAGTTTGGATTCCCAAAGGGGCAGTCCAAAGGTCCACCGACCGCATTACAAGGCTTTCCATACTTATTAGTATACTTGCCTGGGCTACTCGGTACAGGATCAATCACCACAGGAGGGTCATCTCTCCTTACAGACATCTAGTTAACTGCTGTCTGAACCACAATTGACTTTACCAGGGTATAACACAACAAAATGCAATACCCAAAGCCAACAACCCTCCTCCCAACATGATGGTCATCCTAGCAAACATGACACAAACTCCACCCTTCTCCACTAAGAGCCAATTAAGTATAGTTAATGAATCCCTGTTGATTATATCATATATAATTAATCCATTCTAAGTTCATATTTGGTGTTATCCACAGAAATATAGATTCAAATCCTGATTTAACCTCCTCTCTGGCCTTGAAATCCCTAAGTAGACCTCTAAGCAGTCCAATTGCATTAAGGTATACCTCAGGATCCTTATCATAAACCCTTTTAACTCTAGGTTTTAACATAGTCATCATGGAGTGATTCAATAATAGTAACCTATTTAATTGCTTCTAACTAAGGCACAAAGATCAATCCATCCATCAGGCAATACATTCAACAGTTAGTTTTTTCCACACATCCAGAAACTATCAGCAATACCTCTGTCTTGATTTTTCAACATATTAAGAGATGGCGCAACCTGAGTTATGTGACCACACAACCCTTTATCATTATTTTTACGAACTCCCACATTCTCTAAAACCCAAATAGTATCACATTCTACAGTGGTGTTTCCTACATCAATTCCTTCGGTGTCATGGCTGTAAAAACATTCATATTTTCCTTTAACCACAGTACTTCTGTCTAATTGGGGTCCATTTAATTCAGTTCTAATTTCATAGGCAGCACAATCATTGTCTCCCAACTTAGTCTCGTTTAACATGGCTCTGCCTCTAGTGCTCC
The DNA here is from genome assembly GCF_045679555.1 of Salvelinus alpinus. Classification (NCBI taxonomy): domain Eukaryota; kingdom Metazoa; phylum Chordata; class Actinopteri; order Salmoniformes; family Salmonidae; genus Salvelinus; species Salvelinus alpinus. The sequence continues at coordinate 24,302,491 of NC_092104.1, forward strand.
CTTGAGCAATCCTACATTCAATGTCACACAAGGAAATAGAATACTTTCTATTGGTACAATGGTCATTTTTCCAACTTACACAGTTTTTAAATGATGCTGGTTCAGAGACTATTAAAAGATCAGACAAAGGTGATTTTCTACACAAAATACAATTGTCCATTCTGTGTTTGTTTGCCATAGACTTAACCCATTTGTACCACTCGTTCTTCACTACTTCTTCTCGTGTGCTGTCCTTGAGTGGTTCTAATATATCTAATTCTGTCGCTTTTTCAATGTTCTTATCTTGAGGTAGATCATTAGAGTTTATCAGAAAGTTCCAAATGTCAGTAAAAAACTCTCCTGACTGATGTCTCAGGTTGCTTTGTTGGCACGGTGGTCTGCTTGGTAAGGGCAGTCGATGTCATCTAGTGGTAACTACTGTGGTCGTCACAGCAGCCGCCACCCTTGTTGTTGTCACAGGTTCTTCCTGTTCAGGTGCAGGTCTTCACCTTCCACTGGTTCAATCTTGTTCATGATGAGCACCTACTCGTCTTTTTCTTTGATTCATGTCAGGTCACATCCTTTCGGGTCCCAAACGACTTCTCCCTTTGTTTGGTGATGTGTCCATCCACAGAGTGCAATCTCCGATAAGGGTTTGATCCTTATGATTGAGATAGACTTCAGTTCTCCTGCTTCTGTTATACATTGAGGTGGAACATAGATTCTAACCTTGTCAGTCTTTTTGGATTGTTCGGCTGATTCCATTCTTCTCTTCCTGCTCCCACCATACATCTTGATTGTGCATTAGTCTGTTGTTTCTATACTAGCATTCACTGTTGCTTCTGTTATGTCAATGTCATTATTCTTTTGTTGTTCTAACATCAATTGTCTGTAAAGGAGGCCATTCAAAAGTTTAAAAGTCAATTGTGGGGTAATCCCCATTTTCTTCAGCTTGCGGGACTTTTCCTCCTCTTTCTTCACCTGAAGCTCCCTCCTCAGGCCGGACTTAGCTTCCATCTGGAAGGGTTTCAATTTTAGGAAAGAAACGTTCTTATTCTGTTCCTTGTGAGGCCTCTCCTCCTCTTCTGGGTGCATTAGTCGGTGCACGTGTCATATTTTGGCTTTCACTTGATTTACTGTTTTCTTGGCTCCTCCCTGGCATCTCAATCGTTTCCGCTGCTCCTGCTCCCTCCAGGCTCCCTCCTGGTGAATCAGCATCCTCAGTGTCCTCATCTCTATGTGGTTGTATCCTTCTCTCTGTTGGGACTCAGCTGCAGTGGTTCAGATGGTACCACGTCTGGCTTCTTTTCACTTGGACGGCCGTTCTTGTTGCTTTGGCCACCTCATAGGGTCCATCTCTCCTCGGTTGATCCCACTTCCTCCGGATCCCTCCAACGTGGACTAGATCTCCTGGTACCACTGAGAGAGGTCCTTCTGGTCCCCTTGGATCATCAAACGCAGAACCTCTCATCCTGGTTCAGGTTTCTGCCTACTTTCTGTGAAGCATTCATACTTAGAGACTTATGGCCTCTGTTCTAAGATTGCACCATACATCCTCTTACTTCCATCACTCATCACACAACAAACAGACATTCCAGCTGAAGCTGGCGAACCCCTCTCCTTCTGGTTTCCTAAACATAAGACTTGGAAAACAACAGACAAAACATAACAGCATTGACAATGTTATGTGTTATGCATAAATATATTCATGCAAACTGAAATCTGAGACCATGACAATTCCCACTCTCTCTTTACCTGACTCTATGCCTCCAGGATACTTTTCTGCTGGACTCCACAAAAATAAAAGCCCTAAAAAGCTTCCTCATGCTTCCACCCAGTCTTCCCCTTTCGGCCACAGGTTCTGAGAGGTGTTCCCAAATCATGTCATTTTTACTTAGTTTCCCATCTTCTCCATTTCAACTGATAATCATGTGCATAACCTACAATTAACATTCTCTCTTCTTGAATTAATTCAACACTGTATATGCTTTCATATCAATCCCTTTAACATGTTTGTTTAGAGTATAATATCCTATTATCCATTCTCTTTCACATGATGTATTAAAAATAAAACAAGTAGCCTCAAACTCAACCCAGTATGTCTATAGTGGAATCTAGTCTCTCTCTCTCTCTCTCTGATTCCACGTCCTCTGTCATGGTGTTTTCAAGCTCACCCTTTATTCAGCTGGACCTCACTTCTCGTGAGACTTATGTACCCACCAAAGAGAAACATAAAGAACTTTACCACTGCAGTGTTGTAAGAAGTATACCACCAGCCTGGTGTATCTTGATGTACACTCAGTCTCCAGAATGCAGCCCAAGCCCTTCCATTTCTGGCTGTTTTTTCCTGAGGACATACACACTAACACATGGGTTATTTCCTGACAACATTAGCAAGATCACTAAATCTTAAGTTTTAATAATAGCCCTATGTAACCATTCTGCCTCAAATACCTGGCCTCCTGACACAGAAATATTCATAATGATAATCAAATGATGGTCCCTACAGCAACTGCTGTAAAATACATTCTTAAAACATTCTCAAATCTTTTCTAATCAATTTAAAATAGATATCAGTCCCCCCTTAGGAACATATTCACAACCTTATGTTCCTCAAAACACAAATAAATTGACCAAACGAGAAAAAGAGAAAAAGAAATTACAATAATTGCACAGTTGCAATATTACCACTATTTGTAATGTAATTAAACCTGGGGAAAACGTCCATCCTTTTCAATCTATGCCAATGTTATTGTTGGTCTCTTTCTTCTACATTCTTGGGTATCATCGCACAACAGACTACCTTTATAGTCAATCAAACAATACAATTTATCATTACAATTCCAATGACATTAGAAAACAAAAGAAACAAAAAACCGATAATCAAATATTCTGGAAGTTTTGTCAACCTCCTTGTCCCAGGATTAGATTCCAGAGCGGCCCTAGGCCTATTAAATTCAAACAGTGCTATATCTAAATAACTAAACAGTTATGTTTATTGTTTATACATTTACCAACCCAATATTCAGGATAACAATCCTTAGTGTTTACTTTAACTCAAATTGGACCTGATCAATTCAATACACATCATCCCTTTAATAATTAACATTTAAACTAAACACTTTTATTACCAGTATTATCTATTTTCCCAATAGCCCTTTTGTCTCAGTTTTTCTTACATGAGTGGCCTGGTAATAAAAGTTCAATACCCCAATTCCTTTAATTCATAATACACCCTGGCCCATATCATTTCAACATGTCTATTATTTGATACAGTTCACAGGTCATCAGACACAGTTGTCCCTCACTATTCAGTCGATTAGGGCGGGTATGAGCTCCACACCCACTAGTGGTGATATTCTCTCCCATGCCCTAAAGCATTCTGACGTCACCTTTCATGACAACTCCCTTATTCTACTGGTGATCTCTCAGATGAATTACAGATGATGTATCCATCAACAAAACCCACACAGAAACCCACACTCCAATAAACCCCCCGGAGTAACCTACATCACTTTTTATATGCAGAATGAACAAAGCACATTTGTGTATTTACCCAGAGACCATAACCCCAAGGAACTGATAATTTTACCTATGAACACATGTTATATCAAAAAAACAAAAATTAAAATAAACCTATTCGAATAACTTATTCAATTTAAGGGTACAACTCTTCATAATTTTCCCAGGGACATAATAGATTTTCAAAGTAATTATACAGTTTGAATAGAGTCTGGTGTCTTAAACATTTTATAAGTATATCCCACCTGTTCCAACAATTTCTAGTAAAAGGTGATCAGTCTTTTACAAGAAATTCCTAGGATTCAGGGCATTTTGAGACCATTAATATGTTTCCACTCCCCCTTTCTTTAGGAGCAACTTAAATACATTTTTCAAAAACATGTTCATCCTTTTGCATACCCAATTTGAAACTGAATTGGAAAAAACCCTTCCAATAAACCTACTAATGTATATTCATTCCCAGTACATGGTGCACTTAGTAGTAAATCATAAGCCAATAATCGCAAAGGGACTGGACTCACTCATCCAGAACTCCATGTTTTAGCCTTATCCAGATATTTTTATTTTTAAAGCGGCTGACTTTAATTAACTGCTTTCCACAGTAATGCAGTCTCCAATGACATTGTTGACCAGAGAAGATTAAAAAACCCTTTTTTCCCCTTATTCTTTCTGGAAAAGAAAGTGTACATATTGTTAATATTCACAACGTTACCTTTTAGTCAGCAAACCAATAATTTTACTTATCCATAGATTTTATTCTAAAGCGTCTTTAACAGTTCCAGAGAATTGTGGTATAGAATGTCTAACAATTAAAATTCCATCGTTATTTTACTAGATGTCAAACGTGATCCAATACTTCTTCTTGACCACATATAAACTGTAATCTCTATGAAACACTCATTGTTCGCTCAGAGACTATACACCGACAAGTAAAAAATTCCATTCTCACTAACCTCAAACCAATTAGTTGTTTGTTATTTTGACAAGGAAATAAACTCTTGTATAGCGGCATTTCCTACTACCGCACTAAGTTCTAGTGTCACCTTACACTAATTTTCCCCATAACCCGCTATATCCATATTCAAAACAGGGAGCTATTTTCTCATTTGTTCTTAGATCTTGTCAATAGTTCTGCCAATCACCCGCACGTCTGCGAGGACTAGAGGAACCACACACACAACCTCATCGCAATGTATTTTCTGATGATAGAATGTTGACATCAGAACGCCTACAAATCGAGCTTCACATTTTGGTCCCATGCGACTATTTATTTATTTATTTTTCCTAAATACTCCCATGTATTTCTACACCTTTTATTTACTATTTTTCCGAGTTAGAGCCAATCTCCTTTCCAATTAATAATTCATTTGTCACATCACTTAATTTCTTTTATCGAAGCCTACTCTATACAGTACATACATTATTTCTGAATACTACAGCATCAACTCTACTCTGTCACAGGAGAGCTGCGCGCTCCCTCTCCTGGACGTTCTGCCTACATACACACACAACTCATCTTTCCTTCCTAATCTTCTATTTTTACACAGATCTACTCATTTCTTACAACATTATCATTCATCCTTTTATGTTTCATCCGTTCATTCAATCCCTTTGTTTTTACCTCAAAACAACTCAGTCTTTCTTTATTGACTTAATTCACTTCCTTCTACATAAGCCTAGACTTCTACAATATGACGAGACTACTGTCTAATCGGATCAGCTTGTCTTCATATCCTATTCAACCCCCAATACTTATCTTTTCTTCTATTTTTAGAGTAGTATTGTGGCATGACCTACTGAATTACCAAACCCTGGTAGCTAGACAGAGCGGTTTTTTATTCGCAGGATTTCTTTTGCATTTGAACGCCGCACAATCGGGCCAACGTTTTTCCTGCACCTACTACTTCACCCATACAATCTTCCTTTCAGAGCGGAAACTATGAATATTTATTTAACTACTGATTTATGTTTTGACCGTATAAGTTACTTTTGCAGTTGAACGCCGCACAATCGGGCTAACGTTTTCCTACAACCTACTGTTTTATGCTTTGACTGTATAAGCTACTTTTGCAGTTGAACGCCGCACAATCGGGCTAACGTTTTCCTACAACCTACTGTTTTATGCTTTGACTGTATAAGCTACTTTTGCAGTTGAACGCCGCACAATCGGGCTAACGTTTTCCTACAACCTACTGTTTTATGCTTTGACTGTATAAGCTACTTTTGCAGTTGAACGCCGCACAATCGGGCTAACGTTTTCCTACAACCTACTGTTTTATGCTTTGACTGTATAAGCTACTTTTGCAGTTGAACGTCGCACAATCGGGCTAACGTTTTTCCTGCCTTCTAAATATTTCATCCGTTCAGTCCTTCTTTCAAAGCGGTAACCATGAAATATTAATTTAACTACTAAATATTCACCAACAGACCCTTCTGCCGCGCTGTGAATATCCCACCCAAGCAGACCTTTTCAAAAATGTTAACCAGCCATCTCAGCCAGATGCGCAAACAACCGCATCATTTAAGCTACACATTCGAACGGTCTGATCTGAACGAGCGCATGCATGCTCACTCTACATCTAACACAAGCAAAGTTCACAGCACCTATTCACTCAGTCTCTATACATGCGCATACATTTACATTTAATACCATTCCCCAAATTACACATACATGCAAATTCATTGAATTTAAAAGTTCTTTTGTATTTACTGGTTTCATTTTAGGAAATTTGAAAGAGAGACTTACGTGGCGCTCCTCTCGCTGAGACAGTATCTCTGGAGCAATCTTACACAAACATTTCAACTATTGTAAGAACTTGCTTACCTTCTAGTTGGGCGGCCACCTCTGTTTGTTTAGATTGTCCAAAGAACCCATCATCAGCCAAGAACGTCCCAGTCCCTATCAGCTCCTGGCTAGCTCGCCAATTATGTCGTGGAAAATCATTTTCAAATACAACGCTTACCAGAACTTTTAAAATCAAACATGCTCTTTATTACAACTGTACAGCCCACCGGCATGTCCCCGCGGAACACACCCCGCGGAACACACCCCGCGGAACACACACTCCGCTTCCCAACCCCGGTTCCAACATTTATACATAAATAGCATATGGGTCCACCCCATATGCAAATAAGCATACTTCCCCTAATTTTCCCTGCCATCATTATCTTTTTAGTTCAGGCTTCCTGCTTGTTCACGCCTACTAACGCCCATTATCTGCTTTCAGTTAAATTATAATAGTGGCCAGACCCATGCTTGTCTTAAAAATAATATATGTCCCTCTATACTCTAGGCCTATGACTCAACCCTGTATTTAATTCAATGCCCCAGCATGTTCTCTGGTATGTCCTTATTGGAATTGGCAGACTCTATGTCTCTTCTTGTCATTAGTGTCCAGTTGCCTTAAGCATATTTCTCTGGTATGTGTGCTTTTAGTGGAATGTGTAGACTATAAGTCTAGTGTGTCCAATTATTTTAGGTGCCCATGTGTCTGGTCAGTCTGTCAGCACAATGGAGAAAATAAGAGGGCCAGAACATCCCTTAGTATATCTCCATTACCACAGTCTCATGATAAATGTGAACATGTGGTTCGTTACTTTAATGTTCAGCTGTCTTATGTCCTTATATTTTATCCATGTGTTTTATGTTACTACTACACCACTTAGGAAGCAACACTGATTGACAATAAATTTCACATGCTGTTGTGAAAATGGAATAGACAAAAGGTGGAAATTATAGGCAATTAGCAAGACACCCCCAATAAAGGAGTGGTTCTGCAGGTGGTGACCACAGACCACTTCTCAGTTCCTATGCTTCCTGGCTGATGTTTTGGTCACTTTTGAATGCTGGCGGTGCTTTCACTCTAGTGGTAGCATGAGACGGAGTCTACAACCCACACAAGTGGCTCAGGTAGTGCAGCTCATCCAGGATGGCACATCAATGCGAGCTGTGGCAAGAAGGTTTGCTGTGTCTGTCAGCGTAGTGTCCAGAGCATGGAGGTGCTACCAGGAGACAGGCTAGTACATCAGGAGACGTGGAGGAGGCCGTAGGAGGGCAACAACCCAGCAGCAGGACCGCTACCTCCGCCTTTGTGCAAGGAGGAGCACTGCCAGAGCCCTGCAAAATGACCTCCAGCAGGGCAGCACAAATGTGCATGTGTCTGCTCAAACGGTCAGAAACAGACTCCATGAGGGTGGTATGTGGGCCCGACGTCCACAGGTGGGGGTTGTGCTTACAGCCCAACACCGTGCAGGACGTTTGGCATCTTCACTGTCACTTTCTAACCTTGTTGAGGATGGCTCGTTGTCATGCTCAAAAAGCCAAAAATTTGCCTGGGTGGAAACCACATTTTCAATCCTTGTATTGGTCATCCTGTTGCGTGCTTCGGTGTGTGTGTTCCCAAACAAGGACCAGTTGCGCTCCGAGGCGGCTGATGTTGGTGGAATTTGGAGGATGATGGAGGCAACAGGGGAACAGACTCAGATCCACAAAGTCCCTTCCACCAGGTGACTGATGAGACATGTTGGCACGACTGCCATATTGCATCGCCATCCCAAAGCCCTTGCTTGGAAGTGTACTTCGCCAGACTGCCAAGAACCTTGCCCTCTTCCAGACCAAGGTGACGAGACATGGTAGTGATGACACCATAGGCTTTGTTGATCTCTGCACCAGACAGGATGATCTTGCCAGCATACTTTGGGTCCAACATGTACGCTGTGGCGTGTATGGGCTTCAGGCAGAAGTCTTCACGCTTTTTGATGTATTTCAGAACTGCAGTTTCCTCTGCTTTGAGCAACAGTGAAGTGGGCATGGCAGTACAGATTTATTCTCTTACATCTGCAAGCAGAGTCTGAACATCAGACAAGATGCAGTTGTCTCCCTCAATCCGTGCAATGGCTACTGCTATAGGTTTCAGGCTGCTTATCACTCTCTCCCAAAATACATCATCCAGGAGGATCCTCTTGATGGGGCTGTCCATATCGGCAGACTGTGATATGGCTATTTCTTGGAGAGACTCCTTCCCCTCCAGGAGACTGTCAAACATGATGACAACACCACCCTAACGGGTGTTGCTGGGCAGCTTCAGTGTGGTACTCTTATTCTTCTCACTTTGCTTGGTGAGGTAGATTGCTGCTATAACTTTATGACCCTTCACATTCCAAACCATTTTCTTGGCTCTCTTGTAGAGTGTATCCATTGTTGTCAGTGCCATGATGTCCTTGAGGAGCAGATTCAATGCATGAGCAGCAGAGCCAATGGGTGTGATGTGAGGGTAGGACTCCTCCACTTTAGACCAAGTGGCCTTCATGTTCACAGCATTGTCTGTCACCAGTGCAAATACCTTCTGTGGTCCAAGGTCAATGATGACTGCCTACAGCTCATCTGCAATGTAGAGACCGATGTGTCTGTTGTCCCTTGTGTCTGCTCTTGTAGAATACTGGTTGAGGGGTGGAGATGATGTAGTTAATTATTCCTTGCCAACGAACATTCTACCACCCACCAGAGATGATTGCAATACAGTCTGCTTTCTCTATGATTTGACCTTCACTTGAACTCTGTTGAACTCTGCATCCATGAAATTAGTAGATAAAGCATGTCTGGTTGGAGGGGTGTATGCTGGGCGAAGAACATTCAGAAATCTCTTCCAATACACATTGCCTGTGAGAATCAGAGGTGAACGAGTTGCATACACAGCTTGAGTAAGACATTCATCAGCATTTCTCTGACTGCGTTCCTCCATTGAGTCAAAAAACCTTCTGATTCCAGGAGGACCATGAGCTGTTGCTGTCGATAAGGTGTCTGATTCATCATTTTCACCTCGAATAGAAGTAGAGGGACATTTGTCAGAGGTTGCTTGTTGTGAGCACTGAGGGAACTTTATGCACTTGGCCATATGATTCTGCATCTTTGTTGCATTCTTCACATGATTTGGCACAGTATTTGCAAATGTACACAGCTTTTCCTTCTACATTAGCTGCAGTGAAATGTCTCCACACATCAGATAGTGCCCGTGGCATTTTCCTGTAAAGATTAGAAAACAATTAGTAAAAAAAGTAATAATACAATTCCATGTACAGATAAATAGTTAAGCAGTTATTATAAACAACTCCTTTGTAAGATAAATGTTTTTAAATTAAACCTGTATGGAAACAGGTGAATTAAGTCCTCAGAAGGCTCAAGCAAGCTAAAACCCACATGGTAGCAAAAACTAACTAGCAGAAATTGTTAACAAGTTAGAAATGATTTAAACACACTTTGCTGTAGGCTACTATTTACTAGTAAACAAAAAAATAGTTTATGTCATATAAAATATTTTCACCCCACCCAGTATTGTAATCAAAACTTACCAGAAAGCATGTAGTCCTTGGCTCAGACAGTGTAGTAGTGTGGGCTCAATAGCATCTCAATAGGGTGCAAGATCTTGAGAATCACCTGTATATGTGATGGAAGAGTTCACTGCACATGTGATGGAAGAATGCACTGTGTATGCAGAGGGTTGCAATTCTATTGCATTGGGGATAGTTTAACCAAAATATACCACAAGACCTAGAATTGCCTTATGTGTATCCTTCAAAGGTTCACTGTTATAAGCTAACTTTTTTTGATGAATTTAAGCAAAATTCCACAAATTCTCGGGCTTAACTTCCCATACAAAATTTTCTGAAAAAATAAATTTACCCGAAAGTTTCCGACCCTTTGCAATCCTAATAGCTACACACACTAGAAATGGGTGATATGGACAAAAATCCATATCGTGATTTGCCAGGTTTGGGCACTAATAAACACCTAAATTGGAACATAGTAGCTGTACAGTAACATGCTATAGGCTCTGCGCTTCACAGCACTGTATGGGTTTGGACTGACAGCCGTTCTGAACTTGAGCACCTCGCTCGACAAGAAGTGTATTTTGAAAGAAGAGACGTTGAGGATTATAATAAATAGTGCTTTGATGTTACACAAGCTAGGCAAACACCTGTGAGTCCAAATGTGCACTTCACATTTCGAAATCATAAAACTTGTGTCATATACAGCTTCAACATTTATGATCACTATGTTTGATGTACAGTTCCAAGATTAAATGGAATCATACCCTGGGTTGTTCTGAACAGAAGGAGTCTATGTTTATTTATTGTGAAGAAAATTTGCCTGGGCGCATAAACCTGAATGCTCACAAGACTCCTTTTTATGCGCACCAAAATTATCTGTTTCTCTGAATTACCTTGTAAAAGCTGAACACTGTAAGATCATAGTTTATAACTTAGCTGATCATGTTGGCAATAGAACAAGCTTTCCCCCCCCAAACATTTTTTGGGGGATTTTTGAACAACAACAACAGTAATTTGTGATGCCGGGGATGCAGGGTTGTGCTCCAAATGAAATGACCTACAAGTGTGCTTGCTCTAGTTCCTCAACAGCACAGTTAGAATTAGAGGTCGACCGATTAATCGGAATGGCCGAGGAGTCTTGATTAGGGCCGATTTCAAGTTTTCATAACAATCGGAAATCGCTAATTTTGGATGACGATTTTTGCCCTTTTTTTTTTTTTTACACCTTTTATTTAACTAGGCAAGTCAGTTAAGAACACATTCTTATATTCAATGACGGCCTAGGAACGGTGGGTTAACTGCCTTGTTCAGGGGCAGAACGACAGATTTTTACCTTGTCAGCTCAGGGATTCAATCTTGCAACCTTACGGTTAACTAGTCCAACGCTCTAACCACCTACCTCACGAGGAGCCCGCCTGTTACGCGAATGTAGTAAGGAGCCAAGGTAAGTTGCTAGCAAGCATTAAATGTATCTTATAAAAAACAATCAATCAATCATAATCACTAGTTATAACTACACATGGTTGATGATATTACTAGTTAATCTAGCGTGTCCTGCGTTGCATATAATCGATGCAGTGCGCATTCGCGAAAAAGGACTGTCGTTGCTCCAACGTGTACCTAACCATAAACATCAATGCCTTTCTTAAAATTAATACACAGAAATATATATTTTTAAACCTGCATATTTAGCTAAAAGAAATCCAGGTTAGCAGGCAATATTAACCAGGTGAAATTGTGTCACTTCTCTTGCGTTCATTGCACGCAGAGTCAGGGTATATGCAACAGTTTGGAACGTCTGGCTCATTGTGAACTAATTTGCCAGAATTTTATGTAATTATGACATAACATTGAAGGTTGTGCAATGTAACAGGAATATTTAGACTTATGGATGCCACCCGTTAGATAAAATACGGAACGGTTCCGTATTTCACTGAAAGAATAAAAGTTTTGTTTTTGAGATGATAGTTTCCGGATTCGACCATATTAATGACCCAAGGCTCGTATTTCTGTGTGTTATTATGTTATAATTAAGTCTATGATTTGATAGAGCAGTCTGACTGAGCGATGGTAGGCACCAGCAGGCTCGTATGCATTCATTCAAACAGCACTTTCGTGCGTTTTGCCAGCAGCTCTTAGCAATGCCTCAAGCATTGCGCTCTTTATGACTTCAAGCCTATCAACTCCCGAGATTAGGCTGGTGTAACCGATGTGAAATGGCTAGCTAGTTAGCGGGGTGCGCGCTAATAGCGTTTCAAACGTCACTCGCTCTGAGACTTGGAGTAGTTGTTCCCCTTGCTCTGCATGGGTAACGCTGCTTCGAGGGTGGCTGTTGTCGATGTGTTCCTGGTTCGAGCCCAGGTAGCGGCAAGGAGAGGGATGGAAGCTATACTGTTACACTGGCAATACTAAAGTGCCAATAAGAACATCCAATAGTCAAAGGTATATGAAATACAAATCGTATAGAGAGAAATAGTCCTATAATTCCTATAATAAATACAACCTAAAACTTCTTACCTGGGAATATTGAAGACTCATGTTAAAAGGAACCACCAGCTTTCATATGTTCTCTTGTTCTGAGCAAGGAACTTAAACGTTAGCTTTCTTACATGGCACATATTGCACTTTTACTTTCTCCTCCAACACTTTGTTTTTGCATTATTTAAACCAAATTGAACATGTTTCATTATTTATTTGAGGCTAAATAGATTTTATTAAGTTAAAATAAGTGTTCATTCAGTATTGTTGTAATTGTCATTATTACAAATAAAAAAATAAAAAATCGGCCGATTAATCGGTATTGGCTTTTTTTTGGTCCTCCAATAATCGGTATCGGCGGTGAAAAATCAAAGTCGGTCGACCTCTAGTTAGAATAGCTCAAAGAAGGACCTTATGGGAATGACTCTTTGAGTCAGAATCACCCTTATTCGCCAAGTACATTTACACGTACTCAGATTTTGACTAGGTAATATGGTGTTGCTTGTGATCGACAACATTTAGAGACAGAATACAGACAGCAGAGTTTAAAAAACGTACATTATATAGAACTAGGTAGAGTGAGCATAGAGCTATGAGAATGAGCAGCTATACACATATACAGTGGATGTACAAATGTACACTATCAGTATGAATATACAGTGGGGCAAAAAAGTATTTAGTCAGCCACCAATTGTGCAAGTTCTCCCACTTAAAAAGATGAGAGAGGCCTGTAATTTTCATCATAGGTACACTTCAACTATGACAGACAAAATGAGAAAAAAAATCCAGAAAATCACATTGTAGGATTTTTAATTAATTAATTTGCAAATTATGGTGGAAAATAAGTATTTGGTCACCTACAAGCAAGCAAGATTTCTGGCTCTCACAGACCTGTAACTTCTTCTTTAAGAGGCTCCTCTGTCCTCCACTCGTTACCTGTATTAATGGCACCTGTTTGAACTTGTTATCAGTATAAAAGACACCTGTCCACAACCTCAAACAGTCACACTCCAAACTCCACTATGGCCAAGACCAAAGAGCTGTCAAAGGACACCAGAAACAAAATTGTAGACCTCCACCAGGCTGGGAAGACTGAATCTGCAATAGGTAAGCAGCTTGGTTTGAAGAAATCAACTGTGGGAGCAATTATTAGGAAATGGAAGACATACAAGACCACTGATAATCTCCCTCGATCTGGGGCTCCACGCAAGATCTCACCCCGTGGGGTCAAAATGATCACAAGAACGGTGAGTAAAAATCCCAGAACCACACGGGGGGACCTAGTGAATGACCTGCAGAGAGCTGGGACCAAAGAAACAACGCCTACCATCAGTAACACACTACGCTGCCAGGGACTCAAATCCTGCAGTGCCAGACGTGTCCCCCTGCTTAAGCCAGTACATGTCCAGGCCCGTCTGAAGTTTGCTAGAGAGCATTTGGATGATCCAGAAGAAGATTGGGAGAATGTCATATGGTCAGATGAAACCAAAATAGAACTTTTTGGTAAAAACTCAACTCGTCGTGTTTGGAGGACAAAGAATGCTGAGTTGCATCCAAAGAACACCATACCTACTGTGAAGCATGGGGGTGGAAACATCACGCTTTGGGGCTGTTTTTCTGCAAAGGGACCAGGACGACGGATCCGTGTAAAGGAAAGAATGAATGGGGCCATGTATCGTGAGATTTTGAGTGAAAACCTCCTTCCATCAGCAAGGGCATTGAAGATGAAACGTGGCTGGGTCTTTCAGCATGACAATGATCCCAAACACACCGCCCGGGCAACGAAGGAGTGGCTTCGTAAGAAGCATTTTAAGGTCCTGGAGTGGCCTAGCCAGTCTCCAGATCTCAACCCCATAGAAAATCTTTGGAGGGAGTTGAAAGTCCGTGTTGCCCAGCAACAGCCCCAAAACATCACTGCTCTAGAGAACATCTGCATGGAGGAATGGGCCAAAATACCAGCAACAGTGTGTGAAAACCTTGTGAAGACTTACAGAAAACGTTTGACCTCTGTCATTGCCAACAAAGGGTATATAACAAAGTATTGAGAAACTTTTGTTATTGACCAAATACTTATTTTCCACCATAATTTGCAAATAAATTCATTAAACATCCTACAATGTGATTTTCTGGATTTTTTTTCTTCTCATTTTGTCTGTCATAGTTGAAGTGTACCTATGATGAAAATTATAGGCCTCTCTCATCTTTTTAAGTGGGAGAACTTGCACAATTGGTGGCTGACTAAAATGTTTTTGCCCCACTGTATCTAAATGTTGAGAGATTAACAGTGCAATGCAGTATAGTGCAGTTATTTTGTGTACAGTTCAAGTCAGAGATGACTTGATGCGGTGTGCAGCAGAGTTCATAGTCCTTTAGTCATAAAAGTGCATTGAAATTGCTTAGGAACTGTGCACACTTTAGAGAGGTGTGTGGCCACTTGGAGACACCAATTAGTCCTCTCACTTAACCTTGTAATTTGTTTGTCTTATTTTTCACCTACCCCACATTTTCCAGGAATAGTCATATCATGTTACTGAATGTATCCAGAGTGTTTTCAGATTTCGTTATCAACAAATGCCTCAAAAAGTACAGTAAACATAAAATCAACACTAATGTTTGGATTCAGTCTTTTCAGGGGAACTGTTGTGGTCTAATAATTTTTTTAATTTTCTCCAAACTGTTCCTTTTCAATTGCTACCAACGTTATGCATATACTTGTCATATTGATTCTGTAAGAAACATTTGAATTAAGCCCTATCGATATAGCCAATTCCCATGATTGTAAAGGGTTTACAACCCATATGAGCAAACTTATTTAATTTCAAACTTCACATTTCTCTTGTATAGGCTACTTATCATAATACACAATATCAGCAAAATGCCTGTGATAAGTAATCGGTATGGTCGTTGTCGATAATTTCCAATTTATCATCCCAGCTCTAACTCGCACACACACGTTTGTTTTATTATACTTGTGAGGACTTTTTGGAACCAACAATTGATTACCATTCAAAATCCTATTATCTCTTAACCTAACCTTAACCTTAAACCTAACACTAACTCCTAAGCCTAAAATAGCCCTTTCCCTTTGAGGACTGGCAAAATGTCCTCACTTCTCAGAATTATCTTTGGTTTACCTGTCTTGTGAGAACTTCTGGTTCACACAAGTATATAAGCGGTTACACACACATATACTAATTGTGCTAATTCAACACAACGTTATGTAACTTCAGTGGGAAAGCAACAAAATAGAGACATACACTTATAACCACGTAAGCAAACAGATGGTTCCTTTGTATAGCTATTAGCTACCCATTGTCACTGCACGGTAAACCTCATGAGCATTGACTACTCATGTCATGCTGTAAGTCAGACATTCAATAAGGAATCAATAGCGTCCTGTCCAGGGGGTAGACTGGTACGTCAAGCTGCCTCACGCTACAGAAACAGGAAACATGCTCCTGCCCTATTAGCCTTTCTGTCTCGAACAAGGCCTGTTGCCCTTTCCTAAGGTCAGGTGGATAAATACCTTTACCACCTTCCAGTTACAGTGCATTCGGAAAGCATTAAGACCCTTTGACTTTTTCCACATTTTGTTGTTACAGCCTTATTTTAAAATGGATTCATTCTTTTCCCCCCCTCATCAATCTACACACAATACACCATAATGACAAAACAAACAGGTTTTTCAAAATTGTTGCAAATGTATTAACACTGAAATATCATATTTATATAAGTATTCAGACCCTTTACTCAGTACTTTGTTGAAGCACCTTTGGCAGCGATTACAACCTCGAGTCTTCTTGGATATGACGCTAGAGGCATGGCACACCAGTATTTGTGGAGTTTCTCCCATTCTTCTTTGCAGATCCTCTCAAGCTCTGTCAGGTTGGATGGGGAGCATCACTGCACAGCTATTTTCAGGTCACTCCAGAGATGTTCGATCGGGTTCAAGTCCGGGCTCTGGCTGGGGCCACTCAAGGACATTCACAGACTTGTCCTGAAGCCACCCCAGCTTGGTCTTGGCTGTGTGCTTAGGGTTGTTGTCCTGTTGGAAGGTGAACTTTCACCCCAGTCTGAGGTCCTGAGTGCTCTGGAGCAGGTTTTCATCAAGGATCTCTCTGTACTTTGCTCCCTAAATCTTGACTAGTCTCCCAGTCCCTGCTGCTGAAAAACATCACCAGAGAACTGTGGAGCACTGTCAGTGACCATCGGGTTCTTGGTCACCTCCCCCGATTGCTCAGTTTGGCCGAGCGGCCAGCTCTAGGAAGAGTCTTGGTGGTTCCAAACTAAACTCAGCAAAAAAATAAACATCCTTTTTTCAGTACCCTGTCTTTCAAAGATAATTCGTAAAAACCCAAATAACTTCACAGATCTTCATTGTAAATGGTTTTAACACTGTTTCCCATGCTTGTTCAATGAACCATAAACAATTAATGAACATGCACCTGTGGAATGGTCGTTAAGACAGTAATAGCTTACAGATGGTAGGCAATTAAGGTCACAATTATGAAAACGTAGGACACTAAAGAGGCCTTTCTACTGACTCTGAAAAACACCAAAAGAAAGATGCCCAGAATCCCTGCCCATCTGCGTGAACGTGCCTTAGGCATGCTGCAAGGAGGCATGAGGACTGTAGATGTGGCCAGGGCAATACATTGCAATGTCCGTACTGTAAGACGCCTAAGACAGGGCTACAGGGAGACAGGACGGACAGCTGATCGTCCTAGCAGTGGCAGACCACGTGTAACAACACCTGCACAGGATCGGTACATCCGAACATCAGACCTGCGGAACAGGTACAGGATGGCAACAACAAATGCCCGAGTTACACCAGGAACGCACAATCCCTCCATTAGTGCTCAGACTGTCCACAATAGGCTGAGAGGGGCTGGACTGAGGGCTTGTAGGTCTGTTGTAAGGCAGGTCCTCACCAGACATCACCGGCAACAACGTCGCCTATGGGCACAAACCTACCGTCGCTGGATCACACAGGACTTGCAAAAAGTGCTCTTCACTGATGAGTCGCGGTTTTGTCTCACCAGGGGTGATGGTCGGATTCGCGTTTATCATCGAAGGAATGAGTGTTACACCGAGGCCTGTACTCTGGACTGGGATCGATTTGGAGGTGGAGGGTCTGTCATCGTCTGGGGCGGTTTGTCACAGCATCATCGGACTGAGCTTGTTGTCATTGCAGGCATTCTCAACGCTGTGCGTTACAGGGAAGACATCCTCCTCCCTCACGTGGTACCCTTCCTGCAGGCTTATCCTGACATGGCCATACAGCATGACAATGCCACCAGCCATACTGCTTGTTCTGTGCGTGATTTCCTGCAAGACATGGATGTCAGTGTTCTGCCATGGCCAGCGAGGAGCCCGGATCTCAATCCCATTGAGCACGTCTGGGACCTGTTGGATCCCAGAGGGCTGGGCCATTTCCCCCCACAGAAATGTCCAGGAACGTGCAGGTGCCTTGGTGGAAGAATGAGGTAACATCTCACAGCAAGAACTGGGAAATCTGCTGCTGTCCATGAGGAGGAGATGCACTGCAGTACTTAGTATATGGTGTGGCCACCAGCTGCATTGACTGTTAGTTTTGATTTTGACACCCCCCCCCCCTTGTTCAGGGACACATTATTCAATTTCTGTTAGTCACATGTCTGTGGAACTTGTTCAGTTTGTCTCATTTGTTGAATCTTATGTTCATACAATATTTACACATGTTAAGTTTGCTGACAATAAACGCAGTTGACAGTGAGAGGACGTTTCTTTTTTTGATGAGTTTACTTCCATTTAAGAATAATGGAGGCCACTGTGTTCTTTGAGACCTTCAATGCTGCAGAAATGTTTTGGTACCCTTCCCCAGATCTGTGCTTCGACACAATCCTGTCTCGGAGCTCTACTGACAATTCCTTCTACCTCATGGCTTGGTTTTTTCTCTGACATTCATGGTCAACTGTGGGACCTTATAGAGACAGGTGTGTGCCTTTCCAAATCATGTTCAATCAATTGAAGTTACCACAGGTGGACTCCAATAAAGTTGTAGAAACATCTCATGGATGATCAATGGAAACAGGATGCACCTGACCTAAATTGTGTCTCTTTTCAAAGGGTCTGAATACTTATGTAAATAAGGTATTTCTGTTTTTTTTATATTTACAAGTTCAAAAGTTTGGGGTCACTTAGAAATGTCCTTGTTTTTGAAAGAAAAGCTTCTTTTTTTTTGGTCCATTTAAAATAATATAAAATTGATCAGAAATACAGTGTACAGGGCCTCCCGGGTGACGCAGTGGTCTAGGGCACTGCATCGCAGTGCTAGCTGTGCCACCAGAGACTCTGGGTTCGAGCCCAGGCTCTTTCGCAGCCGGCCGTGACCGGGAGGTCCATGGGGCGACGCACAATTGGCCTAGCGTCGTCCGGGTTAGGGAGGGTTTGGCCGGTAGGGATATCCTTGTCTTATCGCGCACTAGCGACTCCTGTGGCGGGCCGGGCGCAGTGCACGCTAACCAGGTTGCCAGGTGCACGGTGTTTCCTCCAACACATTGGTGAGGCTGGCTTCGGGGTTGGAGGCGCGCTGTGTTAAGAAGCAGTGCGGCTTGGTTGGGTTGTGTTTCAGAGGACGCATGGCTTTCGACCTTTGTCTCTCCCGAGCCCGTACGGGAGTTGTAGCGATGAGACAAGATAGTAACTACTAACAATTGGATACTATGAAAAGGGGGTAAAATATATAATAATAATAATAATAATAAAAAAATAAAAGGAAATAAAAGATAGTGTACTGTAGACATTGAGCAAGAGGACAAGTATATTATTCTCTAGTTTGAGAAACAGACGCCTCACAAGTCCTCAACTGGCAGCTTCATTAAATGGTACCCACCAAAACACCAGTCAATGTCAACAGTGAAGAGACGACTCCGGGATGCTGGCCTTCTAGGCAGAGTTACAAAGAAAAAGCCATATCTCAGACTGGCCAATAAAAAGAAAAGATTAAGATGGGCAAAATATCACAGACACTGGGCAAAATATCACAGACACTGGACAGAGGAACTCTGGAGTGGTTGAAAAAGACTTTGGTTGGTGGCATTAAAACTCGTATGTAAACTTCCGACTTCAACTGTAATTGCAAAAGGGTTTTCTAATGATCAATTAGCCTTTTTAAAATTATAAACTTGGATTAGCTAACACAACGTGCCACTGGAACACAGGAGTGATGGTTGCTGATAATGGACCTCTGTAAGCCTATGTAGATATTCCATTAAAAAGCTGCCGTTTTCATCTACAGTAGTCATTTACAACATGAACAATGTCTACACTGTATTTCTGATCAATTTGATGTTATTTTAATGGACAAAAAATGGGCTTTTCTTTCAAAAACAAGGACATTTCTAAGTGACCTCAACTTTTGAACGGTAGTGTATATTTGCAAAAATGTCTAAACCTGTTTTTGCTTCGTCATTATGTTTTTTTTTGTGTGGTTTGATGCAAAAAAATAATTAATTCAATTTTAGAATTAAGATGTAACGTAACAAAATGTGGGAAAAGTCATTGGGTCTGAAAACTTTCCGAATGCTCTGTATATCTATCTTACTCTGTTTTCTTCCTCTCTCTCTCCCTCTCTCCCTCTTAAGGTGGATAAATTCTTGTACCACCTGCGGTTATCGGACGAGAACCTGATTGACGTGTCTGAGAGGTTCCGGAGGGAGATGGATAAGGGGCTAGGCCGTGACTCCAACCCTACGGCCGCTGTGAAGATGCTGCCCACATTTGTGCGCTCCACCCCTGACGGGACAGGTAAGGGGGTCGGTGGAGGGGGTCTGACAGACATCTGAGTAATTTCTATTTTATTTACGTTGTGTCCCAAATGGCACCACATTCCCTTTAAAGTGGGACTGGCCAAAAGTACTGGTCAAAAGTAGTTCACTATAAAGGTAATCGGGTGCCATTTGGGACACAGACTTAAATGTTATTTAATCAGGAAGTCCCATTGAGGTCAGAAGACTTCAGGGAGGCCTGGAGTAGTCTCGGTACATCCATGCCACAGGCCCTTCTTAGAGTCCATAGAGACCCATGCCTTGCCTACCAATGCACTGTACAGGAATAAGAAAAATTGCACAATCCTTCAATAATTTCATATTTGTAACTTGCTTAGATGAGGGCAGGCTGGTAGGAAGCTTTTTGAGTGACAGTTGTTTAGATGGCAAATGAGAGACTGGTGGTGAAAAGCACATAAATCCTGAAGCTGTGTGTCTCAGCGGCAGAATATGACCTGTGTCAGTGAACTGTGTCAGAATGACACAGCTAAGCCCAGTTAAGAGCCATAGATATTTATAGCTATATGACTCTGACCGCATCTAAAGTCTTTTAAAAATCTTATTTAACCTGTATTGAATGAAAAAGTGACATTGGTGTCAGAAGACCTCTCTCCCAAGAGAGACCTGGCCTTCAAGCCTTCTCATGCACAGTAATTGGAATTTTCAAGAAACAGCACAACCATGCTTAGAAATATGTCAACTATGGACTGGTTGTTGAGGTGAGAATAGGAGGGAGTTTTTTTAGTTTGACAGCCCTTTAGATCAGGGTTTCTCAATCTTCGCCCTAGTTTGTCAATCTTGGCACCTTTTTGTTTTTGCCCTAGCACTCACCCACTTGATTCAACTAATCTACTCATCATCAAGCCTTTTGATTTAAATTGGGTGTGTGAGTGCTAGGTCAAGAGCAAAATGTGCACCCCTTTGGATCCCCAGAACCATGATGAACCCTTAGCTAATGAAAGTATGCTGGTGAAGAATGGCACATAGAAAATCTGGGCTCTGTTATAATATCCATCCACACTAGCATACCACTTTGAATGAAATTAATTGGACATGCACTCTAGGAGGGTTTTGTCTAGAAGGGATACAGCTTTTGTCAAAATTGACTTTTTTTTGCAGGTTAGAAGAACTTACCAGCAGGTTAGGAGAATTAACGTAGCAGCTTAGGAGAATTAGGTTAAGGTTAGGAAAAGGGTTAAGGTTAGCTAAAATGCCCCCCCCCCCTCCCCCCAAATATTTTTTTTTTGACGTAGCTGTATCCCATCTAGACATTACACTCTAGCGGTAGGCCTATGCTGCATGAACATTGAAATGTCCCAGCTGCGTTTTCCTTTGAGTTTGACCTGTGTTAGTGACTGTGACCGGGGCATATCAAAAACCACTCTTGGAGACTGGGGAAGGTGATTTGTCGTAAGTGACTGGAGAGGAATGGTAAATGTGAATTGCAGAGGAAGTGCAAAAGCACCCAGGCCAAACCTCTGTTTGCTCAGCCTGTTGACTCTGGTCATTATTGGCATATTAAACTCCAACCTATCAGATAAGTGTCTATCCAGCTGAACCACTGTTATGTCTCCCTCCCTCTTTCCCATCACTCTCACTTTCTCTGCCTCTATCTTGTCTCTCTCTCTCTCACTCTTTTGTGTTGCACGATATACCGAAACGTCTGTACTTTTTTTATACTAAAACATGAAAAGCGGTTTGGTACTAGAATTGTTGTTACTTTCTGTACTTATGTCAAATGTGTCTCACGTGACATCAAACATTTCAAAGATTCAGACAAATTACTGAAGGGGGCAGTAGCTAGCCAGGCTGCGTTTGCACATGCAGCTGACACCGAGCAAGCCACTTCCTTAAGAAGCAAGCAAGAAGAGCATGGCTTCTTCAAACGTAAATTAAACTTTTATTATAGCTCAGTGTCCGCAGCTTGTTGACCAAACTGTCTGCAGAGGCAAACTATGGGAATACTTTGATTACAGAGCAGATGGGGGGCCAGCCCACCAAAACAACTAAGTAAAAGGTGTTACAAAGCAGTACAGTGCAGTTTATTAGGCTACAGATTAAATAAGTGATGAACTTCACAGGTGGTGAATGTGCAAAGTGATGAGCTTGATGCTCCTTTCTAATAAATAACGAGGGTTTTATTCTGGTGACATGATCAATGCTTGGTTGTCATTTGACAAATACAAATAACTCTCTTATCCATAATAATCTCATAATGTAGGTAGCCTATCTGCGAGTTGTTGTCTATAGCGCACATGCCAAGACCAGAGTGGGCACATTTGCTATATAAACGCAACAGTTTTTTAACATAACCATCAGCAGAGTTGAAAATGCGAACGAAACCCATTTAACTTGTATTTGCGTTCGGTAATTTAACGTCAATAGACGTTAACGTCAAAAGTTATTTTTATGTGCACTACGTCATCAAATAATCAAAGCTTGATGATGAGTTGGTTATTTGAATCAGTTGTTTAGTGCATGGGGGGACACTGCTGTAGACTTAATGTCTATGGTAGACTATTGCAGTATAGAAGCTTCAGAAATTAGATATTCTATTTGTTATTTTATTTGTTCTACCAGTTATCAATATATTGTTCAATGTTAAATGTTATCTGTATCGAAAAAATCTGCTATTGTGTGTGTGTGTGACAGCACTATTTCTTACTCTCTCTCTCTCTTCGTTCTCTCTCTCCTTCCTTTCGATGTGGTTTTCTTTTCAATCTAAATTATGTGGTTAGCCATTGATCATGTAAACCTCACTTTGAAAAGGACATTTCAATGAAAGGGACATTGAAATGTTGAATGTTCGGTAGCCTATTCACTCATGTGACAGGATTCAAAACTTATTTTATACTTGTTTATTGCGTTGAATAAAACCTTATAGTTTGGTAATTAACATTTTATGTTGGTTGTTATGCATTATAACATAAGGTCAGTCCATTGAAAGATTCACCTTTATATCTCATAAAAATGGTAGAAGGTCATGGGTATGTTATTGGCAATGGGTGAAAGACATCACTTTTCAAAGAGGACTCCGGTGTTCAGAAGGAGCCTACTGCTTCATGGTCAAAGTCCTCTGTGGTTGTAATGAAATTAATTTTAGTCTGACCTGTGATCACCCCTGCTCCAATCAACATTATTGCTGCTCATGGTTATCTCTATTGCAGCTTTGTAGCTTTCATAAAGACTGTGGTAGAAATGTATACACTTTTTATAAAATAGTACTATGACATGAAAAATACCATTAGGCCTAGTTTTGGTACATTCTTGGATTTATTGTTGTCCTCCATATAGGCTGTGTCACGCCCTGACCTTAGTTATCTATGTTTTCTTTATTATTTTGGTTAGGTCAGGGTGTGACGAGGGTGGGTATGCTTGTTTTGTATTGTCTAGGGTTTTTGTATGTCATGGGGTGTTTGTAAGTCTAGGCATATGTATGTCTATGGTGGCCTGAATTGGTTCCCAATCAGAGGCAGCTGTTTATCGTTGTCTCTGATTGGGGATCATATTTAGGTTGCCATTTTCCCTTTTGGTTTTGTGGGTTCTTGTCTGTGTAGTTACCTGTTCAGCACTCTTTGTATAGCTCCACTGTTAGTTTTGTTCAGTGTTCATTCTTATAATAAAGAGAATGTACGCATACCACGCTCCGCCTTGGTCTCCTCCCTATGACGGCCGTGACAGGCTGTTTGGAAGACTTGTAGTATATAATATATTTACCTAGACGAGCACCACATTCCCACTTAACTATTTGGTAGAGCATACCTGTTTTCTTTACCCTCTCTATTGCAGTTTAGTAGACTTAGTACTGTTAGTTTGTGTTTTTTGTATAATTCTTTTTTTCTTGCTTTACTGCATTTTTGAGTGTGTGTTTTTTCCCTGACTCGTCCAGAAAAGGGAGACTTCCTGGCTCTAGATCTGGGTGGGACTAACTTCCGGGTCCTGCTGGTGAAGGTGTCTGACAACGGGAAGCAGAAGGTGGAGATGGAAAACCAGATCTATGCCATTCCTGAGGAGCTGATGAGGGGCAGTGGCGAAGAGGTGAGAGGAGAAGGGGATGTTCATTTCAATGGACATCAGGAATGACCTAAATTCACACAGCAAATCCTTGCAATGGGCCAGATGCTTGACCTTTGACCTTATTACTGTGACCTCTTAAAGGGCCAATCGGGAGTTGAAACAATAACAAAGCAACCACCCCATCACTTTTTCTGTAAAAAGCTGAGGGATGGGGCTGGAGAAATGTAATTAACACACAGACCTATGGATGCAAGGACTAACCATCCATGATATCAAAATTATAGTTTTAACTATGTTATGAGGCTTTAACTTGTTTTTTTACATTTACTTTGTTTACAAACATTGGTGTAAAACAGTTTTCTATTTTGGGTTCTGATGGGGTACGAAACTAATAAGCTCATGAGTCATAAGTTATATTCTTCAAGAATCAACAGATACATTTTTTAAAACTTATAAATGAATGATATGTATGTAGCAACTGCTGATTGTCCCTTTACACACTTTGCCTCATTGTTCAGACCAAGCAGTATCAATGTCGGTAGGTCTGATTTATGACATTTGTATAACATCGCTAACTTTGATGCTGGGAAGAACATCTGGTTCTGGAATAGGGGTTTCATAGGTATTTCTAAGTCTTAACTGTGTTGGGTAAAGACAACATTTGGGGTGTTCAATAAGGGTTGAGGTTGGTAATGGCTTTTATGTAATATTTGTAATATTTGACCATAACATTATTTTGCTAAAATATGAGAAAAATGGGGTGGGAAAAAACCATAGATCATATCAATGAACTGAAGGGGTTACTAGCACATTAACCAGTTTGCTGCTGTATGTTAACACCCCTCTGTTTCGCCCTTAGCTCTTCGACCATATTGCTGAGTGTCTTGCTAACTTCCTGAAGAAGCTGGGGATCAAGAACCAGAAGCTTCCTCTGGGCTTCACCTTCTCCTTCCCCTGCCAGCAGACCAAACTGGATGAGGTGAGGAATAAGGAGGTTGACTATTGAGGACCGCATTTGAAATTTAAAGAGAAAAAAGGAACTGTGATTTGGAGGTTTGAGCCTTCAGAATGATCCAGAAGTTGTCATTGTCTGTGTGTGTGTGTGTATGTTCATGCAGAGTATTCTGGTGTCATGGACCAAGGGCTTCAAGTCGCATGGGGTGGAAGGGAGAGATGTGGTCAGCCTTCTGAGGAAAGCCATCATAAAGAGAGGGGTGAGTCAGTGGAAAATGAATGGGCCAAGGTTATGCACCAGTGGCAGCACTCTCTGTGCCTACCACCTTGCCACATTATGCCTTTTTCCTTCCATACAGATAATGTATGGCCTTCCAGCAAACTCCCAGACATTGTGTGCTATAAAAGTAATCTGACCTATATAGGTTATGCTGAAAGTATAACATGAAGGCTTCAGGCCAGCAACATTAAGATGAACTGAAACCCAGTGTTTATTCAAGTTTAGAAAAAGACCATCACACTCAACCCACCAATATCAAACAAAAAGATACGCCATACAATATACAGTACCAGTCAAAAATTGTATAATAATAGTGAAGACATCAAAACTAGGAAATAACACACATGGAATAATGTAGTAACCAAAACAGGGTTCAACAAATCCAAATATATTTTAGATTCTTCAAAGTAGCCACCCTTTGCCTTGACAGCTTTGCACACTCTTGGCATTCTCTCGACCAGCTTCACCTGGAATGCTTTTCCAACCGTCTTGAAGGAGTTCCCACATATGCTGAGCACTTGTTGGCTGCTTTTCCTTCACTCTGCGGTCCAACTCATCCCAAAACATCTCTATTGGGTTGAGGTCGGGTGATTGTGGAGGCCAGGTCATCTGACGCAGCACTCCATCACTCTCCTTTGTCAAATAGCCCTTACACAGCCTGGAGCTGTGTTGGGTCATTGTCATGTTGAAAAACAAATGATAGTCCCACGAAGCGCAAACCAGACGGGATGGCGTATCGCTGCAGAATGCTGTGGTAGCCTTGCTAGTTAAGTGTGCCTTGAATTTTAAATAAATCAGTGTCACCAGCAAAGCACCCCCACACCATCACACCTCCTCCTCCTTGCTTCACGGTGGGAACCACACATGCAGAGATCATCCGTTCACCTACTCTGCGTTTCACAAATACAGGGAGGTTAGAACCAAAAATCTCAAATTTGGACTCATCAGACCAAAGGAGAGATTTCCACCGGTCTAATGTCCATTGCTTGTGTTTCTTGGCCCAAGCAAGTCTCTTCTTCTTATTGGTGTCCTTTAGTAGTGGTTTCTTTGCAGCAATTTGACCATGAAGGCCTGATTCACGCAATCTCCTCTGAACAGTTGATGTTGATGTCTCTTACTTGAACTCTGTGAAGCATTTATTTGGGCTGGTAACTCTAATGAACTTCTCCTCTGCAGCAGAGGTAACTCTGGGTCTTCCTTTACTGTGGCGGTCCTCATGAGAGCCAGTTTCATCATAGCGCCTGATGTTTTTTGCGACTGCACTTGAAGAAATTTTTTACATTCTTGAAATGTTCAATATTGACTGACATTCATATCTTAAAGTAATGATGGACTATCATTTCTCTTTGCTTATTTGAGCTGTTCTTGCCATAATAGGGACTTGGTCTTTTACCAAATAGGGCTATCTTCTATATACCACCCCTACCTTGTCACAACATAACTGAATGGCTCAAACGCATTAAGAAGGAAATAAATACCACAAATTAACTTTTACAAGGCACACCTGTTAATTGAAATGCATTCCAGGTGACTACCTCATGAAGCTGGTTGAGAGAATGCCAAGAGTGTGCAAAGCTGTCAGAGGCAAAGGGTGGCTACTTTGAAGAATCTCAAATATAAAATCTATTTTGATTTGTTTTAACACTTCTTTTTGGTTAGTACATGATTCCATATGTGTTATTTCATAGTTTATGTCTTCCCTATTATTATACAATGTAGAAAATAGTAAAAATAAAGAAAAACCTTTGAGTAGGTGTGTTAACTCAACTGGTACTGTATAATAAATCCAATAAATTAAGATTTTAACACAAAAGAGAAATACCAAGATTTTTGTTTTTGCAATTTTTCTATTTTATAACATCACACCCTGAATAATGCTTGTTAGTAGCTGACATGTCTGTGTGACTTTGTTCCCATGCTTAAGAAAATTACCGCACTGATGAACCTTGGAGTATTTACCCATTTTGTATGGAACATTAAGTCAAGCTCTTCATACTGAGCTTTACAGTAGTTATCCTTTCATGTCTTAGGGTGTATTCAAAACTCGGGGGGAGTCATAGGGCGCAGGTAACCTAGCGGTTAGAGCGTTGGGCCTGGTGTACGTAACCCTAAGGTGCCGTACTACTTTGGCTGACCCTATAAAACAACACATTTTACTGCACCTATTTGGTGTGACAATAAAACATATTTATTTTATAGCCCACTCTGTGATGGCTATTATGGGAATGTGCTGTGTGTATGTACACACAGTGCGTTTGGAAAGTATTCAGGTCCCTTCACTTTTTACAGTTGTGGAAATTCTTAAACAAGGACACTCAAAGTCAATTTTAAATGAATCATTGTCTGTCAGCGAGCTGGAGAGGTTCCAACAAACTTAATGCACCATAGTGAATGTCTGTCAGAAGCTCTGCTAGAGCAGTCCCAGCAGTTGTCTGTGTATAGCTGTATATAAGACAAGTTATATTTGCATGATTTAGCATAATTCATTCATCATTACCATTTTGTTTCATACATATGAACGACCAATACTGACTGGTTCATAACATGTGACACACCAATACCTCACGAGGCTTCTTCTCCTTAAGCTGAGACCTTGAAATATTAAGTTGTCAAAACAAGGTCTAGGCATACTGCCAAATTGCAGATACTGATAAGTGAGGATTTGTTCAATCAGTCACTTGCATGAACTCAGAAATTGGTTATTAGAACAGCACATGTATAAAATGTCCATCACATTACGCTACAGCCTTGTTCTAAAATTGATTAAATAATTTTTTCCCCTCAATATACACCAAACATAAGGACAAAGCGAAAACGGGTTACATTTTTTTTCATTTTTTTTCCTCAAATGTATTAAAAATAAAGAGCAGACAGACACCTCATTACATAATTATTCAGACCCTTTGCTATGAGACTCAAGTGAGCTCAGATGCATCCTGTTTCCATTGATCATCCTTGAGATGTTTCTACAACTTGATTGTGGTCTACCTGTGGTAAATTTAAAATGACATGATTTGGACAGGCACACCTGTCTGTATAAGTTCACACAGTTGACTGTATGTCAGAGCAAAAATCAAGCCCCGAGACAGGATTGTGTCGAGGCACAGATCTGGGGAAGGGTACCAACAATTTTCTGCAGCATTGAAGTTCGCCAGGAACACAGTGTACACCATCATTCTTAAATGGAAGAAGTTTCGAGCCACCAAGGCTCTTCCTAGAGCTGGCTCCACGGTGATCATCTCAAGGATGATCACTGGAAATAGGATGCACCTGAGCTCAATTTCGAGTCCCATAGCAAAGGGTCTGAATACTTCTGTAAATAAGGTATTTGTTTTTTATTTTAATAAATGTGCGAAAATTTCTTTTTTTTTGTCATTGTAGTATCTGGGATCTACATCTGTTTATATTAGTTACTATGCTGTTACTAAGCGGTGATGTATTACGACAGTGTTACGTTACTACACCTAATAGGAAATGCACATGCGCACTAGTGTGCCCGGGAACTGTAGAGCACGAGAGGTTTTGACCAAACGAAAACTGTACTCCCGTCTCCTGCCTGGTCATTTCTCCACAACACAAATATTACAGTCATTATGGGGTATTGTGTGTAGATTGAGGGGGGGGGGGGGAAATAATTTTAATACATTTTAGAACAAGGCTGTATTGTAACAAAATGTGGGAAAAGTCAAGGGGTCTGAATACTTTCTGAAGGCACTGTATATATGTACAGTACCAGTAAAGTTTGGACACACCTTCTCATTCCAGGGTTTTTCTTTATTTGTTCTATTTTCTACATTGTAGAATAATAGTGAAGACATCAGAACTATGAAATAACATATGGAATCATGTAGTTACCAAAAAAAGGTGTTAAACAAATCAGTAAATTGTGTATTTGAGTTTCTTCAAAAGTAGCCACCCTTTGCCTTGATGAGCACACTCTTGGCATTCTCTCAACCAGCTTCATGGAGGACAGTCCATCATTACATGAAGGTCAGTCAAAATGGCGCTGATAGAGGGCAGCCGTTCTTCTAGCCCCTAGGCAACTTTGCAGTATTTTTCATGTTTTTTCTTACATTATTAGGTCAGAAACTTGTGTTATTACGTACAGCCGGGAAGAACTTTTGGATATCAGAGCGGTGGTAACTTACCAGCATTACGACCAGGAATACGACTTTCCCGAATTGGATCCTTTGTTCGTACCCCCGAGGGCAATAGAACTGTTTCCAGAGGCTGATCCAAAACACCGCTGGCGGAGTAGAGGTACTCAGAGTGGACTTCCAAGTATATACAAGTATATTACTCGCTAATGTTCAGTCTCTGGACAATAAAGTTGATGAGCTGAGGGCATGGATTTCCTTGCAGAGAGACATCTGGGATTGTAACATGCTCTGTTTCACGGAAACATGGCTCTCCGTACAGCCAGTTGAGTTCTCAGTTCAACCAGCAGACAGGATTAAATCTCTTCGGGAAGAAGGAGGGCGGGGATGTATGTTTCATGATTAACTACTCATGGTGTGATTATGATAATATACAGGAACTCAAGTCCTTTTTTTCACCCGACCTAGAATACCACAATCAAATGCCGACCCTATTACCTCCCAAGAGAATTCTCTTCGGTTAGTCACAGCCGTGTATATTCCCCCTCAAGCCGATACCATGCAGCCCTCGAAGAACTTCACTGGACTTTATGCAAACTGAAAACCACATATCCTGAGGCCAAATGTATTGTAGCTGGGAATTTGAACAAAGCAAATTTTAGGAAAATGCTACCGTAGTTCTATCAACACATTGACTGAAGTACAGTGGCTTGTGAAAGTATTCACCCCTTTGTCATTTTTCCTATTTTGTTGCCTTACACCTGGAATTAAAATGGATTTTTGGGGGGTTTGTATAATTTGATTTACACAACATGCCTACCACTTTGAAGATGCAAATTTTTTTTTTTTGTGGAACAAACAAGAAATAAGGCAAAAAACAGAACTTGAGCGTGCATAACTATTCACTCCCTCAAAGTCAATACTTTGTAAAGCCACCTTTTGCAGCAAGTCTCTTGGTATGTCTCTATAAGCTTGGCACATCTAGCTACTGGGATTTTTGCCCATTCTTCAAGGTACAACTGCTCCAGCTCCTTCAAGTTGGATGGGTTCCTGCTGATGTACATCAATCTTTAAGTCATACCACAGATTCTCAATTAGATTGAGGTCTGGGCTTTTGACTAGGCCATTCCAAGACGTTTAAATGTTTCCCCTTAAACCACTCGAGTGTTGCTTTAGCAGTATGCTTAGGGTCATTGCCCTGCTGGAAGGTGAACCTCTGTCCCAGTCTCAAATCTCTGGAAGACTGAAACAGGTTTCCCTCAAGAATTTCCCTGTATTTAGCGCTATCCATCATTCCTTCAATTCTGACCAGTTTCCCAGTCCCTGCTGATGAAAAACAGCCCCACCGCATGATGCTGCCACCATGCTTCACTGTGGGGATGGTGTTCTCGGGTGATGTGGTGTTGGGTTTGCGCCAGACATAGCATTTTCCTTGATGGACAAAAAGCTCAATGTTAGTCTCATCTGACCAGAGTACCTTCTTCCACATGCTTGGGGAGTCTCCCACATGCCTTTTGGCGAACACCAATTTTTTTCTTTAAGCAATGGCTTTTTCTGGCCGCTCTGTGCAGTGTACGGCTTAAGGTGGTCCTGTGGACAGATACTCCAATCTTCGCTGTGGAGCTTTGCAGCTCTTTCAGGTTTATCTGTGGTCTCTTCGTTGACTCTGATTTAATGCCCTCCTTGACTGGTCCGTGAGTTTTGGTGGGTGGCCCTCTCTTGGCAGATTTGTGGCCATATTCTTTACATTTTTTAATAATGTATTTAATGGTGCTCCGTGGGATGTTCAACGTTTCTGATATTTTTTTGTAACCCAACCCTGATCTGTACTTCTCCACAACTTTGTCCCTGACCGGTTTGGAGAGCTCCTTGGTCTTCATAGTGCCGCTTGCTTGCTGGTGCCCCTTGCTTAGAGGTGTTGCAGACTCTGGGGCCTTTCAGAACAGGTGTAGATATACTGAGATCATGTGACACTTAGATTGCACACCTGGACTTTAAATAATTGTGACTTCTGAAGGTAATTGGTTGCACCAGATCTTATTTAGGGGCTTCATAGCAAAAGGGGTGAATACATATGCATGCACCACTTTTCTGTTTTTAATTATAATTTTTTTTCAACACATTTTTCACTTCACCAAGTTGGACTATTTTGTATGTCCATTACATAAAATCCAAATAAAAATAAATTTAAATTACAGGTTGTAATGCATCAAAATAGGAAAAACACCAAGGGGGATAAACTTTTGCAAGGCACTGTACCCGTGCTCAGGACTATTCAACGCTGGTCTGACCAATCGGAATCCATACTTCAAGATTTTTTTTATCACGTGGGCTGGGATATGTTCCGGGTAGCCTCTGAGAATAACATTGAATACGCTGATACGGTGACTGAGTTTATCAGGAAGTGTACAGGAGATGTGACTGACCATTAAAACCTACCCTAACCAGAAACCGTGGATAGATGGCAGCATTTGCGCAAAACAAAGTGAGAAACCACTGCATTTAACCATGGCAAGGTGACTGGGAATATGGTTGAATACAAACAGGGTAGTTATTACCTCTAAGGCAATCACAGGCAAAACGTCAGTATTATGACAAAGTGGAGTAGCAATTCAACGGCTCATGCACGAGACGTATGTGTCAGGGTCTACAGACAATCACGAACTACAAAAGGAAAACCAGCCACATCGGAGACCAACGTCTTGCTTCCAGACAAACTAAACACCTTCTTCGCCCGCTTTGAGGAAAATACAGTGCCACCGAGGCAGTCCGCTACCAAGGACTGTGGGTTCTCTTACTCATGTTGGCCACGGAGAAGAACATTTAAGCTTGTTAACCCTCGCAAGGCTGCCGTGCCAGACGGCATCCCTAGCCTGTCCACCGAGCATGCACAGACCAGCTGCCTGGAGTGTTTACGGACATATTCAATCTCTCCCTGTCCCAGTCTGCTGTCCCCACATGCTTCAAGATGGCCACCATTGTTCCTGTACCCAGGAAAGCAAAGGTACCTGAACTAAATGTCTATCGCCCCGTAGCATCCACTGTCATTAGGAAGTGCTTTGAGAGACTAGTCAATGATCATATCACCGCTACCTTACCTAACACCCTAGACCCACTTCAATTTGCATACCGCCTCAATAGATCCACAGACGATACAATCGCCATCGCACTATCCCATCTGGACAAGAAGAATACCTAAGTAAGAATGTTGTTCATTAACTATAGATCAGCATTCAGTACCCTCCAATCTCATCATTAAGCTCGGGGCCCTGGGTCTGAACCCCGCTCTGTGCAACTGGATCCTGGAATTTGACAGGCCGCCCCTAGGTGGTGAAGGTAGGAAACACCTCCACACTGTGGCCCCACAGGGTTGCCTGCTCAGCCCCCTCCTGTACTCCCTGTTCACCCATGACTGCGTGGCCACGCACGCCTCCAACTCAATCATCAAGTTTGCAGACGACACAACAGTAGTATGCTTGATTACCAACAATGATGAGACAGGGAGGAGGTAATGGATCTGAGTGTAGTGCCATGAAAAAAATAACCTCTCACTTCGTCAAAAACAAAGGAGCTGATCATGGACTTCAGGAAACAGCAAAGGGAGCACCCCCCTTTCCACATCGACGGGACCGCAGTGGAGAAGGTGGAAAGCTTCAAGTTCCGCGGCGTACACATCACTGACAAACTGAAATGGTCCACCCACACAGACAGTGTGGTGAACAAGGCGCAACAGAGAAATGTTCGACATTACTGCACTGTTCGAGCTACAAACAAGCATTTCGCTATACCCGCAATAACATCTGCTAAACATGTGTTTGTGACCAATAAAATGTATTTCAATTATAAAAAATGAAGAACTTAACGTTTCTTCAAGTGCAGTCGCAAAAACCATCAAGCGCTATCCCATCTAGTTTGCGCTTAGTGGGACTATCAATTGTTTTTCAACAGTACAATGACCCAAAACATAGCTCCAGGCTGTGTAAGGGCTATTTTGACCAAGAAGGAGAGTGATTGAGTGCTGCATCATATGAACTGGCCTCCACAATCACCCGACCTCAACCCAATTGAGAGGGTTTGGGATGAGTTGGACCGCAGTATAATTGCACAAGGCAAGACCCAAATGCAGACACAGGAGGCAGATGGTTGAGCTCCGATATTTATTGCACCAAAAGGGGTAGGCAAAAAGGCAGGTTGGGGAAAGGCGAGAGTTCATAAACCAGGTCAGAGTCCAAGGGGATAGGCAGGCTAGAGGTCAGGCAGGCGGACCAAGGGTTAGAGTGGTCAGGCAGGCGGATTCGGCGTCAGGACCGACAAGGGTCAAAACCAGGAGGGCTAGGAAAAAGACTGGGAAAAATAGGAGCTAGGAGAAAAGATGAACTGGCACAGAGAGAAACACGGGGATCAATACACCGGGGACTAATTGTCTCCACCCACCTGGTGGCCATCGATCTCCACCCACAACCACCAAGTCAGGTGAAACAGATGAAGGCATGACCCCCCCCCCCCCCCCCCCCCGGGTCCAGGATGTCTCTAGCGGGATCCCAGCACCTCTCCTCCGGGCCGTAACCATCCCAGTCAACCAGGTACTAGAAACCCCTGCCCCGTGGTCAAACACCCAGGAGGCGGTGGGCAATGGGCCTGGAGACAGACGACAAAGGGCTGTGAGACACAGGTTTAATCCTAGACACATGGAAAGTTGTGTGAATACAGAGGGTACAGGGTAACACAAGATGGACAGCAGTGGAACTAAGGACCCTAGAGATGGAAAAGGACCAATGAAACGGGGGGGACAGTTTGCGGGACTCCACCCGAAGGTGCAGGTCCCGAGTGGAAAGCCATACCCTCTGCACAATGCGGTAGCGGGGAGCTGGAGTCCGGCAGGCGGTCCACTCGTCGACGATACCTAAAGTTGGTCTTGAGAAGTGCCGCCTGAGCTCTTCTCCAGGTACGTCGACAGCGGCGTACAAACATCTGGGCCGAGGGTACGTTGACCTCCTGCTCTTGTTCTGGGAAGAGTGGAGGTTGATACCCCATAGCGCACTCAAAAGGGGAGAGTCCCGTGGCTGAACAGGGAAGGGTGTTCCGGGCATACTCCACCCAGACCAGTTGTCAACTCCAGGTAGTGAGGTTGGTTGAGACCAGGGATCTTAGGGTGGTTTCTAGGTCCTGGTTAGCTCGCTCCGACTGGCCGTTGGATTGGGGATGGAATCCGGAGGACAGGCTGGCCGACGACCCAATAAGGGTGCAGAATGCCTTCCAGAACTAAGACGAGAGCTGAGGACCCCGGTCGGAGACCATGTCCACCGGGAGTCCATGGATCCGGAAGACGTGCTGCACCATAAGCTGGGCCGTCCCCTTCGCAGAGGGTAGTTTGGAGAGAGGGATGAAATGGGTGGCCTTGGAGAACCGGTCCACTACTGTCAGAATGACAGTGTTGCCATCAGACGGAGGGAGCCCAGTGACAAAGTCCAGGGAGATATGGGACCAGGGACAATGAGGGACAGGTAGTGGCTGAAGGAGGCCAGAAGAATCTTGCCGTGGAGTCCTGTTCTGAGCACACACTGTGCCCTCAGCGACGAAGGCAGAGATGTCAGGAACTATTGTGGGCCACCAGGTGTGGCAGAGGAACTGTATAGGTGAGGGAGGGCGTCAGGCTTCACATTTTTGGACTCTGGGCGGTAGGAAATGGGGAAGTTGAATCTGGTGAACAATAAAGCCCACCGGGCCTGCTTGGAGTTAAGGCGCTTGGCTGTACGGAGATATTCCAAATTTGTGTGGTCGTTGCAAACCAAGAATGGCTGTTCTGCTCCTGCCAGCCAGTGCCTCCACTCTTCCAGCACCATCTTGACCGCCAGGAGTTCTCGGTTGCTTACGTTGTAGTTCCTCTCTGCAGGATTGAGATGATGGGACAGGAAGGCACAGGGATGGAGCTTCTGGTCCTGGGCAGATCGCTGGGACAAGATGGCCCCCACTCCAACATCAGATGCATCAACCTCTACCACAAATTGACGTTACGGGTCCGGATGGATGAGGATGGGTGCTGTGGTGAAACGATGCTTCAGGTCCACGAAGGCTCTGTCGACCGCTGGAGACCATGTGAACGGTACTTTGGGAGAGGTGAGTGCAGAGAGGTGGGCTGCCAGGGTGCTGTAGCCCTGACTGAAACGGCGGGAGAAGTTAGCGAACCCCAGGAAATGCTGTAACTGCACCCTGGACTTAGGTTGAGGCCACTCTACCACTGCTTTCACTTTTTCAGGATCCAGTTGGACATTTCCATCAGCGATGACATATCCCAGAAAGGAGATTGTAGAGCGGTGGAACTCACACTTCTCAGCTTTCACAACAAAAAAAATTCTCCAGGAGGCACTGAAGAACTTGTCTGACATGAAGAACATGTTCTTGGGCAGACCGGGAAAAACCAGGATGTCGTCAAGGTAGACAAACACGAAATGGTTTAGCATGTCCCGGAGCACAGTTTACCAGAGCCTGGAAGTGAGTTGGTGAGTCCAAACGTCATGACCTGCTACTCATAATGTCCACTAGCTGTGTTAAAGGCTGTCTTCCACTCCTCTCCTTTGCGTATCCGAACCAGGTGGTAGACATTCCGAAGGTGCAGTTTGGAGAAAATGGTGGTCCCCTGGAGAGGTTCGAAGGCTGAGGAGAGGAGTGGTATGGGATAACGATTCTTTATCGTTATATCATTCAGACACCGGTAGTCAATGCACGGACGCATGGTCTTCTTCTCTACGAAGAAAAACCCCGCACCGGCAGGAGATACAGATGCCTCCAGTAGCCAGAGACTTCTATGTACTCCTCCATGGCCTCAGTCTCCGTGCCAGATAGAGAATATAGCCGGCCACGAGGTGGTGTGGTGCCTGGGAGGAGATCAATGGCACAATCATAAGGACAGTGCGGAGGAAGAGAAGTAGCCCGTGCCTTACTGAAGAATCAGGAGGTCATGGTACTCAGTGGGGACGGCAGAGACATCCGTGGCTTTGCTTACATCCTGAGGGGGACGTCTCAATGACGGCTGTGCCGCTTTTAGGCATTGAGAATGACAAAATGGGCTCCAACTCAGGATGGAGCTCGTGGTCCAGTCAATAACAAGATTGTGTTTCTGGAGCCAAGAAAATCCCAAAACCACAGGAACATGGGGGGAATTGATGAGGAGGAACTGTATGGCCTCACTGTGGTTTCCTGATACCCGTATATGAACGGGCACAGTGCTATGGGTGACTCTTCCAACAGAGCGACCGTTCAGTGCCCTTGCATCCATGGGGACAGAGAGAAGTTGAGTGCGAATACCTAATTCAGAAACCATGTCAGCATTCATAAAACTTTCATCAGCCCCAGAGTCAATGAGCACCCGGAGAGACTTAGACTGGTCTCCCCACAGCAGAATCACAAAAAAAGGTGGACGGGTGATGGAAGTTAGGGGACTCCCAGTCTGGCTCACCAGAGTACTTGTACCCACTGAAAGGGTTTCTTAACTGGGCAAGTGACTATAATGTCCCGCCTCTCCACAGTACAGACAACAGTTAGAATTCAGCCTACATGAGCATTCCCCAACCAATAACCTAGCTCTTCCCAGTTGCATGGGCTCAGGAGTATCCAACTCACCCGTCGCCGATGATTCTCTGGGAACCTCGGGTGCTTTCGGCTCTCCTCGGAAATACCAACTTCGGGGATTTCCGGATTCCTTCGGCTGGGCGCCAGCATCAGCAGACGAACGGGTGTTCCCAAGACCCGACCTCCTCACACCGCCGTTCTCGTAGGCGCCCATCAATCCTAATCTCCCAGGCGATGAGGGAATCGAGATCACATGGTATTTCCCTAGCTGCAAGCTCGTCCTTTATCCCCTCCGACAGTTTGTGGAGAAAGGTGTCAAACAGAGCCTCCGGATTCCAAGAACTTTCTGAGGCCAATGTGCGAAAATCTACTGCGTAGTCTGCCACGCTACGGGAGTTCTGATGAACCTGCAGTAGTTTGAGCCTCCTCCCTCCCGGGCACTGGAGAATCAAACCTTTCTCACTTCTGCCATGAATTCCTCCAGGCTATGGCACACACCTGATTGCTGCTCCCACACAGCCGTTGCCCAGGAGAGCGCCCTTCCGGACATTAGCGTGATTAAATACACTATCTTCGATCAATCCGAAGGGAACAAAGAGGGCAGAATTCGAAAATGAGGGAGCACTGGGAAAGGAACGCCTGGCAGGTACCAGGATCGCCTGCATAACGTTCCCGGAGGTGGTAAGCAGGGTTCTCGAGGAGCCAGGGTAGGTTGAACAAATCTACTAGTAGTAGAAATGTTACTGGGTGGTTAAGAGGTGGCAGGCTGCCTATGAGCTAACTTACTGATTTGCTCCATTATAGACTTGAACCCTTGGTCGTGAAGTTCCGTCAGGGAACAAAGCCCTTCCAAAAGGTCCAGCAGTAGCTCCTCATGCCTCCCAATGGTGGCTCCCTGCAGGGAGACAGCGTGACGGAGCTGGTCCTAGTCTGCTGGGTTTATCATGGCAAGTTCCTACTATAAGGGCACAAGGCGAGACCCAAATGCACACACAGGAGACTGGTTGAGCTCCGATATTTATTACACAAAAAGGTTGTAGGCAAAAGGCAGGTCGGGAACAGGCGTGAGTTCATAAACCAGGTCAGAGTCCAAACAGTACCAGGGGATAGGCAGGCTTGAAGTCAGAACAGGCAGAGTGGTCAGGCAGGCGGATTTGGCATCAGGACAGGCAAGGGTCAAAACCAGGAGGGCTAGGAAAAAACGGGAGCTAGGAGAAATCCTGGTTGACTTGGCAAAACAAGATGAACTGGCACAGAGAGACAGGAAACACAGGGATAAATACACCGGGTACTAACGGGGAAAATAGGAGACACCTGGAGGTGGGTGGGGACAATCACCAAGACAGGTGAAACAGATGGAAGGAAAAGCAGTCAACAAGTGCTCAGCATATGTGGGAACTCCTTGAAGACTGCATTCTTCATGAAGCTGTTTGAGAGAATGCCAAGAGTGTGCAAAGCTGTCGATCAAGGCAAAGGATTGCTACTTTGAGGAAACTAAAATATATTTTGATTTGTTTAACACTTTTTTGGTTACTACATGATTGCATATGTGTTATTTCATAGTTTGTCTTCACTATTATTCTACAATGTAGAGAATAGTTCAAATAAAGAAAAACCCTTGATTGAGTAGCTGTCCAAACCTTTGACTGGTTCTGTATGTGTGTATAACATGCACTGTCCGGTTTGGATTTTTACTTTACATAATGGTATTTCAAATATATATTTTTTTAATGTAATAACTGAGTGATAAATCGAACAATTATGACAATCATCCTTTCTTACCGCCAATAAGACTTTGTGTCTTTCACCACTTGAAAAAAGTAATAACCATTTAGTTTGCAAGAAAATGTAAAGCTAGTTTGAGTTTAGGCCGGGGCACATTTGTTTAAAGGGATAGTTTACCCAAATTACATACTGGTTTCCTTACCTGTAAGCATTTATGAACAAAGTATGACAGGAATCCATGCTTTGGTTTAAGCTGTGTTCGAATACTCATACTAATGTACTATTTGTGATGTAAATGGAGTATGTAGTATACCTTTTGGATGTTGTAAGTGTGCCAAAAGTTCCCAGATGACATACTAAATTTGCCAAAATACAAAGTATACAAGCGGTGGACACTATTTCTGTGCTTTTAGGGCCCATAATGCAATTCTTCAGAAAATGGGTATGGCTTCACAACGGTTTCAGATTTGAAGAAAATGATGGAAAATATGCAGCCGAAGTCCAACAAGATCGGATACAAATTAATTTCTTTAACTAATTATGCGAAACATTAAAATGTTGAGTAATGTAATAAAGTAATGATTGAAATAAATTACATTACATGTTATGTTGGCTGACAATTTGTTAGCTACACTATCCTTACGAACCGCATAGCATTACAGCAGTATGTACCGGTATGCTAGTTACCTAACGTTAGTTGGCTACTAATACATCGAACTTGCCATGCAGTATGTTAACTATATGCTAACTACGCAGCTTTTATTGACTTGATTATTCACTTCATTCTTAGCTAAGTGGTATAGTCGTTGTGCCTTCTCAATGGACATTGTTAATGCTGGCCATCTACTTTGATTTCAGAGCACTCTCGTCTGAGTGTTCCAGAGCCCAGAATAACTGAATTTATGAACGCTCAAAACCTGTTGAATGTGTCGGTAAACGTCGGCAAAAAAAATAAGCATAATTTTGCCAGCAGTTCATTTACATCACCAACACTCTGGATAACATGAAAACAGCCTAACCAGCTCTGTTTGGGCAAGTAAAATGGTCAGAGTGAGGTGTTCTCTCATTTGTGTCTGGAAGTAGCTAGCCAACCTTAGCTTGGGTGCAGTTGTGAGGTCAAAACGCTCGGATCAACTCTACTCCTCGGCCAGAGCGTCCAGTGTGTGCTCTGAACGCTCTGAGTTTACAAACAGATAATCTGACAATGCTCTGGATTTTCAAATGCTCAGAGGGCACTCTGGCACTCCAGATTGAATTTACGAATACACCCGAAATCATAAAATGTCTAGCTAGTTATGCTAACAAGCTAGCAAGAGGTTGCATAGCAACAGCATCAATTTCCGGTAGACAGGGAAAATGCTAGTACGCTCAACTGAAACGATACTGTTCGTTTACAGTATGCTAAAATGAACTCGTGGTGTATACACTAATTATGTAGTATACAGTATGTTAATATGGGTATTCGAACATAGCTTTAGTTTCCCTAGCATGTTTTTCAAATGCTAAATATTTACATTTAAGTCATTTAGCAGACGCTCTTATCCAGAGCGACTTACAAATTGGTGCATTCACCTTATGATATCCAGTGGAACAACCACTTTACAATAGTGCATCTAACTCTTTTAAGGGGGGGGGTTAGAAGGATTACTTTATCCTATCCTAGGTATTCCTTAGAGGTGGGGTTTCAGGTGTCTCCGGAAGGTGGTGATTGACTCCGCTGACCTGGCGTCGTGAGGGAGTTTGTTCCACCATTGGGGTGCCAGAGCAGCGAACAGTTTTGACTGGGCTGAGCGGGAACTGTACTTCCTCAGAGGTAGGGAGGCGAGCAGGCCAGAGGTGGATGAACGCAGTGCCCTTGTTTGGGTGTAGGGCCTGATCAGAGCCTGAAGGTACGGAGGTGCCGTTCCCCTCACAGCTCCGTAGGCAAGCACCATGGTCTTGTAGCGGATGCGAGCTTCAACTGGAAGCCAGTGGAGAGAGCGGAGGAGCGGGGTGACGTGAGAGAACTTGGGAAAGTTGAACACCAGACGGGCTGCGGCGTTCTGGATGAGTTGTAGGGGTTTAATGGCACAGGCAGGGAGCCCAGCCAACAGCGAGTTGCAGTAATCCAGACGGGAGATGACAAGTGCCTGGATTAGGACCTGCGCCGCTTCCTGCGTGAGGCAGGGTCGTACTCTGCGAATGTTGTAGAGCATGAACCTACAGGAACGGGTCACCGCCTTGATGTTAGTTGAGAACGACAGGGTGTTGTCCAGGATCACGCCAAGGTTCTTAGCACTCTGGGAGGAGGACACAATGGAGTTGTCAACCGTGATGGCGAGATCATGGAACGGGCAGTCCTTCCCCGGGAGGAAGAGCAGCTCCGTCTTGCCGAGGTTCAGCTTGAGGTGGTGATCCGTCATCCACACTGATATGTCTGCCAGACATGCAGAGATGCGATTCACCACCTGGTTATCAGAGGGGGGAAAGGAGAAGATTAATTGTGTGTCGTCTGCATAGCAATGATAGGAGAGACCATGTGAGGATATGACAGAGCCAAGTGACTTGGTGTATAGCGAGAATAGGAGAGGGCCTAGAACAGAGCCCTGGGGGACACCAGTGGTGAGAGCACGTGGTGCGGAGACAGATTCTCGCCACGCCACCTGGTAGGAGCGACCTGTCAGGTAGGACGCAATCCAAGCGTGGGCCGCGCCGGAGATGCCCAGCTCGGAGAGGGTGGAGAGGAGGATCTGATGGTTCACAGTATCAAAGGCAGCCGATAGGTCTAGAAGGATGAGAGCAGAGGAGAGAGAGTTAGCTTTAGCAGTGCGGAGCGCCTCCGTGACACAGAGAAGAGCAGTCTCAGTTGAATGACTAGTCTTGAAACCTGACTGATTTGGATCAAGAAGGTCATTCTGAGAGAGATAGCAGGAGAGCTGGCCAAGGACGGCACGTTCAAGAGTTTTGGAGAGAAAAGAAAGAAGGGATACTGGTCTGTAGTTGTTGACATCGGAGGGATCGAGTGTAGGTTTTTTCAGAAGGGGTGCAACTCTCGCTCTCTTGAAGACGGAAGGGACGTAGCCAGCGGTCAAGGATGAGTTGATGAGCGAGGTGAGGTAAGGGAGAAGGTCTCCGGAAATGGTCTGGAGAAGAGAGGAGGGGATAGGGTCAAGCGGGCAGGTTGTTGGGCGGCCGGCCGTCACAAGACGCGAGATTTCA
This sequence comes from Salvelinus alpinus, assembly GCF_045679555.1. Taxonomy (NCBI): domain Eukaryota; kingdom Metazoa; phylum Chordata; class Actinopteri; order Salmoniformes; family Salmonidae; genus Salvelinus; species Salvelinus alpinus. Next base: position 24,344,445 of record NC_092104.1, read on the forward strand.
TCTGGAGAGAGAGGGGAGAAAGAGGTCAAAGCACAGGGTAGGGCAGTGTGAGCAGAACCAGCGGTGTCGTTTGACTTAGCAAACGAGGATCGGATGTCGTCGACCTTCTTTTCAAAATGGTTGACGAAGTCATCAGCAGAGAGGGAGGAGGGGGGAGGAGGGGGAGGAGGATTCAGGAGGGAGGAGAAGGTGGCAAAGAGCTTCCTAGGGTTAGAGGCAGATGCTTGGAATTTAGAGTGGTAGAAATTGGCTTTAGCAGCAGAGACAGAAGAGGAGAATGTAGAGAGGAGGGAGTGAAAGGATGCCAGGTCCGCAGGGAGGCGAGTTTTCCTCCATTTCCGCTCGGCTGCCCGGAGCCCTGTTCTGTGAGCTCGCAATGAGTCGTCGAGCCACGGAGCAGGAGGGGAGGACCGAGCCGGCCTGGAGGATAGGGGACATAGAGAGTCAAAGGATGCAGAAAGGGAGGAGAGGAGGGTTGAGGAGGCAGAATCAGGAGATAGGTTGGAGAAGGTTTGAGCAGAGGGAAGAGATGATAGGATGGAAGAGGAGAGAGTAGCGGGGGAGAGAGAGCGAAGGTTGGGACGGCGCGATACCATCCGAGTAGGGGCAGTGTGGGAAGTGTTGGATGAGAGCGAGAGGGAAAAGGATACAAGGTAGTGGTCGGAGACTTGGAGGGGAGTTGCAATGAGATTAGTGGAAGAACAGCATCTAGTAAAGATGAGGTCAAGCGTATTGCCTGCCTTGTGAGTAGGGGGGGAAGGTGAGAGGGTGAGGTCAAAAGAGGAGAGGAGTGGAAAGAAGGAGGCAGAGGAATGAGTCAAAGGTAGACGTGGGGAGGTTAAAGTCACCCAGAACTGTGAGAGGTGAGCCATCCTCAGGAAAGGAACTTATCAGGGCGTCAAGCTCATTGATGAACTCTCCAAGGGAACCTGGAGGGCGATAAATGATAAGGATGTTAAGCTTGAAAGGGCTGGTAACTGTGACAGCATGGAATTCAAAGGAGGCGATAGACAGATGGGTCAGGGGAGAAAGAGAGAATGTCCACTTGGGAGAGATGAGGATCCCAGTGCCACCACCCCGCTGACCAGAAGCTCTCGGGGTGTGCGAGAACACGTGGGCAGACGAGGAGAGAGCAGTAGGAGTAGCAGTGTTATCAGTGGTAATCCATGTTTCCGTCAGTGCCAAGAAGTCGAGGGACTGGAGGGAAGCATAGGCTGAGATGAACTCTGCCTTGTTGGCCGCAGATCGGCAGTTCCAGAGGCTGCCTGAGACCTGGAACTCCACGTGGGTCGTGCGCGCTGGGACCACCAGGTTAGAGTAGCAGCGGCCACGCGGTGTGAAGCGTTTGTATGGTCTGTGCAGAGAGGAGAGAACAGGGATAGACAGACACATAGTTGACAGGCTACAGAAGAGGCTACGCTAATGCAAAGGAGATTGGAATGACAAGTGGACTACACGTCTCGAATGTTCAGAAAGTTAAGCTTACGTTGCAAAAAATCTTATTGACTAAAATGATATAGTACTGCTGGCTGGTGAAATAGGCTAGCTAGCAGTGGCTGCGTTGTTGACTTTGTTTGAAAGTGTAGCTGGCTAGGTAACCTCTAACTGGCTAGGTAACCTCGACAATTACTCTAGACTACACAATTATCTTGGATACAAAGACGGCTATGTAGCCAGCTAAGATCAAACAAATCAAACTGTTGTACTGTAATGAAATGAAATGTAATACTACCTGTAATACTACCTGTGGAGCAAAGCGGAATTATCTGAAATTGATTGTGTAGCTTATCGAAGATGATTTGGACATGAAGCACGACATGCATGGGATTTGTGCCACAAATGCTAAAATGTGTGGATTTGGAAACAGTCACAGGGTAACTAAACCAAAGCATGGATTGCTGTCATATCTTGTCCATAGACTACTTACAGGGTTAGAAAACCAATATGTAATTTGTGTATGATTTAAATTGGCTGCTTATAACGGACCAGGAGTGTTGATCTAGGATCAGTTCTGACATTTAGATGACAATTAATATTACATGGACATGATGGACCTGATCCTAGAACAGCACTACCACCCTGATCACAACCTGCATCTTTACTTGTTGATCTTCATAGGTGTTGCGTCATGCGTAATGTCAATCACAGCACACTGGTTACTAGGTAAGTCACTTGATAAGTTATTTATGTCCTGTTTCTATTTCTTTCTAGGACTTTGACATTGACATTGTGTCGGTGATCAACGACACTGTGGGCACCATGATGACCTGTGGATACGATGACCACCACTGTGAAATAGGCCTAATTGTCGGTGAGTCTCACCAGGATCCTGTTGCACATATATGGGGATTAGTGAAAATGTGTGACATGGCATAGTAGGGTTGGGTGTCTGATTTGACAGACAACGGTTTAGCCTATTTGAACTTGACTGGCGCCTCAGTGGCAGCGCACAGCACGAGTGGCATTCCAAATATTTTCCCTATTTGCCATAACCTATTTCAATAAATGTTATTTACATTTTAGTCATTTAGCAAACAATCTTATCCAGAGCGACTTATAGTTAGCGCATTCATCTTAAGATGGCTAGGTTAGTCAACCAAATACTCTATGGGGCGGCAGGGTAGCCTAGTGGTTAGAGCGTTGGGCTAGTAACTGAAAAGTTGCAAGTTCAAATCCCCTAGCTGACAAGGTACAAATCTGTCGTTCTGCCCCTGAACAAGGCAGTTAACCCACTGTTCCTAGGCCGTCATTGAAAATAAGAATTTGTTCTTAACTGACTTGCCTAGTTAAAAAGGTAAAAAATAACAAAAAAATCTGTCATAGTAAATACATCTTTCCTCAATAAAGTAGCTATCAGCAAAGTCAGAACTAGTCGGGGGGAAATCAAATTCGTGCAGGGGTTGATGGCACAAGCGGGGAGCCCAGCAGTAGATGACAAGTGCCTGGGTTAGGGAAAGGGGAATACCTAGTCAGTTGTACAACTGAATGCCTAAAACTGAAATGTGTCTTCATTAAGGCGGGCTGCCTTAATTGACATCCACGTCTTTCGCGCCTGGGGAACAGTGGGTTAACTGCCTTGCTCAGGGGCAGAACGACAGATTTTTACCTTGTCAGCTCGGGATGCGATCCAGCAACCTTTTGGCCCAACGCTCTAACCACCAGGCTACCTGCTGCCACTAGGACCTGTGCCACTTCCTGTGTGAGGTAGGGTCGTACTCTAAGAATGTTGTAGAGCAGAGTCACTGACTTTGATATTTGCAGAGAACGCCAGGGTGTTGTCCAGGGTCACGCTAAGGTTCTTTGCTCCCCGGGAGGGGGACAGTCTTGAAGCCTGACTGGTTAGGGTCAAGAAGATTGTTCTGAGAAGATAGCGAGAGAGTTGGTCAGAGACCGCGCGCTGAAGTGTTATGGAAAGACAATAATGAATGGATACCGGTCTGTAGTGTGACGTCAGAGGGGTTGAGTGTTGGTTTTGAGGTGGGGAGCGACTCTGGCCATTTTGAAGGCAGATAACGCAGCTAGTGGTCAGGGATGAGAGAAGTGAGGAGTGGCAGAAGGTCCCCAGACATGGTCTAGAGGGGATAGGGTCGAACAAGCAGGTTGTTGGTCGGCCGGACCTCACTAGTCTCAGGATTTCATCTGGAGAGAGAGGGGAGAAAGAAGTCAAGGCGTAGGATAGTTGTGTGAGTGGGACCAGTGGACTCAATAGGCTGAGTGAATGAGGAGCGGATGTCGTCAACTTTCTTTTCAAAGTAGTTGACAAAGTCGTAGGGAGGGGTTGGAGAATTAAGGAGGGAGGAGAAGGTGGAAAATAGTCTCCTACAGTTAGAGCCAGAAGCTTAACATTTTGATTGATAGAAAGTGGCTTTAGCAGCAGAAGATAGAGGAGGGAATGAAAGGATGATTGGTTGAAAACAAAACTTTCGCTCAGCTGCCCGCAGCCCTGTAAGCTCGCAATGAGTCACTCAGCCACAGAGTAGGAGGGGAGGGCTGAGCAGAAGGGGAGGGCTGAGCTGGCCGGGAGGAAAGGGGACAGTAGGTGTCCTAGGATGCAGAAAGGGAGAAGAGTAAGGTCGAAGAGGCAAATTCAGGAGACAGGGGGAGAAGGATTTAGCAGAAGGGAGAGATGATAGGATAGAAGAAGAGTAGTGAGAGCGAAGATTGCGATGGCGCATGACTATCTGTGTAGGGTTGGAGGAGAGGGAGACAGAAAAGGAAACAAAGTAATGATCAGAGACCTGGAGGGGGGTTGCAGTGAGATTAGTAGGCAAACAGCCTCTAGTAAAGATGAGGTAAAGCGTATTCCCTGCCTTGTGAGTGGGAGGGGACTGGGAAAGGGTGAGGTCAAAAGAGGCAAAGAGAGGGAAGAAAGAGTTGAAAAGAAATTAATTGAAGGCAGACATCGGGAGGTTGAAGTCGCCCAGTACGAAGAGCGGTGACCATCAGGAAATTAGCTTATCAAGGTGTCAAGCTCATTGAGGAACTCAATGTACCTGGTGGGCGATAGATGACAACAATGTTAAGCTGAAGTGGACAAGTGACAGTAACATAGAATTCAAATGAGGAGATTGACAGGTGAGTGAGGGAGAAAATATTGTTTCCATTTAGGAGAAATTAGTAGGCCTGTGCCAGCACTTTGACATCCAGATGCTCTCGTACAACGAGAGAATACGTAGTCCGATGAAGAGAGCAGCTGGAGTAGCAGTGTTCTCTGGGGTGATCCAGGTCTCCGCCAGGGCCAAAAAGTCTAGGGACTGAATGGCAGCATAGGCTGAGATGAATTCAGCGCTCTTGACCGCAGATCAGCAGTTCCAATGCTATACCTGTTTGCGTCTAATGCCTAGGAGACGCAAACAGGTATAGAAAACACACATGGTTGCCAATGCTACAAAAGAGCAAAAGGAGATCATTTGAAAATAACAAGGTTAGATCCTCAAGTGAGAGAGTGGTGCCTTCCTCGAACAACTTCGCAGAACAACTCGGCAGAACTGGCTTTGTTTCGGCGACGAGACCGGCGCTGACGCGACCGTCGCTTACAGCTGGGGCTGAGAAAACAGGGGAGACTTAAGTACTAACACTAATTGCTAATTATCTTGCAGAGGTGAAGTGCACACCTCCCGGTACTAATTGTTGATTTCCTAGGAGAGGAGAAACCACTCCCCCTCCAATACAGCCACTGATTACCAAAACAACAACAGTCACAAATTGCCCTGGGGCCTGTTGCACAAAAGTAGAATTAAGACATCCGGGATAAATGACTCAGCTGAGCTCAATGAAGCCAAAACATGTGCGTCCAGGCTTAATTGGTTGCACAAAGACCAAGCCAGGATGAGCAGACACGGATTCATTAAGCCAGGTGAAACCAATCCTGGATAGGTGCGCGCTCACGGCTCACTCAAATAGACCCCGCCACAGATCACAGATTAACTGATTTACCATGGCAACTAGAGCCGCGTACTTTTCCCCGTCGGAAGCACAAATCCTCATGGAGGCATACGAGGAGGTAAAAGATATAATTAAGAAGAAAGGCAACACCGCCACAGTGATAAAGCAAAGAGAAAAAGCGTGGCAAAGTATTGCAGACCGCCTGAATGCGTAAGTAGTGCACAATTACACACTCACCGCTCCGCTGAAACATCACAATTACAATTCAAATATTTAATTCACATCTCCAAAAATGCAGTTGTACTGTAATTATGAAACGGTTAAATTTTTAATTGAAATGCACTGCAGATATGAGTGAAATTGTGTAAAGTAACTCCATCACACTGTATAAAGCTATGATAAATTTTTTGATATTTTTACTGAAAACAAGACAAAAATACCAAGTAATTTTTTGCAGTGTGACTCCATTAAATGTGTGTGTGTGTGTGTGTGTGTGTGTGTGTGTGTGTGTGTGTGTGTAGATTAAACATGAACGGGCCAAAACGGACATGGCAGCAGGTCAAAATCAAATACAAGAACATTCTGCAGAATGGTATGGTCCCTGACTAATATTTAACAAAGCACAAGCATATATTGTACCCAGAAGGTGCCTGCTCACACATTGTCTGTACTGTTTTAGCAGTGAAAAAGAATACCCACAGACAAGGCACGGGTGGTGGGTCACCAAAGGCTGACCTTACCCCAGCAGAGGACATGGCCTTGGAGCTAAATAAAGGCAGGCCCGTCTTAGAGGGGATCCCTGGGGGGAAAGAGACGAGCATAGGTTCCTCCCAAGATGCCACCCGCTTCATTCAAGGTATGTCCTTCCATCTCTACATGGGATACAACCACATTCATATTGAATCAATTTGGACTGTCTGACTTTGGTTTACCTATTGCCTTGCAGTGTCTGGCAGCACTGTGTTCCTGTTAGAGCCACCAGCACAAGCACCAGACGATGCTGATCCAGTGAGTACTCCATCAAAGGCATACTGTAGGCCTGGCATGTCTTGTCTACTAGCTTCAATATGAATCCGATTAAATGTGATAGGGTGAAGGCCCCAGTGCAGCAGCAACAGCACATGATGGAGACGATGATGAGGAGGAGACCATCTCTCTGGATTCCAGAAGGCATGAGGTATCATGTTAAGACTGTGAAAGTACTATTTACTCTACAATGGTGAGGAGTCCTCATCAAAATCAAAAAATCTAATTTCTTTTACAGGACCCAGATGCTATACAGTGGGAAAACCAGCCTGGCAACATAGTGCGTATTAATAAAAGGACACCACATCCTGCCAAATTCCAGCTGCGCTAATTGTATTGTGTTCACAGAGCTCACAAGCTATCAGAAAGTTGTATGGCAACCACCTCCGGCGCCAAATAGAACTGGCAGACATAGACATTCAGTACAAGAAGAAAAAGATGGAAAATCTTGCACTGGAGTCCGAAATAAAAAAGAGGACAATTAGGAAACTGGACCTTGAAATAAAAAAACTTGAGAGGGAGGTGAGATATGCCTTCAATGTACACTGTATGCTAACTGTAACACAAATGTATTAATCATTATTTTTCTTTCCTCCCCCAGCTCCAAGAAGATGACACAGCTCAAAATAAAAATTAGGTATATTCTCGTAAAGTCAAGTGAGCCATGACATATGAGCTCTTATTGTGAGCACACAGGACGGTGGCATCTTTCTAAGGTTTTTTTTATTTTCCCAGCAATCAGTACAACCAAGTCATCGTTATAAGGCATCGCCCTCTTTTGCCCACCCCCCCAGCACCAGGTGTGGCCACTAGCCTATATGAAGGCCCAAAATTGTGTGTTCCTTTCTGCTCTGACAATGGCATGCCCATTCGTGCGAGATGTGGTGGATGAAGAAGCACTTGTGCTGAGGAGAGCCTTCAGGCGAGAAAGGGTCTTCAGGGACCGGTTGGACCCACTGGCCTTCCCTGATGACCATCTATATGAAAGATACAGGTTTTCTGCAGATGGCATCAGGTATCTATGCAGACTACTGGGTCTCAGGATTAAGCACCGCACTGCACGGAGCCATGCACTGAGTGTGGAGCAAATGGTTTGTGTGGCCTTGCGCTTTTTTGCTAGTGGAGCCTTCCTGTACTCAGTGGGGGATGCAGAACAGCTGAACAAGGCCACAATTTGCCGCACAATAAGGAGTGTGTGTCTGGCTATCAAAGCATTAGCAGATGTCTTCATCTCCTTCCCTGGCCACAGAAGACTCTGTGACATCAAAGAGGAGTTCTATAGGATTGCAGGTAAGAGGATCTACAAATTACAGGACAACTGTTAACACATAGTAGGATACTCATTACTTTGTGTGACAGGTTTCCCCAATGTCATTGGTGCAGTGGACTGCACACACATAAGGATAAAAGCCCCCTCAGGTGCCCATGAGGCCGATTTTGTGAATAGGAAATCCTTTCACAGCATTAATGTTCAGGTGAACATAACTTTTTGATATTGTCCATTGACGAACACTCTGCATTGCCAGTGATGTGCATTGATTGGTGTAATATTCCTCATCTTATGATTTCAGATGGTCTGCAATGCTGACTGTGTGATCAGCAATGTTGTGGCAAAATGGCCTGGCTCAGTCCATGACTCCAGAATCTTTCGGGCCTCTGAAATCTATCAGTGCCTATCACAAGGTAAGCCACACAACCCCTATTTATAACCATCATGGCTGTGTCAAGAATATCACTGTGTTTATGAGGTAGTAATGATGAGATTTTGTGTTGACAGGTGAATTCTCTGGTGTGTTGCTGGGAGACAGGGGGTATGGCTGCCAGCCTTTTCTCCTGACACCTTTCACAGACCCCCAGGAAGCACAGCAGGCCTACAACCATGCCCATGCCAGGACCAGGGCCAGAGTTGAAATGACCTTTGGCCTCCTGAAGGCACGCTTTCACTGCCTTCACAAATTAAGGGTCAGCCCTGTTAGGGCATGTGATATTACTGTGGCTTGTGCTGTCCTCCACAATGTGGCCTGCCTGAGGAAGGAGAGGGCCCCCAGAGTGCCACCAGCCATGGACTGGGACAATCCGGCAATCTTCCCTGATGACGACAGTGGTCGGCTGCTGAGGGACCAATATGTGTTGAATTATTTTAGTTAGTATGTGTGCTTTCAATTTTGGTTAAATATGTCCTGCGGTGGCAGAGGAATTAGGGTTTTTTTGGGTTCGTTTTTTGACGAATTTGGCCTCTTATGATGTTTGTGCGGTATACTGTGTGTAATACAAGGCTGCAGGGAGGCTACTGCATCCATTCATTTGTCTGTTCAGTTGATGTGTATGGATTTGTCCTGCATTTATTTTAGTGTGCAGACATGCAGGGTGTGTTATATACAGACCTTTGAATGTGTATGTATCATTTTGTATAATATGCTTGGATTCTGTGCTTTCCATCTTGTAGAGTCACTGTGACTTCAGTTTCGAAAGGAGCTGATGGTTTACCTGCTTTGTTTTGTCCTTATTCAATAAAGGAACATAATGTTACACATTGTGTTTTTATATTCATATGGAATGTGTATTTGTTTATATGACAGAGTACTAGGGCCACACTGAAGAAAAAGGATAAAGTCATAAATTTATGAGGCTGGTTCTTTCTGCAGAAAAGCTACATATTGTTTTTACAGTTTTGATACTTATGACAATGTGATACTTAATATTCTGGCACATCAGCATGTCTTTGTTTATGAAACCATACTGAAGTACAATTTCACGAAATGCCCCACATCTGTCATTTTAACAACTGTCCTCCTTTAAAACAACTGGTTACAATATTATGACTTGTGTTTTTTTCCCCTCTGTGGCCCTAATATTCTATCATTTTATATATAGCCTTATAGTCTATGGGAAACTGTAAATTATCTAATGATAGCAACATCATCTAAAAATCATTTTTTATCCAAAATCATTGAAATTAATGATCACAAACGTTTAAATAATAACAGTGGGTCTAGTTATATGTGATAACAATGTATAGTGAGCAGTGAAATAACTATTGGTTTCCATTTGTGGTGACTGCTGACTGACATTAGGGATGAGATTAAATAGATCCTGGAATTTAGCCTGGTCTGGAGCAGGTTAGCTCCACAGAATAAATCTCCATGGTAATTTATACCATAACATATCCTCCTGCCCCCTATCCATCTTTAGTGCAACCGGATTACGGATCAATTGAGCCAGGATCACCAAGATATCCTGGCTTAATCCCTTATCCTAGTTTTGTGCAACAGGCCCCTGCTCATTAATCCTGGTTGATGTGTCAACAATCAGCTGCAAGTTATGAGCAGTCAGCAGTTCACACACCAAATAGGCTACTGGGAAGAGAGACAGCACTTAAAGTAGATGGCCCTAGCTAGCAAAAAGACAGTACTAGACAACAACAGATTAAGAAAATACTTATACTGAATGCAAGAGAGAGCAAAAAATTCCACCAAAGCAGTGCAAAATGTCCAGTCAGAAAATATTGTTTTTCTCTCTGTCGGATGCAAGGGCCATATAGCCTAAACTTGTAAAAATGTTAAATAATGAACACTTCCTAAGTATCTCCATAAGTAGTGAAAAAAAATGTAGGCTATATTCCTTTCTCTTTCCATTCGATAGGCTTTGAATATGACTTTGGGCTAGGCAACGCTTTCATCATTTTAAGCATGCATGGCTTTCTCCTGATCAAACAATGAATAATTCTAACGGGAGTTCCATCTCAAAAAGTTGCTTCAATGGTCTAAAAAAATGTAAGGTAGCCAGAGTAGGGATGGGCATTTAAAATAATTTCACTATCGAATAATATCTAGAATTTTTTTTCTCGAATATCTGGATTGTCGAAATACATGTGTTTAAAAAAATAAATAATCACTGTTTAAACTTGGTAACTGGCTTGCTGTGCAGCCTGTGCAGCTTGGGAGATCTGTTTGCTTGCAGCAGTGTGGGGGATGGGCAGGGGCCAATAAGTTTGACATGAGGGAGAGAGTAGCCATACAGACTCGCGCTAGTTTGACAAACTTGTAGATACCGTAGGTTATCTATCATCCCATCTTGTAGTGCTTCTCTTGACTGCATCAAATTGATGTAATGAAGTTAGCTAAAATAGATTAGCCTAAGATACCTAGGCTAATTGAAGCTATTTTGCTGCGCTTCCCATCCCTCTCTACAACAACTACATTCAGATTAAACAACAGCCTACCTAATGGTTGCTTGTTGTAGCCTACTCATTCTCATTTAGCTAATTTAATTCCATAATTTCTATTCAATTTTGCATTGATTAGAAATCTCCCACATTGCTTGCTACACATGGAGCCACAGATTGTAGCCTAGTGCCACATTGAAACCTGTGTAGATTAAAGTGTGTATTTTTATGGGGCACATGTCATAAAAACTATACTGAACAACAATATAAACGCAGCATGCAACAATTTCAACAATTTTACTGAGTTACAGTTCATGTAAGGAAATCAGTTAATTGAAATAAATTAATTAGGCCCTAGTCTATGGATTTCCCATGACTGGGCAGGGGCCTGGGAGCGAGGCCCACCTACTGGTGAGCCAAGCCCAGCCAATCCAAATAAGTTTTTCCCCACAAAAGGGCTTCATTACAGACAGAAATAAGACCCCCAGCTCCACTAAAACCATTGACAACTACATAACGTTTTCTAGGGATTGTGAAATAAATGTTATAACTATTTGTTTTAATATCAACACCTATTGAGCATAGTCGGAACTACAAATGTTTAATTATTCCATGCGCACATTTAGCCCTATCATCAGAGTTGTACAGCAAATAACTATGCTTTTCATGATCAGTAAACATTAATGATCATGTAATGTCAGATACGTGAAGGTACAGTTGAAGTCGGAAGTTTGCATACACCTTAGCCAAATGCATTTAAACTCAGTTTTTCACAATTCCTGACATTTAATCCAAGTAAAAATTCCCTGTCTTAGGTCGGTTAGGATCACCACTTCATTTTAAGAATGTGAAATGTCAGAATAATATTTGGGCGAATTATTTATTTCAGCTTTTATATCTTTCATCAAATTCCCAGTGGGTCAGAAGTTTACAATTGTTTAACTTGGGTCAAACGTTTCGGGTAGCCTTCCACAAGCTTCCCACAATAAGTTGGGTGAATTTTGGCCCATTCCTCCTGACAGAGCTGGTGTAACTGAGTCAGGTTTGTAGGCCTTGCTCGCACATGTTCTTTCAGTTCTGCCCACACATTTTCTCTAGGATTGTGATCAGGGCTTTGTGATGGCCACTCCAATATCTTGACTTTGTTGTCCTTAAGCCATTTTGCCACAACTTTGGAAGTATGTTTGTGGTCATTGTCCATTTGGAAGACCCATTTGTGTCCAAGCTTTAATTCCAGACTGATGTCTTGAGATTTGCTTCAATATGTCCACATCACTTTCCTGCCTTCCACACGATCTCGACAAACCTTTTCTGTATGGACCTCGCTTTGTGCACGGAGGCATTGTCATGCTGAAACAGGAAAGGGCCTTCCCCAAACTGTTGCCACAACGATAGAAGCACAGAATGGTTGAGAGTGTCATTGTATGCTGTAGAGTTAAGATTTCCCTTCACTGGAAGAATGGGGCCTAGCCCGACCATGAAAAACCGCCCCAGACCATTATTCCTCCTCCACCAAACTTTACACTTCTCAATTTGCATTGGGGCAGGTAGCGTTCCCTATTAGACTGCCAGATGGTGAAGCGGGATTCATCATTCCCGAGAACGCGTTTCCACTGCGTCCAATGGCGGCAAGCTTTACACCTCTCCGACGCTTGTGTGCGGCTGCTCGGCCATGGAAACCCATTTCATGAAGCTTCCGACGAACAGCTCTTGTGCTGACGTTGCTTCCTGAGGCAGTTTGGAACTCGGTAGTGAGTGTTGCAACTGAGGACAGACGATTTTCACGCGCTTCAGCACTCAGCGGTCCCTTTCTTTGAGCTTGTGTGGCCTACCACTTCGCAGCTCAGCCGTTGTTACTCCTAGATGTTTCCACTTCACAATAACAGCACTTACAGTTTACCTGGGCAGCTCTAGCAGGGCAGAAATTTGACAAACTAACGTTGAAAGTCACTGATCTCTTCAGTAAGGCCATTCTTCTGCCAATGTTTGTCTATGGCGATTGCATGGCTGTGGCTCGATTTTTATACACCTGTCAACAACGGGTGTAGCTGAAATAGCCGAATCCACTAATTTGAAGGGGTGTCCACATACTTTTGTAGATATAGTATATATCACAATGTTTAATGAGTACATCATCACAATAGGACAAAGGTTGAGATCGCCCAACCCTATGGCACACTTCCAATGTTTTGAGTGAGGTAAAAGGTACTGAGCCCTTAATCGATACAGTCCACACACAGGCCTAATCAATAGGACTCAATGTTCTTGCTCCCAATCTTCTCACTCCGTATGTTCTTGCCATAAACAAATCCCCTATATTTATTTTGACAGTGAACTTTCTCAGTCATCATTATTCAGGATTTTCCATAATCATGGTAGCACCCACATTAAAGAGATTCTCCAGTACTTTTGTATACTTTTAATCCAGTAGTTCTGAAAGTAGCACTCATGAGCCAAAAGTGGTCTCCGAAAATTGCGTATGATGTCACATACAGTACCAGTCAAAAGTTTGGACACACCTACTCATTCAAGGGTTTTTTGTTATTTTTACTATTTTCTACATTGTAGATTCTTCAAAGTAGCTACCCTTTGCCTTAATGACATATTTGCACACTTGGCATTCTCTCAACCAGCTTCATGAGGTAGTCATCTGGAATATATTTCAATTAACAGGTGTGCCTTGTTAAATGTTTATTTTAGAAATTTCTTTGCTTCTTAAAACTTCTTGTCAATAGGGGGGTGCTGTTTTCACTTTGGGAAAAATCGTGCCCAAATTAAACTGCCTCGTACTCTATTCTAGATTGTACAATATGCATATTATGATTACTATTGGATAGAAAACACTCAAGTTTCTATAACTGTTTGAATTATATCTGTGAGTAAAACAGAACTCATTTTGCAGCAAACTTCCAGACAGGAAGTGAAAAATCTGAAAACGAGGCTCTGTTTCAGGGCCTGCCTATTCAATTGCCTAATATTTATCGATATGCATGCACTTCATACGCCTTCCACTAGATGTCAACAGGCAGTGGAAGGTGGAATGGGGTGTCTAGCTTGATCTGAGGTCGAACAAGAGCTCTTGGAATGACGTGTCCAGAATTTCCTTTCTCTACCTAGGCGCGGGAAGCACCTCCATATTGTCTTATGATAAGCGTTCGGTATACACGGCTAATATCTCCGGCTCTGATTTTATTTGATGCATGTGATAATAACATTGTAAAGCAGGTTTTTTCAACCGAGTTCTATCAGTTTATTCAACGTTTATTTGGACTTTTGGAGTTTTCAGTTCTTTGCGTCGAGAGAAACTGGGAACGTCATCAACATTGGCTAGCATTGTGGCACGAATTCGAAAGGAGAAAAGGACATTCTAAAACCAAACAACGATTTATCCTCGACCTAGGACTCCTTGTACAAGATTCTGATGGAAGCTCAACAAAAGTAAGAACAATTTATGATGTTATTTCGTATTTCTGTGGAAAATGTTATTCCTATTCTCTGCCGTTTTGGCGGGCGCTGTCTTGCAATAACGCAAGCTGTTTGTTATGGGAAAGTTATTTTAAAAAATTGAACACGACGGTTGCATTAAGAACCAGTGTATCTTTCATTTGCCATACAACAACTATTTTTATGTAAAGTTTATGATGAGTTCTTTGGTCAGATTAGGTGAGTGTCCAAACTAGCTCCGGACATTCTGGTGAATCGATGCTACATATTCACAATGTATAACCACGGTTTGCAGCTCTAAATATGCACATTCTCGAACAAAACATAAGTGTATTGTATAACCTGATGTTATAAGACTGTCATCTGATGAAGTTGGTTAAGGTTAGTGATTAATTTTATATATTTTGCTGGTTTTTGCGAATGCTATCTATGCGGTGAATAAATGCAGTTGTGTGTTTGGCTATTGTGGTAAGCTAATATAATGCTATATTGTGTTTTCGCTGTAAAACACTTAAAAAATCGGAAATATTGGCTGGATTCACAAGATGTTTATCTTTCATTTGCTGTACACCATGTATTTTTCATAAATGTTTTATGATGAGTATTTAGGTATTTCACGTTGCTCTCTAATTATTCTGGCTGCTTTGGTGATATTTTTTATGGTAGCTGCAATGTAAAACTATGATTTATACCTCAAATATGCACATTTTCGAACAAAACATTTACATTTACATTTAAGTCATTTAGCAGACGCTCTTATCCAGAGCGACTTACAAATTGGTGCATTCACCTTATGACATCCAGTGGAACGGCCACTTTACAATAGTGCATCTAAATCTTTTAAGGGGGGGGGGAGTGAGAAGGATTACTTTATCCTATCCTAGGTATTCCTTAAAGAGGTGGGGTTTCAGGTGTCTCCGGAAGGTGGTGATTGACTCCGCTGTCCTGGCGTCGTGAGGGAGTTTGTTCCACCATTGGGGGGCCAGAGCAGCGAACAGTTTTGACTGGGCTGAGCGGGAACTGTACTTCCTCAGTGGTAGGGAGGCGAGCAGGCCAGAGGTGGATGAACGCAGTGCCCTTGTTTGGGTGTAGGGCCTGATCAGAGCCTGGAGGTACTGAGGTGCCGTTCCCCTCACAGCTCCGTAGGCAAGCACCATGGTCTTGTAGCGGATGCGAGCTTCAACTGGAAGCCAGTGGAGAGAGCGGAGGAGCGGGGTGACGTGAGAGAACTTGGGAAGGTTGAACACCAGACGGGCTGCGGCGTTCTGGATGAGTTGTAGGGGTTTAATGGCACAGGCAGGGAGCCCAGCCAACAGCGAGTTGCAGTAATCCAGACGGGAGATGACAAGTGCCTGGATTAGGACCTGCGCCGCTTCCTGTGTGAGGCAGGGTCGTACTCTGCGGATGTTGTAGAGCATGAACCTACAGGAACGGGCCACCGCCTTGATGTTGGTTGAGAACGACAGGGTGTTGTCCAGGATCACGCCAAGGTTCTTAGCGCTCTGGGAGGAGGACACAATGGAGTTGTCAACCGTGATGGCGAGATCATGGAACGGGCAGTCCTTCCCCGGGAGGAAGAGCAGCTCCGTCTTGCCGAGGTTCAGCTTGAGGTGGTGATCCGTCATCCACACTGATATGTCTGCCAGACATGCAGAGATGCGATTCGCCACCTGGTCATCAGAAGGGGGAAAGGAGAAGATTAGTTGTGTGTCGTCTGCATAGCAATGATAGGAGAGACCATGTGAGGTTATGACAGAGCCAAGTGACTTGGTGTATAGCGAGAATAGGAGAGGGCCTAGAACAGAGCCCTGGGGGACACCAGTGGTGAGAGCACGTGGTGAGGAGACAGATTCTCGCCACGCCACCTGGTAGGAGCGACCTGTCAGGTAGGACGCAATCCAAGCGTGGGCCGCGCCGGAGATGCCCAACTCGGAGAGGGTGGAGAGGAGGATCTGATGGTTCACAGTATCGAAGGCAGCCGATAGGTCTAGAAGGATGAGAGCAGAGGAGAGAGAGTTAGCTTTAGCAGTGCGGAGCGCCTCCGTGATACAGAGAAGAGCAGTCTCAGTTGAATGACTAGTCTTGAAACCTGACTGATTTGGATCAAGAAGGTCATTCTGAGAGAGATAGCGGGAGAGCTGGCCAAGGACGGCACGTTCAAGAGTTTTGGAGAGAAAAGAAAGAAGGGATACTGGTCTGTAGTTGTTGACATCGGAGGGATCGAGTGTAGGTTTTTTCAGAAGGGGTGCAACTCTCGCTCTCTTGAAGACGGAAGGGACGTAGCCAGCGGTCAGGGATGAGTTGATGAGCGAGGTGAGGTAAGGGAGAAGGTCTCCGGAAATGGTCTGGAGAAGAGAGGAGGGGATAGGGTCAAGCGGGCAGGTTGTTGGGCGGCCGGCCGTCACAAGACGCGAGATTTCATCTGGAGAGAGAGGGGAGAAAGAGGTCAGAGCACAGGGTGGGGCAGTGTGAGCAGAACCAGCGGTGTCGTTTGACTTAGCAAACGAGGATCGGATGTCGTCGACCTTCTTTTCAAAATGGTTGACGAAGTCATCTGCAGAGAGGGAGGAGGGGGGAGGGGGAGGAGGATTCAGGAGGGAGGAGAAGGTGGCAAAGAGCTTCCTGGGGTTAGAGGCAGATGCTTGGAATTTAGAGTGGTAGAAAGTGGCTTTAGCAGCAGAGACAGAAGAGGAAAATGTAGAGAGGAGGGAGTGAAAGGATGCCAGGTCCGCAGGGAGGCGAGTTTTCCTCCATTTCCGCTCGGCTGCCCGGAGCCCTGTTCTGTGAGCTCGCAATGAGTCGTCGAGCCACGGAGCGGGAGGGGAGGACCGAGCCGGCCTGGAGGATAGGGGACATAGAGAGTCAAAGGATGCAGAAAGGGAGGAGAGGAGGGTTGAGGAGGCAGAATCAGGAGATAGGTTGGAGAAGGTTTGAGCAGAGGGAAGAGATGATAGGATGGAAGAGGAGAGGGTAGCGGGGGAGAGAGAGCGAAGGTTGGGACGGCGCGATACCATCCGAGTAGGGGCAGTGTGGGAAGTGTTGGATGAGAGCGAGAGGGAAAAGGATACAAGGTAGTGGTCGGAGACTTGGAGGGGAGTTGCAATGAGGTTAGTGGAAGAACAGCATCTAGTAAAGATGAGGTCGAGCGTATTGCCTGCCTTGTGAGTAGGGGGGGAAGGTGAGAGGGTGAGGTCAAAAGAGGAGAGGAGTGGAAAGAAGGAGGCAGAGAGGAATGAGTCAAAGGTAGACGTGGGGAGGTTAAAGTCGCCCAGAACTGTGAGAGGTGAGCCGTCCTCAGGAAAGGAGCTAATCAAGGCATCGAGCTCATTGATGAACTCTCCGAGGGAACCTGGAGGGCGATAAATGATAAGGATGTTAAGCTTGAAAGGGCTGGTAACTGTGACAGCATGGAATTCAAAGGAGGCGATAGACAGATGGGTAAGGGGAGAAAGAGAGAATGACCACTTGGGAGAGAAGAGGATCCCGGTGCCACCACCCCGCTGACCAGAAGCTCTCGGGGTGTGCGAGAACACGTGGGCGGACGAAGAGAGAGCAGTAGGAGTAGCAGTGTTATCTGTGGTGATCCATGTTTCCGTCAGTGCCAGGAAGTCGAGGGACTGGAGGGAGCCATAGGCTGAGATGAACTCTGCCTTGTTGGCCGCAGATCGGCAGTTCCAGAGGCTACCGGAGACCTGGAACTCCACGTGGGTCGTGCGCGCTGGGACCACCAGATTAGGGTGGCCGATGCCACGCGGTGTGGAGCGTTTGTATGGTCTGTGCAGAGAGGAGAGAACAGGGATAGACAGACACATAGTTGACAGGCTACAGAAGAGACTACGCTAATGCAAAGGAGATTGGAGTGGCAAGTGGACTACGCGTCTCGAATGTTCAGAAAGTTAAGCTTACGTAGCAAGAATCTTATTGACTAAAATGATTAAGATGATACAGTACTGCTGAAGTAGGCTAGCTGGCAGTGGCTGCGTTGTTGACTTTGTAGGCTAGCTGGCAGTTGTTGACTTTGTAGGCTAGCTGGCAGTGGCTGCGTTGTTGACACTACACTAATCAAGTCGTTCCGTTGAGTGTAATAGTATCTACAGTGCTGCTATTCGGGGGCTAGCTGGCTAGCTAGCAGTGTTGATTACGTTACGTTGCGTTAAAAGAACGACAATAGCTGGCTAGCTAACCTAGAAAATCGCTCTAGACTACACAATTATCTTTGATACAAAGACGGCTATGTAGCTAGCTATGTAGCTAGCTACGATCAAACAAATCAAACCGTTGTACTGTAATGAAATGAAATGAAAATGTGATACTACCTGTGGAGCGAAGCGGAATGCGACCGGGTTGTTGAGTGCAGAAGTTCTATTCGGTAGACGTTGGCTAGCTGTTGAAAACATAAATTTATTGTATAACATGTTATAAGACTGTCATCTGATGAAGTTGTTTCTTGGTTAGTGACTAATTATATCTCTATTTGGTCGGTTTTGGTCGGTTTTGTGATAGCTACCTATGCGGTACAAACATGGTGAAAATATGCGGTTGAGTCTTTGGCTATTGTGGTTAGCTAATAGAAATACATATTGTGTTTTCGCTGTAAAACATTTTAAAAATCGGAAAGATGGCTGGATTCACAAGATGTTTGTCTTTCATTTGCTGTATTGGAGTTGTGATTTCATGATATTTATATGCTATTATTTACTTGTGGCGCTATGCTAGGCTATGCTAGTCAGCTTTTACTGATGAGGATGCTCCCGGATCCGGGATGGGTGTTAAGTAAAGGTTAATCTGTTTGAGCCAATCAGTTGTGTTGTGACAGGGTAGGGGAGGTATACAGAAAATAGCCCTATTTGGTAAAAGACCAAGTCAATATTATGGCAAGAACAGCTCAAATAAGCAAAGAAAAAAACGACAGTACGTTATTACTTTAAGACATGAAGGTCAGTCAATGCAGAACATTTCAAGAACTTTGAAAGTCTATTCAAGTGCAGTCGCAAAAACCATAAAGAGCTATGATGAAACTGGGTCTCATGAGGACCGCCACAGGAAAGGAAGACACAGAGTTACATCTGCTGCAGAGGATAAGTTCATTAGCGTTAACTGTACCTTAGATTGCAGCCCAAATAAATGCTTCACAGAGTTCAAGTAACAGACACATCTCAACATCAACTGTTCAGCGGAGACTGCGTGAATCAGGACTTCATGGTCGAATTGCTGCAAAGAAACCACAATTAAGGGACACCAATAAGAAGAAGAGACTTGCTTGGGCCAAGAAACAAGAGCAATGGGCATTAGACCGGTGGAAATCTTTCCTTTGGTCTGATGAGTCCAAATTTTAGATTTTTGGTTCCAACCGCCCTGTCTTTGTGAGACGCAGAGTAGGTGAACGGATGATCTCCGCATGTGTGGGTCCCACTGTGAAGCATGGAGCAGGAGGTGTGGGGGTGTTTTGCTGGTGACACTGTCAGTGATTTATTTAGAATTCAAGGCACACTTAACCAGCATGGCTACCACAGCATTCTGCATTGATAAGCTATCCCATCTAGTTTGTGCTTTGTGGGACTATCATTTGTTTATCAACAGGACAATGACCCAATATACACCTCCAGGCTGTGTAAGGGCTATTTGACTAAGGAGAGTGATGGAGTGCTGCATCAGATGACCTGGCCTCCACAATCACCTGACCTCAAACCAACTGAGATGGTTTGGGATGAGTTGGACTGTAGAGTGAAGGAAAGGCAGCCAACAATATGTGGGAACTCCTTCAAGACTGTTGGAAAAGCATTCCAGGTGATGCTGGGTGAGAGAATACCAAGCGTGTGCAAAGCTGTCATCAAGGCAAAGGGTGGCTACTTTCAAGAATACAAAATGTATTTTGATTTGTTTAACCCTTTTTTGTTTACTACATGATTCCATTTGTTATTTCATAGTTTTGATGTGTTTACTATTATTCTAAAATGTAGAAAGTAGTAAAAATAAAGAAACTCCTTGAATGAGTAGGTGTGACCAAACTTTTGACTGGTACTGTATTTGCAGAAAACATCATCTGAAACACAACCAAAACATATTGCAAAGGCATGCAACAAGTTTGTAGAGTCACAAGCTTGATATCATTGCATGCTAGGAATATGGGACCAAATACTAATCTTTTGACTAAATTGAATAAGTGAATTTGTCCAAATACTTATGACACCATCAAATGGGCGGACTACATATGTAAAGTGAATTTATTTCTAAACGGTAAAACAGACATGTATAAAATTACCCTTAAAAAGAAAGCGACATTCTGTTTAAAACATTTGATCTCAAATTCAAAATGCTGGCATATAGAGCCAAATTAAAAGTTTTAGCTTCACTGTCCAAATAAATATGTGGGGGAGTGTAATTGCATATTGAACACTGAAGGCCTCCATTGGGAACAAATTCCATACATAATTAGTAGGACTCAATCAGTATGTAAATAATGGAACTACTCTAGTTGTATTGTGACATGTTCAAGTGTGCTTTGGTGTTAGGGTGAGAAAAGCTTACCGTTGAAACGTGTCTGTAAGTTTAGTACAATTATAAACCTAGAAGTGTGGTTGTTGAGGGAAGGTGAACATATATGCAGTCTGGAAATAAAAAACTATTTACATCATCAGATTAGTCACACCTTTCAATATACAAATTATTTAATTTAAAACACTATTTGAAGAAGAAGAAAAAACACTCAGCATGTCGTGTCTATTGTTCAACAAAACAAACATTTATTTTGCTGATCATCCCAAAAATGTAGCTGGCACAAAGCACAGCAGGGATACTCTGTTGTAACCAAGCCTGGAGGGCCGGATGGAGTACTGTTAGTTTCCAGATTTGAGAGAATCCTTGAATTACAGTATGGAGCCGAGCTCAAGACCAGTGTAATGTAGGGCTCACCTGGGCCTGGAAAGAGGTGTCTAAAATAGCGCAGGACAGAAAGAGATAGAAGGGGGGCCCTTTTGAGGCCTTAAATGCCGCATGGCGTGATGAGGCCTTGGTAAGTAAGAAGTACAGTAAGTAAGAAGTACCATGTTGTCTGTTGCTGCCCCCCAGGCACTGGCACCAACGCCTGCTACATGGAGGAGATGCGTCACCTGGAGCTGGTGGAAGGGGACGAGGGGAGGATGTGTGTTAACATGGAGTGGGGGGCATTTGGGGACGATGGCACTCTGGATGATCTTCGTACAGACTTCGACCAGGAGATCGACGCCGGCTCCCTCAACCCTGGCAAACAGCTGTGAGTGACAGACAGACAACTGGCCCGCCCTCTACTTCTACCATACTGTCTACTACACTAGTCCTCACTGTCTGTTGCCCAATCCCACCTGGAAAAGATATCAACCTCCAGCTGCTATATAGATCTGGCTTTGTGTTGAAAGTGTAATTTTCAGCTTGTTAAGTATCACCATCAGCATTTATTCACAGCTAGCCAAGTGTTGTTGTAAATGTGTGACATCCTGCTGTGTGTGTGTGTAGGTTTGAGAAGATGATCAGTGGGATGTACATGGGCGAGCTGGTGCGTCTGATCCTAGTAAAGATGGCCAAGGAGGACATGGTGTTTCAGGGTCACACCACCCCTGACCTCGTCACCAATGGACAACTCCAGACCAGCTTTGTCTCTGCCATCGAGAATGACAAGTTAGTAGTTTTTTGTGTGTGTACGATATGTGGGCCGATCTTGATATAACTTGGTTCATGATGATGATGATGATGATGATAATAGGTAGTAAATGTAATTCATACAAATACCAAACTGAATGTTATACTTTATAAGCTGGTATGTAACTGAGGTGGTACTATTTTCCTGACAGAGACAAGGAGGGTCTGGTGAGTGCAGAGAAGATGCTGAGGGGGCTGGGCCTGGACCCCTCTGTGGAAGACTGCGTGGCCACTCGGAGGGTGTGTCAGGTGGTGTCGACCCGGGCCGCCCACCTGTGTGCTGCCACCCTGGCCGCTGTGTTAGGACAGATCAGAGACAACAAGGCTGCAGAGAGGCTGAGGACAACAATAGGAGTGGACGGCTCTGTCTACAAGAACCACCCACAGTGAGTGGGGCGGGGGGGGTGCGCACGGTGTGTGTGTGTGCAAGTGCATGTGAGAGTGTGTGCGAGTGTGTGGGGTTGCGTGTGTGTGAGTGCTTGCGTGTGTATTAGTGCGTGTGTGCGCACACTTGTGTGAGCATGGAGATACTGTAATCTGGGGTTATCTCTAACATAGTTGGGGTCAATGATGCTGCCATTGCAGCTCCCATCAATTCAGAAGAGAACAGATGAAGTGTTGCACTTGACATGACGCTCCGATAATCTACTCTGAGGCACTACTCACTGAAGTATAGAAGACATACTCTTATTTCTATTAGAATGAACTAAACTAGACTGCACAGTGTAATTACAGTGGAACGGACTCTCTGATCTTAAAGCTCCCATGCAGTCTTTAATTTATTTTTTATCATCACTGTATGTCTAATAAATCACTGTGTGTTTATTTAATAAAAATAACTCCAAATTATATGTTTTATAATGTTTTTCCTTGAGCCCAGGGCATAAAAAAAGGTTTGGTCCTTCAACCACTGTGGTAGGTAGATAAAAACAATCTACCAGCCACTCAGATTTTTTACCTTCCAAAAATGTTTTTGTTGTTGCTAAAATTACACCAACAAACAGAAAAAACAGATGAACATGCTTTGTAAAGTTTCCAAAACAATAATAGATTTATTACTAGTAAGGTAGCCTGGCGGGTAGGAGTATTGGGCCACTAACCGAAAGGTTGCTGGATCGTATCGCCGGCATGTCTGTAAATGTAATTCTGACCCTGAGCAAGGCACTTAACCCCCAACAACAACTGCTCCCAGGGTGCCAAAGATGTCGATTAAGGCAACCCCCATCACCACTCTGATTCAGCCACCGGCACCACTCAAGGACATTCAGAGACTTGTCCTGAAGCCACTCCTGCATTGTCTTGGCTGTGTGCTTAGTGTCGTTGTCCTGTTGGAAGGTGAACCTTCGCCCAAGTCTGAGGTCTTGAGCGCTCTGGAGCAGGTTTTGATCAAGGATCTCTTTGTACTTTGCTCTGTTCATCGTTCCCTCTATCCTGACTAGTCTCCCTGCCACTGCAAAACATCCCCCTTTTTATACCTGTGCACAGCGCTTCTAAAAATGAAGCTTTCACTCAGCTCTTCACGTGTGCACAGCCCCCAGCCAGGCAGTGTTGCAGTGCAAGGTAGGATAGGTTAAGTAGAATTCGTAGTTCTTTGACTTAGTACAATTTAATTTACCAGCTATGAAACAAAACAGCAGAAATTATTTGAAAACAGCTACTGTAGAATTTGTTTTGCTATAAATGTGATCATACTTGACTATTTTTGTTGTGAAATGCTCGCACTGTGGAGCCCTGACCCCCTGCCAACATGGCTGGTGAAATAGACAATTTACCCTCCAATGCCAAAATGTACTCGCATTTGGCGGGTGGCAGGTGTTAACTTTAAATCCTGCCTTAGGGTTTTGGCCATTGAAATGCTCAGTCTGATCGTGTGGGCGTTAGGACACAAATTTGAAGATATTTACATACAAAGCCCTGATTGGCTGATTGGATGGTCTAATCCTGAATGCTGATTGGTTAAAACCACATTCTAGCCGGTGTCTATTCCGGAAGTTACCACAGACGTTAAAATGCCTATTTACTCTGTTCCATCTGACAGCGCAATCCACTGTCTCATCAGCCCAGCCAGGCAACTTGATCTCCACTCTAAAAAGCAGTGGGTCAGAAGTTTACATACACTCAATTAGTATTTGGTAGCATTGCCTTTAATTGTTTAACTTGGGTCAAACGTTTAGGGTAGCCTTCCACAAGCTTCCCACAATAAGTTGGGTGAATTTTGGCCCATTCCTTCTGACAGAGCTGGTGTAACTAAGTCAAGTTTGCACGCCTCCTTGCTTGCACACACGTTTTCAGTTCTGCCCACAAATTTTCTATAGGATTGAGGTCAGGGCTTTGTGATGGCCACTCCAATACCTTGACTTTGTTGTCCTTAAGCCATTTTGCCACAACTTTGGAAGTATGCCTGGGGTCATTGTCCATTTGGAAGACCCATTTGCGACCAAGCTTTAACTTCCTGACTGATGTCTTGAGATGTTGCTTCAATATATTGACGTAATTTTCCTGCCTCATGATGCCATCTATTTTGTGAAGTGCACCAGTCCCTCCTGCAGCAAAGCACCCCCACAAAATGATGCTGCCACCCCCGTGCTTCACGGTTGGGATGGTGTTCTTCGGCTTGCAAGCGTCCCCCTTTTCCTCCAAACATAATGATGGTCATTATGGCCAAACGGTTCTATTTTTGTTTCATCAGACCAGAGGACATTTCTCTAAAAAGTACAATCTTTGTCCCCATGTGCAGTTGCAAACTGTAGTCTGGATTTTTTTATGGCGGTTTTGGAGCAGTGGCTTCTTCCTTGCTGAGTGGCCCTTCAGGTTATGTTGATATAGGACTCGTTTTACTGTGGATATATATAGTTTTGTACCTGTTTCCTCCAGCTGTTGTTCTGTGATTGATTTGCACTTTTTGCACCAAAGTACGTTCATCTCTAGGAGACAGAACGCGTCTCCTTCCTGAGCGGTATGATGGCTGCGTGGTCCCATGGTGTTTATACTTGTATACTATTGTTTGTACAGATGAACGTGGTACCATCAGGCATTTGGAAATTGCTCCCAAGGATGAACCAGACTTGTGGAGGTCAAAAAATTTTTTTCTGAGGTCTTGGCTGATTTCTTTTGATTTTCCCATGTCAAGCAAAGAGGCACTGAGTTTGAAGGTAGGCCTTGAAATACATCCACAGGTACACCTCCAATTGACTAAAATTAAGTCAATTAGCCTATCAGAAGCTTCTAAAGCCATGACATAATTTCTAGACTTTTCCAAGCTGTTTAAAGGCACAGTCAACTTAGTGTATGTACATTTCTGACCCACTGGAATTGTTATACAGTGAATTAGAAGTGAAATAATCTGTGGGTAAACAATTGTTGGAAAAATTACTTGCGTCATGCACAAAGTAGTTGTCCTAACCGACTTGCCAAAACTATAGTTCGTTAACAAGAAATTTGAGGAGTGGTTGAAAAACGAGTTTTAATGACTCCAACCTAAGTGTATTTAAACCTCCGACTTCAACTGTATACAAGAAAATGTCAATTGAAAAAAGGTAAAACAGAACACAGCTAATTTGCAGTCTTTCCAGCTTCAGTTTGAAGAGATTGTGTTGCTCTGTTGTTGGCTAGCTCCTCTGAACAACAGTGTCCTGACGAGTGAGCACATTTTCTATGCCAGGCGAAATCGCACCTCATTAATTAATTGTTATGGATTTATCCAAATAAATGTCACTAGAAAACAGCTTATGCAAATGTAGCTACTTTGCTGTTATTCTGGCCGCACTTATTGACGTGACTGTAAATTAGCCGTAGTTGGCTAGCTAGTGTTGGTTTTCGTTTCCTTGTTCCTTGTCAATTATTGGCTCATTGGTGACATTAGAATTATGACAATATCTTTAATTAAATCATTCAAAAACCTTTATTAATGCAATTGCAGACAGACGTTGACAACAGGAACATAACGCATGATTCCAAGTAAGTTCTGCATCCAAGAAAAGGTCCCATGTTATTTTATTAAACCCAAAGTCTAGCCCTAGTGATGTCACTGCCAACATCATTATCTTTTACTCATGAGGTAAAATGAGTCCCAAACCATGCCTACTCAACACTTAAACTCTTGTTTATATAGCTATCTAAAAGCATAGCAGTAAATGTCCAAGTTTATTTATAGTGAAATGTCTAACTAATCTCTTATCTCTTACACTCCCCTGCAGAGTTCTGTCTTCACAGTCACACATTTCTCAGACAGTTTCTTCATAAGAGGCAGAGAGCCTAGAAAAGTACTGTGGAACAATATTAAACCTCATAATGTATATATATTGTTAATCTGTAGTCTAGGACCCTATAAATGTAAGGAGGGAGGGGTCTTATAACCCCTCCCCTTCTATTAATACAACATAAGCATAATCAATTATTATAATACATCAAACATTTGGTACAGCCCCTATCATGACCCCTAGGTGAACCTGAAGCAATGATATGCATATTCTTGATACCATTTGAAAGGAAAAACTTTGAAGTTTGTGGAAATATAAAATGAATGTAGGAGAATATAACACATAAGATATGGCAAACAAAAAACATGCATTTCTGTTTTTTAATCATCTTTGAAATGCAAGAGAAAGGCCGTCATTTCAGATAGGAGACTGTGTAATTTAGATTTTGGCCACCAGATGACAGCAGTGTGTGCGCAAAGTTTCAGACTGATCCAATGAAGAATTACATTACTGCACAATATTTTGTATCAAGTCTGCCAGGAGTTTGCCCAAATGTGCCGAATTGGTCAATTGATACATTTTCAAGTACATAACTATAGAGAACATACAAAAATACTATGGTAATAAAACATTTCAGTTTACACACTCTCAGGAATGTCACACATAATAGATTATTAGCTTATACACTAACTTTCACACATCTAGATGGCGGGGTAGGTGTGGAGCCAGAGATAGCAGTGGGGTCAAACACTATCCCCAGTTCCTACATTTGAACATAAAAAATAGATTTTATCAAACAAAACTATGCTACATTTTTATCTCTGGGACCTTCAGGATGACAAATCAGAGCAAGATTACTGAATGTAAGTACACTATTTACCTTCAGAGGTGAATGTATCAAACCAGTTGCCGTGGTAAACATTTTTTGTTGTTCTGCAGTCTCCTCAAACAATAGCATGGTATTTTTTCACTGTAATAGCTACTGTTAATTGGACAATGCAGTTAGATTAACAAGAATTTAAGCTTTACGCCTATATAAGACATGTCTATGTCCTGGAAAGTTGGCTGTTGTATAAAACGTCATTCTAGTCACTTTAGCACACGTTAGCAACACCCATCCCATAGAGGTTAAATTAAGTGCTACCATTTTCCTCCTCTCCCCTCTTGTGGACATTGCTACTTCTCTGTGATACCCCTGGTTACATAGTCTGAGACATTGTCATACATTGTTTGGAAAATTTCCTCTCACTAGCTCTACATGCCAGATTGTTGAATAAAATGTAATTTAAACTTACTCTTCCAGTTATCTATGCGGTTGGTCCTTTTGCGGGTAGGAATTTAAGAAAAAATATCCACATGAAAGATTATTAAACCGCTAGCTAGCTAAATACGCCAAACTTTGGGAAACTGCTAGCTAGTTAACTTGCATGTAATGGACACTGCAAAACTAGCTAGGTAGGCTACTCCATAGACCAAGCTATGGTAAGACAAGGGAGCCAGATTTCAGACAGGACAAACACTGCAGTTAACTAAGCTAGATTTCCTCGACTAAAAACAACCAAAGCCACAACACAAACCATAGCCGAGAAAACAAATCGCTTTGTTAAGAAACAGTAAGCTAGTTATGAACCGCATATAGTAAATGGTGGAACCCCAAACACACATGTAAACAGCCTCAGTTTAGTTTTGCACTGCAAGTGTGCAAATGCATGTTAGCATCAGACAATTTACCGGACTCGACTGACAGCATCGCTGTTTCAAACATGTACAGTAGAATAAATTCCAGTTCCGGCAGTCCTGCCTTCTTGTCATTATTATAATCCAAATTTGTGCTGACTGATTAACACAGTGTCAAGTTTCTTTTCAGTGTGTTCCCAGAAGTCGCCATCCACAAGTAAAAAGTAGTCAGGGGGTGCGGGTGCTGACCACAGTGCACCCAGGTAAAACAACATCAGAATCATTGAGGGGGTTCAATTTACCTCGCCCGTGTACCCGTGTAGGCCTGTTTTGTACTGGTTGAAAGTTGATTGCATTTGATTTGGAACCGGGCTGCCTCCCGGGCGTGATCCAGGTGCCCCGCTCTGTCCGTCAGCTAAGTCGGCTCAAAACAAAAGTGACGTAATTAAGCACGTGTAGTAATCAAATCAAAGTTTATTTGTCACGTGCGCCGAATACAACAGGTGTAGACCTTACAGTGAAATACTTACTTAGAGACTATAACCAATAGTGCAAAAAAGGTATTATGTGAACAATAGGTAGGTAAAGAAATAAAACAACAGTAAAAGACAGGCTATATACAGTAGCGAGGCTATAAAAGTAGCGAGGCTACATACAGACACCGGTTAGTCAAGCTGATTGAGGTAGTATGTAAATGTAGATATGGTTAAAGTGACTATGCATATATGATGAACAGAGAGTAGCAGTAGCGTAAAAGAGGGGTTGGTGGGTGGGTGGGACACAATGCAGATAGCCCGGTTAGCCAATGTGCGGGAGCACTGGTTGTTCGGCCCAATTTTTTATTTATTTATTTTATTTATTCGTTATTTTACCGGGTAAGTTGACTGAGAACACGTTCTTATTTACAGCAACGACCTGGGGAATAGTTACAGGGGAGAGGAGGGGGATGAATGAGCCAATTATAAACTGGGGATTATTAGGTGACCGTGATGGTTTGAGGGCCTGATTGGGAATTTGAGGTAGTATGTACATGAATGTATAGTTAAAGTGACTATGCATATATGATAAACAGAGAGTAGCAGCAGCGTAAAAAGAGGGGTTGGGCGGGGCACACAATGCAAATAGTCCGGCTTGGGGGTAAAAACTGTTGAGAAGCCTTTTTGTCCTAGACTTGGCACGCCGGTACCGCTTGCCATGCGGTAGTAGAGAGAACAGTCTATGACTGGGGTGGCTGGGGTCTTTGACAATTTTTAGGGCCTTCCTCTGACACCGCCTGGTGTAGAGGTCCTGGGTGGCAGGCAGCTTAGCCCCAGTGATGTACTGGGCCATACGCACTACCCTCTGTAGTGCCTTGTGGTCAGAGGCCAAGCAATTGCCGTACCAGGCAGTGATGCAACCAGTCAGGATGCTCTCGATGTTGCAGCTGTAGAACCTTTTGAGGATCTCAGGACCCATGCCAAATCTTTTTAGTTTCCTGAGGGGGAATATGCTTTGTCGTGCCCTCTTCACGACTGTCTTGGTGTGTTTGGACGATTCTAGTTTGTTGTTGATGTGGACACCAAGGAACTTGAAGCTCTCAACCTGCTACACTACAGACCCGTCGATGAGAATGGGGGTGTGCTCAGTCCTCCTTTTCCTGTAGTCCACAATCAACTCCTTAGTCTTGGTTACGTTGAGGGATAGGTTGTTATTCTGGCACCACCCGGCCAGGTCTCTGACCTCCTCCCTATAGGCTGTCTCGTCGTTGGTGGTGATCAGGCCTACCACTGTTGTGTCGTCTGCTAACTTAATGATGGTGTTGGAGTCGTGCCTGGCCATGCAGTCATGAGTGAACAGGGAGTACAGGAGGGGACTGAGCACGCACCCCTGGGGAGCTCCAGTGTTGAGGATCAGCGTGGCAGATGTGTTGCTACCTACCCTCACCACCTGGGAGCGGCCCGTCAGGAAGTCCAGGATCCAGTTGCAGAGGGAGGTGTTTAGTCCCAGGATCGTAGTCAATGAAGTCAATGAAGTCATTGTAGTCAATGAATAGCATTCTCACATAAGTGTTCCTTTTGTCCAGGTGGGAAAGGGCAGTGTGGAGTGCAATAGAGATTGCATCATCTGTGGATCTGTTTGGGCGGTATGCAAATTGGAGTGGGTCTAGGGTTTCTGAGATAATGGTGTGGATGTGAGCCATTACCAACCTTTCAAAGCACTTCATGGCTACGGACGTGAGTGCTACGGGTCTGTAGTCATTTAGGCAGGTTGCCTTTGTGTTCTTGGGCACAGGGACTATGATGGTCTGCTTGAAACATGTTGGTATTACAGACTCAATCAGGGACATGTTGAAAATGTCAGTGAAGACACCTGCCAGTTGGTCAGCACACGTCCTGGTAATCCGTCTGGCCTCGCAGCCTTGTGTATTTTGACCTGTTTAAAGGTATTACTCACGTCGGCTATGGAGAGCGTGATCACACAGTCGTCCGTAACAGCTGATGCTCTCATGCATGCCTCAGTGTTGCTTGCCTCGAAGCAAGCATAGAAGTGATTTAGCTCGTCTGGTAGGCTCGTGTCACTGGGCAGCTCGCGGCTGTGCTTCCCTTTGTAGTCTATAATAGTTTTCAAGCCCTGCCACATAAGACGAGCGTCGGAGCCGGTGTAGTATGATTCAATCTTAGCCCTGTATTGACGCTTTGCCTGTTTGATTGTTCGTCGCAGGGCATAGCAGGATTTCTTGTAAGCTTCCGGGTTAGAGTCTCGCACCTTGAAGCAGCAGCTCTACCCTTTAGCTCAATGCGAATGTTGCCTGTAATCTATGGCTTCTGGTTGGGGTATGTACGTACAGTCACTGTGGGGACGACGTCCTCGATGCACTTATTGATAAAGCCAGTGACTGATGTGGTGTACTCCTCAATGCCATCGGAAGAATCCCGGAACATGTTCCAGTCTGTGATAGCAAAACAGTCCTGTAGTTTAGCATCTGATTCATCTGACCACTTTTTTATAGACTGAGTCACTGGTGCTTTTTGCTTTAATTTTTGCTTGTAAGCAGGAATCAGGAGGATAGAGTTGTGGTCAGATTTGCCAAATAGAGGGCGAGGGAGAGCTTTGTACGCATCTCTGTGTGGAGTACAAGTGATCTAGAATTTTTTTTCACTCTGGTTGCACATTTAACATGTTGATGGAAATTTTGTAGAACTGATTTAAGTTTCCCTGCGTTAAAGTCTCCGGCCACTAGGAGCGCCGCCTCTGGGTGAGTGGTTTCCTGTTTGCTTATTTCCTTATACAGCTGACTGAGTGCGGTCTTCGTGCCAGCATCTGTCTGTGGTGGTAAATAAACAGCCACGAAAAGTATAGCTGAAATCTCTCTAGGCAAGTAGTGTGGCCTGCAATTTATCACAATATACTCTACTTCAGGCGAGCAAAATCTAGAGACTTCCTTAGATTTCGTGCACCAGCTGGTGTTTACAAATATGCACAGATCGCCCCCCCTCGTCTTACCGGAGTGTGCTGTTCTATCTTGCCGGTGCAACGTATATCCCGCTAGCTGAATATCCATGTCATCATTAAGCCACGATTCCGTGAAACATAGAATATTACAGTTTTTGATGTCCCGTTGGTAGGATATTCGTGATCGTACCTCGTCTAGTTTATTGTCCAATGATTGCAAATAACGTGAAAAAACACATAATGGCACAATTGGTTGGGCACCCATAAAACTGCTGCCATTTCTTCCGGCGCCATTTTGTCATTAATGAGTTGGATTGTGTGTTTTTACAGGCAAACGTGAATTGCTTTTTTAGACTATTGTATTTTAACCAAGCAACATAAATAAATGTTCAATCAGTACTGAATGAATGAACAAAATTATTTTGAAACAAACGCATCGAGAATTTAAATGGTCTGTGAATGTTTGTAGAACAGAGTTTGTAGTGTAATGGTTAGAGATACCGTCTGTGGATCTGAAGATTGTGGGTTCGCCTTCTGTAGGATACATTTTGACCATTATTTAGTTTATAGTTTTGACAGCCCCTTCCTGAGATACACATACTTATTTTAATTTATTAGGTGGCTCTTAAAAGAGCCTTTGGGTTTGTGGAGTGGCAGGCAAATGGCAGTGAGTGTGGTGGTGTGTACTACTGTGTGCGTCTTGCTAGAACGGAGGAGAGCCAGCTCTGACTCTCAAAGAGGAGGTTGTTACCCTCCGTGCGACGCACGCCATACCTATGTTACTACCCAGGGGAACTGCTTTATTACAGAGGGGCGGATTGTGGGCATGCGCCTGTCACGGAGAAATGCAAACACAAGCTGGTTGACATAGCGCCGGGCCATCTCTATGCGCTTATTGAAGTCCTCCTCCCACTAGAACATCCAACTCCTCTTCTGCGCGATGCCAGAGTAGAACACCATTGTCCCGGGGAACATTTGGATGACTACCTCCAAATCAGCTCGTATCTGACGCACCAGGGCTGTCACCTTTGTGTGTCCCAAGTCGTTTTCACTGAGGTGAATGACTATGATGTCAGAGGGAGCAGCAGCACCTCTGCAGGCGCAGAACATGGAGCAGTTTGCCCCAATTCATTCCTCGCTCTCCGAGCCACCTAATGTGACAGTAGTCAAGGAAGAGGTTGTGATGTTGTATTATAATTTTGTATAATCACCTGCCAGTGTAAAAACCATGGAAATTAGAAACAAAAAACTGTTTTAAGTGAGAAATAGGCATTGGTCAGAAGGCAAAAAAAGAAAGGAAATTCAGGAGAACCACAATGCCTACATCACCCATGAACTACCAAGGTTTTCTAGCACACAGCTTTGACCTACTAAAGTAGCAATGTTTGTCTATTGTGCTTCAAACAAGGTGTAGGCAGGTTGCTTAGGATTCAAACCTTCTCAAACACCCTAATTAATACTCTTCAGAGGAATAATGGACTTTACAGTGTTCTGCTATTAAAATAATGTATATCTATTAGGGGTGTGCCGAGTACTCGGACAAAATTAGTATCTAATGGGGATGGAGAATTTTCTGAATACGATTATGACAACTATTGGCTAGTTCTTCTGTCTGTAAAGAAACAGGCGGGATATCAGTTGAACAAGCTGCTCTCCCTCTGCTCTCATTTCTCCAGACAGACCCGTGTGGCTCTGTTAAGTCTCCCGTTCTCCAAACATCATGAGTGAATCCTAATCCGTAGCTAGTCATTGTTGTTAATTTTAGTTTTTTCCTGTCGACTTTTCTGAGGCCATATGGTTGTTTTTGTCTGTCTACTTGGTGTTGTTTAGTATGCCTACTTTGTCTGTCCGTATAAGTATTCCATTGCTGACGACTACTGTCGTTATGTTGCGATCCCCATGCTTTCTTGCTATTATTATTTATTCTTGCCCAGTCATGTTTACTGAGTGACAGATAATTAGAAAATAAAATTACAAATGTAGATGGTTTATTTTGATTGTGCAAATGTGTTGGCATAAGTTTCGGGAGAGAAGTTTTGCTCCTCTCAAAAGTGAAACAATATATGGGGCAAGTGAATTAGCCTACCTTCATCTAAATCTGTCTGGAATAATTGCAGGCAGTAGTAGCCAGCCATGCATTAGACTATTTATTATCCTCCTTTGTTGAGAAATTGAATAGGACTAAGTAAGTAAATCGTGCATTTTCATCTGTCAGGGTCGTTTAACAACGTGTGTGTGTGTGTGTGTGTGAAGGAACTAAACGATGCACTCTGAGTGATTTTGCAGTAATGCACACTTGAGGCTTCACCGGCATTTAAAGCGCACTTCCAAATTTTCCGTTCACGAGTAAATCCAATTACCAGTATCAAGTGTGATAAAACGTATACAATTACCAATACGAGTATGATGAGATCGGTACACCCCTAATATTTATCATTAGTCTGTATGTATTTTTAGATTTAGCCCCTATTGTAGGCCTAAATGTGTTTTATTGTAGTGTCATCTTTACTGCAAAAATAAATAGAAATACAAACATAACTTTAATCTACATATTTCTTTGACAGGTAATGAACTGTCCATTGATTAGCACAGCAATTGTTTAAACAGGACCCATGTTTGCAAAACAAGTGGTTTTGAGCTTATGTCAATATTACACAGATTAGCTAATGGTTACAGAAATCAGGAATGCAGACAGGTTCTATAGACCTTTATCTGAGGGACTGTGTCCAACACACCACCACCTGTTATGTTGCACACCTACTAACCAAAAAAGGATGTGATTATGAAATATATACACTGAATAAAAATATAAATGCAACATGTTAAATGTTGGTCCCAGGTTTCATGAGCTGAAATACAAGATCCCAGAAATGTTCCATATGCACAAAAAGCTTATTTCTCTCACATTTTGTGCACAAATTCGTTTACATCCCTATTAGTGAGCATTTCTCCTTTGTAACATGTAACCACGCCAGCCCAGGACCTCCACATCCTGCTTCTTCACCAGCGTGATCATCTGAGACCAGCCAACCGGACAGCTGATGAAACTGTAGGTTTGCACAACCAAAGAATTTCTGCACAAACTGCCAGAAACGTCTCAGGGAAGCTTATTTGCATGCTCATCATCCTCACCAGGGTCTTGACCTGACTGCAGTTCGGTGTTGTAACCGACTTCAGTGGGCAAATGCTCACCTTCGATGGCCAAAGGGGAGCTGGAGAAGTGTGCTTTTCAAGGATGAATCCCAGTTTCATCTGTACTGGGCAGATGGCAGACATTGTGTATAAGTGGAATGGGATAATGTCTTAGTGTGGTGTGTGAAGAATCGAGTACTTTACCTTATATGCATTACAAATCACATTATTGTGGGAGCACCTTCTCTAAGCGTATGAGTTAGGCTATTTGAGAAGGTTTGAATCCTAAGCAATCCTGCCTACACATTGTTTGAAGTACAATAGACCAACATAGCTACTGTAGTAGGTCAAAGCTGTGTGATAGAGCATGGGTGAAGTAGGCATTGTAGTGCTCGTGAATTTCCTTAATTTTTCGGCTTCAGAGCAATGCCTACTTCTCACTTAAAACAGTTTTTGGTTTATAATTTGTGTGCGTGTGGTTCCGTGAGGTGTTGTTTTAGCAGTTTTTTTTTTTTTTACTGATTTTACTGCTAGCTTGAGTTACCTGAGGTGGAGGAGAGTTCCATGCGTTTCCTAGCCTCTGTTCTGGACTTGGGAACTGTGAAAAGACCCCGGGTGGCATGTTTTGTGGGGTATGCATGGGTGTCTGAGCTGTGTGTTAGCTGTTTGAACAGTGCTTTCAACATGTCAATCTCTCCTCTACTTTGAGCCAGGAGAGATTGACATGCATGTTCTTGATATAAGCATTACGTGTACATTTAAGGGCCAGTCGTGCTGCTCTGTTCTGGGCCAACTGTAATTTGCCTATGTGGTCATGACTCAAAAAATGAAACGCTATTGCACATTGTCAAGTTTTATTTGAATAAATTCCAACTCAACTTGATACTCAAACAATCTACACCTCCCTGAGTTTCACAGCACTCGGAGCATGAGTCATATAAGGTACTGTTTGGAATTTTTTACCCTTTATATATTAAAGACGAGTGAGGAAGTAGACTTCCACTCGGATTCCAAAGAGGCAAGACTCAAATG
Source organism: Salvelinus alpinus (assembly GCF_045679555.1). Taxonomy (NCBI): domain Eukaryota; kingdom Metazoa; phylum Chordata; class Actinopteri; order Salmoniformes; family Salmonidae; genus Salvelinus; species Salvelinus alpinus. Next base: position 24,379,611 of record NC_092104.1, read on the forward strand.
CACTTCAGCTCCAGTCGTTTCAGGACATTAAAAATGAAATGCTATGGACATTGTCGGGGTTCATTTGAATGAATTCCAACTCAACTTGACAACACTCTACACCTCCCTGAGTTTCAATCTACACCTCCCTGAGAGCATGACTACTCAGAGCAATTCTCCTAGAATAGACTTAACTAAATTACACAGTGGATGAGGGAAATTACAATGGAGTTGACCCTTACATCTCAAGTGCCAGTTAAAATTACAAGACCAAGTAGGAAATGGCTTATACATACAGTACCAGTTAAAAGTTTGGACACACCTACTCATGCAAGGGTTTTTCTTTATTTGACTATTTTCTACATTGTAGAATAATAGTGAAGACATCAAAACAATGAAATAACACATGGAATCATGTAGTAACCAAAAAAATGTTAAACAAATCAAAATACACCCAGATCCTTACAGAATCACGCACCAGAAAATGGAGTCAGCAGGAGTGCAGACAACCCCCCTTTGGCGGTCGAGGAGCGCGTCCAGCAGCATGCGACCATGTTGCAACGTCTCGGCACCGCCATCGATCGCGTGCTGCAGACGATGGACCGATGGGAGAGAGGAGGAGTTCTGCCAGCGCCTCCACTGGCACCACTACAACAGGCACCACAGTTCACCCCTCCTTCACCCGGTCCCAGTGGGTTTCGGCTCACGCTCCCGAAGGGAGTATGATGGGACAGCTGCCGGATGCCAGGGGTTCCTACTCCAGCTGGAACTCTTACCTGGCGACCATCCACCCGGCTCCTTCGGGACTTGAGAGCGTGTCCGCCCTCGTCTCCTGTCTCTCAGGGAAAGCCCTGGAGGGGGCCAACGCCGTATGGGGGGAAGGAGAAGCGGTGTTGGACAATTACGCGGAGTTCACCTACCGCTTTCGGGCAGTTTTCGACCGGCGGGTGAACGTCTGTTCCACTTGAGGCAGGGGACGAGGAGCACACAGGAGTTCGCCTTGGACTTCCGGATCCTGGCCGCCAGCGCGGGATGGAACAAAAGGGCCCTGATCGATCACTACCGGTGCAGTCTGCACAAGGACGGGAGTTGGCCTGCAGGGACACCACTCTTACGTTTGACCAGCTGGTGGACCTGTCCATCCGGCTGGATAACCTGCTGGCTACCCGCGGACGTCCGGATCGGGGCCTCTCAGTTCCATCCCCCAGCACCACCGCTCCGATGCCCATGGAGCTGGGAGGTGCTGCGCTTTGGGCGACCGGAGGAGGGGCCGTTCCCTGTACCATCTGTGGCCGCAGAGGGCACACTGCTGGTCGGTACTGGGGAGGTTCTTCTGGGAGTCGAGACAGCAGGCAGGGCACTCTCGTGTCACCCCAGGTGAGTCGGCACCAGGCTCACTCAGAGCCTCCTGTTGCTCACATGTTTTTGTTTATACATTTTCCTGAGTTTTCCCCGCATTCCCAGCATAAGGCGCTCGTAGATTCAGGCGTAGCTGGGAATTTTATTGACAGAGCATTTGCCCGTAGTTTAGGGATCCCCATTGTTCCTGTGGATATGCCCTTCCCTGTGCTCGCCCTAGATAGTCGACCATTAGGGTCAGGGCTAATTAGGGAGGCCACCGCTCTACTGGGCATGGTTACGCAGGAGGGTCATAGGGAGAGAATTAGTATTTTCCTTATTGATTCTCCTGCGTTTCCCGTGGTGCTGGGCCTACCCTGGTTGGCCTGTCATGGCAACAGAGGATTCTCACGGGGTGGTCATGAAAAGTGCTCGGGGAGGTGTTTAGGGGTTTCCGTCGGTGCTACTACAGGTGGAAAGTCCAGACCAGGTCTCCACCGTGCGCATCCCCTCAGAATATGCCGATTTGGCTCTCGCCTTCTGTAAGAAGAAGGCGACTCAATTACCACCCCATCCACGGGGGGATTGTGCGATAAATCTCCTGGTAGACGCAGCACTTCCCAGGAATCATGTGTATCCCCTGTCACAGGAGGAGACGGTGGCTATGGAAACATATGTCTCCAAATCCGTCCACTTCACCTGCCTCCTCGAGGTTCTTTTTTGTGAAGAAGAAGGATGGAGGTCTGTGCCCGTGCATTGACTATCAAGGTATCAACCAAATCACTGTGAGGTACAGCTACCCGCTGCCTCTCATAGCCAGTGTGATAGAGTCAATGCACGGGGCGCGCTTCTTCACAAAATTGGATCTCAGGAGCGCTTACAACCTGGTGCGTATCCGGGAGGGGGATGAGTGAAAGACGGCATTTAGTACCACCTCAGGGCACTATGAGTACCTCGTCATGCCGTACGGGTTGATGAATGCTCCATCAGTCTTCCAGGCATTTGTAGACGAGATTTTCCGGGACCTGCACGGGCAGGGTGTAGTGGTGTATATCGACAACATTCTGATATACTCCGCTACACGCGCCGAGCACGTGTCCCTGGTGCGCAGGGTGCTTGGACGACTGTTGGAGCATGACCTGTACGTCAAGGCTGAGAAATGTCTGTTCTTCCAACAGTCCGTCTTCTTCCTAGGGTACCGCATTTCCACTTCAGGGGTGGAGATGGAGAGTGACCACATTTCAGCCGTGCGTAATTGGCCGACTCCCACCACGGTAAAGGAAGTGCAGCGGTTTCTAGGGTTTGCCAACTACTACCGGAGGTTTATCCGGGGCTTTGGTCAGGTAGCGGCTCCCATTACCTCACTGCTGAAGGGGGGACCGGTGCGACTGCAGTGGTCGGCGGAGGCGGACAGGGCTTTTGGTCACCTGAAGGCTCTGTTTACCTCGGCTCCCGTGCTGGCTCATCCGGATCCATCTTTGGCGTTCAAAGTGGAGGTGGACGCGTCCGAGGCTGGGATAGGAGCCGTGCTCTCTGTGCTCGGGTACGCCACCAAAGCTCCGCCCCTGTGCTTTCTTTTCGAAGAAGCTCAGCCCGGCGGAGCGAAATTATGATGTGGGGGACCCGGAGCTGTTGGCTGTTGTCAAGGCTCTGAAAGCGTGGAAACATTGGCTTGAGGGAGCTAAACACCCTTTTCTCATCTGGACTGACCACCGCAATCTGGAGTACATCCGGGTGGCGAGGAGACTGAACCCTCACCAGGCAAGGTGGGCCATGTTCTTTACCCGTTTTGTTTTCACCCTGTCCTACAGACCAGGTTCCCAGAATGCTAAGGCAGACGCACTATCCCGGATGTATGACACAGATGGGAGGTCCATAGATCACACTCCCATACTTCCAGCTTCTTGCCTGATGGCACCGGTGGTGTGGGAGTTGTACGCGGACATCGAGCGGGCGTTACATACAGAGTCTTGAAGGAGTTCCCACATATGCTGCGTACCTGTTGGCTGCTTTTCCTTCAGTTTACGGTCCAAATCATCCCAAACCATCTCAATTGGGTTCAGGTTGGGTGATTGTGGAGGTCAGGTCATCTGATGCAGCACTCCATCACTCTCCTTCTTGGTCAAATAGCCTTTACACAGCCTGGAGGTGTGTTGGGTCATTGTCCTGTTGAAAAACAAATGATTGTGCAACTAAGCGCAAACCAGATGGGATGGCATATCGCTGCAGAATGCTGTGGTAGCCATGCTGGTTAAGTGTGCCTTGAATTCTAAATAAATCAATGACAGTGTCACTAGCAAAGCACCCCCACATATCATACGTCCTCCTCCATGCTTCACGGTGGGAACCACACATGCGGCGATCAACGTTCACCTACTCTGTGTCTCACAAAGACAGGGCGGTTGGAACCAAAATTCTCAAATTTGGACTCGTCAGACCAAACGACAGATTTCCACCGGTCTAATGTCGATTGCTCGTGTTTCTTAGCCCAAGCAAGTCTCTTCTTCTTATTGGTGTCCTTTAGTAGTGGTTTCTTTGCAACAATTTCAACCTGATTCACACAGTCTCCTCTGAACAGTTTGTTTGTTTAATCCATTTTAGAATAAGGCTGTAACGTAATAAAATGTGGAAAAGTCAAGGGGTCTGAATACTTTCCGAAGGCAAATGTATATACAGTACCAGTCAAAAGTTTGGACACACCTACTCATTCAAGGGTTTTTCTTTATTTTTACTATTTTCTACAATGTGTAATAACAGTGAGGACATAAACTATGAAATAACACATATGGAATCATGTAGTAACCAAAAAAGTGTTCAACAAATCAAAATATATTTGAGATTCTTCAAAGTAGCCACCCTTTGCCTTGATGACAGCTTTGTACACTCTTGGCATTCTCTCAATCAGGTTTACCTGGAATGCTTTTCCAACAGTCTTGAAGGAGTTCCCACATATGCTGAGCGCTTGTTGTCTGCTTTTCCTTCAGTTTGCGGTCCAACTCATCCCAAACCATCTCAATTTGGTTGAGGTCGGGTGATTATAGAGGCCAGGCCATCTGATGAAGCACTCCAACACTCCTTACTGGTCAAATAGACCTTACACAGCCTGGAGGTGTGTTGGATCATTGTTCTGTTGAAAAACAAACGATAGATGGGATGGCGTATCGCTGCAGAATGCTGTGGTAGCCACGCTGGTTAAGGGTGCCTTGAATTCTAAATAAATCACTGACAGTGTCACCAGCAAAGCACCCCCGCACCATCACACCTCCTCTTCCATGCTTCATGGTGGGAACCACACATGCGGAGATCATCCGTTCACCTTCTCTGCATCTCACAAAGACACCACGGTTGGAAGCAAAAAGCTAACATTTCGACTCATCAGACCAAAGGACATAAAGGAAAGAAATTTCACAAATTATCTTTTAACAAGGCACACCAGTTAATTGAAACGCATTCCAGGTGACTACCTCATGAAGCTGGTTGAGAGAATGCCAAGAGTGTGCAAAGCTGTCATCAAGCTAAAGTGTGGCTTCTTCCACCGGTCTGTTACGTGAACTCTGTGAAGCATTTATTTGGGCTGCAATTTCTGAGGCTGGTAACTCTAATGAACTTATCCTCTCTAGCATAGGTAACTCTGGGTCTTCCTTTCCTGTGGCGGTCCTCATGAGAGCCAGTTTCATCATAGTGCTTGATGGTTTTTGCTACTGCACTTGAAAACTTTCAAAGTTCTTGAAATGTTCCGTATTGACTGACCTTCATTTCTTAAAGTAATGATGGACTGTCGTTTCTCTTTGCTTATTTGAGCTGTTCTTGCCATAATATGGACTTGGTCTTTTACCAAATAGGGCTATCTTCTGTATACCACCCTTACCTTGTCACAACCCAACTGATTGCCTCAAACGCATTAAGAAGGGAAGAAATTCCACAAATTCACTTTTAACAAGGCATATATGTTACTTGAAATGCATTGCAGCTGACTACCCCATTTGTTTTCCCATTTTTTTTTTCACCTTTATTTAACTTGGTAGGCTAGTTGAAAACAAGTTCTCATTTGCAACTGCGACCTGGCCAAGATAAAGCATAGCAATTCGACAAATAAAACAACACAGAGTTACACATGGAATAAACAAAACATACAGTCAATAATACAGTAGAAAAATAAGTCTATATACAATGTGAGCAAATGAGGTGAGCTAAGGGAGGTAAAGGCAAAAAAAGGCCATGGTGGCGAGGTAAATACAATATAGCAAGTAAAACACTGGAATGGTAGATTTGCAGTGGAAGAATGTGCAAAGTAGAAATAATGGGGTGCAAAGGAGCAAAATAAATAAATACAGTAGGGGAAGAGGTAGTTGTTTGGGCTAAATTATAGATAGGCTATGTACAGGTGCAGTAATCTGTGAGCTGCTCTGACAGCTGGTGCTTAAAGCTAGTGAGGGAGATAAGTGTTTCCAGCTTCAGAGATTTTTGCAGTTCGTTCCAGTCATTGGCAGCAGAGTACTGGAAGGAAAGACGACCAAAGGAGGAATTGGCTTTGGGGGTGACCAGTGAGATATACCTGCTGGAGCGCGTGCTACGAGTGGGTGCTGCTATGGTTACCAGTGAGCTGAGATAAGGCGGGGCTTTACCTAGCAGACTTGTAGATAACCTGTAGCCATTGGGTTTGGCGACGAGTATGAAGCGAGGGCCAACCAACGAGAGCGTACAGGTCGCAGTGGTGGGTAGTGTATGGGGCTTTGGTGACAAAACGGATGGCACTGTGATAGATTGCATCCAGTTTGTTGAGTAGAGTGTTGGAGGCTATTTTATAGATGACATCACCGAAGTCGAGGATCGGTAGGATGGTCAGTTTTACGAGGGTATGTTTGGCAGCATGAGTGAAGGATGCTTTGTTGCGAAATAGGAAGCCGATTCTAGATTTAAATTTGGATTGGAGATGCTTAATGTGAGTCTGGAAGGAGAGTTTACAGTCTAACCAGACAACTAGGTATTTGTAGTTGTCCACGTATTCTAAGTCAGAGCCGTCCAGAGTAGTGCTGGACGGGCGAGCAGGTGCGAGCAGTGATCGGTTGAATAGCATGCATTTAGTTTTACTTGCATTTAAGAGCAGTTGGAGGCCACGGAAGGAGAGTTGTATGGCATTGAAGCTCGTCTGGAGGTTAGTTAACACAGTGTCCAAAGAGGGGCCAGAAGTATACAGAATGGTGTCGTCTGCGTAGAGGTGTATCAGAGAATCACCAGCAGCAAGAGCAACATCATTGATGTATACAGAGAAGAGTCGGCCCGAGGATTGAACCCTGTGGCACCCCCATAGAGACTGCCAGAGGTCCGGACAACAGGCCCTCCGATTTGACACACTGAACTCAATCAGAGAAGTAGTTGGTAAACCAGGCGAGGCAATCATTTGAGAAACCAAGGCCGTCGAGTCTGCCAATAAGAATGTGGTGATTGACAGAGTCGAAAGCCTTGGCCAGGTCGATGAATATGGCTGCGCAGTAATGTCTCTTATCGATGGCGGTTATGATGTCGTTTAGGACCTTGAGCGTGGCTGAGGTGCACCCATGACCACCTCTGAAACCAGATTGCATAGCGGAGAAGGTACGGTGGGATTCGAAATGGTCGGTAATCTGTTTGTTAACTTGGCTTTCGAAGACCTTAGAAAGACAGGGTAGGATAGATATAGGTCTGTAGCAGTTTGGGTCTAGATTGTCACCCCCTTTGAAGAGGGGGATGACCGCGGCAGCTTTCCAATCTTTGGGAATCTCAGACGATACGAAAGAGAAGTTGAACAGGCTAGTAATAGGGGTTGCAACAATTTTGGCAGATCATTTTAGAAAGAGAGGGTTCAGATTGTCTAGCCCGGCTGATTTGTAGGGGTCCAGATTTTGCAGCTACTTCAGAACATCAGCTGTCTGGATTTGGGTGAAGGAGAAATGGTGGGGGCTTTGGCGGGTTGCTGTGGAGGGTGCCGTTCAGTTGACCGGGGTAGGGGTAGCCAGGTGGAAAGCATGGCCAGCCGTAGAGAAATGCTTATTGAAATTCTCAATTATAGTGGATTTATCGGTGGTGACAGTGTTTCCTAGCCTCAGAGCAGTGGGCAGCTGGGAGGAGGTGCTCTTATTCTCCATGGAATTTACAGTGTCCCAGAACTTTTTTGAGTTAGTACTACAGGATGCATATTTCTGTTAGGAAAGGTAAGGCTAGCTTTTTCAAACTGCCTGTGTATATTTGTTCCTAACTTCCCTGAAAAGTTGCATATCACGGGGGCTATTCGATGCTAATGCAGAACGCCACAGGATGTTTTTGTGCTGGTCAAGGGCAGACAGGTCTGGAGTGAACCAAGAACTATATATATTCCTATTTTTTTTAAAATTGAATGGGGCATGCTTTTTTAAGATGGTGAGGAAGGCACTTTTAAAGAATAGCCAGGCATCATCTATTGACGGGATGTCAATGTCATTCCAGGATACCCCGGCCAGGTCGATTAGAAAGGCCTGCTTCCTGAAGTGTTTTAGGGAGCGTTTGACAGTGATGAGGGGTGGTCGTTTGGTCGCTGACCCATTACGGATGCAGGCAATGAGGCAGTGATCACTGAGATCTTGATTGAAAACAGCAGAGGTGTATTTGGAGGGCGAGTTAGTTAGGATGACATCTATGAGGGTCCCCGTGTTTACGGATTTGGAGTTGTACCTGGTAGGTTCATTGATAATTTGTGTGAGATTGAGGGCATCAAGCTTAGATTGTTGGATGGCCGGGGGTGTTAAGCATGTCCCAGTTTAGGTCACCTAGTAGCACGAGCTCAGAAGATAGATGGGGCGCAATCAATTCACATATGGTATCGAGGGCACAGCTGGGGGCAGAGGGAGGTCTATAGCAAGCGGCAACAGTGAGAGACTTGTTTCTGGAATTTTTAGAAGTAGAAGCTCGAATTGTTTGGGTACAGACTTGGATACTATCTTTGCAGTAGATTGCAACACCGCCCCCTTTGGCAGTTCTATCTTGGCGGAAAATGTTATAGTTAGCGATGGAGATTTCAGGGTTTTCTGTGGTTTCCTAAGCCAGGATTCAGACACGGCTAAGACATCCGGGTTGGCAGAGTGTGCTAAAGCAGTGAGTAAAACAAACTTAGGGAGTAGGCTTCTAATTTTAACATGCATGAAACCAAGGCATTTACGGTTACAGAAGTCAACAAATGAGAGCACCTGGGGAGTGGGAGTGGGGCTAGGCACTGCAGGACCTGGATTAACCTCTACATCACCAGAGGAACAGAGGAGAAGTAGGATAAGGGTATGGCTTAATGCTATACGAACTGGCTGTCTAGCACGTTCGGAAAAGAGAGAGTAAAAGGAGCAGGTTTCTGGGCTCGATAGCATAGATTCAAGGCATAGATTCAGACAAAGGTAAGGTAGGATGTGAGTACATTGGAGGTAAACCTAGGCATTGAGTAATGATGAGAGAGATATAGTCTCTAGAGACGTTTAAACCAGGTGATGTCATCACATAGGTAGGAGGTGGAACAACATTGTTGGTTAAGGCATATTGAGCAGGGCTAGAGGCTCTACAGTGAAATAAGACAGTAATCACTAACCAGGACAGTAATGGACGAGGCATATTGATATTAGAGAGAGGCATGCTTAGCCAAGTGAACATATGGGTCCAGTGAGTGGTTGGGCTGACTGGGAACACGGCGATTCAGACAGTTAGCAGGCCGATGCTAACAAGCTAGCAGTTAGCAGACCGGGGCTGGCAAGCTAGCAGTTAGCAGACCGGGTTAGCAAGCAAGCAGTTAGCAGGGGCTAGCAGTTAGCAGACCGGGGCAGGCAAGCTACCAGTTAGCAGACCGGGGCAGGAGAGCTAGCAGTTAGCAGACCGGGGCAGGCAAGCTAGCAGTTAGCAGACCGGGGCTAGCAAGTTAGCCTTTGGGGGACGTCGCGATGGGTGTAAGTCTGTTTTTGCCTCTTCGTGCGGTGACGTCGATAGACAAGTCGTGGAATTAGTAGGGTTCCAGGTAGCTCTAGGTAGCTAGCAGGCCTAGCAGGTTAGCAGAATGGGCCTTCAGCTGGCGTCGCACCTGAGGGGCCTGTTGGAGTCCTCGGGCAGATTATGTCGGTATTCCAGTCGTAGAGGATCGGCGGGGTTCCGTGCCCCGTACCGGCAGTAGAAGGTGGTTGAGAGAATGCCAAGAGTGTGCAAGGCTGTCATCAAGTTAAAGGGTGGCTACTTTGAAGAATCTAAAATCTAAAATATATTTAGATTTGTTTAACACTTTTAGTAGAAAAAAATGTAGAAAATAGAAAAAAATAAAGAAAAACCCTTGAATGAGTAGGTGTGTCCAAACTTTTGACTAATACTGTACATGTATTCCCTAGTAACTGAAACATGATCAAATATATTTAATTTACAAACAGTTTACTAATAGCTAATAAGCCTTTTAATAAAGTTTTATAAGCTTAAAATAAAGTTGTACCTCCTCTCCCAGGTTTGCGCGGCGGCTCCACAAGATGGTGCGGCGGCTTGTGCCGGATTGCAACGTGCGTTTCCTGCGCTCGGAGGACGGAAGTGGGAAGGGAGCGGCCATGGTGACAGCAGTGGCGTTTCGGCTGGCTATCCAGCATGCCGGGCGGCAGCGTATCCCGGACGCTCTGCGTCTGAGCCAGGAGCAGCTGCTGGACGTGAAAAGGAGGATGGGAGAGGAGATGAACAGAGGCTTGGCCAAGGAGAGTCATGACCAAGCCACCGTCAAGATGCTACCCACCTTTGTTCGCTCCATGCCCGACGGCACAGGTACAGGGTCAAGAGAAGAGAAGATGGAGAGAGGAGGGAGAGGGGTGTTATCTGTGGGAGAATCTCAATGGCATTTTCTTGATTCCTCATGTCGTCTCTCCTTGCCCGCTTTTCAAAACCAATTGGATTAGAAAGTCAGAGGGGAGTGACCTCTGACCTCATCCAATGGGTTTTTAGGAGGTGAGAACAGGGGACGCGAGTAATCGAGGAAATGCAGTTGAGAGGGAGCCATAAGCTAATGATGGGCCTTGAAAAACCTTGATAATAGATGGATGTCCTTGGCAGGGCTATAGCAGGAAACTGAGAAGAAAGCCTTAAGCTGTTACAAATAAAAACACAAACTCAATATAGTTGCAAATTATTAAAACCAAATCGAATTATAATGGACTTATAATACAGTTTATTGATTGTGTCTAGCTCACTAATAGTCACCTAAATGAAAGCTAGACAGTCAGGGAGCATGGAAAATTCCAAAAACAATGGATAGAGGACTATTTTTATACAATTATTGAAAGCGAGGAAATGTAATACATTTTCAGTACGGCCCTGCGTTTGTTTAAGACCCAATGCGGCTCCTGGGGTAAATGAGTTTGACACCCCTGGGTTAGAGAGATGGGCCAGCAATCAAAATCTCAGCGGTTGGAAATCCATGGCTGACAAAATGTATGTTAGGATGTGAGCACCTACTGCTGTTGTGGTCCTTAACAAGGCACATAACACTCCAAAATTATATTTAGCAGTTTGGGGGTTATCTTACTTTCTTAGCTTCTCTCCCCATTGTGCTCATTGAACTCATCAGAAAACGGTGAATTCTTGGCCCTGGACTTGGGAGGAACCAACTTCCGGGTACTGCTGGTGCGTGTGCGGTGCGGGAAGAGACGCAGTGTGGAGATGCACAACAAGATTTACTCCATTCCCCAGGAGGCCATGCAGGGCACTGGAGAGGAGGTAAACCGTGTTTTCACTGACAGCCGTTCTGAACTTGAGCACCTCGTGCAATGAAGTTTCCCCCAATCTTTCCTGCTAATTTGGGAACTTTTGGTTGTCTGTGTGTGAGAAATGCTGTAAATTAAGAGGACTCTATGTATTTTGAAAGATGAGACTTGAGGATTATATTCTTGTTCTTTTTGAAAGCGACAACTGTAGGACAACAGTATCTTCTTAGGCTATTCAAATATTTGGGAAATAGGCTGCTGTTCATAACTTTCATTTGTCTTCAAACTTTTATGATAGGCGTAGGAGGAGAGGTTATTGGCCATTTAGATTTTAACCTCACATGGAGGGATTTTTTCGCCCTGCACTGATAATTTAAACTTGATTTAACTTGTCATTATATTTTTCTATAGGCCATTGATATTGTTTGTTCTCTTTCATTATCAGTCCCATGGCTACCTTACGTTTTTAGGATATTTAAACAACTTTGAGATGGAACGCCGTTAGATTCATTCATTGTTTGATCGGGAGAAAGCCATGCATGCATAAAACGATGAAAGCGTAGCCTAGCCCAAAGGTCATATTCATATTGAAGGGAGAGAAGGGAATATAGCCTACGTTTTTTTTTAACAGCTAGACAATATAGTTAAGGAGTGTCAGTTATAAAACATGTACAAGTTTAGGCTATAAGGCCCATGCATCCGACAGAGAGAGAAAGAGAAACAATATTTTCTGACTGGACATTTTGTGATGCTTTAGTGGAATTCTCTGCTGTCTAGCCTACATTCCTCTCTTGCGTTCTGTAGGCCTGTACAACATAGGCTATTTATTGAAATAAGCTAAAGCAAATAGGAATGGCGCCAGTCAAGTTCAAATAGGCTAAACCACCGTCTGTCAATTCACTATGTCGTCACCATCGACAATGGCTTTCAATTATCATCCATAGATATAAAATATTGGCCAACCCTAATAGGTAGAGCTCAGTCCCAGTCCACTGCATTGGTAATTTGACCTATCTTTTCTCTCTTTCTCACTCACTCTTTTCTATTTCCCTTTCTCTCTGTCATCTCTCTCGTTCTCTCCTTCTCTCTCTGTTCTCTCTCTCCCTGTCAGCTGTTTGACCACATAGTGCACTGCATTGCTGACTTCCTGGAGTACATGGGTATGAAAGGAGCGTCCTTGCCCCTCGGCTTCACCTTCTCCTTCCCGTGCCATCAGAGCAAACTGGACCAGGTAAAAAAAGCAAGCACACACACACACACACACACACACACACACACACACACACACACACACACACACACACACACACACACACACACCACATATACACACCACACATACACAAAAAGCAATGCATTTCAATCGTTTTTTTATCGATTGACCACCTACTGTTGAAACTCTCACAGACAAAACGTTGAGAAGACTAGAGAACACTCATCATGCTCTGTCTGCACCTCATCATTCCCAGGCCAACGCTTGGAAGGACAAGTGTTGACAGGAGTGGTCGGAGTGCAACACATGGTCTATTCACGCATGCTCTAGGTGCCTGTAGCCTGTGATCCTGACATAGCATAGACCTTTTTTGTGTAGAGTGCCAATTTACAATTTACCCTACCATTTCTAACGATCTGCGTGCCAGTTAGGATTTTCATATGTGCATTACAACTAATTGTGCCTATTGAATATCTAATTGCCCACAAATGGAAGAATTCCATAGCTCACTAAAGAGAGGTGCTGTCCATCAGCACCACAGGCTTGATCTTGGAACACAGTTTCTCTTGGTGAATGATAGTGACATTCTTTTTTTTTACACCCCTTTTTCTCCCCAATTTCAATCTTGTCTCATCACTGCAACTCCCCAACAGGCTTGGGAGAGGCGAAACATGACCCTCCTAACCATGCTCCTTAACACCCGCCAGCTTAACCCAGAAGCCAGCCACACATGTGTCGGAGGAAACACCGTTCAACTGGCGACCTGGGTCAGCCTGCAGACACCCGGTCCGCCACAAGGAGTCTCTAGGGCGCGATGAGCCAAGTAAAGTCCCCCCCCGCCCAAACCCTCCTCTAACCCTGACGACGCTGGGCCAGTTATGTGCCGTCCTATGGGACTCCCAGGAATGAACCCGGGTCTAGCACTCCTGAGTGGCCTTAGATCGCTGGGCCACTCAGGAGGCCCGGCCAATCTTTTCTTCAATCAGCTTTGCAAATCTTTTTTGTTTCCCCACCATAGCGGGGGCACCGTCAGTTGTAATAGCGAGATGTTTTTAATATCGACACCTCTCTCCTCCAAAATGATCTGTGAATGCTTTTGCTACATCTTCCCCTTTAGTAGTACCATGCATGGGTTATAGACCAAGCGGCTCCTCACTTACCTACTCTGGGTCACAGTATCTTGCAACAACCGTCAGACGTAGGATGTCATTCACATCCACACTCTCATCAAGAGCCACACTAAACATAGGTGCATCTTTTAACGCTACAGTTTGCTGTTCCTTTACATTTTCAACCATTTTCAACAATCTCCGTAACGCGCCCTTCAACAGTTCTGGCAGACACAGGCATGTCTTTGAGATGATTTTGTCTTTGTTAGGCAATCCATCAAATTAAGCCTGGGAACTACTAAGTAAAGCCTCCTTGATATATTCTCCATTAGTAAATGGTTTTCCATGTTTAGCAAAGCACTGCTCAACTTTGTAGCTCTCCTCTAGCTTGATTTTTGTAGCTTGATTCCTTCAGCCTTGTCCGCCTCATCCATGAAGTTTTTCCCATGTCTCGTTTCAAAATGACGCCATACACTTAATGTCCAACAAACAACAGTTTTACAACAGAGAGCGCAAACAGAACGGTCCTTCAGTAAAACAAATGTATATTCCTCTGTCCAATGTCTGTGTTCTTTTGCCCATCTTAATCTTTTCTGGTGGGGTAAGTGTGTGTGTCAGAGCTGTGTGTAAGTTGACTATGCAAACAATTTGGGATTTTCAACACATGAATGTTTCTTATAAAATGAAGAAGTCAAGAGACAAAGAAAAAGCCACATCTCAGACTGGCCAATAAAAAGAAATGATTAAGATGGGAAAAAGAACACAGACACTGGACGGAGGAACAGCATCCCGGAGTCGCCTCTTCACTGTTGACGTTGAGACTGGTGTTTTGCGGGTACTATTTAATGAAGCTGCCAGTTGAGGACTTGTGAGGCATCTGTTTCTCAAACTAGACACTCTAATGTACTTGTCCTCTTGCTCAGTTGTGCACCAGGCCTCCCACTCCTCTTTCTATTCTGGCTAGCGACAGTTTGCGCTGTTCTGTGAAGGGAGTAGTACACAGCGTTGTACGAGATCTTCAGTTTCTTGGCAATTTCTCACATGGAATAGCCTTCATTCCTCAGAACAAGAATAGACTGACGAGTTTCAGAAGAAAGTTCTTTGTTTCTGGCCATTTTGAGCCTGTAATCGAATCCAAAAATGCTGATGCTCCAGATACACAACTAGTCTAAAGAAGGCCAGTTTAATTGCTTCTTTAATCAGCACAACAGTTTACAACTGTGCTAACATAATTGAAAAAGGGTTTGCTAATGATCAATTAGCCTTTTAAAATGATAAACTTGGATTAGCTAACACGACGTGCCATTGGAACACAGGAGTGATGCTGATAATGAGCCTCTGTACACCTATGTAGATATTCCATTCAAAATCAACCGTTTCCACCTACAATAGTCATTTACAACATTAACAATGTCTATACTGTATTTCTGATCAATTTGATGTTATTTTAATGGACAAAAAATTTGCTTTTCTTTCAAAAACAAGGACATTTCTAAGTGACCCCAAACTTTTGAACGGAAGTGTGTGTGTGTGTGTGTGTGTGTGTGTGTGTGTGTGTGTGTGTGTGTGTGTGTGTGTGTGTGTGTGTGTGTGTGTGTGTGTGTGTGTGTGTGTGTGTGTGTGTGTGTGTGTGTGTGTGTGTGTGTGTGTGTGTATATGTATATGTATGAGTCCACCTGTGGTAAATTCAATAGATTGGACATGATTTGGGGCTCCCGAGTGGCGCAGAGGTCTAAGGCACTGCATCTCAGTGCTACAAACCTTGGTTCGATTCCAGGCTATATATATATATATATAGTAGCAGGCTCAAGGGTGTGGGGTTTCCACATCACCAGTTCAATAACCAAACTCGCACAAGGAGCCAAGAGTGTACAAAGCTGTCATCAAGGCAAAGGGTGGCTACTTTGAAATAACTCAAATTTGAAATATATTTGGATTTGTTGAACACTTTTTTTTGGTTACTACATGATTCCATATGTGTTGTTTCATAGTTTTGATGTCCTCACTGTTATTATACAATATAGAAAATAGTTAAAATAAAGAAAAACCTTTGAATGTGTAGGTGTCAACTTTTGACTGGAACTGTAATAACAGTGCCTTCAGAAAGTATTAGGACCCCTTGACTTTTTCCACATTTTGTTACGTTACAGCCTTATTCAAAAATTATTTTTTTTGTAAAATCCTCAGCAATCTACACACAATACCCCATGATGACAAAGCAAAAACTTTTCTTTTTTTAAACATTTTTGCAAATGTATTAACAATAAGAAACAGAAATACCAAGTATTTAGACCCTTTGCTATGAGACTTGAAATTGAGCTCAGGTGCATTCTGTTTCCATTGATCATCCTTGATGTTTCTACAACTTTATTGGAGTCCACCTGTGGTAAATTCAATAGATTGGACATGATTTGGGGCCCCCGAGTGGCGCAGAGGTCTAAGGCACTGCATCTCAGTGCTACAAACCCTGGTTCGATTCCAGGCTATATCACAACCGGCTATGATTGGGAGTCCCATAGAGCGGCGCACAATTGGCCCCGCGTCGTTAGGGTTTGGTGGGGGTAGGCCGTCATTGTCGCTGTTGCTGCTGGGGATTCTCTGATCCACCTCTAAGCAGACGACACCATTCTGTATACCTCTGACCCTTCTTTGGACACTGTGTTAACTAACCTCCAGACGAGCTTCAATGCCATACAGCTCTCCTTCCGTGGCCTCCAACTGCTCTAAAATGCAAGTAAAACTAAATGCATGCTCTTCAACCGATTGCTGCCCGCACCTGCCCGCCCATCCAGCATCACTACTCTGGACGGTTCTGACTTAGAATATGTGGACAACTACAAATACCTAGGTGTCTGGTTAGAATGTAAATTCTCCTTCCAGGCTCACATTAAGCATCTCCAATCCAAAATTAAATCTAGAATTGGATCCTATTTTGCAACGAAGCATCCTTCACTCATGCTGCCAAACATACCCTCGTAAAACTGACTATCCTACTGATCCTCGACTTTGGCGATGTCATTTACAAAATAGCCTCCAACACTCTACTCAACAAACTGGATGCAGTCTATCACAGTGCCATCCGTTTTGTCACCAAAGCTCCATATACTACCCACCACTGCGACCTGTACGCTCTCGTTGGCTGGCCCTCGCTTCATACTCGTCGCCAAACCCACTAGCTCCAGGTCATCTACAAGTCTCTGCTAGGTAAAGCCCCGCCTTATCTCAGCTCACTGGTCACCATAGCAGCACCCACCCATAGCACGCGCTCCAGCAGGTATATCTCACTGGTCACCCCCAAAGCCAATTCTTCCTTTGGCTGCCTTTCCTTCCAGTTCTATGCTGCCAATGACTGGAACGAATTGCAAAAATCACTGACGCTGGAGACTCATATCTCCCTCACTAGCTTTAAGCACCAGCTGTCAAAGTAGCTCACAGATCACCGCACCTGTACATAGCCCATCTGTAAATAGCCCATCCAAATACCTCATCCACATACTGTATTTATTTATTTATCTTGCTCCTTTGCACCCCAGTATCTCTACTTGCACATTCATATATATATATATATATATATATATATATATATATATATATATATATATATATATATATATATATATTCTGCACATCTACCAATCCAGTGTTTAATTGCTATATTGTAATTACTTCGCCACCATGGCCTATTTATTGCCTTACCTCCCTTATCCTACCTCATTTGCACATACTGTATATAGACGTTGTCTATTGTATTATTGACTGTATGTTTGTGTTGTATGTGTCAAACTGCTTTTCTTTATCTTGGCCAGGTCGCAGTTGCAAATAAGATTTTGTTCTTAACTGACTTGCTTAGTTAAATAAAATAAATGTATTTAATTAATTTAAATAAAATTTGAAAGGCACACATCTGTCTATATAAGGTCCCACAGTTGACAGTGCATGTCAGAGCAAAAACCAAGCCATGAGGTCGAAGCAATTGTCCGTAGAGCTTCGAGACAGGATTGTGTCGAGGCACATATCAGGGTAAGGGTACCAAAAAATGTCTGCAGCATTGAAGGTCCCCAAGAACACAGTGGCCCCCATCATTCTTAAATGGAAGAAGTTTGGAACCACCAAGATTTTTCCTAGAGCTGGCCAAACTGAGCGATCAGGGGGAAAGGTCCTTGGTCAGGGAGGTGACCAAGAACCCCGATGGTCACTCTTGACAGCTCTAGAGTTCCTCTGTGGCCTTTATGGTCGAGTGGAAGGAAGGAAGCCACTCATCAGTAAAAGGCACATGACCGCCCGCTTGGAGTTTGCCAAAAGGCACCTAAATACTCTCGGACCATGAGAAACAAGAATCTCTGGTCTGATGAAATAAAGATTGAACTCTTTGGCCTGAATGCCAAGCATCACGTCTTTAGGAAACCTGCCACCATCCCTACGGTGAAGCATGGTGGTGGCAGCATCATGCTGTGGAATTGTTTTTCAGCAGCAGGGACTGGGAGACTAGTCAGTATCGAGGCAAATATGAACGGAGGAAAGTACAGAGATCCTTGATGACAACCTGCTCAAGAGAGCTCAGGACCTCAGACTGGGGCGAAGGTTCACCTGCCAACAGGACAACGGCCCTAAGCACACAGCCAAGACAACGCAGGAGTGGCTTCGGGACAAGTCTCTGAATGTCCTTGAGTGGCCCAGCCAGAGCCTGGACTTGAATCTAATCGAACATCTCTGGAGAGACCTGAAAATAGCTGTGCAGCAACGCTCCCCATCCAAACTGACAGAGCTTCAGAGGATCTGCAGAGAAGAATGGAAGAAACTCCCCAAACACAGGTGTGCCTAGGTTGTAGCGTCATACCCAAGAAAACTCAATGGTGTAATTGCTGCTAAAGGTGCTTCAACAAAGTACTGAGTAAAGGGTCTGAATACTTATGTAAATGTGATATTTCAGTTTTTATATTTAATAAATTAGGAAACATGTATAAAAACCTGTTTTTGCTTTGCCATGGTATATTGTGTGTAGATTAATAAGGGGGGAAAACAATTTAATCAATTTTAGAATAAGTCTGGAACATAACAAACCAAAACAAATACCCTCACGTGCCAAGGCTGGCCTTCATGTCTTAGGTTTCCGACTAATCAACATTCCAGATAAAGATGCCTGTCCTAATGTGATGTCCGTTCCTCCTACTTCTCCTCCTCCAGGGCATCCTGCTAAAGTGGACCAAGGGTTTCAAAGCTACTGGCTGCGAGGGGGAGGATGTTGTCACTCTACTGAAGGATGCTATCTACCGCAGAGAGGTCAGAGGTCACACCTACTGACTGGGCTTTCTCAAAATCCTACACTGCCCAGAATCAAAACAGTACCTGTAGGATCTCAAATCCTTTAAAAATGGAATATGATACCGTGAAAGTACACCGTCCGTAACCATTTTGGAAGTTGATGTTAAAGTATACCAGTCTCAAATCTGAAATCCTCTGGTTATAGCACACTGTTCCATGTTAGTGATCCGTACTTCTTCGTGTTGATGTTTTTGTAGGAGTTTGACCTGGACGTGGTTGCCGTGGTGAATGATACGGTGTGCACCATGATGACATGTGGCTACGAGGACCCACTGTGTGAGGTGGGCCTCATCGTAGGTGAGTCTCAGAGCCTACGGGATGTGCCTTCTGGGCCACAAGCACAGGCTGTAACAGATCAACAACGGTCTCCCTTTTATTTCAATGAGTTTCCTCTCTCTCTCACTCACTCACTCACTCACTCACTCCCCCTCTTTCCAGGTACTGGCACCAACGTGTGCTACATGGAGGAGATGCAGAACATGGAGCTGGTGGATGGGAGCGAAGGGAAGATGTGTGTTAACATGGAGTGGGGGGCGTTCGGGGACCACGGAGAGCTGGACAACTTCAGCACAGACTTCGACAAAGCCGTGGATGAGCACTCCGCCAACCCTGGCAAACAGACGTAGACTATTACTGTTTGTTTGCAGTTGTGTTATAATTAAGCAATAAGGCCAGAGGGGGTATGGTATATGGCCAATATACCATGGCTAAGGCTTTCAGCCAATCAGCATTCAGGGCTTGATCCACCCAGTTTATAATAAAGAAAGAACTTACAAAGGACTTACAAAGGATGAACTGAACAAAGAAAGGAGTTTGTAACTTTATCTCCTTGTGAGTGTATTGGATTTATTATTTACTGTTTTTTCAAGTTGATGTATCTTTGGAGGCTGGGGACTACTAGACACACACCAGGGCAATAACACTTTCATCCATAAAGCCTGATAGCTGGTTTTCCAGGGGTAAGCCACAGGAATCAAGTGTCTTTGTCTCGCTCTCTCTCTCTCTTGCTCTCTCTCGCTCTCTCTCTGTCAGGTATGAGAAGATGATCAGTGGGATGTACCTTGGGGAGATAGTGAGGAACGTACTGCTGGAGTTCACTACTAAGGGACTGCTGTTCCGAGGCAAACTCTCTGAGAGGCTCAAGACCAGAGGCATCTTTGAAACCAAGTTCCTCTCCCAGATCGAGAGGTGAGTCAGTGTCTAGTGTCTGGTCATGTTTGTGGTAACCACACCTTCAATCAATATCTAGTGTTGATGCATGACGAGCAAGAAGAAGATTGGAAAAGTGTTTCATTAAAAAAAGTTGCTTAAATGGTGGGAGCAATGTGTGAATCCCTTTTTCTGTGTATCAAAGCTATTCGATTTCGATATGTCTAGCAAAGGATGGAGAACAACGTGTGCTATTTATGTTCATAAAAAGTGTTGATTTGATATAGATCTCGTTGATATTTACTTGACTGTTGTCTGTGCCTCTCTGTTAGTGACCGTCTGGCCCTGAGGCAGGTGCGCTCCATCCTGCAGCACCTGGGTCTGACCAGCTCTACGTGTGACGACAGCATCCTGGTGAAGGAGGTGTGTAGCGTGGTGGCTTGCCGCGCAGCCCAGCTCTGTGGTGCCGGCCTGGCTGCCGTGGTCGATAAGATCCGGCAGAACCGCAACCTCCCTGAGCTCAAAATTACAGTGGGTGTCGACGGAACACTCTACAAACTACACCCACAGTGAGTGCTTGTTTTTTTGTGATAATACTGTCAGGTTAAAGCTCACAAAACATATTCAACCACAAAGACCCGGGAGGTTTTGCAATGTCTCGCAAAGAAGGGCACCTATTGGTAGGGGGGGGCAGGCAGAGATTGAATATCTCAACAACAAAAAATATATTTTTGAGCAATGTTAAGTTATTAATTACACTTTGGATGGTGTAGTGACTGCAAAGTTACACCTAGTCCTTCCTAACAAAGTTGCCGAAGAGGAAGGAAACCGCTCAGGGGTTTCACAATGAGGGCAATGGTGAATTTAAAACAGTTACAGAGTTTAATGGCTATGATAGTAGAAAACAAAGGATTTACTCAACAATACTAACCTAAATTACAGAGTGAAAATAAGGAAGCCTGTACAGAATATAAATATTCCAAAACATGCATCCTGTTTGTAATAAGGCACTTAAGGAAAACTGCAAATCGTGGCAAAGAAATACATTTTATGTACTGAATATGAAGCATTATGTTTGGGGCAAATCCAACACAACACATAACTGAGTACCACTCTTCATATTTTCAAGCATGGTGGTGGCTGCATCATCTTATGGGTATGCTTAACATCGGCAAGGATTAGGGAGTTTTTTTAGGATGAAAAACGGAATAGAGCTAAGCACTGGCAAAATCCTAGAGGAAAACCTGGTTCAGTCCGCTTTCCAACAGACACTGGGAGTCAAATTCAGCTTTCAGCAGGACAATTACCTAAAACACAATGCCAAATAGGTTATACAAGGGAGTTGCTTACCAATACGGCATTGAATGTTCCTAGTTACAGTTTTGACTTGAATCAGCTTGAAAATCTATGGCAAAACTTGAAAATGGCTGTCTAGTAATAATCAACAAACATCTTGACAGAGATGTCAAAGGTTCTAACCTGTATTTAGTCAGGGGTGTGAATACATATGTAAATGAGATATTTCATTTACAATAAATTAGCAAAAATGTCTAAACATGTTTTTGCTTTGTCATTATGGGGTATTCTATGTAGATAGGTGAGGGGGAAAATAACTATTGACCCCATTTTGAATTCAGGCTGTAACATAACAAAATGTAGAAAAGGTCGAGGGGTAAGAATACTTTCTGAAGGCACTATAACTAGATATCTGGAAGTTTTTTACTTTATTGTCTTTAGTTTCTCTTTTTTAATCTGGCTGAATCTATGAATAAAATTAGTGGGCGACAAAAAGATAAACATTGAGATCTTCTAACCTAACTTTTTATGCAAGCTGTCTGTTTCCATGGTTTTGATAACATTCTCAAAGGTCTTTTTTTTTTTTACTGTAGGCTACAAAATATAGTTATTTGGTTTCTTTATGCATTTTTTCCCCAAATATATTTAATTTGAGTGATATAGTGTTGAAATCAGCAGTAAGCATCTAGGAATCCTAAAGTCTACCCTCAAATGCCTTTTCACCACATCTTTTTACAGTAGCTGTGAGTACATGTGCATCTGCCTATGCGCATCTACCTCATTCACTTGCTTCTGGCCATGTGAGCTCACTCCCCTGCATTCCCTGCAGCTTCTGGTCTATTGTCTTATGTTCAGAAATAACATTGTAAACTGCCTCTCATCTCTCGTCTTCACAGCTTCTCCAACTTCATGCATGAGACTGTCAGGGACCTGGCGCCGCAGTGCAAGGTCACTTTCATCCAATCAGAGGATGGCAGTGGGAAGGGGGCGGCTCTCATAACGGCGGTGGCCTGTCGCATCCGAGATGCCGGGCAACGCTGAGCAGGGGAGTTCTGGGTACGCTGAGGACAAGGGCTGTCTCCCAAAATGGCACCCTATTTCCTATGTAGTGCACTACATTTGACCAGAGACTTTGGTCAAACGTAGTGTACTATATAGGGAATAGGGGCCATTTGGGACTCATGAAGGACTGGATCACAACAGGGACAGCACAGGATGACAAAGGGATACTGGAAAAGGAGCGCAACGGACTTCTTACTGACAGATTTGCTAGGCCACATCGCATCTGTTAAGCAAATTATGTCATGTTCACAAGCCTGCATCACCAGTTTTTTTTTACTATTTTATTTGATTATTGTTGTATGTGTCTGTTTGTCCTAGTTTGAGAGCGCTTGTGTGGGTGTGAACGCGTTGTGAGCGGTGGGGTAGGAGATGGTGTGTTTGTAAGAGAAAGTGTGTAGCAGCTGGGCCACATTAAATAGGGACTTTGCAGAGAATTCTTGAGGCTGTTATTGCTGCCAAAGGTGCTTCAACATAGTACTGAGTAAAGGGTCTGAATACTTTTTATTTCAGCTTTTTATTTTTAATACATTTGCAAAAGTGTCTAAAAACCTGTTTTTGCTTTGTCATTATAGGGTGGGGTATTGTGTGTAGATTGATGAAGGGGGGGAAACTATTTTATCAATTTTAGAATAAGGTTGGGAAAAGTCAAGGGGTCTGAATACTTTCCGAATGCACTGTATAAGTGATTTTGTTGAGCTTCGCAATATATTTGAGAAAGTTTTGGATCATTTGCACATGATGCGCGAAAAATGCTAATATCGGTTCAATGACATGGTTCCGTGCCACAAATGCGTAAACATTAGCATGTGGAAACAGTGCCAGGGTAACTAAACCAAAGCATGGATTGCTGTCATACCGCGTCCATAGACTGCTTAAACCATTGTGTATTTTTTTTTAACTATCTCTTTAAGGACTTGAAAGATTTTGAATAGTACTTGAACCTAGGTCTGGGAGTAACCACTAACATAATATAATAAATGGTGCCGGAGAAGAAGGCTGACGTTTTACGTGTCCCCAACCGATTGTGTTTCTTCGTTCGTTTATTTGTGTTGTTTGTAACTTTAAAAAAACTACTTATATTGTTGTAACGGTTTTCTTCCGTTGGTGAAGGAGAGGACCAAAATGCAGCGCGGCTAGTGTTCAACATGTTTAATAAACAAAGAGACGATAACGTGAACACTATACAAAATACAAAATAACAAACGTGAAAACCGAGACAGTCCTATCTGGTGCAGAACACAAAGACAGAAGACACCACCCACAAAACCCAACACAAAACAAGCCACCTAAATATGGTTCCCAATCAGAGACAATGACAAACACCTGCCTCTGATTGAGAACCATATCAGGCATACATAGAAATAGACAAACTAGACACACAACATAGAATGCCCACCCAGCTCACGTCCTGACCAACACTAAAACAAGTAAAACACACAAGAACTATGGTCAGAACGTGACAATTGTACATAATGTTGCCGCTACCATCTCTTATGACCGAAAATAACTTCTGGACATCAGGACTGCGATTACTCACCACGGACTAGCAGAATCCTTTTTTCTTTTAACGAGTCTGACGAGCCCGATGCAAATGATATACTTCTTTCTTGGGAACAGGCCCAGATCCTCGTGATTTGCGTGAAGAGGAGGTGGAGAAAAAAGGGCCAGAGGGCGGGGCTGCCTTCTGAGAATTCGTAGGCGACCGAATAAACCCCCACTTCCTTCCATTCTGCTAGAAAACGTGCAATCTTTGTAGAATAAAATAGATAACCTACGCGCAAGATTAAACTACCAACGGAACATTCAAAACTGTAATATCTTATGCTTCACGGAGTCGTGGCTGAACGACGACACTATCAACATACAGCTGGCTGGTTATACGTTGTAGCGGCAGGATAGAACAGCGGCGTCTGGTAAGACAAGGGGTGGCGGGCTATGTATTTTTGTAAATAACAGCTGATGCAAGATTTCTAAGACAGTCTCAAGCTATTGCTCGCCTGAGGTAGAGTTTCTCATGATAAACTGTATACCACACTATCTACCTAGAGAGTTTTCATCTGTATTTATTTCTATCTGTTTACATACCACCACAGACTGAGGCTGGCACTAAGACAGCATTGAATGAGCTGTATTTTGCCATAAGCAAACAAGAAAATGCTCACCCAGAGGCAGCGCTCCTAGTAGCCGGGGACTTTAATGCAGGGAAACATAAATCCGTTTTACCAAATTTCTATCAGCATGTTAAATGTTCAACCAGAGGGAAAGAAACTCTGGACCACCTTTACTCCACACACAGAGACACATCCAAAGCTCTCCTTCGCCTCCATTTGGCAAATCTGACCATAATTCTATCATCCTGATTCCTGCTTACAAGCAAAAATTAAAGCAGGAAGCACCAGTGACTAGATCAATAAAAAAGTGGTCAGATGAAGCAGATGCTAATCTACAGAACTGTTTTGCTAGCACAGACTGGAATATGTTCCGGAATTCCTCTGATGGCATTGAGGAGTACACATCAGTCATTGGCTTCATCAATAAGTGCATCGATGCTTCTACACCTGCATTGCTCACTGTTTGGGTTTTAGGCAGGGTTTCTGTACAGCACTTTGTGACATCAGCTGATGTAAGAAGGGCTTTATAAATACATTTGATTGATTGATTGATCGATGACGTCGTCCCCACAGTGATCGTACGTACATACTTCAACCAGAAGCCATGGATTGCAGGCAATATCCGCACTGAGCTAAAGGCTAGAGCTGCCGCTTTAAAGGAGCGGGACTCTAACCCGGAAGCTTCTAAGAAATCCCGCTATGCCCTCCGGCGAACCATCAGACAGGCAAAGCATCAATACAGGACTAAGATCGAATCGTATTACATCGGCTCTGACATTTTCGCTCGTCGGATGTGGCAGGGCTTGCAAACCATTACAGACTACAAAGGGAAGCACAGCCAAGAGCTGCCCAGTGACTCAAGCCTACCAGACGAGCTAAACTACTTCTATGCTCGCTTCGAGGCAAATAACACTGAAACATGCATGAGAGCACCAGCTATTCTGGACGACTGTGTGATCACGCTCTCCGCAGCCAATGTGAGTAAGGCCTTTAAACAGGTCAACATTCACAAGGCCGCAGGGCCAGACAGATTACCAGGACGTGTACTGCGAGCATGCGCTGACCAACTGGCAAGTGTCTTCACTGACATTTTCAACCTCTTCCTGTCTGAGTCTGCAGACCACCATAGTGCCTGTGCCCAAGAACACTAAGGTAACCTACCTAAATGACTACCGACCCGTAGCACTCACGTCTGTAGTCATGAAGTGCTTTGAAAGGCTGGTCATGGCTCACATCAACACCATTATCCCAGAAACCCACTCCAATTTGCATACCGCCCAAACAGATCCACAGATGATACAATCTCTATTGCACTCCACACTGCCCTTTCCCACCTGGACAAAAGGAACACCTATGTGAGAATGCTGTTCATTGACTACAGCTCAGTGCTCAACACCATAGTGCCCTCAAAGCTCATCAATAAGCTAAGGACCCTGGGACTAAACACCTCCCTCTGCAACTGGATCCTGGACTTCCTGACGGGCTGCCCCCAGATGGTAAGGGTAGGTAACAACACATCCACCACGCTGATTCTCAACACAGGGGCCCCTTAGGGGTGCATGTTCAGTCCCCTCCTGTACTCACTGTTCACTCATGACTGCACGGCCAGGCACGAATCCAACACCATCATTATGTTTGCCAATGACACAAGAGTGGTAGGCCTGATCACCGACAACGACAAGACACCCTATAGGGAGGAGGTCAGACCTGGCCGAGTGGTGCCAGGACAACAACCTCTCCCTCAACGTGATCAAGACAAAGGAGATGATTGTGGACTACAGGAAAAAGAGGACCGAGCACATTCTCATCGACGGTGCTGCAGTGGAGCATTTTGAGAGCTTCAAGTTCCTTGGTGTCCACATCGCCAACAAACTGACATGGTCCAAGCACACCAAGACAGTCTTGAAGAGGTCACGACAAAACATTTTCCTCCTCAGGAGACTGAAAAGATTTGTCATGGGTCCTCAGATCCTCAAACGGTTCTACAGCTGCACCATCGAGAGAATCCTGACCGGTTGCATCACTGCCTGGTATGAGGCCAACAACTGCTTGGCCTCCGTCCGCAAGGCACTACAGAGGGTAGTGCGAACTGCCCAGTACATCACTGGGGCCAAGCTTCCTGCCATCCAGGACCTCTATACCAGACGGTGTCAGAGGTAGGCCCTGTGCTTCCCTTTGCATGGTCATAGACTGTTCTCTCTGCTACCGCACGGCAAGCTGTACCTGAGCGCCAAGTCTAGGTCCAAGAGGCTTCTAAACAGGTTCTACCCCCAAGCCATAAGACTCCTGAACATCTAGTCAAATGACTACCCAGACTATTTGCTTTGCCCCTCCCCCCCCTCTTTTACACCACTGCTACTCTGTTGTTATCATCTATGCAGTCACTTTAATAACTCGACCTACATATTACCTCAACTAACCGACTAATTGACTCTGTGACCGGTACCCCCCTGTATATACACTGCTCAAAAAAATAAAGGGAACACTTAAACAACACAATGTAACTCCAAGTCAATCACACTTCTGTGAAATTAAACTGTCCACTTAGGAAGCAACACTGATTGACAATAAATTTCACATGCTGTTGTGCAAATGGAATAGACAAAAGGTGGAAATTATAGGCAATTAGCAAGACACCCCCAATAAAGGAGTGATTCTCCAAGTGGTGACCACAGACCACTTCTCAGTTCCTATGCTTCCTGGCTGATGTTTTGGTCACTTTTGAATGCTGGCGGTGCTCTCACTCTAGTGGTAGCATGAGATGGAGTCTACAACCCACACAAGTGGCTCAGGTAGTGCAGCTCATCCAGGATGGCACATCAATGCGAGCTGTGGCAAGAAGGTTTGCTGTGTCTGTCAGCGTAGTGTCCAGAGCATGGAGGCGCTACCAGGAGACAGGCCAGTACATCAGGAGACGTGGAGGAGGCCGTAGGAGGGCAACAACCCAGCAGCAGGACCGCTACCTCAAATCAAATCAAATGTTATTAGTCACATACACATGGTTAGCAGATGTTAATGCGAGTGTAGCGAAATGCTTGTGCTTCTAGTTCCGACAATGCAGTAATAACGACAAGTAATCTAACCTAACAATTCCACAACTACTACCTTATACACACAAGTGTAAAGGGATAAAGAATATGTACATAAAGATATATGAATGAGTGATGGTACAGAACGGCATAGGCAAGATGCAATAGATGGTATAGAGTACGGTATATACATATGAGATGAGTACTGTAGGGTATGTAAACATAAAGTGGCATAGTTTAAAGTGGCTAGTGGTACATGTATTACATAAAGATGGCAAGATGCAGTAGATGATATAGAGTACAGTATATACATATACATATGAGATGGGTAATGTAGGGTATGTAAACATTATATTAAGTGGCATTGTTTAAAGTGGCTAGTGGTACATTTTTACATAATTTCCATCAATTCCCATTTTTAAAGTGGCTGGAGTTGAGTCAGTATGTTGGCAGCGGCCGCTAAATGTTAGTGGTGGCTGTTTAACAGTCTGATGGCCTTGAGATAGAAGCTGTTTTTCAGTCTCTCGGTCCCTGCTTTGATGCACCTGTACTGACCTCGCCTTCTGGATGATAGCGGGGTGAACAGGCAGTGGCTTGGGTGGTTGTTGTCCTTGATGATCTTTATGGCCTTCCTGTGACATCGGGTGGTGTAGGTGTCCTGGAGGGCAGGTAGTTAGCCCCCGGTGATGCGTTCTGCAGACCTCACTACCCTCTGGAGAGCCTTACGGTTGTGGGCGGAGCAGTTGCCGTACCAGGCGGTGATACAGCCCGACAGGATGCTCTCGATTGTGCATCTGTAGAAGTTTGTGAGTGCTTTTGGTGACAAGCCGAATTTCTTCAGCCTCCTGAGGTTGAAGAGGCGCTGCTGCGCCTTCTTCACAACGCTGTCTGTGTGGGTGGACCAATTCAGTTTGTCCGTGATGTGTACACCGAGGAACTTAAAACTTTCCACCTTCTCCACTACTGACCCGTCGATGTGGATAGGGGGGTGCTCCCTCTGCTGTTTCCTGAAGTCCACAATCATCTCCTTTGTTTTGTTGACGTTGAGTGTGAGGTTATTTTCCTGACACCACACTCCGAGGGCCCTCACCTCCTCCCTGTAGGCCGTCTCGTCGTTGTTGGTAATCAAGCCTACCACTGTAGTGTCATCCGCAAACTTGATGATTGAGTTGGAGGCGTGCATGGCCACGCAGTCGTGGGTGAACAGGGAGTACAGGAGAGGGCTCAGAACGCACCCTTGTGGGGCCCCAGTGTTGAGGATCAGCGGGGTGGAGATGTTGTTACCTACCCTCACCACCTGGGGGCGGCCCGTCAGGAAGTCCAGGACCCAGTTGCACAGGGCGGGGTCGAGACCCAGGGTCTCGAGCTTGATGACGAGTTTGGAGGGTACTATGGTGTTAAATGCTGAGCTGTAATCGATGAACAGCATTCTCACATAGGTATTCCTCTTGTCCAGATGGGTTAGGGCAGTGTGCAGTGTGGTTGCGATTGCGTCGTCTGTGGACCTATTGGGTCGGTAAGCAAATTGGAGTGGGTCTAGGGTGTCCGGTAGGGTGGAGGTGATATGGTCCTTGACTAGTCTCTCAAAGCACTTCATGATGACGGAAGTGAGTGCTACGGGGCGGTAGTCGTTTAGCTCAGTTACCTTAGCTTTCTTGGGAACAGGAACAATGGTGGCCCTCTTGAAGCATGTGGGAACAGCAGACTGGGATAAGGATTGATTGAATATGTCCGTAAACACACCAGCCAGCTGGTCTGCGCATGCTCTGAGGACGCGGCTGGGAATGCCGTCTGGGCCTGCAGCCTTGCGAGGGTTAACACGTTTAAATGTTTTACTCACCTCGGCTGCAGTGAAGGAGAGCCCGCAGGTTTTGGTAGCGGGCCGTGTCAGTGGCACTGTATTGTCCTCAAAGCGGGCAAAAAAGTTATTTAGCCTGTCTGGGAGCAAGACATCCTGGTCCGCGACGGGGCTGGTTTTCTTTTTGTAATCCGTGATAGACTGTAGACCCTGCCACATACCTCTTGTGTCTGAGCTGTTGAATTGCGACTCTATTTTGTCTCTGTACTGGGACTTAGCCTGTTTGATTGCCTTGCGGAGAGAATAGCTACACTGTTTGTATTCGGTCATGTTTCCGGTCACCTTGCCCTGGTTAAAAGCAGTGGTTCGCGCTTTCAGTTTCACGCGAATGCTGCCGTCAATCCACGGTTTCTGGTTTGGGAATGTTTTAATCGTTGCTGTGGGTACGACATCGTCAATGCACTTCCTAATGAACTCGCTCACCGAATCAGCATATTCGTCCATGTTGTTGTTGGACGCAATGCGGAACATATTCCAATCCGCGTGATCGAAGCAGTCTTGAAGCGTGGAATCAGATTGGTCGGACCAGCGTTGAACAGACCTGAGCGCGGGAGCTTGTTGTTTTAGTTTCTGTTTGTAGGCTGGAATCAACAAAATGGAGTCGTGGTCAGCTTTTCCGAAAGGAGGGCGGGGGAGGGCCTTATATGCGTCGCGGAAGTTAGTATAGCAATGATCCAGGGTTTTACCAGCCCTGGTAGCACAATCGATATGCTGATAGAATTTAGGGAGTTTTGTTTTTAGATTAGCCTTGTTAAAATCCCCAGCTACGATGAATGCAGCCTCAGGGTGTGTGGTTTCCAGTTTACAAAGAGTCAGATAAAGTTCGTTCAGGGCCATCGATGTGTCTGCTTGGGGGGGAATATATACGGCTGTGATTATGATCGAAGAGAATTCCCTTGGTAGATAATACGGTCGACATTTGATTGTGAGGAGTTCTAGATCAGGTGAACAGAATGACTTGAGTTCCTGTGTGTTGTTATGATGATCACACCACGTCTCGTTAATCATAAGGCATACCCCCCCGCCCCTCTTCTTACCAGAAAGATGTATGTTTCTGTCGGCGCGATGCGTGAAGAAACCAGCTGGCTGCACCGACTCCGTTAGCGTCTCTTGAGTTAGCCATGTTTCCGTGAAGCAGAGCACGTTGCAATCCCTGATGTCTCTCTGGAATGTTACCCGTGCTCGGATTTCATCAACCTTATTGTCAAGAGACTGGACATTGGCGAGTAGTATGCTAGGGAGTGGAGCGCGATGTGCCCGTCTCCGAAGCCTGACCAGGAGACCGCTACGTTTGCCCCTTTTACGGCGTCGTATAGGGTCCCCGGCTGGGATCAGATCCATTGTATTGGGTGGAAGGCAAAACACTGGATCCGTTTCGGGAAAGTCATATTCCTGGTTATAACGATGGTGAGTTGACGTTAATCGTATATTCAGTAGTTCCTCCCGACTGTATGTAATGAAACCTAAGATTACCTGGGGTACCGATGTAAGAAATAACACATAAAAAAACAAAATACTGCATATTTTCCAAGGAACGCGAAGCGAGGCGGCCATCTCGGTCGGCGCCGGACCGCTACCTCCACCTTTGTGCAAAGAGGAGCACTGCCAGAGCCCTGCAAAATGACCTCCAGCAGGCCACAAATGTGCATGTGTCTGCTCAAACGGTCAGAAACAGACTCCATGAGGGTGGTATGAGGGCCCGACGTCCACAGGTGGGGGTTGAGCTTACAGCCCAACACCGTGCAGGACGTTTGGCATTTGCCAGAGAACACCAAGATTGGCAAATTCGCCACTGGCGCCCTGTGCTCTTCACAGATGAAAGCAGGTTCACACTGAGCACATGAGCACATGTGACAGACGTGACAGAGTCTGGAGACGCCGTGGAGAACGTTCTGCTGCCTGCAACATCCTCCAGCATGACCGGTTTGGCAGTGGGTCAGTCATGGTGTGGGGTGGCATTTCTTTGTGGGGCCGCACAGCCCTCCATGTGCTCGCCAGAGGTAGCCTGACTGCCATTAGGTACCGAGATGATATCCTCAGACCCCTTGTGAGACCATATGCTGACACATGCACATTTGTGGCCTGCTGGAGGTCATTTTGCAGGGCTCTGGCAGTGCTCCTCTTTGCACAAAGGTGGAGGTAGCGGTCCTGCTGCTGGGTTGTTGCCCTCCTACGGCCTCCTCCACGTCTCCTGATGTACTGGCCTGTCTCCTGGTAGCGCCTCCATGCTCTGGACACTACGCTGACAGACACAGCAAACCTTCTTGCCACAGCTCGCATTGATGTGCCATCCTGGATGAGCTGCACTACCTGAGCGACTTGTGTGGGTTGTAGACTCCGTCTCATGCTACCACTAGAGTGAGAGCACCGCCAGCATTCAAAAGTGACCAAAACATCAGCCAGGAAGCATAGGAACTGAGAAGTGGTCTGTGGTCACCACCTGCAGAATCACTCCTTTATTGGGGGTGTCTTGCTAATTGCCTATAATTTCCACCTTTTGTCTATTCCATTTGCACAACAGCATGTGAAATTTATTGTCAATCAGTGTTGCTTCCTAAGTGGACAGTTTAATTTCACAGAAGTGTGATTGACTTGGAGTTACATTGTGTTGTTTAAGTGTTCCCTTTATTTTTTTGAGCAGTGTAGTATCGTTTTTGTTATTTTACTGCTGCTCTTTAATTACTTGTTACTTTTATTTCTTATTCTTATCCGTATTTTTTAAAACTGCATTGTTGGTTAGGTGCTCGTAAGTAAGTAAGCATTTCACTGTAAGGTCTGTTGTATTCGGCACATGTGACTAATAAAATTTGATAGTTTATAATACTGTACTCATCATTGATGCCTAGAACACTGTTAGAACTATAACAGTGCATACATTTATTCTACACTGAACAAATATATACTGAACAAAAATATAAACGCAACATGTAAGGTGTTGGTCCCATTTTTCATGAGCTGAAATAAAAAAAATCCTAGAAAAGGCTAATGTATCAAATTTTGTGCACAAATTTGTTTACATCCCTGTTAGTGAGCATTTCTCCTTTGCCAAGATAATCCATCAAAACAAATCAAATGTATTTATATAGCCCTTCTTACATCAGCTGATATATCAAAGTGCTGTACCTAAACCCAGCCTAAAACCCCAAACAGCAAGCAATGCAGGTGTAGAAGCACGGTGGCTAGGAAAAACTCCCTAGAAAGGCCGAAACCTAGAGAGGAACCAGGCTATGAGGGGTGGCCAGTCCTCTTCTGGCTGTGCCGGGTGGAGATTATAACAGAACATGGCCAAGATGTTCATAAATGACCAGCATGGTCAAATAAAAATAATTACAGTAGTCGAGGGTGCAACAAGTCATCCACCTGCCAGGTGTGGCATATCAATAAACTGATTAAACAGCATGATCATTACACAGTTGCACGTTGCGCTGGGGACAATAAAAGGCCACTTTAAAATATGTTTTTTCACATGACACAATGCCACAGATGTCTCAAGTTTTGAGGGAACAAGCAATTGGCATGCTCACTGCAGGAATTTCCACCATAGCTGTTTAATTTAATGTTAATTTCTCTACCATAAACTGCCTCCAACATCGTTTTAAAGGATTTGGCAGTATGTCCAACCGGCCTCACAACTGCAGACCATGTGCAACCACGCCAGCCCAGGACCTCCAAATTCAATTTTATTGGTCACATACACATATTTAGCAGATGTTATTGAGGGTGTAGTGAAATGCTTGTATTCCTGGCTCCAACAGTGCAGTAGTATCTAACAGTGAAGTACTATCTAAAAAACGATTCACAACAATACACACAAATCTTAAAGTAAAAGAATGGAATTAAGAAATATATAAATATTAGAGTGGCATTGACTAAAATACAGTAGAATAGAATACAGTATATACTGTACATATGAGATATTAAATTGACTAGTGTTCCATTATTAATAAAGTTGCCAGTGATTCCAAGTCAAGTCTATGGGGCGGCAGGTATCCTAGTAGTTAGAGCGTTGGCCCCGAGCTGACAAGGTAAAAATCTGTCGTTCTGCCCCTGAACAAGGCAGTTAACCCACTGTTCCTAGGCCGTCATTGAAAATAAGAATTTGTTCTTAATTGACTTGCCTAGTTAAATAAAGGTTAAAAAAAATATATATATATATATAGGACAGCAGCTTCTAATGTGCAGGGTTGCGTAACCGGGTAGAAGCTGGCTATTTAACAGTCTGATGGCCTTAAGATAGCTTTTTAGTCTCTCGGTCCCAGCTTTGATGCACCTGAACTGACCACGCCTTCTGGATGCCTTCTGGATGATAGCGGGGTGAACAGGCCGTGGCTTGGGTGGTTCATGTCCTTGTTGATCATTTTGGCCTTCCTGTGACATCGGGTGTTGTAGGTGTCCTGGAGGGCAGGTAGTTTGCCCCCGGTGATGCTTTGGGCAGACCGCACCACCCTCTGGAGAGCCCTGTGGTTGCGGGCGGTGCAGTTGCCATACCAGGTGGTGATACAGCCCGACAGGATGCTCTCAATTGTGCATCTTTCAAAGTTTGTGAGGGTTTTATAGGCCAAGCCTTCACCACGCTGTCTGTGTTGGTGGACCATTTCAGATCGTCAATGATGTGTACGCCGACGAACTTGAAGCTTTCCACCTGCTCTACTGTGGTCCTGTCCATGTGGATAGGGGCGTCCAGGATCAGTCCACGATCAGTCCACTGCAGTCCACAATCAGCTCCTTTGTTTTGTTGAGTGAGATGTTATTTTCCTGGCACCAATCTCCCAGGGCTCTGACTTCCTCCCTGTACGCTGTCTCGTCATTGTTGGTAATCAGGCCTACTACTTTTGTGTCGTCTGCAAACTGGATGTATGAGTTGGAGGCGTTCATGGCCATGCAGTCATGGATGAACAGGAAATATAGGAGGTGGCTGAACACGCAACCTTGTGAGGCCCCTGTGTTGAGGATCAGCAAAGTGTAGGTGTTGTTTCCTACCTTCACCACCTGGGGGCGGCCCGTCAGGAAGTCCAGGACCCAGTTGCACAGGGCGGGGTTCAGGGTACTATTGTGTTGAATGCTGAGCTATAGTCAATGAACAGCATTCTTACATATGTATTCCTCTTGTCTAGATGGGATAGGACAGTGTGCAGTGTGATGGCGATTGCATCGTCTGTGGATCTATTGGGGTGGTAAGCAAATTTAAGTGGGTCTAGGGTGACAGGTAAGGTAGGTAGAGGTGATATGATCCTTGACTAGTCTCTCAAAGCACTTCATGATAACAGAAGAGAGTGCTACGGGGCAATAGTCATTTAGTTCAGTTACCTTTGCTTTCTTGGGTACAGGAACTATGGTGGCCATCTTTTTATTTATTTATTTCACCTTTATTTAACCAGGTAGGCTAGTTGAGAACAAGTTCTCATTTACAACTGCGACCTGGCGAAGATAAAGCAAAGCAGTTCGACACATACAACAACACAGAGTTACACATGGAATAAACAAACATACAGTCAATAATACAGTAGAAAAAGTATTTATACAGTGTGTGCAAATGAGGTAAGGCAATAAATAGGCCATAGTGGCGAAGTAATTACAATATAGCAATTAAACACTGGAGTGATAGATGTGCAGAAGATGAATATGCAAGTAGAGATACTGGGGTGCAAAGGAGCAAGATAAATAAATACAGTATGCGGATGAGATAGTTGGATGTGCTATTTACAGATGGCTATATACAGGTGCAGTGGGCTGCTCTGACAGCTGGTGCTTAAAGTTAATGAGGGAGATATGAGTCTCCTGTCACGCGGGACTAGGTGGGTGAAGGAATCAGACGCAGAGAGAGAGCCGCTTGGGAAAAAATATTCCTTTTTACTTATTCACAAAAATAGATAAGCCCAAACATCCAGGGCGCAGAGAAACACTTGAATACCCAAAACACAAACACGTAACCAAAAGACAATCCCGCACAAAACAAGGGCGGGTCAAACTCCTAAATATAGGGAAGCTCATTTACGAAAACAAAACCACAGGTGCAACTAATAAGACAAAACAAACAGACAAACGAAAAAGGGATCGGTGGCGGCTAGTAGGACGGTGACGACGACCGCTGAGCACCGCCCGAACAGGCAGGGGAGCCAACTTCGGCGGAAGTCGTGACAGTACCCCCCTCCTGACGCGCGGCTCCCGCAGGGCGCCGCCACCAGCCTCGAGGACGACCCGGAAGGTGAGGTGCCGGGCGATCCGGGTGGAGGCGGTGGAAGTCTCTCAGTAGAGAAGGATCTAAAATGTCCCCCAGCGGAACCCAGCATCTCTCCTCCGGACCGTACCCCTCCCAGTCCACGAGGTACTGTAGGCCCCTCACCCGGCGTCTCGAGTCCAGAATGCCACGTACTATGTACGCCGGGGACCCCTCGATCTCCAGAGGGGGTGGAGGG
Organism: Salvelinus alpinus; assembly: GCF_045679555.1. Lineage (NCBI taxonomy): Eukaryota > Metazoa > Chordata > Actinopteri > Salmoniformes > Salmonidae > Salvelinus > Salvelinus alpinus. The sequence goes on from NC_092104.1 coordinate 24,415,209, forward strand.
ACCTCAGGCACCTCACCTTCTTGCAGGGGACCAGCCACCACCGGCCTGAGGAGAGTCACATGAAACGAGGGGTTAATACGGTAATACCTAGGGAGTTGTAACCTATAACACACCTCGTTTATTCTCCTCAGGACTTTAAACGGCCCCACACACTGCGGCCCCAGCTTCCGACAGGGCAGGCGGAGAGGCAGGTTTCGGGTCGAGAGCCAGACCCTGTCCCCCGGTGTGAACACGGGGGCCTCACTGCGGTGCTGGTCAGCGCTCCTCTTCTGCCGTTGTCCCGCTAACTTTAGCGATTCCTGGACGGCTTTCCAGGTGTCCTTGGAGCGCTGTACCCATTCCTCTACCGCAGGAGCCTCGGTCTGGCTCTGATGCCATGGGGCCAGGACCGGCTGGTAACCTAACACACACTCAAACGGGGACATGTTCGTTGAGGAGTGGCGGAGGGAGTTCTGAGCGAGCTCAGCCCAAGTAACATACCTCGCCCACTCACCAGGCCGGTCCCGGCAATATGACCGCAGAAACCTTCCCACATCCTGGTTTACGCGCTCCACCTGCCCATTACTCTCGGGGTGAAAACCCGAGGTCAAGCTGACCGTGACCCCCAGTCTCTCCATAATCGCCCTCCAAACTCTGGATGGGAATTGGGGGCCCCGATCAGAAACGATGTCCTCAGGCACCCCATAGTGCCGGAAGACATGGGTAAACAAGGCCTCCGCAGTCTGCAGGGCCGTAGGGAGACCGGGCAACGGGATGAGACGGCAGGACTTAGAAAACCGATACACAACGACCAAGATCGTAGTACTTCCCTGGGACGGGGGAAGATCGGTAAGAAAGTCCACCGATAAGTGTGTCCACGGCCGTTGTGGAACGGGGAGGGGCTGTAACTTCCCTCTAGGCAAGTGCCGAGGAGCCTTGCTCTGAGCGGACACCGAGCAGGAGGAGACATAAAATCTCACGTCCTTAGCCAACGTGGGCCACCAGTATCTCCCTCTAAGACTCCGCACTGTCCTCTCGATGCCAGGATGACCCGAGGAGGGGAGAGTATGAGCCCAACGGATTAGCTTATCCCGGACCCCCCCCCCGGCACGTACTGAACCCCCGCTGGACAGTTAGGGGGGGTCTGCTCTAACCGTGAGGCTCTCTCTATCTCCGCGTCCACCTCCCATACCACCGGTGCCACGAGACATGAAGGTGGAATGATGGGAGTTGGCTCAACGGACCGCTCCTCGGTATCATAGAGGTGGGACAGCGCGTCGGCTTTGGTGTTTTGGGAGCCTGGTCGGTACGAGATGGTGAACTGAAACCGAGTGAAAAACATGGCCCATCTAGCCTGACGCGGATTTAGTCTCCTCGCTGCCTGGATGTACTCGAGATTACGATGGTCAGTCCAGATGAGAAAAGGGTGTTTCGCCCCCTCAAGCCAATGTCTCCACACCTTCAGAGCCTTGACTACAGCTAACAACTCCCGGTCCCCCACGTCATAGTTTCGCTCCGCCGGACCGAGCTTCCTCGAAAAGAAGGCACAAGGGCGGAGCTTGGGTGGTACGCCCGAGCGCTGGGACAGCACGGCCCCGACCCCCGCCTTGGACGCGTCCACCTCCACTATGAACGCTAAAGAGGGGTCCGGATGCGCCAACACGGGCGCATTGGTGAACAGCTCCTTCAGACGACTGAAAGCTCTGTCCGCCTCTGCTGACCAACGCAAGCGCACCGGTCCTCCCTTCAGCAGTGAGGTAATGGGAGCAACCACCTGACCAAAACCCCGGATAAACCTCCGGTAGTAATTGGCAAACCCTAAAAACCGCTGCACCTCTTTCACCGTGGTCGGAGTCGGCCAATTACGCACGGCTGTAACGCGGTCATCCTCCATCACCACCCCGGAGGTGGAAATACGATAACCCAGGAAGGAAACGGCCTGTTTGAAGAACTCACATTTCTCCGCCTTGCAATACAGGTCATGCTCCAGCAGTGGCCCAAGTACCTTACGCACCAGAGACACATGCGCCGCGCGTGTGGCAGAGTAGATCAAGATGTCATCGATGTACACTACCACTCCCTGCCCGAGCAGGTCTCGGAGAATCTCATCTACGAAGGATTGAAAGACAGCTGGAGCATTTTTCAACCCATATGGCATTACGCGGTACTCATAATGGCCAGATGTAGTACTAAATGCGGTTTTCCACTCATCTCCTCCCCGGATACGCACCAGATTATACGCACTCCTCAGGTCCAATTTTGTGAAGAAGCGCACCCCGTGAAATGATTCCACCGCCGTAGCGATGAGAGGTAGTGGGTAACTAAACCGCACTGTGATGGAATTTAGACCTCGATAATCAATGCACGGGCGTAAACCGCCATCTTTCTTCTTCACAAAAAAGAAGCTCGAGGAGACAGGTGATGCGGAGGGCCGAATGTATCCCTGTCCCAGTGATTCAGTAACATATGTCTCCATAGCCACTGTCTCCTCCTGGGATAAAGGATACACTTGACTCCTCGGTAGTGCAGCGTTCTCCAGGAGGTTTATCGCGCAGTCCCCTCTACGATGGGGTGGTAATTGGGTCGCCTTCTTTTTACTGAAGGCGATAGCCAAATCGGCATATTCAGAGGGAATGCGCACGGTGGAAACCTGGTCTGGACTCTCCACCGTAGTCGCACCAACGGCAACTCCTATACACCTGCCTGAACACTCCTCTGACCACCCCTTAAGAGCCCCCTGTTGCCAGGAAATCACCGGGTTGTGCTGAGCTAGCCAGGGAATTCCCAACACCACTGGAAACGCAGGTGAGTCGATAAGGAACAGACTAATCTGCTCCTTATGACTACCCTGCGTTACCATGTCCAGTGGTACCGTGGCCTCCCTGACCATTCCTGACCCTAATGGTTGGCTATCTAAGGAGTGCACGGGGAAAGGTAGGTCTAACGACACAAGGGGAATCCCTAGCCTTAACGCCTCTTTCCCCGGGTTTTCTCCCTCTCTACAGGATAATCTATCTATGATCTATGAAATTCCCAGCTGCGCCTGAATCGACTAGCGCCTTATGCTGTAGAGAGGGAGAAAACCCGGGGAAAGAGGTTAACACATACAGTGGGGAGAACAAGTATTTGATACACTGCCGATTTTGCAAGTTTTCCTACTTACAAAGCATGTAGAGGTCTGTAATTTTTATCATAGGTACACTTCAACTGTGAGAGACGGAATCTAAAACAAAAATCCAGAAAATCACATTGTATGATTTTTAAGTAAATAATTTGCATTTTATTGCATGACATAAGTATTTGATCACCTACCAATCAGTAAGAATTCCGGCTCTCACAGACCTGTTAGTTTTTCTTTAAGAAGCCCTCCTGTTCTTCACTCATTACCTGTATTAACTGCACCTGTTTGAACTCGTTACCTGTATGAAAGACACCTGTCCACACACTCAATCAAACAGACTCCAACCTCTCCACAATGGCCAAGACCAGAGAGCTGTGTAAGGACATCAGGGATACAATTGTAGACCTGCACAAGGCTGGGATGGGCTACAGGACAATAGGCAAGCAGCTTGGTGAGAAGGCAACAACTGTTGGCGCAATTATTAGAAAATGGAAGAAGTTCAAGATGATGGTCAATCACCCTCGGTCTGGGGCTCCATGCAAGATCTCACCTCGTGGGGCATCAATGATCATGAGGAAGGTGAGGGATCAGCCCAGAACTACACGGCAGGACCTGGTCAATGACCTGAAGAGAGCTGGGACCACAGTCTCAAAGAAAACCATTAGTAACACACCATGCCGTCATGGATTAAAATCCTGCAGCGCACGCAAGGTCCCCCTGCTCAAGCCAGCGCATGTCCAGGCCCATCTGAAGTTTGCCAATGACCATCTGGATGATCCAGAGGAGGAATGGGAGAAGGTCATGTGGTCTGATGAGAAAAAAATAGAGCTTTTTGGTCTAAACTCCACTTGCCGTGTTTGGAGGAAGAAGAAGGATGAGTACAACCCCAAGAACACCATCCCAACCGTGAAGCATGGAGGTGGAAACATCATTCTTTGGGGATGTTTTTCTGCAAAGGGGACAGGACGACTGCACCGTATTGAGGGGAGGATGGATGGGGCCATGTATCGCGAGATCCTGGCCAACAACCTCCTTCCCTCAGTAAGAGCATTGAAGATGGGTCGTGGCTGGTTCTTCCAGCATGACAACGACCCGAAACACACAGCCAGGGCAACTAAGGAGTGGCTCCGTAAGAAGCATCTCAAGGTCCTGGAGTGGCCTAGCCAGTCTCCAGACCTGAACCCAATAGAAAATCTTTGGAGGGAGCTGAAAGTCCGTATTGCCCAGCGACAGCCCCGAAACCTGAAGGATCTGGAGAAGGTCTGTATGGAGGAGTGGGCCAAAATCCCTGCTGCAGTGTGTGCAAACCTGGTCAAGAACTACAGGAAACGTATGATCTCTGTAATTGCAAACAAAGGTTTCTGTACCAAATATTAAGTTCTGCTTTTCTGATGTATCAAATACTTATGTCATGCAATAAAATGCAAATTATTTACTTAAAAATCATACAATGTAATTTTCTGGATTTTTGTTTTAGATTCCGTCTCTCACAGTTGAAGTGTACCTATGATAAAAATTACAGACCTCTACATGCTTTGTAAGTAGGAAAACCTGCAAAATCGGCAGTGTATCAAATACTTGTTCTCCCCACTGTACATATGACCGACAGGGAGCTCTGGGTAAGTCTGGTGCTGACTCACCTGGGGTGATCGAGTAGTGCTCCGCCTGCCCTCCCGAACCCCAGACGAGTTCCTCCAGCACCGGTCGGCCGTGTGCCCTCGCCGACCACAACTGGTGCAGGAGGACACTCCTCCTCCGGTCCCCCTCGACGCTGCCCCCCCTAACTCCATAGGGATAGGAGCAGGAGGGCTGGGAGGTGGAAACGACAGGACCTGTTCCGAACGTCCGCGGGCAGCCAGCAGGTTGTCGAGACGGATGGCCATGTCAATGAGTTCATCCAGCGTGAGTGTGGTGTCCCGACACGCTAGCTCCCTGCGGACGTCCTCCCTAAGGCTACATCGGAAATGGTCTATTAAGGCCCTGTCGTTCCACCCTGCTCCTGCGGCCAAGGTCCTGAACTCCAGGGCAAATTCCTGTACGCTCCTCGTCTCCTGACGCAGGTGGAACAGCCGTTCACCCGCCGCACGACCCTCTGGTGGGTGGTCAAACACAGCTCGGAATCGGCGGGTGAACTCAGGGTAATAATCCCTCGCCGAGTCCGGGCCATTCCACACTGCGTTGGCCCACTCGAGAGCTCGTCCAGTCAAACAGGAGACGAGGGCGCTCACGCTCTCCTCTCCAGAGGGAGTAGGACGAACGGTCGCCAGGTAAAGTTCCAGCTGGAGAAGGAAACCCTGACACCCGGCCGCCGTTCCATCATACTCCCGTGGGAGCGCCAGTCGGAGCCGGATGCGGTAGCAGGAACAGGAGGTGCTGGAGGAGGGTGTGCTGGAGATGAGGTGGGAAGGCCACTCCTCTCCCATCCTCTCCATCATTTGGTCCATAGCTGACCCAATTCTGTGGAGAACACTGGTATGATGGAGGACCCTTTCCTCCATCGATGGGAGAGGAGACGCGGCTGCTCCTGCTGATTCCATTTGTGAGGTGCGGGATTCTGTCACGCGGGACTAGGTGGGTGAAGGAATCAGACGCAGAGAGAGAGCCGCTTGGGAAAAAATATTCCTTTTTACTTATTCACAAAAATAGATAAGCCCAAACATCCAGGGCGCAGAGAAACACTTGAATACCCAAAACACACACACGTAACCAAAAGACAATCCCGCACAAAACAAGGGCGGGTCAAACTCCTAAATATAGGGAAGCTCATTTACGAAAACAAAACCACAGGTGCAACTAATAAGACAAAACAAACAGACAAACGAAAAAGGGATCGGTGGCGGCTAGTAGGACGGTGACGACGACCGCCGAGCACCGCCCGAACAGGCAGGGGAGCCAACTTCGGCGGAAGTCGTGACATCTCCAGCTTCAGTGATTTTTGCAGTTCGGGCGTAACCAGTGAAATATACCTGCTGGAGCGCGTGCTACGGGTGGGTGATGCTTTGGTGACCAGTTAGCTGAGATAAGGCGGGGCTTTACCTAGCAAAGACTTATAGATGACCTAGAGCCAGTGGGTTTTGCGACGAGTATGAAGCGAGGGCCAGCCAACGAGAGCGTACAGGTCGCAGTGGTGGGTAGTATATGGGGCTTTGGTGACAAAACAGATGGCACTGTGATAGACTGCATCTAATTTGTTGGGTAGAGTGTTGGAGGCTATTTTGTAAATTACATCGCCAAAGTCGAGGATTGGTAGGATAGTCAGTTTTACGTGGGTATGTTTGGCAGCATGAGTGAAGGATGCTTTGTTGCAATATATAGGAAGCCGATTCTAGATTTAATTTTGGATTGGAGATGCTTAATGTGAGTCTGGAAGGAGAGTTTACAGTCTAACCAGACAACTAGGTATTTGTAGTTGTCCACATATTCTAAGTAAGAACTGTCCAGAGTAGTGATGATGGGCTGGCAGGTGCGGGCAGCGATCGATTGAAGAGCATGCATTTAGTTTTACTTGCATTTAAGAGCATTTTGAAGCATGTGGGAACAGCAGACTAGGATAGGGAGATATTTAATATTTCCGGTCACAACTTGTGGACTTGTTTACGTGCTGCTGTGCGGTTTGTTGCAGAATTTGGAACGGATATGGTGCTACACCAAACTGGAAGTCTTCCAATTAGCTTGGAAAGACAGTACCTTGCGTATCGAAGAGCCCTCACTGCTGCTCGATCATCCTATTTTTCCAACTTAATTGAGGAGAATAAGAACAATCCCCAAAACATTTTTGATACTGTCGCAAAGCTAACTCAAAAGCAGCATTCCCCAAGACAGGATGGCTTTCATTTCAGCAGTTATAAATTCATTAACTTCTTTGACGAAAAGATCATGATCATTTGAAAACAATTTACGGACAGTTGTCCTGAGTCTGCACAACTCTGCCAGGACCTAGGATCAAGGGAGACACTCAAGTTTTTTAGTACTATATCTCTTGACACATTGATGAAAATAGTCATGGCCTCTAAACCTTCAAGCTGCGTATTGGACCCTATTCCAACTAAACTACTGAAAGAGCTGCTTCCTGTGCTTGTCCCTGATATGTTCAACATAATAAACGCCTCCCTATCCACCGGATGTGTTCCAAACTCACTCAAAGTGGCAGTAATAAAGCCTCTCTTGACCCAGAAAATATAAAAACTATCGGCCAATATTGAATCTCCCATTCCTCTCAAAACATTTTGAAAAAGCTGATGTGTAGCAAATTACTGCCTTCCTGAAGACAAACAATGTATACAAAACTTTTCAGTATGGTTTTAGACACCTTCATAGCACTGAGACTGCACTTGTGAAGGTGGTAAATTACCTTTTAATGGCATCAGACCAAGGCTCTGCATCTGTCATCGTGCTCCTAGACCTTAGTGCTGCTTTTGATACCATCGATCACCACATTCTTTTGGAGAGATTGGAAACCCAAATTGGTCTACACGGACAAGTTCTGACCTGGTTTAGATCTTATCTGTCGGAAAGATATCAGTTTGTCTCTGTGGATATTTTGTCCTCTGACAAATCAACTGTAAATGTGGTGTTCCTCAAAGTTTCATTTTAGGACCACTATTGTTTTCACTATGTATTTTACCTCTTGGTGATTTCATTCGAAAAACATGTTAACTTTCACTGCTATGCGGACGATACACAGCTGTACATTTCGAAAAAAATGTAAATTGTCCTCCCTGGAAGCCTGTGTTTCAGACATAAGGAAGTGGATGGCGGCAAATGGAACAAAGAGATCTTCTGTTGGATCTGACAATTCATCTTGATAGTTGTACAGTTGTCTTAAATAAAACTGTGAAGGACCTCGGCGTTACTCTGGACCCTGATCTCTCTTTTCACGAACATATCAAGACTGTTTCAAGTACAGCTTTTTTCCATCTATGTAACATTGCAAAAATCAGAAACTTTCTGTCCAAAAATGATGCAGAAAAATGTATCCATGCTTTTGTCACTTCTAGATTAGACTACTGCAATGCTCTACTTTCCGGCTACCCAGATAAAGTACTAAATAAACTTCAGTTAGTGCTAAACATGGCTGTAGAATCTTGACTATAACCAACAAAGTTGATCATATTACTCCAGTGCTAGCCCTCTACACTGGCTTCCTGTTAAGGCTAGGGCTGATTTCAAGGTTTTACTACTAACCTACAAAGCATTACATGGGCTTGCTCCTACCTATCTTTCCGATTTGGTCCTGCTGTACATAAACTCAGCAAAAAAAGAAACGTCCCTTTTCAGGACCTTGTCTTTCAAAGATAATTTGTAAAAATCATTGTAAAGGGTTTAAACGCTGTTTCCCATGCTTGTTCAATGAACCATAAACAATTCATGAACATGCACCTGTGGAACTGTCGTTAAGACACTAACAGCTTACAGACGGTAGGCAATTAAGGTCACAGTTATGAAAACTTAGGACAATATAGAGGCCTTTCTACTGACTCTGAAAAACACAAAAAGAAAGATGCCCAGGGTCCCTGCCCATCTGTGTGAACGTGCCTTAGGCATGCTGCAAGGAGGCATGAGGACTGCAGATGTGGCCAGGGCAATACATTGCAATGTCCGTACTGTGAGACGCTTAAGACGGCACTACAGGGAGACAGGACGGACAGCTGATTGTCCTCGCAGGGGCAGACCACGTGTAACAACACCTGCACAGGATCGGTATATCTGAACATCACACCTGCGGGACAGGTACAGGATGGCAACAACAACTGCCCGAGTTACACCAGGATCGCACAATCCCTCCATCAGTGCTCAGACTGTCCGCAATAGGCTGAGAGAGGCTGGACTGAGGGCTTGTAGGCCTGTTGTAAGGCAGGTCCTCACCAGACATTTTACATTTTACATTTAAGTCATTTAGCAGATGCTCTTATCCAGAGCGACTTACAAATTGGTGCATTCTACTTATGATATCCAGTGGAACAACCACTTTACAATAGTGCATCTAACTCTTTTAAGGGGGGGGGGGTTTAGAAGGATTACTTTATCCTATCCTAGGTATTCCTTAAAGAGGTGGGGTTTCAGGTGTCTCAGGAAGGTGGTGATTGACTCCGCTGACCTGGCGTCGTGAGGGAGTTTGTTCCACCATTGGGAGTTTGTTCCACCAGACATCACCGGCAACAACGTTGCCTATGGGCACAAACCCACCGTCGCTGGACCAGACAGGACTGGCAAAAAGTGCTCTTCACTGACGAGTCGCGGTTTTCTCTCACCAGGGTTGATGGTCGGATTTGCATTTATCATCGAAGGTGGAGGTGGAGGGTCCTTCATGATCTGTGGCGGTGTGTCACATCATCATCGGACTGAGCTTGTTGTCATTGCAAGCAATCTCAATGCTGTGCGTTACAGGGAAGACATCCTCCTCCCTCATGTGGTACCCTTCCTGCAGGCTCATCCTGACATGACCCTCCAGCATGACAATGCCACCAGCCATACTGCTCGTTCTGTGCGTGATTTCCTGCAAGACAGGAATGTCAATGTTCTGCCATGGCCAACGAAGAGCCTGGATCTCAATCCCATTGAGCACGTCTGGGACCTGTTGGATCGGAGGGTGAGGGCCAGGGCCATTTCTCCCAGAAATGTCCGGGAACTAGCAGGTGCCTTGGTGGAAGAGTGGGGTAGCAAGAACTGGCAAATCTGGTGCAGTCCATGAGGAGGAGATGCACTGCAGTACTTAATGCAGCTGGTGGCCACACCAGAAACTGACTTTTGATTTTGACCCCCCCCTTTGTTCAGGGACACATTATTCAATTTCTGTTAGTCACATGTCTGTGGAACTTGTTCAGTTTATGTCTCAGTTGTTGAAATTTGTTATGTTCATACAAATATTTACACATGTTAAGTTTGCTGAAAATAAACGCAGTTGACAGTGAGAAGACGTGTCTTTCTTTGATGAGTTTACCTACACGTAAGCTACGGTCACAAGATGCAGGCCTCCTTATTATCCCTAGAATTTCTAAGCAAACACCTGGAGGCAGGGCTTTCTCCCATAGAGCTTCATTTTTATGGAATGGTCTGCCTATCCATGTGAGAGACGCAGACTCAGTCTCGACCTTTAAGTCTTCATTGAAGACTCATCTCTTCTGTAGGTCCTATGATTGAGTGTGGTCTGGCCCAGGTGTGAAGGTGAACAGAAAGGCACTGGAGCGACGAACCACCCTTGCTGTCTCTGCCTGGCCGGTTCCCCTCTTTCCACTGGGATTCTCTGCCTCTAACCCTATTACAGGGGCTGAGTCCCTGGCTTACTGGTGCTCTTCCATGCCGTCCCTAGGAGGGGTGCGTCACTTGAGTGGGTTGAGTCACTGACGTGATCTTCCTGTCCAGGTTGGCACCCCCCTCAGGCTTGTGCCGTGGGGGAGATCTTCGTGGGCTATACTCGGCCTTGTCTCAGGGTAGGTTGGTGGTTGAAGATATCCCTCTGTGGTGTGGGGGGGCTGATTTTTGGAAAAGTGGGTGAGGAAATATCCTGCCTGTTTGGCCCTGTCCGGCAGTATCGTCAGTAGCTGTAGCAGTAGCAGCTAGTAGCAGTAGCATCCGTAGCTGATGTGACCTTTAAATAGGTCAACATTCACAAGACCAGACGGATTATCAGGGCGTGTACTCAGAACATGCGCAGACCAACTGGCAAGTGTCTTCGCTGACTTTTTCAACCTCTCCCTGACCGAGTCTGTAATACCCACGTTTCAAGCAAACCACCATTGTCCCTGTGCCCAAGAATACGAAGGTAACCTGCCTAAATGAGTACCGCGCCGTATCACTCACGTCTGTAGCTTTGAAGTGCTTTGAAAGGCTGGTCATGGCTCACATCAACACCATCATCCTGGAAAGCCTAGACCACTCCAATTCGCATACTGCCCCAACAGATCCACAGATGACGCAATCTCAATCGCACTCCATACTCCCCTTTTCCACCTGGACAAAAGGAACACTTTTGTGAGAATGCTGTTCATTGACTACAGCTCAGCGTTCAACACCATAGTGCCCACAAAGCTCATCACAAAGCTAAGGACCCTGGGACTAAACACCTCCCTCTGCAACTTGTTCCTGGACTTCCGGACAGGCCGCCCCCAGGTGGTAAGGGTAGACAACAACACATCTGTCACACTGATCCTCAACACCGCTTGCCCTCGGGTGCGTGCTTAGTCCTCTCCTGTACTCAGTGTTCACCAATCATGACTACAACACCATCATTAAGCTTGTCGAACAGGCCCCCATTTACATCGACGGGGCTGAAGTGGAGCGGGTCGAGAGTTTCAAGTTCCTTGGTGTCCACATCACCAACAAACTATCATGGTCCAAACACACCAAGACAGTCGTGAAGAGGGCACGGCAACACATTTTCCCCCTCAGGAGACTGAAAGAATTTGGCATGGGTCCTGAGATCCTCAAAAAGTTCTACAGCTGCACCATCGAGAGAATCATGACTGGTTGCATCACCGCCTGGTACGGAAACTGCTCGTATCTGACCGCAAGGCGCTACAGAGGGTAGTGCGTACATCCAAATACATCACTGGGGCCAAGCTTCCTGCCATCCGGGACCTATATACCAGGCGGTGTCAGAGGAAGGCCCAAAAAATTGTCAAAGACTCCAGTCATCCAAGTCATAGACTTTTCTCACTGCTACCGCACAGTAAGTGGTACCGAACGCCAAGTCTAGGTCCAAAAGGCTTCTTAACAGCTTCTATCCCCAAGCTATAAGACTGCTGAACAGTTAATCAAATGGCCACCCAGACTATCTACGTTGACCGCCTCCTTTGTTTTTACACTGCTGCTACTTGCTGTTTATCATCTATGCATAGTCACTTTTCCTCTACCTACATGTATAAATGACCTCGACTACCCTGTACCCCTGCACATTTACTCGGTACCGGGACCCCTGTATATAGCCTCGTTATTGTTATGCAATTCTACTGTGTTTTGATTTTTACTTTATTTTATTTAGTAAATATTGCAATGTTGGTTAAGGGATTGTAAGTAAGCATTTAATGGGAAGGACTACCCCTGTTGTATTCGGTACATGTGACAAATAACATTTTATTTTATTTTATTTTACACTTGTCATTTTCAGTCAGTTTACGCTGTTTACTTAAGAAAATCTGTGCAGTCCATTGTTCTACAGTTCCTTGGCTAAGTTGGCTGAGTCGTAGTCATCATCACTCTTCGTCAGAACCCTGTTGGGTCCATGTCTCCTACAGGCCGTCTGATTACCATTTGGTTCAATCAGGCTGATTGTTCTATGCTGGAGGTGTGAAATTAGCAAAAGGGGGGGGGAGTACGATTCCTGCTGGAAACCTGCTGCGAGTCCCCCCCCTCTTCATGGGTTCTCTGGCCAATGAAGAGAGGCCCATGTGTATTGTATTTGTTCTTGTTGTCTGGTGTTGATGTACAAAGTCAACACTGCTCTACAGTAAGTTAGTCTAGCCAGCTATTTAAACTTGTAGTAATCATGGTTCAATTACCGACCGTGCAAACAGGGCACATGTCCAGGTTCCCTGACCTCCAGGGACCCCAATGGATTTTGTTAGTCACTCTCACTCAGATATTATATTACATTTTTAAATATTATAAGTCATGGCAAAATGTTTAGAATTGCAGGAAATTAACTCTAAAACTTACATTTCTTCTCTCTGCCATCAAGAGGGGGGGGTCACTAAAATGTGTTGCCCGTGAGGTGGTGGGGGCTGCTACAGTACATATGTTCCCTCTCTATACAGTGCGTTTGGAAAGTATTCAGACCCCTTGACTTTTTCCACATTTTATTACATTACAGCCTTATTCTAAAATTGATAGAATAGATTTTTTCCCCTCATCAATCTACACATAATACCCCATAATGATAATGCAAAAACACCTTTTTTGTTTTTTGCTAATTTATATATATATATAAAAAGAAGGAAATATCACGTTGACATAAGTATTCAGACTCTTTACTCAGTACTTTGTTGAAGCACCTTTGGCAGCAAATACAGCATTGAGTCTTCTTGGGACTGACTCTACAAGCTTGGCAAACCATCTCTTCATTCAAAGACTCAATCATGGACACTCTTGCTGACAGTTGTGGCTGCTTCACGTGATGTATTGTTGTCTCTACCTTCTTGCCCCTTTGTGCTGTTGACTGTGCCCAATAATGTTTGTTCCATGTGTTGTGCTGCTACTATGTTGTGCTGCTACCATGTTGTTGTCATGTTGTGTTGCTACCATGCTGTGTTGTCATGTGTTGCTGCCATGCTATCATGTTGTCTTAGATCCCTCTTTATGTAGTGTTGTGGTGTCTCTCTTGTTGTGATGTCTGTTTAATCCTGTTTTTATTTTTAATCCAAGCCCCCGTCCCCGCAGGAAGCCTTTTGCCGTCAAGGTAGGCCGTCAAGGTAAATAAGAATTTGTTCTTAACTGACTTGCCTTGTTAAATAAAGGTTAAATAAAAAATTACAATTAAAATGGGGGAGTTTCTCCCATTCTTCTGTGCAGATCCACTCAAGCTCTGTCAGGTTTGATAGGGACCATCGCTGCACAGCTTTTTTCAGGTTTTTCCAGAGATTTTCAATCGGGTTCATGTCCGGGCTCTGGCTGGGCCACTTAAGGTCATTTAGAGACTTGTCCTTGAAGCCACTCCTGAGTTGTCTTGACTGTGTGCTTAGGGTTGTTGTCCTGTTGGAAGGTGAACCTTCACCCCAGTCTGAGGTCCTGAGCACTCAAGGATCTCTTTGTACTTTGCTACCTTCATCTTTGCCACGATCCTGACTAGTCTCCCAGTCCCTGCTGCTGAAAAACATCCCCACAACATGATGCTGCCACCATCATGCTTCACCGTATGGATGGTGCCAGGTTTCCTCCAGACGTGACGCTTGGCATTCAGGCCAAAGAGTTCAATCTTGGTTTCATCAGACCAGAGAATCTTGTTTCTCATGGTCTGAGAGTCTTTAGCAGCCTTTTGGAAAACTCCAAGTGGGCTGTCATGTGCCTATTACTGAGGAGTAGCTTCCGTCTGGCCACTCTACCATAAAGGCCTGATTGGTGGAGTGCTGGTTGTCCTTCTGGAAGGTTCTCCCATCTCCACAGAGTAACTCTAGAGCTCTGTCAGAGTGATCATCAGGTTCATGGTCACCTCCCTGACCAAGGCCCTTCTCCCCCTATTGGTCAGTTTGGCCGTTCGGCCAGCTCTAGGAAGAGTCTTGGTGGTTCCAAACTTCTTACCATTTAAGAATGATGGAGGCCACTGTGTTCTTGAGGACCTTCAATGCTGCAGACATTATTTGGTACCCTTCCCCAGATCTGTGCCTTGACACAATCCTGTCTTGGCGCTCTACGGACAATTTCTTCGACCTTATGGCTGTTTTTTTCACTGTCAATTGTGGGACCTTATATAGACAGATGTGTGCCTTTCCAAATCATGTCCAATCAATTGAATTGACCACAGGTGGTGTAACGATCGTCTGTGGTGGTAGAAGGATCGGACCAAAGCGCAGCGTGGTAAGTGTTCATGTCTTTAATATAAATCCAAAAACTGAACACAGGAACAAAAACAATAAACGATGATCAAACGAAACAGTACCGTGTGGCGACAAACACTGACACGGAAACAAACACCCACCAACCAAAAGTGAAACCCAGGCTACCTAAGTATGATTCTCAATCAGGGACAACGATTGACAGCTGCCTCTGATTGAGAATCATACCAGGCCGAACACAAAACCCCAACATAGAAAAACACACATAGACTGCCCACCCCAACTCACGCCCTGACCATACTAAATAAAGACAAAACAAAGGAAATAAAGGTCAGAACGTGACAGGTGGACTCCAATCAAGTTGTAGAAACATCAATGATGATCAATGGAAACAGGATGCATCTGAGCTCAATTTTGAGACTAATAGCAAAGGGTCTGAATACTTTAGTAAATATGGCATTTCTGTTTTTGCTTCGTCACTATGGGGCATTGTGTGTAGTTTGCTGAGGATTTTAAAAAATCCATTTTAGAATAAGGCTGTAATGTAACAAAATGTGGAACATTTCTAAGGGTCTGAATACTTTCCGAAGGCACTGTTTAACATCAGCACAGGAGAAGTAAACAAGTCAGAATGAATGGTAGAGACAAACTTTTTTCCATTCTGTTGAAAAATGGAATCTATGGTATTGATATACTGAATGGTAAATATTGTGTTGTCATATGGTGTCTCTTGTTTAAGGCTAAAGGGAATACAAGCCCGAAGTTTACTGTCTTGCCTTGGGAAACAGTGTAGACAAACACTGTTCACATTAGTTGACAACTCAACCAAATGTAAATCAAAACAATACGTTGAAATGACGTCTGTGCCCAGTGGGAACATTGGAAGGAATCAATAAAAAGCGGTATCAAGGTCTAATGGCATTGGCAAGATTGTTATATTACCAACCCTTTATGTCATATTGAGAATGGACAACATATTGTATTCCTTTTACAAATTCGATACTTATACCACATTTGACCGTAACCAGCATTTTTCTGATGTGAATGAGAAAAGAAAAGTGACATACCTGGCAGTAATTGTTTCATGCCTAGAAGATTTGTGTGGCGCTGACATAGTTACTCTAGACTCTGGAATGTTTTAATGACCACTTATCTCTGTCTCATAGACAGACACACTCGAAATAGACCAATGGCCACACTCAATATGAACAGAAATTCCAGGTCACACTAAATCTAATGGGGGTCACGGTGCAGGGTTAGAAATGCAATGTTTGTGGGTGTCACGTTCCTGACCTGTTTTCTGTTGTTTTTGTATGTGTTAGTCGGTCAGGGCGTGAGTGTGGGTGGGAATTCTATGTTATGTGTTTCTATGTTGGTTAATGGGTGACCTGATATGGTTCTCAATTAGAGGCAGGTGGTTTTCATCTCCTCTGATTGAGAACCATATTAAGGTAGGTGGTTTCACATTGTTTGTTGTGGGTGGTTGTCTCCTGTGTCTGTGTCTATGTTGCGCAACACGGGACTGTTTCGGTTTGTTTTCGTTTTGTGTAGTAATTTTTCCTGTTCGTGCGTTCTTCGTTACATGTAAGTTCTTAAGTCCAGGGGCCTGTTGCACAAAACTAGGATAAGGGATTAAGCCAGGATATCTTGGTGATCCTGGCTCAATTGATCCGTAATCCGGTTGCACTAAAGATGGATAGGGGGCAGGAGGATATGTTATGGTATAAATTACCATGGAGATTTATTCTGTGGAGCTAGCCTGCTCCAGACCAGGCTAAATTCCAGGATCTATTTAATCTCATCCCTAATGTCAGTCAGCAGTCACCACAAATGGAAACCAATAGTTATTTCACTGCTCACTATACATTGTTATCACATATAACTAGACCCACTGTTATTATTTAAACGTTTGTGATCATTAATTTCAATGATTTTGGATAAAAAATGATTTTTAGATGATGTTGCTATCATTAGATAATTTACAGTTTCCCATAGACTATAAGGCTATATATAAAATGATAGAATATTAGGGCCACAGAGGGGAAAAAAACACAAGTCATAATATTGTAACCAGTTGTTTTAAAGGAGGACAGTTGTTAAAATGACAGATGTGGGGCATTTCGTGAAATTGTACTTCAGTATGGTTTCATAAACAAAGACATGCTGATGTGCCAGAATATTAAGTATCACATTGTCATAAGTATCAAAACTGTAAAAACAATATGTAGCTTTTCTGCAGAAAGAACCAGCCTCATAAATTTATGACTTTATCCTTTTTCTTCAGTGTGGCCCTAGTACTCTGTCATATAAACAAATACACATTCCATATGAATATAAAAACACAATGTGTAACATTATGTTCCTTTATTGAATAAGGACAAAACAAAGCAGGTAAACCATCAGCTCCTTTCGAAACTGAAGTCACAGTGACTCTACAAGATGGAAAGCACAGAATCCAAGCATATTATACAAAATGATACATACACATTCAAAGGTCTGTATATAACACACCCTGCATGTCTGCACACTAAAATAAATGCAGGACAAATCCATACACATCAACTGAACAGACAAATGAATGGATGCAGTAGCCTCCCTGCAGCCTTGTATTACACACAGTATACCGCACAAACATCATAAGAGGCCAAATTCGTCAAAAAACGAACCCAAAAAAACCCTAATTCCTCTGCCACCGCAGGACATATTTAACCAAAATTGAAAGCACACATACTAACTAAAATAATTCAACACATATTGGTCCCTCAGCAGCCGACCACTGTCGTCATCAGGGAAGATTGCCGGATTGTCCCAGTCCATGGCTGGTGGCACTCTGGGGGCCCTCTCCTTCCTCAGGCAGGCCACATTGTGGAGGACAGCACAAGCCACAGTAATATCACATGCCCTAACAGGGCTGACCCTTAATTTGTGAAGGCAGTGAAAGCGTGCCTTCAGGAGGCCAAAGGTCATTTCAACTCTGGCCCTGGTCCTGGCATGGGCATGGTTGTAGGCCTGCTGTGCTTCCTGGGGGTCTGTGAAAGGTGTCAGGAGAAAAGGCTGGCAGCCATACCCCCTGTCTCCCAGCAACACACCAGAGAATTCACCTGTCAACACAAAATCTCATCATTACTACCTCATAAACACAGTGATATTCTTGACACAGCCATGATGGTTATAAATAGGGGTTGTGTGGCTTACCTTGTGATAGGCACTGATAGATTTCAGAGGCCCGAAAGATTCTGGAGTCATGGACTGAGCCAGGCCATTTTGCCACAACATTGCTGATCACACAGTCAGCATTGCAGACCATCTGAAATCATAAGATGAGGAATATTACACCAATCAATGCACATCACTGGCAATGCAGAGTGTTCGTCAATGGACAATATCAAAAAGTTATGTTCACCTGAACATTAATGCTGTGAAAGGATTTCCTATTCACAAAATCGGCCTCATGGGCACCTGAGGGGGCTTTTATCCTTATGTGTGTGCAGTCCACTGCACCAATGACATTGGGGAAACCTGTCACACAAAGTAATGAGTATCCTACTATGTGTTAACAGTTGTCCTGTAATTTGTAGATCCTCTTACCTGCAATCCTATAGAACTCCTCTTTGATGTCACAGAGTCTTCTGTGGCCAGGGAAGGAGATGAAGACATCTGCTAATGCTTTGATAGCCAGACACACACTCCTTATTGTGCGGCAAATTGTGGCCTTGTTCAGCTGTTCTGCATCCCCCACTGAGTACAGGAAGGCTCCACTAGCAAAAAAGCGCAAGGCCACACAAACCATTTGCTCCACACTCAGTGCATGGCTCCGTGCAGTGCGGTGCTTAATCCTGAGACCCAGTAGTCTGCATAGATACCTGATGCCATCTGCAGAAAACCTGTATCTTTCATATAGATGGTCATCAGGGAAGGCCAGTGGGTCCAACCGGTCCCTGAAGACCCTTTCTCGCCTGAAGGCTCTCCTCAGCACAAGTGCTTCTTCATCCACCACATCTCGCACGAATGGGCATGCCATTGTCAGAGCAGAAAGGAACACACAATTTTGGGCCTTCATATAGGCTAGTGGCCACACCTGGTGCTGGGGGGGTGGGCAAAAGAGGGCGATGCCTTGGTTGTACTGATTGCTGGGAAAATAAAAAAAACCTTAGAAAGATGCCACCGTCCTGTGTGCTCACAATAAGAGCTCATATGTCATGGCTCACTTGACTTTACGAGAATATACCTAATTTTTATTTTGAGCTGTTTCATCTTCTTGGAGCTGGGGGAGGAAAGAAAAATAATGATTAATACATTTGTGTTACAGTTAGCATACAGTGTACATTGAAGGCATATCTCACCTCCCTCTCAAGTTTTTTTATTTCAAGGTCCAGTTTCCTAATTGTCCTCCTTTTTATTTCGGACTCCAGTGCAAGATTTTCCATCTTTTTCTTCTTGTACTGAATGTCTATGTCTGCCAGTTCTATTTGGCGCCGGAGGTGGTTGCCATACAACTTTCTGATAGCTTGTGAGCTCTGTGAACACAATACAATTAGCGCAGCTGGAATTTGGCAGGATGTGGTGTCCTTTTATTAATACGCACTATGTTGCCAGGCTGGTTTTCCCACTGTATAGCATCTGGGTCCTGTAAAAGAAATTAGATTTTTTGATTTTGATGAGGACTCCTCACCATTGTAGAGTAAATAGTACTTTCACAGTCTTAACATGATACCTCATGCCTTCTGGAATCCAGAGAGATGGTCTCCTCCTCATCATCGTCTCCATCATGTGCTGTTGCTGCTGCACTGGGGCCTTCACCCTATCACATTTAATCGGATTCATATTGAAGCTAGTAGACAAGACATGCCAGGCCTACAGTATGCCTTTGATGGAGTACTCACTGGATCAGCATCGTCTGGTGCTTGTGCTGGTGGCTCTAACAGGAACACAGTGCTGCCAGACACTGCAAGGCAATAGGTAAACCAAAGTCAGACAGTCCAAATTGATTCAATATGAATGTGGTTGTATCCCATGTAGAGATGGAAGGACATACCTTGAATGAAGCGGGTGGCATCTTGGGAGGAACCTATGCTCGTCTCTTTCCCCCCAGGGATCCCCTCTAAGACGGGCCTGCCTTTATTTAGCTCCAAGGCCATGTCCTCTGCTGGGGTAAGGTCAGCTTTTGGTGACCCACCACCCGTGCCTTGTCTGTGGGTATTCTTTTTCACTGCTAAAACAGTACAGACAATGTGTGAGCAGGCACCTTCTGGGTACAATATATGCTTGTGCTTTGTTAAATATTAGTCAGGGACCATACCATTCTGCAGAATGTTCTTGTATTTGATTTTGACCTGCTGCCATGTCCGTTTTGGCCCGTTCATGTTTAATCTACACACACACACACACACACACACACATTTAATGGAGTCACACTGCAAAAAATTACTTGGTATTTTTGTCTTGTTTTCAGTAAAAATATCAAAACATTTATCATAGCTTTATACAGTGTGATGGAGTTACTTTACACAATTTCACTCATATCTGCAGTGCATTTCAATTAAAAATTTAACCGTTTCATAATTACAGTACAACTGCATTTTTGGAGATGTGAATTAAATATTTGAATTGTAATTGTGATGTTTCAGCGGAGCGGTGAGTGTGTAATTGTGCACTACTTACGCATTCAGGCGGTCTGCAATACTTTGCCACGCTTTTTCTCTTTGCTTTATCACTGTGGCGGTGTTGCCTTTCTTCTTAATTATATCTTTTACCTCCTCGTATGCCTCCATGAGGATTTGTGCTTCCGACGGGGAAAAGTACGCGGCTCTAGTTGCCATGGTAAATCAGTTAATCTGTGATCTGTGGCGGGGTCTATTTGAGTGAGCCGTGAGCGCGCACCTATCCAGGATTGGTTTCACCTGGCTTAATGAATCCGTGTCTGCTCATCCTGGCTTGGTCTTTGTGCAACCAATTAAGCCTGGACGCACATGTTTTGGCTTCATTGAGCTCAGCTGAGTCATTTATCCCGGATGTCTTAATTCTACTTTTGTGCAACAGGCCCCAGGTCTGTCTACATCGTTTTGTTATTTTGTTTAGTATCAAGTATAGTTCGTTTTTTGTCTTGTTTAAATAAATATAATGTCATTTCACAACGCTGCGTTTTGGTCGAATCCCTGCTCCTCCTCTTCGGATGAAGAGGAGGAGGAAATCCGTTACAGAACCACCGACCTAACCCGGACCAAGCAGCGGGACCACGAACAGTGGTCCACGAAACAGGAATCCTGGACATGGGATGAAGTATTGGAGGGAAAAGGACACTGGGCTCATATTGGGGAATATCGCCGCGCTCGTGAGGAGATGGAGGCAGCGAAAGCCCAAGAGCGGTGGTATGAGGAGGCAGCAAGGAGACCTGGCTGGAAGCCCGAAAGGAAACCCCCAAAATTTCTTGGGGGGGGGGGCTAAGAGGTAGTGGGCCGAGGGCAGGTAGGAGACCTGCGCCCACTTCCCAGGCTAACTGTGGAGAGCGGGAGTACGGGCAGACACCGTGTTACGCAGTAGAGCGCACGGTGTCTCCTGTACGTGTTCATAGCCCGGTGCGGGTTATTCCACCTCCCCGCACTGGTAGGGCTAGATTGGGCATTGAGCCAGGTGCCATGAAGCCGGCTCAACGCGTCTGGTCTCCAGTGCGTCTCCTCGGGCCGGCATATATGGCACCAGCCTTACGCATGGTGTCCCCGGTTCGCCTACATAGCCCGGTGCGGGTTATTCCACCTCCCCGCACTGGTCGGGCAACGGGGAGCATTCAACCAGGTAAGGTTGGGCAGGCTAAATGCTCAAGGGAGCCAGTACGCCTGCACGGTCCGGTATTTCCGGCACTACCTCCCCGCCCCAGCCCAGTACCACCAGTGCCTACACCACGCACCAGGCTTCCAGTCCGTTTCCAGAGCCCTGTTTCTCCTCCACACACTCTCCCTATGGTGCGTGTCTCCAGCCCAGTGCCTCCAGTTCCGGCACCACGCACTAAGCCACCTGTGCGTCTCCAGAGCCCTGTACGCACTGTTCCTTCTCCCCGTACTCGCCCTGATGTGCGTGCCCTCAGCCCGGTACCACCAGTGCCGGTACCACGCACCAGGCCTATAGTACGCCTTGAGAGTCCAGTGTGCCCTGTTGTTGTTCCCCGCACTAGCCTGATGGTGCGTGTCCTTAGCCCGGTACCTCCAGTTCCGGTACCACGCACCAGGCCTACAGTGCGTCTCAGCCGGCCAGAGTCTGCCGTCTGCCCAGCGGCGCCTGAACTGCTCGTCTGCCCAGCGGCGCCTGAACTGCCCGTCTGCCCAGCGGCGCCTGAACTGCCCGTCTGCCCAGCGGCGCCTGAACTGCCCGTCTGCCCAGCGGCGCCTGAACTGCCCGTCTGCCCAGCGGCGCCTGAACTGCCCGTCTGCCCAGCGGCGCCTGAACTGCCCGTCTGCCCAGCGGCGCCTGAACTGCCCGTCTGCCCAGCGGCGCCTGAACTGCCCGTCTGCCAAGCGCCGCATGAACTGCCCGTCTGTACTGAGCCTTCAAAGCCGCCCGTCTGTACTGAGCCTGCAAAGCCGCCCGTCTGCCATGAGCCTTCAGAGCCGTCCGCCAGACAGGAGCCGCTAGAGCCTACCGCCAGACAGGAGCCGCTAGAGCCTTCCGTCAGACAGGAGCAGCCAGAGCCTTCCGCCAGACAGGATCAGCCAGAGCCTTCCGCCAGACAGGATCAGCCAGAGCCGTCCGCCAGCCAGGATCAGCCAGAGCCGTCCGCCAGCCAGGATCAGCCAGAGCCGTCCGCCAGCCAGAGCCGTCCGCCAGCCAGGATCAACCAGAGCCGTCAGCCAGCCATGACCAGCCAGAGCCGTCAGCCAGCCATGACCAGCCAGAGCCGTCAGCCAGCCATGACCAGCCAGAGCCGTCAGCCAGCCATGACCAGCCAGAGCCGTCAGCCAGCCATGACCAGCCAGAGCCGTCAGCCAGCCATGACCAGCCAGAGCCGTCAGCCAGCCATGACCAGCCAGAGCCGTCAGCCAGCCATGACCAGCCAGAGCCGTCAGCCAGCCATGACCAGCCAGAGCCGTCAGCCAGCCATGACCAGCCAGAGCCACCAGCCATGACCAGCCAGAGTTGTCAGCCAGCCATGACCAGCCAGAGCCGTCAGCCAGCCATGACCAGCCAGAGCCGTCAGCCAGCCATGACCAGCCAGAGCCGTCAGCCAGCCATGACCAGCCAGAGCCGTCAGCCAGCCATGACCAGCCAGAGCCGTCAGCCAGCCATGACCAGCCATGACCAGCCAGTCCGGAGCTGCCGTCCCTCAGTCCGGAGCTGCCGTCACTCAGTCCGGAGCTGCCGTCCCTCAGTCCGGAGCTGCCGTCCCTCAGTCCGGAGCTGCCGTCCCTCAGTCCGGAGCTGCCGTCCCTCAGTCCGGAGCTGCCGTCCCTCAGTCCGGAGCTGCCGTCCCTCAGTCCGGAGCTGCCGTCCCTCAGTCCGGAGCTGCCGTCCCTCAGTCCGGAGCTGCCCCTTATCCCGGTGCTGCCCCTTATCCCGGTGCTGCCCCTTGTCCCGGTGCTGCCCCTTGTCCCGGTGCTGCCCCTCAGTCCGGAGCTGCCGTCCTTCAGTCCGGAGCTGCAGTCCTTCAGTCCGGAGCTGCCCCTTATCCCGGTTCTGCCCCTTATCTCGGTGTTGCCCCTTAATTTAGGTGGGTTGAATAGGAGGGGGATACGGAAGCTGGGATTGACTATGGTGGGGTGGGGACCTCGCCCAGAGCCTGAGCCACCACCGTGGTCAGATGCCCACCCAGACCCTCCCCTAGACTTTTGGTGGTGCATCCGGAGTACGCACCTTGAGGGGGGGGTTATGTCACGTTCCTGACCTGTTTTCTGTTGTTTTTGTATGTGTTAGTCGGTCAGGGCGTGAGTGTGGGTGGGAATTCTATGTTATGTGTTTCTATGTTGGTTAATGGGTGACCTGATATGGTTCTCAATTAGAGGCAGGTGGTTTTCATCTCCTCTGATTGAGAACCATATTAAGGTAGGTGGTTTCACATTGTTTGTTGTGGGTGGTTGTCTCCTGTGTCTGTGTCTATGTTGCGCCACACGGGACTGTTTCGGTTTGTTTGTCAGTTCGTTCGTTTTGTGTAGTCATTTTTCCTGTTTGTGCGTTTATCGTTACATGTAAGTTCTTACGTCCAGGTCTGTCTACATCGTTTTGTTATTTTGTTTAGTATCAAGTATAGTTCGTTTTTTGTCTTGTTTAAATAAATATAATGTCATTATATGGAAATCCGTTACAGTGGGATGCAAGAGAGAGCATAGAAATGCTACCAAAAATAATTTACTAAAACTTGTTACAAATGACGGAGTCAACTATGATTCACCAAATTATATCTTGAAGGAGGAAGCAAAGTACTTTAAGCATATGTTTTTGTTTGTCTCCTACATTCCTCTAACCGAAGCTAATTGTAAGGATTTTTTTCTATTAATAATGTAAAATGAACAGCCATAGAGAAAGACTCATGTGAAGGTGAAATTACAGAGGAGGAACTTCTTGATGCAATTAAAGCCTTTAAGTCTGGGAAAACTCCAGGCCTGGATGGCATACCTGTTGAGGTATACCAAACCTTTTTTGATACTGTATACTCAGAGAACCGTTATTAGCATGTTTTAATCACTCCTATGTAAATGGTAGATTATCAGACACTCAACAGAAGGTCTGATTTCATTATTACTGAAACAGGATACAAGTGGGAAAAATAAAGATCCAGTCCATTTAAAGAATTGGAGGCCGTTCACATTATAAGTTGTTAAATAGCTAAAATGCCAAAGTTGTCTATGATGAGATTTGAATTCGTGTCCTTTGGGTTGCTAGACGTTTGCATTATACGCCCAACCAACCCCCCTACTTTCGGTTTTGCTGTAAGTAACCATCTGTCTTATGTAATCATACCAAACGTAACATATACTAATTTGAGTGCCAGGGATGAACCTTTCTGGACTACCCATCCCGGATCCGGGATAATTGTCATCAGAAATGCTGACTAGCATAGCCTAGCATAGCGCCACAGGTAAATAATATAATATAATATCATGAAATCACAAGTCCAATACAGTAAATGAAAGATAAACATCTTGTGAATCCAGCCAACATGTCCGATTTTTAAAATGTTTTACACCGAAAACACAACATATATTTATGTTAGCTCACCACCATATCCAAAAAACACAGCCATTTTTTCACAGCAAAGATAGCTTTCACAAAACCCACAAATAGAGATCAAATGAATCACTAACCTTTGAACATCTTTATCAAATGACACTCATATGACATGTTATACAATACATTCATGTTTTGTTCGATAATGTGCATATTTATAGCCACAAATCTTGGTTTACATTGGCGCCATGTTCAGAAATGCCTCCAAAATATCCAGAGTAATTACAGAGAGCCACGTGAAATACAGAAATACTCATCATAAAACTTTGATGAAAGATACATGTTTTACATATAATTAAAGAGACACTGGTTCTTAATGCAACCGCTGTGTTAGATTTAAAAAATAACTTTAGTAAAAAGCACACCATGCAATAATCTGAGATGGCGCTCAGCCATTCTCCGCCATGTTGGAGTCAACAGAAATACGAAATTACATCATAAATATTCCGTTACCTTTGATGATCTTTCATCAGAATGCAGTGCCAGGAATCCTAGTTCCACAATAAATCGTTGTTTTGTTTTCTAATGTCCATTACTTCTTTTCGAATTAGCAACTTTGGCTAGCATGTGTAGTACACGTGTCCTAACACTTGCGCAATTGAACGAAAACGTTGAACGAAAACTTCAAAAAGTGGTATTACAAGTCGAATAAACTGGTCAAACTCAGTTGAGAATCAATCTTCAGGATGTTTTTATCATATATATCCAATAACGTCCCAAACGGAGCATTTCTTCATGTCTATATCACTCATGGCAAACATGGACATCACATGCCTAGCGTGCGTGGCCAGGAACTGGCAATCTGCCAGACCAGTCACTCCAATAGCTCCCATATGGCCCCACATCATGCTATAGGCTTCATTCAACGTTCTACTGACTGTCGACATCTAGTGGAAGGCGTATGAAGTGCATACAGATCCATAAATGACAGAGATTTGAATAGGCGATGACTTTCACATCGACCCATTTCAGATTTTTCACTTCCTGTTTGGATGTTTGCCTGCCATATGAGTTCTGTTATACTCACAGATATAATTCAAACAGTTTTAGAAACTTCAGAGTGTTTTCTATCCAATAGTAATAATAATATGCATATATTATGATCTGGGACAGAGTAGGAGGCCATTCAATTTGGGCACCAATTCATCCAAAAGTGAAAATGCTGCCCCCTAGTCTTAAGAATTAAAGTTTACTTTTTTACATCTATTCTATGAGACCTGGCTGCAATACCTTGTTAGCTTATCATCAGGCCAATGGGTTGGTTGGAGATTTGTCCTTGCCTGGTGATATCAATCTCCCTCTGGAGGACAGGAAAGCCCTGGAGCTGCTGGAGCTGCTGGAGACCAGGCTCCAGGAGAGACTTGTAAGTGTGTTCAGAATTTCATATAGCCATTGCTTTTTCTGGGAAAGAGCAAGAGACATTCATCTTTGACCTTGTTGTTGCGACCATTGTAACCTGATGTGACAGCAGCATGTTCTAAATTCCTCTGCTCAGAATTTTAACATAACTCATTTATATTAACATTACATGTAAATACTTATTGGAAATCTGACATCTGTCTTTACAGACTGTCACAATAAATGTATATAAAATATAGGGAGGAGGGGGAGGGAAATATATTAACATGGTGTGTCATTTCACAACCTTTGCATTTGTAGGTTAGGTTTCTGGCTGTAACGGGTGCCAAGGACCTGAAGTCGACAGTGTGGCGGATGATACCGTGCATTCTGTCAAACCGTCTTGCCATCGACACAACTTGGACTAGTTCAGTGGATAAGGCCTGTTTCAATGTCTAAAGACTATTCTTCACAGTAACTCTTGATATTATTAAATGTTACTTTTAAGTGATTTTTTTTTTTTAAACTTGTGTAAGACCTTGTGCTATTCAAATGTAACAAACTCAATGTTCTTTCTTTGTGTGTAGGTGCCATTCGGAAGAACCCTGCAGCCCGAGATGCCACAGATGAGGGGGTCCAGATTCAGGTCACCCGTTACCTGAAAGGGGCCTCCGATCGTGAAGGTGGGAGAAGGGGGTGCACAGGGGAGAGTGGTCCACTACAGTGAGGGTCAACATCAGTCTCTGACCACCTGTCTCGAAGCCAGCTACTACCCCCAAGCCACAAGACTGATCCAACAGCTGAACCGTGGGCTGACTACTGCACCCTACCACACTTACCATTTAATCATATTCTGTACACACTTAAATTACTTTAACTTACCGGACCAATGCAATAGTTATGTCAGCTAACCACACTACTAAGGTAGATATATTTTCATTATAATTCTATGCTGCTACTGAATTGTGGTTATTCCATTCTATGCTCTAGGGCAAACAATGTCCATACTATATGCCTATAGTCTATTTTTGTTTTATCTGATTCATATTTATTGAAGTTGAAGTCAGAAGTTTACATACACCTTAGCCAAATACATTTAAACTCAGTTTTTCACAATTCCTGACATTTAATACTAGTAAAAATTCCCTGTCTTAGGTCAGTTAGGATCACCACTTTATTTTAAGAATGTGAAATGTCACAATAATAGTAGAGAGAATAATTTATTTCAGCTTTAATTTATTTTATCACATTCCAAGTGAGTCAGAAGTTTACATACACTCAATTAGTATTTGGTAGCATTGCCTTTCAATTGTTTAACTTGGGTCAAAAATTTTGGGTAGCCTTCCACAAGCTTCCCACAATAAGTTGGGTGAATTTTGGCCCTTTTCTCCTGACAAAGCTGGTGTAACTGAGTCAGGTTTGTAGGCCTCCTTGCTCGCACACACTTTTTCAGTTCTGCCCACAAATGTTCTATAGGATTGATGTCAGGGCTTTGTGATGGCCACTCCAATACCTTGACTTTGTTGTCCTTAAGCCATTTTGCCACAACTTTGGAAGTATGCTTGGGGTCATTGTCCATTTGGAAGACCCATTTGGGACCAAGCGTTAACTTCCTGACTTATGTCTTGAGATGTTTTTTCAATATATCCACATAATTTTCCTCCTCATTATGCCTTCTATTTTCTGAAGTGCACCAGTCCCTCCTGCAGCAAAGCACCCCCACAACATGATGCTGCCACCCCTGTGCTTCACGGGTGGGATGGTGTTCTTCGGCTTACAAGCCTCCCCCTTTTCCCTCCAAACATAACGTGTTCTATTTTTGTTTCGTCAGACCAGAGGACATTTCTCCAATAAGTTTTTTAATCAATTTTGAATTCAGGCTGTAACACAACAAGATGTGGAATAAGTAAAGGGGTATGCATACTTTCTGTAGGCACTGTATGAAAGAAAAAATAAAATAAAGTTGCTTTTATGATCATTATCATGGAAATAGATTTTGACTTGTAAGTGTCAGCATGATATGCGGTCATACTAAGTCATTCAGGGAACTAATACAACTAAGTTAAAAACCATGAATTCTATGTATTAGTATGTTCATGATTCCTATCCAAATGAACATGTTCATCAGCTGGATCATGGTGTATTTTTGATATAGTATCGTCATCATTAAAACATCTGAATGAGTCAGCATGACACCTTTCATCTGTCTCTAGAGAACATTATTAACACAAATATACACTCACCGGTCAGTTTATTAGGTACACACAAATGGATCGCTCCTACAGACAGGTCGTGGCTTGCTATATAAAGCAGGCAGACAGGCATCGAGGCATTCAGTTAATGTTTGATTGAATGTTAGAATGGGTAAAACGAGTGACCTACGCGACTTTGAGCGGGGTATGGTCGTCTGTGCTAGGCACTCAAATCAAATCAAATTTTATTAAGCAGGTGTTATTACGGGTATAGCGAAATGCTTGTGTTTCTAGCTCCAACAGTGCAGTAATATCTAACAATTTCACAACAATATACACAAATCTAAGTAAAGAAATGGAATTAAGAATATATAAATATATGGATGAGCAATGTCAGAGCAGCATAGACTAAGATACAGTAGAATAGAATACAGTATATACATATAACATGAGTAATGCAAAATATGTAAACATTATTAAAGTGACTGGTGTTCCATTATTAATGTGGTCAGCGATTTCAAGTCTATGTTTATAGGCAGCAGGGATGGGCAATTCCAGTCCTTGAGGGCTTGATTGGTGTCACGGTTTTGCCCTAGCCTCAGCTAACACACCTGACTCCAATAGTCACCTAATCATGATCTTCAACTTATAATTCAATTTGATTACTTAGCTGTGTTTGCTACAGATGGAGAAAGTGTGACACCAATCAGGCCCCCGAGGACTGGAGTTGCCCACCCCTGCTCTAAGGTGCTAGTGATGGCTATTTAACTTCTCTGGGATATGTGGGATGCTAACGTCCCACTTGGCCAAAAGCCAGTAAAAATGCAGAGCGCCAAATTCAAATAAATTACTGTAAAAATCAAACTTTCATGAAATCACACATGAAAGATACCAAATTAAAGCTACACTTGTTGTGAATCCAGCCAACATGTCAGAATTCAAATAGGCTTTACGACGAAAGCACACCAAACGATTATGTTAGGTCAGAGCCAAGTCACAGAAAAACACAGCCATTTTTCCAGCCAGAGAGGAGTAACAAAAAGCAGAAATAGAGATAAAATGAATCTCTAACCTTTGATGATCTTCATCAGATGACACTCCTAGGACTTCATGTTACACAATACATGTATGTTTTGTTTGGTAAAGTTCATATTTATATCCAAAAATCTGAGTTTAGGCAGGACGCTACTGTCTCACTTGGCCAAAAGCCAGAGAAAATGCAGAGCGCCAAATTCAAATAAATTACTATACAAATCAAACTTTCATGAAATCACACATGAAAGACACCAAATTAAAGCTACACTTGTTGTGAATCCAGCCAACATGTCAGAATTCAAATAGGCTTTACGACGAAAGCACACCAAACGATTATGTTAGGTCAGAGCCAAGTCACAGAAAAACACAGCCATTTTTCCAGCCAGAGAGGAGTAACAAAAAGCAGAAATAGAGATAAAATGAATCTCTAACCTTTGATGATCTTCATCAGATGACACTCCTAGGACTTCATGTTACAAAATACATGTATGTTTTGTTTGGTAAAGTTCATATTTATATCCAAAAATCTGAGTTTAGGCAGGACGCTACTGTCTCACTTGGCCAAAAGCCAGAGAAAATGCAGAGCGCCAAATTCAAATAAATTACTATACAAATCAAACTTTCATGAAATCACACATGAAAGACACCAAATTAAAGCTACACTTGTTGTGAATCCAGCCAACATGTCAGAATTCAAATAGGCTTTACGACGAAAGCACACCAAACGATTATGTTAGGTCAGAGCCAAGTCACAGAAAAACACAGCCATTTTTCCAGCCAGAGAGGAGTAACAAAAAGCAGAAATAGAGATAAAATGAATCACTAACCTTTGATGATTTTCATCAGATGACACTCCTAGGACTTCATGTTACACAATACATGTATGTTTTGTTTGGTAAAGTTCATATTTATATCCAAAAATCTGAGTTTAGGCGGGACGCTACTGTCTCACTTGGCCAAAAGCCAGAGAAAATGCAGAGCGCCAAATTCAAATAAATTACTATAAAAATCAAACTTTCATTAAATCACACATGAAAGACACCAAATTAAAGCTACACTTGTTCTGAATCCAGCTAACATGTCAGAATTCAAATAGGCTTTTCGGCGAAAGCAAACGATGCTATTATCTGAGTTAGCACCATAGTAAACAAAGAGAGAAGCATATTTCAACCCTGCAGGCGCGACACAAAACGCAGAAATAAAAATATAGTTCATGCCTTACCTTTGACGAGCTTCTGTTGTTGGCACTCCAATATGTCCCATAAACATCACAAATGGTCCTTTTGTTCGATTAATTCCGTCGATATATATCCAAAATGTCCATTTATTTGGCGCGTTTGATCCAGAAAAACACTTGTTCCAACTTGTGCAACGTGACTACAAAATATCTCAAACGTTACCTGTAAACTTTGCCAAAACATTTCAAACTACTTTTGTAATACAACTTTAAGTATTTTTTAACGTAAATAATAGATAAAATTGAAGACGGGATGATCTGTGTTCAATACAGGATTAAAACAAACTGTAGCTAGCTTTCTGGTCCTCTAACTAACAGTACACTTCCAGTGACCCTCGTTCAAGATGGCTGTACTTCTTCATTACACAAAAGAAAAAACCTCAACCAATTTCTAAAGACTGTTGACATCCAGTGGAAGCGGTAGGAACTGCAAGAAGGTCAATTAGAAATCTGTATTCCCAATGAAATTCCATTGAAAAGAGAGTGACCTCAAACAAAAAAACATCTGAATTGTTTGTCCTCGGGATTTTGCCTGCTAAATAAGTTCTGTTATACTCACAGACATGATTCAAACAGTTTTAGAAACTTCAGAGTGTTTTCTATCCAAATATACTAATAATATGCATATCTTATCTTCTGGGGATGAGTAGCTGGCAGTTGAATTTGGGTATGCTTTTCATCCAAACGTGAAAATGCTGCCCCCTATCCTAGAGAAGTTAACTTCTCTGCGCTACGGATCCCTTTAGCAGGATCATTTTCCTAAACAACCGCTGAATTGCAGGGTGCAAAATATTACAAAAAATATTTATAATCATGCAATCACAAGTGAAATATACCAAAACACAGCTTAGCTTGTTGTTAATCCACCTATCGTGTCAGATTTTGAAAATATGCTTTGCAGCGAAAGCAATCCAAGCTTTTGTGAGTGTATCAATCAATGCTAGAACAGCTAGCCCCAAATTAGCATGGTCACGAAAGTCAGAAAAGCAATAAAATTAATCGCTTACCTTTTACATTTTACATTTAAGTCATTTAGCAGACGCTCTTATCCGGAGCGACTTACAAATTGGAAAGTTCATACATATTCATCCTGGTCCCCCCGTGGGGAATGAACCCACAACCCTGGCGTTGCAAGCGCCATGCTCTACCAACTGAGCCACACACACCTTTGATAATCTTCGGATGTTTGCAATCACGAGACTCCCAGTTACACAATAAATGTTATTTTTGTTCGATAAATATTACTTTATAACAAAAAAACGCCATTTGGGTTGCGCGTTATGTTCAGAAAACCAAAGCCTCGTTCCGTTCGACGAAAATTCCAAAAAGTATCCGTAATGTCGTAGAAACATGTCAAATGTTTTTTATAATCAATCCTCAGGTTGTTTTTAACAAACATAATCGATAATATTTCAACCGGACCGTAACCTATTCAATAAAAGAGAGAAAGAAAATGGAGAGCTACCCCTCTCGCGCGCAGGAACTAATCAAAGGACACCTGACTCGTTTTGAAAAATCTCGCTAATTTTTCAAAATAAAAGCCTGAAACTATGTCTAAAGCCTGGTCACAGCCTGAGGAAGCCATTGGAAAAGGAATCTGGTTGACACCCCTTTAAATGGAAGAAAGACGGGCAAGGAAACACAGATTTAAAAAAATTATAATAATCACTTCCGGGTTAGATTTCCTCAGGTTTTCGCCTGCAGAATCAGTTTTGTTATACTCACAGACAATATTTTGACAGTTTTGGAAACTTTGGAGTGTTTTCTATCCCAATCTGTAAATTATATGCATATTCTACGATCTGGACCTGAGAAATAGTCCGTTTACCTTGGGAACGTTATTTAAAATAAAAAAATATGACCCCTAGCGTCAAGAGGATGGCCTTGAGATAGAAGCTGTTTTTCAGTCTCTCAGTCCCAGCTTTGATGTACTGACCTCACCTTCTGGGTGATAGCGGGGTGAACAGGCAGTGGCTCGGGTGGTTGTTGTCCTTGATGATTTTTTTGACCTTCCTGTGACATCGGGTGGTGTAGGTGTCCTGGAGGGCAGGTAGTTTGCACCCGGTGAAGCGTTGGGCAGACCACACTACCCTCTTGGAGCCCTGATGTTGCGTGCCGCGCAGTTATCGTAACAGGCGGTGATGCAGCCCGACAAGATGCTCTCAATTGTGCGTCTGTAAAAGTTTGAGACTTTTAGGTGCCAAGACAAATTTCTTCAGCCTCCTGAGGTTGAAGAGGCACTGTTGCGCCTTCTTCATCACACTGTCTGTGTGGGTGGACCATTTCAGTTTGTCAGTGATGTGTACGCCGAGGAACTTGAATCTTTCCACCTTCTCCACTGCAGTCCACGATCAGCTCCTTTGTTTTGTACATGTTGAGTGAGAGGTTATTTTCCTGGCACCACACTCTCAGAGCCCTCACCTCCTCCCTGTAGGCTGTCTCGTCATTGTTGATAATCAAGCCAACTCCTGTTGTGTCGTCTGCAAACTTGATGATTGAGTTGGAGGCGTGCATGGCCACGCAGTCATGGGTAAACAGAGAGTACAGGAGGGGGCTGAGCACGCACCCTTGTGGAGCCCCAGTGTTGAGGATCAGCAAAGTGTAGGTGTTTCCTACCTTCACCACCTGGGGGTAGCCCGTCAGGGAGTCCAGGATCCAGTTGCAAAGGGCGGGGGTCAGACTCAGGGCCTCAAACTTAATGATGAGCTTGGAGGGTACTATGGTGTTGAATGCTGAGCTACAGTTAATAAGCAGCATTCTTACATAGGTATTCCTCTTGTCCAGATGGTATAGTGCAGTGTGCAGTGTGATTTGTCTGTGGATCTATTGGGGTGGTAAGCAAATTGAGGTGGGTCTAAGGGTGTAAGGTAAGGTAGAGGTGATATTATCCTTGACTAGTCTCTCAAAGCACTTCATAATGACAGAAGTGTGTGCTACGGGGTGATAGTAATTTAGTTCACTTACCTTTGCTTTCTTGGGTACAGGAACAATGGTGGCCATCTTTAAGCTTGTGGGGACAGAAGACTGGGATAGAGAGAGATTGAATATGTCCGTAAACACTCCGGCCAGCTGATCTGCGCATGCTCTGAGGACGAGGCTTGGGAGAGTTAACACGCTTAAATGTCTTACTCACGTCGGCCACAGAGAAGGAGAGCCCACAGTCCTTGGTAGGGGGCCGCCTTGGTGGCACTGTGTTATCCTCAAAGTGGGCGAAGAAGGTGTTTAGCTTGTCTGGAAGCAAGACATTGTCGTCTGCGACGTGGCTGGATTTCCTTTTGTAGTCCATGACTGTCTGTAGACCCTGCCACATACATCTCGTGTTTGAGCCGTTTAATTGCGACTCCACTTTGTCTCTATACTGACGCTTTGCCTGTTTGATTGCCTTGCGGAGGGAATAACTACACTGTTTGTATTCAGCCATATTCCCAGTCACCTTGCCATGGTTAAATGCGATGGTTTGCGCTTTCAGTTTTGCGGGAAGGCTGCCATCTATCCACGGTTTCTGGTTAGGGTAGGTTTAAATAGTCACAGTTGGTATAACATCTCCTATACACTTCCTGATAAACTCAGTCACCTTATCAGTTTATTTGTCAATGTTATTCTCAGAGGCTATCCATTAAATATCCCAGTCTGCGTGATCGAAAAACTCTTGAAGCGTGGATTCTGAATGGTCAGACCAGCATTGAATAGTCCTTAGCATGGGTACTTCCTGTTTGAGTTTCTGCCCTATAGGAATGGAGGACCAAAATTAAGTCATGATCAGATTTGCCGAAGGGAGGGCTACAATAAATGCGGCCTCAGGATATGTGGTTTCCAGTTTGCATAAAGTCCAGTGAAGTTCTTTGAGGGCCGTCTTGTTATCGTCTTGAGGGGGAATATACACGGCTGTGACTATAACCGAAGAGAATCCTCTTGGGAGGTAATACGGTCGGGGGAACAAAATGACTTGAGTTCCTGTGTGTTATCATAATCACACCAAGAGTAGTTAATCATGAAACATACATACCCCCCTTCTTCTTCCTGGAGAGATATTTATTCCTGTATGCGCGATGAAATGATAACCCAACTAGCTTTTCGGACTCAGACAGTATATTCCGAGAGAGCCATGTTTCCGTGAAACAGAGTATGTTACAATCCCTGATGTCTCTCTGGAAGGAAATCCTCGCCCTCAGCTCGTTAACTTTATTATCCAGAGACTGTACATTAGCGAGTAATATACTCGGAAACGGTGGGTGGTGTGCGCGCCTCCTGAGTTGGACTAGATGTCCATTCCGAGTACCTCTTCTCCGGCTGGCGATGTTTTGGATCAGCCTCTGGAATCAGTTCAATTTCCCTGGGGGATACGAACAAAGGATCCAATTCAGGAAAGTCGTATTCCTGGTTGTAATGCTGGTGAGTTACCGCAGCTCTGATATCCAAAAGTTGTTCCTGGCTGTATGTAATAAAATAAAAAAATCTGGCCTAATAATGTAAGAAATAACACATAATAAAACAAAATACTGCCCTCTCTTTCGGCACAATTTTTCAGGTATATATCCGGATCCAGTATCTCAGAAACGGACACCCTCCTAGGATTTTCACACACTACAGTGTCTAGGGTTTCTCGAGAATGGTGCGAGAAATAAAAAACATTAAAATAAAAAACATTGCCTGGTCTGATGAATTCCGGTTCTTGTTGAGTCATGCTGATGGCAGAGTCAGGATTTGGCGTAAGCAGCATGACTCCATGGACCCATCCTACCTGGTGTTAATGGTACAGGCTGGTGGCGGTGGTGTACAGCTGATGCCATTGCATTATCATGGACCAACATCCCTTTGGAATGTTTCCGACTTGTAGAATCCATGCCCCGAAGAATTCATGCTGTTCTGAATGCAAAGGGGGGTCCGACCTGGTACTAGATGGGTGCACATATTTACATCATTAATTTCTGTAACTGCATACGGCTGAATACTCATTAACATTTCTAGTGTAGCTAATGGACTATCCTATGGCAACACATGAGTTCATTTACTCCAAGCGAGGCATTAATTGAGTCTTAGTTATGTGCAGTTATATAGTTATCTGTTTTAGCTGTAGCAACTTGCTCAATCCTTTGTAGAGAAGATAATTTGACATTTACCTTTGGCATTTAGAAAAACTGATCTTTCATCCAAGATGTGGTCTCCCATAATACAGTTTTGTCAATCATTTTGACACATTTTTCAAATGTAAATTAGAGATTTTCAAAACTCTAAATTTAAAACTCTAAACTGATAACACTTATAATCCCCCTATCTAATGTTGAAAACTTTTGATGATACATGCATTGGATTTGAGCACATCTTTCACACTTGAGTCATTAATGCAAAATTTACGTTTTCTGTGAAATACCATGAGAACATTTAATTTAGTCACCAATACATCAGCTAAGGATAGGTTCACTGTTAAGTCATTTTAATGTATTTTTTTTCAATCGCTTTGGTGTTATGTGGTGATTTTTTTTATACAGTACTCCAAACCCATTGGGCAAAAACTGGTTAAATCAAATCATTGATTTATTTACCAAAGCATAACACAATGCAATTTTAGTAAAGCAGTGTGAACAACCTTAGAATGAACCTTAGACTGAATATGTATCCAAATTGAAAGAGTAATTTGCTACAGTGAACAAGTGACTTTGTGAATGTGTTTGTTGTACTTAAGTCAATTAAAATGTGCTTAGAGTTTTGATAGGAAAACTTTGATTTTGTATTAATGAGTGTGAAAGATCAAATCAAAAAATCTAATCAAATAAAATTGTATTTCTCACATGCGCCGAATACAACAGGTGTAAACCTTACAGTGAAATGCTTACTTACAAGCCCTTAACCAACAATGCAGTTTTAAGAAAATATCCTCAAAAAAGTAAGAGATAAGACTAACAAATAATTCGGTAGTCATTTAGGCAGGTTACCTTAGTGTTCTTGGGCACAGGGACTATGGTGGTCTGCTTGAAACATGTTGGTATTACAGACTCAGACAGGGAGAGGTTGAAAATGTCATTGAAGACAATTGCCAGTTGGTCAGCACATGTTCGGAGTACACGTCCTGGT
Source organism: Salvelinus alpinus (assembly GCF_045679555.1). Classification (NCBI taxonomy): domain Eukaryota; kingdom Metazoa; phylum Chordata; class Actinopteri; order Salmoniformes; family Salmonidae; genus Salvelinus; species Salvelinus alpinus. The sequence continues at coordinate 24,451,881 of NC_092104.1, forward strand.
AATCCGTTTGGCCCTGCGCCCTTGTGAATGTTGACCTATTTGAAGGTCTTACTCACATCGGCTGCGGAGAGCGTGATCACACAGTCATCCGGAACAGCTGATGCTCTCATGCATGTTTCAGTGTTACTTGCCTTGAAGCGAGCATAGAAGTTTTTTAGCTCATCTGGTGTCAATGGGCAGTTCTCAGCTGTGCTTCCCTTTGTAGTCTGTAATAGTTTGCAAGCCCTGCCACATCCAACGAGCGTCAGAGCCGGTGTAGTACGATTCGATCTTAGTCCTGTATTGACGCTTTGCCTGTTTGATAGTTCGTCGGGGGACATAGCGAGATTTATTATAAGCTTCAGGGTTAGAGTCCCGCTCCTTGAAAGCGGCAGCTCTACCCTTTAGCTTAGTGCGAATGTTGCCTGTAACCCATGGCTTCTGGTTGGGGTATGTGCGTACGGTTACTGTGTGGACGACGTCCTCGATGCACTTATTGATAAAGCCAGTGACTGATGTGGTGTACTCCTCAATGCCATCGGAAGAATCCCGGAACATATTCCAGTCTGTGCTAGCAAAGCAGTCCTGTAGTTTAGCATCTGCTTCATCTTGTGCTCAAATCCAATGAATGCACAATCAAAAGTTGTCAACATAAGATACAGGGATTATACATGTTATCAGTTTAGAGTTTTGTACTTACAGTTTGGAAAATATACAACTTACATTTGAAAAATGTGCCAAAATGATTGAAAAACTGTATTATGGGAGACCACATCTTGGGTGAAAGATCAGTCTTTCTAAATGCCAAAGGTAAATGTCAAATTGTCTTCTCTACAAAGGTTTGAGCAAGTTTTAGTAAAGCAGTGTGAACACCCTTAGAAGACCTTAGACTGTATATGTATCCAAATTGAAAGATTAATTTGCTGCAGTGAACAAGTGACTTAGTCAATTAAAATGTTTAGAGTTTTGAAACATGAGCCATTTTAAATATCTGTTTTCAGTTTTGTGCTTAGAGTTGTGAAAATGTACCACATACTTGTGAAAATTGCACCAAAGTGATTGAAAAAAACCTGTAATGTAGTTATTCAATGAAATGGTCTATGTAAGCAGAGTGATAAAAGTTATTGAAATTCATTCATACTTTTTGCTCCCAATTGAAACTATTATTGGATAATTCGGTGTGTACCACTCTCAACGCTATCTCTTCAACACATGAATAACTCTACAGTTGTGAGTACTGTCTAGGACCTAGTGCAGGAGTCCCCAATTGCCCTCAGAAAACTCAGGGGGCCAAATGAAATCGCTGCCTATTGGGGAACCCTGCCCTAGTGTATCGTTATTAAAAGTGATGTGAAAATTATTTTACTTATTTTATCCCAGCTTTCACAATGGAAAGCCAACATTCAACTCCATTTTACCTCAACATAAAGCCAGTGAACTGGTCCAAAATTAGTTGGACAAATGCTTTGACACATATGACATGAGCAAAAGCCACTCAAACACCACGGTCTGGTTCAATCTATATACCAAATCACATTTTCTCACAGGTAACTACTGTACACAGGAATAGTATAATAACGTTAATAACAAACCATTAAACAATTGAGAGACTCATTCCCCCAGCTCAACATGCGGACCCTCTTAACGGTTTATCAAAGGGTTCCGGTTAGGAGTCATCAGGAACAGTTGCAGTATGTGATAATGTACAGTATGTTGAGGTGTCTGGGGATTTAAACCAACACAAAGGATTGTGTGGTTCAGTTGGTAGAGCATGGTGCTTGAAACTCCAAGGTTGTGGGTTTGCTTCCCATGGGGGACTAGTATGAGAAAATTAAAAAAATTTATGCATTGTAAGTATGTCGGTTGCTCTGGATAAGAGCATCTGCTAAAAGACTAAGCTGTAAATATAACAGATTGTGGACTTTCTGGATAGGGACAGGCTTTGGCAGAGGTGTTGTGAATATCAAAGTAGGCGTACAGTGCTAACTGATTTCCAGTAAGCATATTACAATAGCATAAAATAATAAACTCAACAAATAGCCTCAATTATCCCATGAATCACAACAACTGTGTAGCCCAGGATAAGATGTCTCTACCCCCAAAGAGGTTCTCAAAACAATAGAATGACTGGCAGAGTAAAAGCCCTACTGTCATTATCCAATCAGTTTGATTTGTGCAATCATTGTAATTAGGGCATTAGCTTGTGATAGGTGACTCAATCCATCAAGTCCATTGTCTTTGCTGCTATTCTAATTTGTCCCGTGAAAACGACTGGAGGGGGGGACTGGGCTTTCATTCAAGGACAAGGACAGAACTGAAGAATGACTCTTGCTCTTTTTACACCATTCTTTTATTTGTTTGGCTGCATGTGTAGGTGTACTGCAGAGGGAGGCCAGACAGTGTACAACTTTGTTATACTGGTTTCTACTCAATGCTACAGTAAGCTAAAGTACAACCTATTAAATTTAACAATTGAATAGTATTAGATGTAATATAACATGTAATGGATTTAGGGTGAAGATACATAGTAATATTGTTACGCGGAGCGGAGCAGGTGAACCCAAGAGCCGACTCAGACGAGGAGACTGGGATAAGGTAACCAAGGTATTTATTGAAAAACAGGGGGAAGATAGGGTGCAGGCCAGGGAAAGCTCAGGCGGGTTGCAGGGAGCCAGGTGCTGTGACTGGAGCGAGGGAAATTGGGGCTGGGTAACCAGGTCCGGAGAGGAATCCAAGGAAGCAGTAGATTGGGGGGGGTCCAGGACAGGGTAGCAGGACTGACGAGACGTGGGACTGGAGACAGGGACCAAAGTCAGAGCGAACAGAACTGCAATGGAGAACTGCAATGCACCCGCATCAGGCAAGGGAAATAAGGCACAACACAAAAACAGGATCTATGCCGGAATAAACGGCTAAAACGCAGACTGACTGAGTAGAGGTTACGATCTGGCAGCGTGGAAGTGTGGCAGGGCTGAATATTTGTAGAGGTCTTGATTATGGAACAGGTTACAGCTGGTGGGGATCTGCTCTGCCTCCAGCACACCTGTCTCTGCCCACACAATCACACACACACACACACACACATACACAGAGAGAAAGAGGGAGAGAGCACTGAGCACAAAAATCGTAATATTAAACATTCATGAAAATACAAGTGTCATACATCATTTAACCTTTCACGAGCCTCTACCCCGGGTCCGGGATCACCCCCCACCCCCCCCACACACTGATTAGCATAGCTAGCATAGCTTCACAAGTAGATAGTAGCATCTAAATATCATTAAATCACAAGTCCAAGACACCAGATGAAAGATACAGATCTTGTGAATAAAGCCACCATTTCAGATTTTTAAAATGTTTTACAGGGAAGACAAAATATGTAAATCTATTATCTAAACACGTTAGCAAAATACACCACTATTCTAACTCCATCAGTTTCTTACTCCTTCAGGTGCTATCACCAATTCGGCTCAACTAAGATATTGATAGCCAATAACCTATAAAAAAACCCATCAGATGACAGTCTGATAACATATTCATGGTATAGGATAGTTTTTGTTAGAAAAAAGTGCATATTTCAGGTAGAAATCACAGTTTACAATTGCACCGACCATCACAAATCGACTAGAATTACTAGATAGAGCAACGTGTATGACCAATTTACTCATCATAAAACATTTCATAAAAATAGACAAAGCATAGCAATGGAAAGACCCAGTTCTTGTGATTTCAGACCATATTTCAGATTTTCTAAGCGTTTTTCAGCGAAAACACAATAAATCGATAAGTTAGCATACCACATGTGCAAACGTTACCAGAGCATCGATTCCAGCCAAAGAGCGCTATAACGTAATCACCGCCAAAATATATTAATTTTTTCACTAACCTTCTCAGAATTCTTCCGATGACACTCCTGTAACATCATTTTACAACATACATATACAGTTTGTTCGAAAAGGTGCATATTTAGCCATACAAAACCGTGGTTATACAATGGAAATAGTCACAACTCAAGCCTCAAAATGAGGAACGTCAGCTTTCAGAGTGATCTAGTTTAATCGAAAGCTAATCATATACTTGACTAAAAAATACAGGGTTGACAGGAATCGAAAGACAAATTAGTTCTTAATGCAACCGCTGATTTACATTTTTAAAATTATCCTTACTTTTCAATACAGGGTTCGCCAAGTGAAGCTATACCAAACAAAATGGCGAAATATGCGTTTAAAATATTTCGACAGAACAACAATTTATCATATTAAATATTGCTTACTTTGAGCTGTTCTTCCATCATATTCTTGGGCAATGTATCCTTTCTATGTTATAAACGTCTTTTGGTCGATAGATGTCCTCTGTCCTTCGAAATATCCACTAACGATCGAACGGGACCCCAAAACGTGTCCAAAGTTTCAGAGTGCACAACAAAGAAATTCCTCAAAATCGCACTAAACGGATATAAATTGCTATAAAACGGTTCAAATTAACTACATTATGATGTTTTTAACAACTATAACGACTGAAAACATGACCGGAGAAATATTGCTGGTTAGACAAGGATTTGGAATGAGGCAAGTCCGATGTCCTTCACGCTTCAGGCGCGCGACGAGAAAGGGCGGTCCATATACATTTTGTGGTTTTATAATGGCTGGGATTGTGCAATAGACTCCATTCAAAACGTGATGACGTACAGACACCCAGAGGAAGACGTAGGCAGTGTCGGTTTCTTCATAGCATTCACTGTCGCCTTAAAAACAGACTCCAGATCAGGGGTAAAAATTTCTGGAATCTGACCCCTGTCATGAAAAGTGCTGTAGATTTTGTTCTGTACCACTCAGAGACAAAATTCCAACTTCTATAGAAACTAGAAGGTGTTTTCTATCCAATAATAACAATAATATGCATATTGTACGATCAAGAATTTAGCACGAGGCAGTTTAATTTGGAGACCCAAATATGCTAATGCGGAACAGCACCCCCTATAGTTGCAAGAAGTTAAAATCTTAACTTCTTGTTAATCCAACCGCGTTGTCAGATTTCAAAAAGGCTTTACGGCGAAAGCATACCATGCAATTATCTGAGGACAGCGCCCCACACCAAAATACTTTTTCAACCAGCACAGGCGTCACAAAATCACAAATAGCGATAAAATAAATCACTTACCTTTGAAGATCTTCCTCTGTTTGCAATCCCAAGGGTCCCAGCTACACAATGAATGGTCATTTTGTTCAATATAGTCCTTTATATCCAAAAAAGTATGTTTAGTTGGCTCCAATGATCTCAGTAATCCACTCTTTCAACATGCATAGAAACGAATTCAAAAAGTTACCAGTAAAGTTTGTCCAAACAAGTCAAACAAGTTTCTAATTAATCCTCAGGTACTCTAATATCTAAATAAATTATATTTAAGACGGAGAATAGTATGTTCAATAGGGAAAATAAATAACGAAGAGCGCGCACCTCATTCACGCGCCAACAAGACCACTTTTCTAATGAGAGACACCTTGTAGTTCTTCCAACTACTTGTTCATTTTTCAAAAGAAAAGCCTTTCCACAAACTTCAGTGTTTCCTTTCAAATGGTAACAAGAATATGCATATCCTTGCTTCAGGTCCTGAGCTACAGGCAGTTAGATTTGGTTATGTCATTTTAAGCGAAAATTTAGAAAAACGGTCCGTGTACAGTACCAGTCAAAAGTTTGGACATACCTAATCATTCTTTATTTTACTATTTTCTACATTGTAAAATAATAGTGAAGACATCGAAACTATGAAATATTACATATGGAATCAGGTAGTAACCAAAAAAGTGTTCAACAAATTAAAAAAATTGTATATTTGAGATTCTTCAAAGTAGCCACCCTTTGCCTTGATGACAGCTTTGAACACTTTTGGCATTCTCTCAACCAGCTTCAGGAGGAATGCTTTTCCAACAGTCTTGAAGGAGTTCCCACATATGCTGAGCACTTGTTGACTGCTTTTCCTTCACTCTGCGGTCCAATTCATCCCAAACCATCTCAATTGGGTTGAGCTTGTGGAGGCTAGGTCATCTGATGCAGCACTCCATCACTCTCCTTCTTGGTCAAATAGCCCTTATGCAGCCTGGAAGTGTGTTGGGTCATTGTCCTGTTGAAAAACAAATGATAGTTCCACTAAGCACAAACCAGCCACATGGGAATTGTGTAATTGACTGATGGTCCCTAACTAGCCCCATAGGGATATCGAATTTCAAACCAAATTGACTATGGACATTATGATCGGGCCAGGTGCAGCTGCGCTTCGAATTGATGATTACTTGGGTGCTGCCAGCTGTGGACACGATTAAGATAAACCCAACTCAAGGAAAACTGTTACAGTGCTCTTCTTTCTGTGACATACAATTTGTTCCTATCATCTTGTAAATCTCAGTTTTGGACGAGACTGACTTAATGACCAAAATTCCCCTATTTACACATTCTAGTCAATTTTGACACTAGAATAACTGTTTCTTTCTCATATCGATGCCATTTAGGCCATTTTCAAAAAGAGAAGTTGCTTTTTAAAGGCAATCACTTTAAGGTAAATCATGTACACTGACTGTACAAAACATTAGGAACATATATTGAGTTGCAACCCGCTTTGACCACAGAACAGCCTCAATTCGTCCGGGCATGGACTCAACGTGTCGAAAGCTTTCCACTGGGATGCTGGCCCATGTGTCGTTGGCTGGATGTCCTTTGGGTGGTGGACCATTCTTGATAGACATGGGAAACTGTTGAGTGTGAAAAACCCAGCAGTATTGCAGTTCTTGACACACTCAAACCGGTGCGCCTGGCACTTACTACTATAGAGCATAATGTTTTGTACACTCAGTGTATAGGGCCCTGCCTTTTGGTGCAGAAATGGTGGCACTGTGCTTTTACCGGTATTTACAGCATTATCCTGCTCTTGGGTTACTGCATGTAGAAAATCCTAAGAAATGTTCTGGAGTTGACACAAGCTGTCAACAAATCAATGTCTGGCTGTGTGCACATGTATTTGGCTGGGAAGAAAAACATTTGTCAATTAGGGGCAGTTAAAGGGGAGAGTCAATGAATCCAACCGTGGAAGGAGGCTATTAAGGCTGTGTTTAGACAGGCAGGGCAATTCTCATATTTTTTTTCACTAATTGACCTTTTGACATATCAGATCAGCTCTGAAAAAGATCTGAAGTGAAAAGATCTGATGTGATTGGTAAAAAGACCAATTGGTGGGGAAAAAAGCCTGTCTAAAGCCTTGTTCATACAATTTTTTAAATATTTTCTTTTTCTTGCGGTCTGAACAGCCACAATGCACATGGAATCGGATGTATAGAGTACCAGTCAAACGTTTGGACACACCTACTCATTCAAGGGTTTTGCTTTATTTTTACAATTTTCCACATTGTAGAAAAATAGGGAAGACATCAAAATGATGAAATAACACATATGGAATCATGTAGTAACCAAAATAGTGTTTAACAAATCAAATATCTTTTTAGATTAAAATATATTCTTCAAAGTAGCCACCGTTTTCCTTGACAGCTTTTCACACTCTTGGCATTCTCTCATTCAGCTTCACCTGGAATGCTTTTCCAACAGTCTTGAAGGAGTTCCCACATATGTTGAGCACTTGTTGGCTGCTTTTCCTTCACTCCGTGGTCTGACTCATCCCAAACCATCTGAATTTGGTTGAGGTTGAGTGATTATGGAAGCCAGGTCATCTGATGCAACACTCCATCACTCTCTTTCTTGGTCAAATAGCCCTTACACAGCCTGGAGATGTGTTTTGCGTCATTGTCCTGTTCAAAAACAAATGATAGTCCCACTAAGTGCAAATCAAATGGATGGCTTATCGCTGCAGAATGCTGTGGTAGCCATGCTGGTTAAGTGTGCTTTGAATTCTAAATAAATCACTGACAGTGTCACCAGCAAAGCACCCCCACACCACACATGCAGAGATCATCTGTTCACCTACTCTGTGTATCACAAAGACACGGCGGTTGGAAGCAAAAACCTCAAATTTGGACTCATCGGACCAAAGGACAGATTTCCACTGGTCTAATGTCCATTGCTCGTGTTTCTTGGCCCAAGCAAGCCTCTTCTTCTTATTGGTGTCCTTTCGTAGTGGTTTCTTTGCAGCAATTTGACCATGAAGGTCTGATTCAAGCAGTCTCCTCTGGACAGTTGATGTTGAGATGTGTCTGTTACTTGAACTCTGTGAAGCATTTTTTTGGGCTGCAATCTGAGGTGCAGTTAACTGTAATGAACTTATCATCTGCAGCAGAGGTAACTCTTGTTCTTCCTTTCCTGTGGCGGTCCTCATGAGAGCCAGTTTCATCATAGCGCTTGATGGTTTTTGCGACTGCACTTGAAGAAATTGTTGAGTCAATTAGACCATGGCCATTTCAAGCTTATATTTCTAAAACCAAAAAAGTTATGTCAGAATATTCAGGCAAGTTAGCTGGCTAACTCCTTGATCCTGCTTTGAAGTATATCGCTAATGTGGTAGCTAAATAACTTGTTAATTGTTTAGAAACAAATGAGTGAATGTGCTAGAAAGCTAAACAGCCACCTAGCTAGCTAGTTGACTGCTGTGGTTAGCCCAAAAGGGCTTGTATTGAAAGTTGGATAATCTTACCCTTTGAGGCTTTAAACGTGTTCTTATGCTATGATTTTTAACATTCAAAGCAACTGGGAAACATACATGGCAGTCACTGTTGTAACCTTAGCTTTCTACATAACTTCTGTGTGATAAAAAAAACAGAGTTACACATGGGATAAACAAACGTACAGTCAATAACACAATAGAAAAATCTGTATACAGTGTGTGCAAATGAAGTAAGGAGGAAAGGCAATAAATAGGCCAATAGTGGCGAAGTAATTACAATTTTGCAATTTACACTGTAGTGATATATGAGCAGATGAGGATGTGCAAGTAGAAATATTGGTGTGCAAATGAGCAGAAAAACAAAAACAAATATGGAGATGAGGTAGGGAGTTGGTTGGATGGGCTATTTACAGATGGGCTGTGTACAGCTGCAGTGATCGGTAAGCTGCTTTGACAGCTGAAGCTTAAAGTTAATGAGGGAGATATAAGTCTCCAACTTCAGTGATTTTTGCAACTCGTTCCAGTCATTGGCAGCAGAGAACTGGAAGGAAAGGCGGCCAAAGGAAGTGTTGGCTTTGGGGATGACCTGTGAAATATACCTGCTGGAGCGCGTGCTACGGGTGGGTGTTGCTATGTTGACAAGGGAGCTGAGATAAGACGGAGCTTTATCTAGCAAAGACTTATAGATGACCTGGAGCCAGTGTATTTGGCCACGAATATGTAGCAAGGACCAGTCAATGAAAGCATGCAGGTTGCAGTGGTGGGTAGTATATGGGGCTTTGGTGACAAAACGGATGGCACTGTGATAGAATGCATCCAATTTGCTGAGTAGAGTTTTGGAGGCTATTTTGTAAATGACATCGCCGAAGTCAAGGATCGGTAGGATAGTCAGTTTTACGAGGGTATGTTTGGCAGCATGAATGAAGGAGGCTTTGTTGCGAAATAGGAAGACGATTCTAGATTTAAATTTGGATTGGAAATGCTTAACCTCTCGACGCTTTAAAAAAAAAAATAACGTTCCCAAGGTAAACGGACTGTTTCTCAGGTCCAGATCGTAGAATATGCATATAATTTACAGATTATGATAGAAAACACTCCAAAGTTTCCAAAAATCTGTCAAAATATTGTCTGTGAGTATAACAAAACTGATTCTGCAGGCGAAAACCTGAGGAAATCTAACCCGGAAGTGATTTAAAAAATATATATATATATCTGTGTTTCCTTGCCCGTCTTTCTTCCATTTAAAGGGGTATCAACCAGATTCCGTTTCCAATGGCTTCCTCAGGCTGTGACCAGGCTTTAGACATAGTTTCAGGCTTTTATTTTGAAAAATGAGCGAGATTTTTCAAAACGAGTCAGGTGTCCTTTGATTAGTTCCTGCGCGCGAGAGGGGTAACTCTCCATTTTCTTTCTCTCTTTTATTGAATAGGTTACGGTCCGGTTGAAATATTATCGATTATGTTTGTTAAAAACAACCTGAGGATTGATTATAAAAAAACATTTGACATGTTTCTACGAACATTACGGATACTTTTTGGAATTTTCGTCGAGCGGAACGAGGCTTTGGTTTTCTGAACATAACTCGCAACCCAAGTGGCGTTTTTTTGTTATAAAAGTAATATTTATCGAACAAAAATAACATTTATTGTGTAACTGGGAGTCTCGTGAGTGCAAACATTCGAAGATTATCAAAGGTAAGCGATTAATTTTATTGCTTTTCTGACTTTCGTGACCATGATAATTTGGGGCTAGCTGTTCTAGCATTGATTGATACACTCACAAAAGCTAGGATTGCTTTAGCTGCAAAGCATATTTTCAAAATCTGACACGATAGGTGGATTAACAACAAGCTAAGCTGTGTTTTGGTATATTTCACTTGTGATTGCATGATTATAAATATTTTTTGTAATATTTTGCGCCCTGCAATTCAGCGGTTGTTTAGGAAAATGATCCCGCTAAAGGGATCCGTAGCGCAGAGAAGTTAATGTGAGTCTGGAAGGAGAGTTTACAGTCTAGCCAGACACATAGGTATTTATAGTTGTCCACATATTCTAAGTCAGAACCGTCCAGAGTAGTGATGCTAGTCAGGCGGGCGGGTGCGGGCAGCGATCGTTTGATAAGCATGCATTTTGTTTTACTAGCTTTTAAAAGCAGTTGGAGGCCACGGAAGGAGTGTTGTATGGTATTGAAGCTCGTTTGGAGGTTAGTTAACCTGTCTAGGATGAGAGTGCCGCTAGCGGCACTCCCCCCCCCACCCCCACTGAAAAACCAGTGCCGCGAAATTCAAAAACAATATTTTTTTTAAATATTTAACTTTCACACATTAAAGTCCAATACAGCTAATGAAAGACACAGATCTTGTGAATCCAGTCAACATGTCCGATTTTTAAAATGTTTTACATGGAAGACACAATATGTAAAGATGTACATCTATTACCTAAAAACACATTAGCATAATCCACCATCTTTTATTTGTCCACCAACACCAGTAGCTATCACCAATTCGGCTAAACTAAGATATTTATAGCCCCTAACCAAGAAAAAAACTCATCAGATGACAGTCTGATAACATATTTATGGTATGGGATAGGTTTTGTTAGAAAAAAGTGCATATTTCAGGTAGATGGCATAGGTTACAATTGCACCCACCGTCACAAATGGAATAGAAAAACTACTTAGAGCAACGTGTTTACCTACTTACTAATCATCAAACATTTCGTAAAAATACACAGCATACACGAATCGAAAGACACAGATCCTGTGAATACAGACAATATTTCAGATTTTCTAAGTGTCTTACAGCGAAAACACAATAAATCGTTATATTAGCATAGCACATAGCACATAGCACCCCAGCATTGATTCTAGCCAAAGTGAGCGATAAAAGTAAACATCGCCAAAATATATTAATTTTTTCACTAACCTTCTCAGAATTCTTCAGATGACACTCCTGTAACATCATATTACACAATCCATATAGAGTTTGATCGAAAATGTTTATATTTAGCCACCAAAATCATGGTTAGACAATGTGAAATGTAGCTCAGCTGGTCAGAAAAAGTCTGTGCGCCACTTAGACAGTGATCTACTCTTATACATAAATACTCATAAACGTGACTAAAAAATATAGGGTGGACAGGGATTGATAGACAATTTAATTCTTAATACAATCGCGGAATTACATTTTTTAAATTATCCTTACTTTTCAATACAGCTTGCGCCAAGCGAAGCTACGTCAAAAAACATGGCGTCCTAAGCCACTAACATTTTTCGACAGAAACACGATTTATCATAATAAAAATGTCCTACTTTGAGCTGTTCTTCCATCAGTATCTTGGGCAAAGGATCCTTTCTTGGGTCCAATCGTCTTTTGGTGGAAAGCTGTCCTCTTGCCATGTGGAAATGCCAACTGCGTTCGGGATGAACTGGAAGCGTGCCCAGCAATTCACAGCGTTTCAGAAATAAATGTCCCAAAATCGCACTAAACGGATATAAATTGCTATAAAACGCTTTAAATTAACTACCTTATGATGTTTTTAACTCCCATAACGAGTAGAAACATGACCAGAGAAATATTACTCCCTCCACTAATGCTTGGAACAGGTGCGGGTCGGTGTCCTCTAGGCGCATGACGCAGCTCCAAAAGAGTGACTAGCCTCAGGGTTTTTTAATTTATAGTGCCTGTGAACGCGCAATCGACCCCATTCAAATCGTCATCACGTAAAGACATCCAGGGGAAGACGTAAGCAGTGTCCGTATAGTCATAGCAATAACAGTGCCCTTTTAACTGACTCCAGAACAGTGGCCAAAATTTCTGTAATCTGACTCCATGTCAGGGAAATTGCTGTAGAATGGGCTCTGTTCCACTTAGAGACAAAATTTCAACTCCTATAGAAACTATAGACTGTTTTCTATCCAATAGTAATAATAATATGCATATTGTACGATCAAGAACTTTGTGGGAAGCCGTTTCAAAAATTACACGATTAGCATAAATAGTCACAACAGCGCCCCCATCCTAAACAGGTTAAAACTTCTTATGGCTGCAATCCCGCTACCGGGATCGATATGACAACAGCCAGTGACAGTGCAGGGCGCCAAATTCAAACAACAGAAATCTCATAATTAAAATTCTTCAGACATTCATGTGTCTTATATCATTTTAAAGGTAATCTTGTTGTTAATCCCACCAAAGTGTCGGATTTCAAATATGCTTTTCAGCGAAAGCACTACAAACGATTATGTTAGGTCACCACAAAACGACAATAAGCACAGCCATTTTTCCAGCGAAAGATAGCTTTCACAAAAACCAGAAATAGAGATAAAATTAATCACTAACCTTTGATTATCTTCATCAGATGACAGTCATAGGACTTCATGTTACACAATACATGCATGTTTTGTTTGATAAAGTTCATATACAAAAATCTGAGTTTACATTGGCGCGTTAGATTCACTAGTTGCAAAAACATCAAGTGATTTTGCATAGCCACATCGTTTCAACAGAAATACTCATCATAAATGTAGATGATAATACAAGTTATACACATGGAATTATAGATATACCACTCCTTAATGCAACCGCTGTGTCAGATTTCAAAAAAACTTTACGGAAAAATAAACCATGCAATAATCTGAGACGGAGCTCAGAACAATAGCCAAATTAGCCGCCATGTTGGACTCAACAGAAACCAGAAAATACATGATAAATGTTTCCTTACCTTTGATGAACTTCATCAGAATGCAGTCCTAGGAATCCCAGGTCCACAATAAATGCTTGATTTGTTCGGTAATGTCCGTTATTTATGTCCAATTAGCTACTTTCGAATTGTTTACCAAACGCCCTAACCAAAGTCTCAAAGCGCGTCCACTATAACGTGACGAAATGTCCAAAAGTTCCGTTACAGTCAGTAGAAACATGTCAAACGATGTACTGAATCAATCTTTAGAATGTTGTTAACATACATCTTGAATAACGTTCCAACCGGAGAATTACATCGACTTCAATTGACCGATGGAACGGAGCTCACTCTCACGTGAACGCGCCAGTTCAATGCGTGGGCACCTCATGGAAGTGATTACTCATTCCTGTCTCCTTCGGCCCCCCTTCACATTAGAGTCATCAGACAAAAGTTCTATTGACTGTTGACATATAGTGGAAGCCCTAGGAAGTGTAAACCCATCCATATCTCTCTGTATTTTCAATGAGAGCTTGGTTGAAAATCTGGCACCCCCAGAAAATATCCAAACAGGAAGTCGAACTTCTCAGGTTTTTGCCTGCCATATGAGTTCTGTTATACTCACAGACATAATTCAAACAGTTTAAAAACTTCAGAGCGTTTTCTATCCAATACTAATAATAATATGCATATATTAGCAACTATGACATAGGAGCAGGCCGTTTACTCTGGGCACCTCTGTGCACCTTTCATCCAAGCTACTCAATACTGCCCCTTCAGCCATAAGAAGTTAACACAGTGTCCAAAGAGGAGACATATGTATACAGATTGGTGTTGTCTGCGTAGAGGTGGATCAAAAAATCACTCAGAGCAAGAGCGACATCATCGATATATACAGAGAAAAGAGTCAGCCCGAGAATTTAACCCTGTGGCACCCCCATAGAGACAGCCAGAGGTTCAGACAACAGGCCCTCCGATTTGACACACTGAACTCTATCTGGGAAGTAGTTAGTGAACCAGGCGAGGCAGTCATTTGAGAAACCAAGGCTGCCGATAAGAATACGGTGATTGACAGAGTCGAAAGCCTTGGCCAGGTCTATGAAGATGGCTGCACAGTACTGTCTTTTATCGATGGCGGTTATGATATCGTTTAGGACCTTGAGCATGGCTGATGTGCACCCGTGACCAGCTCGGAAACCAGATTGCATAGCGGAGAAGTTACGGTGGGATTCGAAATGGTCGGTGATCTTTGTTCACTTGGCTTTCGAAGACTTCAGAAACGCAGGGCAGGATGTATATAGGTCTGTAACAGTTTGGGTCTAGAGTGTCTCCTGCTTTGATGAGAGGGATGACCGCGGCCGCTTTCCAATCTTTAGGAATCTCACACGATACAAAAGAGAGATTGAACAGACTAGTAGTAGGGGTTGAAACAATGGCGGCAGATAATTTTAGGAAGAGAGGGTCCAGATTGTTTAGCCCAGCTGATTTGTAGGGATCCAGATTTTGCAGCTCTTTCAGAACATCAGCTGTCTGGATTTGGGTGAATGAGAAGCGGGGGTGACTTGGGCCAGTTGCTGCAGGGGGTGCAGATCTGTTGGCCAGGGTTGGGGTAGCCAGGTGGAAAGCATGGCCAGCTGTAGAGAAATGCTTATTGAAATTCTCCATTGGTTCAGGCTCTGACTCAGATTGGTCAACGAAGGAGGGAGAGAGGTGATGATGGTGCTGACACTCCCGCAGAAGGTTATCCAGATGGAAGACCATCACGATAAGTGCGTCCAAGGAGAGGTTGTCATCTCCGCCAACTCTGTCTGGATCACCTCGCACAATCCTCTTTTGCGGAGCGCCGGCTCATTCCATCTGCTGGATGCTGCCACTGTCCTGAAGGTGAGGGCGTACTACATATCGGTCTGGCCTTCCTGCCATAGGTGGAGTAAGCACTCACCTCCATCTCTGCCCTCGGATGGATGGTCGAAGATCCCCCTGAACAGAGCCATGAACTCCTCATACAAATCCTGCTCTCCTGCTCTCCTCTCTCCCAGATGGCCGTAGCCCAATCCAAAGCCCGTCCAGTCAGAAGGGAAATAACCATGGCAATCTTGGACTTCTCGGTGGTGAGGGCTACCATCTGATGAACACATTTTTAATGTATATTTTTTACCTTTATTTAACTTGGCAAGTCAGTTTTCAATGACGGCCTAGGAACAGTGGGTTAACTGCCTTGTTCAGGGGCAGAACGACAGATTTTTACCTTGTCAGCTCGGGGATTCAATCTTGCAACCTTTTGGTTACTAGTCCAACACTCTAACCACTAGGCTACCTGCCGCCCAGGGAGCACTGGAGGGAGCACTGGAGTAGTATGCCACGGCATTTTGATGGAGTCCTGTTGTATTTGTCCAGGAGGGTCAAATGGAACTCGCTGACCTGAACGGACTGTTGGATGGGCTAGGATGCTGATTCGCTGGATCGACACGTAGGAAAGAATCCTCTGCCCAAGGGAGGTGACGCCCCTCGGGTAACGTTGAGACATTGAAAAACGCGGAGGACCTCATCCATAGCCGTCCCCAGTTGAGCCTGCTTCGTCAATGCCAACCAGTCTGACTGGGACAGTTTACTTCCTTGTCATGAGGTGGCCTATCGTAGCGGTGTGCAGGCCAACACTAAGCATACCCCTACGAAGAAGTATTTGGGCAGGAGGTTGTGCTACCTGTTGATATTCTCATGGACAGATGTGTGAGGGATTATGTGCATGCATTGAAACAGAGGCTGCGGTCAGTGGCCTGGTCCGTTCAAGGACACCAGCGAGCAGCAGCTCAAAGCCAGAAAGCCTTCCATGACTTGAAAGTTGCCTATCTGTTTTATGAACTAGGGGAGAGGGTCTGGGTGCGAGATGAAAGGAGACTAAGAGGTCAGTGCCCTAAACTAAGAAGGCGGTATGCTGGACCCTTTGTCATTTTGCAACTGACTTCTATAGGCTAAAGGGAAGTAATGGGGACACTGTATTACATTTACATAGCCTAAAATCATGTTATGACTCTGATTACATTTTGACTCCTGTAAACCCCAACCAAGCAGTTGACCCAGACCAGGCAGAGCTGGCAGATCCACAGCCCCCGTCCAGGCAGAGGGTGATACACTGAGTTCATAAATTATATGGCCACGCACTGATTAATTCTCCAGGTAACTGGGGGGAACTGCACAGGTGCAAGTGAGACAGGACTCTATATTGGGACCGGGTAGTAAATCCTGTTCTCTTGTGTTGGGGAACTATTGTGTAGAGCAGGGGTGGGAAATTCCAGTCCTCGAGGGCCTGATTGGTGTCACAGTTTTGCCCCAGCTAACACACCTGACTCCAATAATCACCTAATCATCATCTTCAGTTTAGAATGCAATTTGATTAATCAGCGGTGTTTGCTAGGGATAGAGAAAAAGTGTGACACCAATCAGGCCCTCGAGGACTGGAGTTGCCCACCCCTGGTGTATAGGAAGCTGCAGGGGGTTGCGGGAAGCCAAACTCTGCTGATTCAGTATAGCATGCAGTTAAAGTCAAGAGTATTGTTAACTGTAGCGTAGCTCGGTCAGTGCCTGAAGTAATTGTGTGCATTTAAGTATGGACAGAGTATTGGCCACTTAGGCCAGAAGAGTATCGCTATATTTAACATAGCTTAGTCTGGTTTATGCTGAAGACGTGTGAGGATGGCGTTTGCCACCGGCTGAGGATTTAGGGGACTCATTACCATATAAACTGCGTTTTGGGCCTCAACTGGCAGCTTCATTAAATAGTACCCACAAAACACCAGTCTCAACGTCAACAGTGCAGAGGCGACTCTGGGATGCTGGCCTTCTAGGCAGAGTTGGGGACTGTGAAAATACCCCTGGTGGCATGTCTGGTGGGGTAAGTGTGTGTGTCAGAGCTGTGTGTAAGTTGACTATGCAAACAATTTGGGATTTTCAACACATGAATGTTTCTTATAAAATGAAGAAGTGATGCAGTCAGTCTCTCCTCAACTCTTAGGTCAAGAGACAAAGAAAAAGCCATATCTCAGACTGGCCAATAAAAATAAAATAATAAGATGGGCAAAAATAACACAGACACTGGACAATAGGAATTCTGCCTAGAAGGCCAGCATCCCGGAATTGCCACTTCACTGTTGATGTTGAGACTGGTGTTTTGCAGGTACTATTTAAAAACTTCTTAGGGATAAGGGGCAGTATTCGGAAGTTCGGATGACTGACATGCCCAAAGTAAACTGCCTGTTACTCAGGCCCAGAAGCATATAATTGGTAGTATTGGATAGAAAACACTCGGAAGTTTCTAAAACTATTAAAATAATGTCTGTGAGTATAACAGAACTGATATGGCGGGAAAAAACCAGAGGAGAATCCATCCGGATTTTTCTGTTGTTGAGGTGACCACCCATTGAAATGCCTGTCTATTGGAAAATCAAAGGAAATCCTCCCAAATTGCAATTCCCATGGCTTCCACTAGATGTCAACAGTCTTTAGAAAGGGTTTCAGGCTTGTTTTAGAATTTGTAGTTTTTCAAGGTGGCTCTCATTTTGACTGTAGTGTTGTGGAGCGCGTGGATGAGGGCGCGCACTTCGTTATTTATCTCCGGAATTCAACACACTATTCTCCGTCTTAAATTGGATCGTTTATTTACATATTAGGGTACCTGACGATTGATTAGAAACGTTGTTTGGGCGAAGATTATTGGTAACTTTTGGGATTCCTTTGTATGCATTTTGAACGAGTGGAACAGGTGGATTGCTGAATCAAGTGCGCCAACTAAACTGACTTTTTTGGGATATAAAGAAGGACTTTATCAAACAAAATGACAATTTGTTATGTAGCTGGGACCCTTGGGATTGGAAACAGAGGAAGATCTTCAAAGGTAAGGGATTTATTTTATCGCTATTTCTGACTTTTGTGACGCCTCCACTGGTTTGGTAAATGTTTTAATGCTTTTGTACGCGGGGCGCTGTCCTCAGATAATCGCATGGTATGCTTTCACCATAAAGCCTTTTTGAAATCTGACAAAGCGGCTGGATTAACAAGAGGTTAAGCTTTTAAATGATGTTTGACACTTGTATTTTCATGAATGTTTAATATTACGATTTTTGTATTTTGAATTTTGCGCTCTGCAATTTCACCGGATGTTGTCGAGGTGGATCGCTAGCAGCACATCTAGCCCAAAGAGGTTAACCTTTTGTCAATAGGGGGAGCTGTTAGCATTATAATTTTTTTTACATTTCCAAATTAAACTGCCTCGTACTCAATTCTTGCTCGTACAATATGCATATTATTATTACTATTGGATAGAAAACAATCTCTAGTTTCTAAAACCGTTTGAATTATGTCTGTGGGTGAACCAGAACTCTTTCTACAGCGAAACTCATGACAGGACATGCGAAGCTCTGAAAAATAGTCTCTGATCTCGGATCAGTTTAAAACTCTGTGTGTGCCCTATGGCTTGACATGAACTGCACCCGCCTTCCCCTGGATGTCAGTAACCAATGAGAAGTGGAATGGTGTCTCTACGTGTTTGTCAGAGTTTATAAAAGGGAATGGAGTGAGATGTCATTTCTTTTGGACGCTCGCCAGGACGCAAGGGAGGACATCAGAATCGCATGCTCAAAAGCTCTCGTTATTGATCAAAGATATATCCGTCTGTGATTTAATTCGATATAGGTGTTAGAAACATCATAACGAAGTTATTTGAAACCGATTTATATCAGTTTATGCGAGTATATTGCTATTTTTCTGAATTTCCTTAGTATTGCGTTTGAGGATTTGGGCATGTGTGTGCCGTGTAGCTATCGTTAGCTGCTTGTTCCGAAGTTGAGGAGGTTGTTTTACAACAAAGCAACGATTATTTTGGACAAAGGACACATTGCCCAAGATACTGATGGAAGCTCGTCCAAAAGTAAGAGTTATTTATGATTTTATTCCGTATTTACAGTGGGGAGAACAAGTATTTGATACACTGCCGATTTTGCAGGTTTTCCTACTTACAAAGCATGTAGAGGTCTGTAATTTTTATCATAGGTACACTTCAACTGTGAGAGACGGAATCTAAAACAAAAATCCAGAAAATCACATTGTGTGATTTTTAAATAATTAATTTGCATTTTATTGCATGACATAAGTATTTGATACATCAGAAAAGCAGAACTTAATATTTGGTACAGAAACCTTTGTTTGCAATTACAGAGCTCATACGTTTCCTGTAGTTCTTGACCATGTTTGCACACACTGCAGCAGGGATTTTGGCCCACTCCTCCATACAGACCTTCCCCAGATCCTTCAGGTTTCGGGGCTGTCGCTGGGCAATACGGACTTTCAGCTCCCTCCAAAGATTTTCTATTGGGTTCAGGTCTGGAGACTGGCTAGACCACTCCAGGACCTTGAGATGCTTCTTACGGAGCCACTCCTTAGTTGCCCTGGCTGTGTGTTTCGTTTCGTTGTCATGCTGGAAGACCCAGCCACGACCCATCTTCAATGCTCTTACTGAGGGAAGGAGGTTGTTGGCCAAGATCTTGCGATACATGGCCCCATCCATCCTCCCCTCAATACGGTGCATTCGTCCTGACCCCTTTCCAGAAAAGCATCCCCAAAGAATGATGTTTCCACCTCCATGCTTCACGGTTGGGATGGGTTCTTGGGGTTGTACTCATCATCCTTCTTCCTCCAAACACGGCGAGTGGAGTTTAGACCAAAAAGCTCTATTTTTGTCTCATCAGACCACACGACCTTCTCCTATTCCTCCTCTGGATCATCCAGATGGTCATTGGCAAACTTCAGACGGGCCTGGACATGCGCTGGCTTGAGCAGGGGGACCTTGCATGCGCTGCAGGATTTTAATCCATGACGGCGTAGTGTGTTACTAATGGTTTTCTTTGAGACTGTGGTCCCAGCTCTCTTCAGGTCATTGACCAGGTCCTGCTGTGTAGTTCTGGGCTGATCCCTCACCTTCCTCATGATCATTGATGCCCCACGAGGTGAGATCTTGCATGGAGCCCCAGACCGAGGGTGATTGACCATCATCTTGAACTTCTTCTATTTTCTTCTATTTTCTAATAATTGCGCCAACAGTTGTTGCCTTCTCACCAAGCTGCTTGCCTATTGTCCTGTAGCCCATCCCAGCCTTGTGCAGGTCTACAATGTTATCCCTGATGTCCTTACACAGCTCTCTGGTCTTGGCCATTGTGGAGAGGTTGGAGTCTGTTTGATTGAGTGTGTGGACAGGTGTCTTTTATACAGGTAACGAGTTCAAACAGGTGCAGTTAATACAGGTAATGAGTGGAGAACAGGAGGGTTTCTTAAAGAAAAACTAACAGGTCTGTGAGAGCCGGAATTCTTACTGGTTGGTAGGTGATCAAATACTTATGTCATGCAATAAAATGCAAATGAATTACTTAAAAATCATACAATGTGATTTTCTGGATTTTTGTTTTAGATTCCGTCTCTCACAGTTGAAGTGTACCTATGATAAAAATTACAGACCTCTACATGCTTTGTAAGTAGGAAAACCTGCAAAATCGGCAGTGTATCAAATACTTGTTCTCCCCACTGTATATAATATATTGTAGCAGGCTCAAGGGTGTGGAGTTTCCACATCACCAGTTCAATAACCAAACACGCACAAGGCGCACAACTAGAATGCAAATGGAGAATTTATTATGTCACCTCTTTGATCCTTCAGAGGACCTTGAACAGCCACACAAACCGGGGTTTCTGCTTCTTAAAGTCAGGCGCTGTGGGAGGTTCCTGGTGGAGAGCCAGACGCGTTCACCAGGATGGAAGATGGGAGCCTCACTGCAGTGGCAATCCGCCTGCTCCTTCTGGCGGCAGATAGTGCGCTGGAGTCTCACGTGGGCATCGTTCCAAACCTCTTCTGATCCACTCGTCCATGGCAGGAGCGTCGGTCTGGTTCAAAGGTCCACGGAGCCAAGGCTAGCTGATATCCCAGAACACAATGGAAGGGAATCAGCCCGGTGGAGGAGTGACACAATGAATTCTGGGTGTACTCTGCCCAGGGAAGGAATTGGGCCCAATCCCCCAGCCGGTCCCAACCTCCCCAGCTCCTGGTTCATCCTCTCCACCTGCCCGTTAGAATGAGGCCGGTACCCGGAAGTGAGGTTGACCGTGACCCCCAGCTTCTCAATGAAGGCTTTCTAAACCCGTGACGTGTAGTGAGGGCCACGGTCAGCCGGAAGACCTGATGGAACAGTGCCTGAGCGACATGGAGAACGGTAGGGAGACCAGAGAGAGGGATAAAATGGCAGGATTTAGAGAATCTGTCCACAACCACCAAAATGGTGGTGAAACCATCAGAGGAAGGGAGATCTGAGGCATGGGAATGGGAAGGAGTTTCCCTGCTGGAGCGTGCCGGGAAGATTTATTAAGGGCACATACGGAACAGGAGTTGGCATAGCGTGCAACGTCAAGGTGGGCCACCAGTACTTTTCAGAGATGGGTTGAATAGTGCAGGTGATACCTGGATGTCCAGCAATGACAGCTGTGTGCGCCAAGGTCAACAGCCGATCCCTTATCCCTGAGGGAACGTAGGTGCACTCAGGAGGACAGGTAGCAGGTGAGGGTTCCCTCTCCAGGGCCTGGCGAATGTCCACATCTACATCCGAGAGCACGGGGGCTACGACTCAAAAGGGCGGAATTATGGGTGCCCTCAAGACAGTAACCTCTCCTGAATCGTAGAGATGGGACAGGGCATTGGTTTGTATGTTCTTTGAACCACTCCTCTAATGCCAACTTCACTGCCAGGAGCTCCCGATTGCCAACATAATAGTGCCTCTCTGCAGAGACAATTTCTTTAAGTAATATGCACATTAATACAATTTCTGTGGATTACCTTGTCGTTGGGACAGGACAGCCCCCACACCCACTTCTGAAGTGCCCACCTCCACCATGAACGGTAGCGTCGGATCTGGGTGTTTTGAGCAACGGGGTGGAGGTGAAACATCCCTTCAGTAGGCGGAAGGCCACCCTTGTGGAAAGAGGTGAGAGGAGAGGCGATAGATCTAAAATTCTTAATGAAGCGGCGGTAGCGGCGACAAACCCCCAAAATCGTTGTAACCCCTCTATGGTGGTTGGGACTGGCCATGGCCTGACAGCATCGACCTTCTTATCATCCATCATCACTCTTTGTGGGCCGATCTGGTAACACAAAAATTACAGCCTCCTAATGGAATTTGCACTTAGGTGTTCCAGGTGAATACCATTAGGTGTTCCAGGACTACGTGGACGTGAGCGATGTCATCCTCAAAGGTAGCCGAGTAGTACAGGATATACATGACCACCTGGCATGTCCCGGAACACCTCGTTATCGAATGCCTGGAACACTGACGGAGCATTGGCTAATCCATAAAGCATCACAAAGTACTCGTATTTACCAGACATCGTGCTGAAAGTTGTTTTCCATTCATCCCCCTCCCGGATAAGATTGTAGGCACTCTGCAGGTCCAATTTGGTAAAGAACCGGGCCCTGCACTGTTGTTTGATCGCGGCCGGTACCAACGGGAGAGGGTAGCAGTACTTTGTGGCGATGGAATTGAGACCTCTGTAATCAATGCACGGCCGTAACCCTCCATCCTTCTTGGCCACAAAGAAGAAGAAAGTGGACGTGCGAATTAAACCTCGTTTGGAGGATGTACTCCTCCATAGCCTTTGCTTCACACACCAACAGAGGGTAGATGCGGCTGCGCGGAGGCACAGAGCCTGTAAGAAGGTTGATGGCACAGTTCCAGGGGCGATGAGGATGGAGACAGGAGAAAACCTCCCTCAGGTCTTGGTATACCTCTGGGATGTTGGGCTGAAGGTCCACCACAGGACCCTCGAACCGACGTGGAACCACAGGGGAAGGGAAAGCACGTCCTCCGGCATTCGTGTGCCCAGTCCGTGATTATCATCCTCGACCATGAAATGGTGGGATCATGACGTTGGAGCCATGGGAGGCCGAGGATGATCTTGTGTACGGGTGCACTGATGAGCAAGGGAAGGCTTTCTGATGTATGGACTCCACAGAGAGAGTGGTGCTGTGATGTGTGTGATAGTCCTGGATCCCAGTGGTCAACTATCCAACACTTGAACCGGAAAGGAGAGCAGGTATGAAGTAATGTTCATGGAGGATGCAAGGGCCTGGTCAATAAAATTCCCTTCGGCACTAGAGTCCACTAGAGCTGTAGAAACAGTATATGAGGGACAGACAGCTAGTGAAATCAATACTAGAAAGGGTTTGGGGGAAAGTGATGATGATGGAATACTCACGCCTAACCCAGGAGACAGATGATTATGGGGCCGTCCCTCTACTTTTGAAGACCCCGTTGAAGCTGGTGTCACTCCTGACCGCAATAGGGACAGAGCCCCAGCTGTTAGGAGGTTATCCAGATGGATGGCCATCGCGATGAGTGTGTCCAAAGAGAGGGTGTCATCTCGTCACGCCAACTCTGTCTGGACCTCATCGCACAGTCCTCTTCTGAAGAAGGTGCGGAGCGCCGGCTCATTACACCTGCTGGATGCTGCCACTGTCCGGAAGGTGAGGGCGTACTCCACAGCAGTCTGGCCTTCCTGCCGTAGTTGGAGTATGCATTCACCACGCTCTCTGCCCTCTGATGGATGATCGAAGACCCCCCTGAACAACGCCATGAACCTCTCATAGGAACGCAGCAGGGAAATAACCATGGAAACCTTGTACCACTCAGTGGTGGGTGCTCCCATCTGATGGGCGAAATAGAGGGATCACTGGAGTAGGAAGCCACGGCATTTAGATGGAGTCCCGTCATATTTGTCCGGGAGGGACAATCGGGCACCGCTGACCTGGGCAGACTGCTGGATGGGTTGGGGTGCTGGCTCACTGGGTCGACTCGTGGTAGAGAATCCTCTACTAGCTGGAGGTGACGATCCTCGGGTAATGTTGAGATGTTGAAGAACTTGAAGGACATCATCCATAGCCATCCCCAGTTGCACTAGCTGGTCGTGGTGTTGGAGAAGTAGGTGTCCCTGTTCGCCGACCATCTAGGGCATGTCTTGATTACCTACTGCTTCCATTTGTTGAGGCAGTATTCTGTAATGGAGATGCAGGGAGTCAGGAAGCAGGTGCAGTTGGTGAGTGTAGTAATAACGAACATGGAGAGATACACAACAAGAGAAGCTTCTGGACAAGAAAACATAACAAATACTGCCTGATGAGTGAGGCTACAGAGGAAGGGGAAGTAATCAAGGTAGTGATGAAGTCCTGGTGTGGATAATGATGGGGCGCAGGTGTTCGTAATGATGGTTACCAGGTGTGCGTAATGATGGTTTGCCAGAACCGGTGGTTAGTAAACCGGCGAAGTCGAGTGCCGGAGCGGGAGAGAGAGAGAGAGTAGGCGTGACAGATATTCAACATCTAATATTTGAAGTGCTATTCTTTTTTCCCTTTTGTTTAGTTTGTCTTTGAGTTGCAAGTAGGGTTGCAAGTAGAGAACGGTGTGATAGGCATTGACAGGTAGGGAAAGTGTTTAGGTATATTTATATGGGCTGTACAAATAACTTAATGACATGGGTTGTGTAGCAAAATCATATGGGTTGAGAAACTAATGTAAACATATGGGCCTGTGTTACTGTCAAAGCCAGTTATTGCGCCCCTACGGGGCAAGACCCTACTCTTTCCCCTGAAGAGGGACATATTCAGCTCTGCTATTAATTCTGGCTGTAATAAACTGCAAACTTTGTTGTATGTGTTGTGTCCACTACACACTCGACCCCATAGTAGGTTTTACTACACACCATCCTATCCCTGGTGTGGTTTCATCAAAGAATATTACGCATAACTGGACCAATACATGCACCGTGCAAAATAAACTCTTAGGCTAGTGTAGGCTAGATTTTGTGTTAATTTGTCTGTGATAATGGAAGACAAATGAATGGAAAACGTGTTATCCATTTATTTTCACCTATTTATTATTAGGACACAACATTTTGGAACATTCATTTAGAAATAGTCTGTAGATGTGGTAAAGACATCAATAGAACTCGACCAAAACAATGGTAATACCATGGCCACTCCACTCACAAGTCCCCTACTGGGTGAAAAATTCACTGAACACTGAACAATAATATAAGCACATGCAACAATTTCAAAGATTTTACTGAGGTACGGTTCATAAAAATAAATCAGGCAATTGAAATAAATTCATTTGGCCCTAATCTATATATTTCACCCGACTGGGAATACAGATATGTATCTGTTGGTCACAGATACCTTAAAAAAAGGTAGGGGCATGGATCAGAAAACCAGTCGGTATCTGGTGTGTTC
Source organism: Salvelinus alpinus (assembly GCF_045679555.1). Taxonomy (NCBI): domain Eukaryota; kingdom Metazoa; phylum Chordata; class Actinopteri; order Salmoniformes; family Salmonidae; genus Salvelinus; species Salvelinus alpinus. The sequence goes on from NC_092104.1 coordinate 24,477,454, forward strand.
GCCATCTGCAGTGGGACACATCTCCTTTGTGTATAATTGATCCGGCTATTGATTGTGGGCTGTGGAATGTTGTCCCACTCCTCTTCAATGGCTGTGAGAAGTTGCTGGATATTGGTGGGAACTGGAACATGCTGTCGTACATGTCAATCCAAACACGCTGTCGTATATGTCAATATGATTAACCAGAGAATCATCATTTGTTTTTCAACAGGCAATGACCCAAAACTCACCTCCAGGCTGTGTAAGGGCTATTTGACCAAGATGGAGAGTGATGGAGCACTACATCAGATGACCAGGCCTCCACAATCACCCAACCTCAACCCAATTGAGATGGTTTGGGATGAGTTGGACCGCAGAGTGAAGTAAAAGCAGCCAACAAGTGCTCAGCATATGTGGGAACTCCTTCACGACTGTTGGAAAAGCATTCCTCATGAATGCCAAGAGTGTGCAAAGCTGTCATCAAGGCAAAGGGTGGCTACTTTGAAGAATCTCAAATATAAAATATATTTTGATTTGTTTAACACTTTTTTGGTTATTACATGATTCCATATGTGTTATTTCATAGTGTTGATGTCTTCACTATTATTCTACAATGTAGAACATAGTAAAAATAAAGAATGACCCTTGAATGAGTAAGTGTGTCTAAACTTTTGACTGGTACTGTAATCCCACTTTGACATTATGGGGTATTGTGTGTAGGCCAGTGACAAAAAAATCTAAATTTAATCCATTTTAAATTCAGGCTGTAACACAACAAAATGTGGAAAAAGGCATTTCCGAAGGCATTGTACATTATTTTACTGCACTGGAAGATAATTTATTCATTATCAAGTGCTTTGGAGTCTGAGGTATCAAGAATGAATGCCTGTAAGCCTGTAGAATAATTAAGAAAGCCATGCCTGAGCTGCAGGTGGCTTGTGCTTGGTGGTCTGAATTTCAAAGCTATTGGGCCCATCTCTACAGCAGGCATATTTCTCACATTTCAGTCTTGGCTATGTTCTCTGAAGAAAATATTCTGTTTCAGGGTCCTTATGCAAGTTATGATCACTGAAGCATGAAAGTGGCAATTCTGTTCCTATAGAAGGAATGTCAAGCTAAGTCCCTTTTATATTCTAGAACTTAGTCTCTATACTCCAGAAGACTGGGTAATTAAATGCCTTAATGTGTCATCCAGCAGTCCCTGGGTTTGAAAATTCTTTCATTGACCTTTTATCCCAGCTGTCACAGCATAAATCCATCCAGATCTGCCAAGCAAATGATTACCAGCTAGGCTACTTCAATACAACTCCATTTGGCCTTAGCACAAAACAAATGTCAATGCAATGAAGCGCAATGAGCTTGTCCAAAAATGAGTTGCCACTCAAACACCATCCCCTGTTTACATTTACTGTACACTCCCCTCCGTATTTATTTGGACAGTGAAGCCAAAACCTTTAACTTGGCACTATACTCCACCATTTTGGATTTGAGATCATGTGCTTTCATTTCTAAACGGTAAAACATACTGTATGTATGAAAATACCCTTGAATAATAGGGTATTTCAGGGAAATAATAGGGAAATCCAAAGTTCCAAAAGCTGTGTATAAGAGATTTCGCTGTGACTCTTATGTGGATGACTAAACTCAACAAAAATAAAAATAAACTGCATTACGAAGCCAATATCGATGATTTAAACTTTGGAGCACCTTAAATGAAATTAAGCTACTGAAGATGGTAGCTGACTATATAGCCACTCCTATCTATCATATCTGAGCCTAGAGGAAAGTTTTTGTCCTCAGGCCTGGAGGGAAACCAAAGTCATTTTGCTACCCAAGAGTGGTAAAGCGGCCTTTACTGGTTCTAACAGCTGACCTACAAGCTTGCAAATGATTGATGACTGATGATCCACATCTGCCATATAGTGGATTCAAAGCTATCTATCTAATAGCTTCTCTAATGTCAAACATGTAAAGTGTGGTGTACCGCAGGGCAGCTCTCTAGTCCCTTTTTTCTATTTTTACCAATGACCTACAACTGGCATTAAACAAAGCATGTGTGTCCGTGTATGCTGATGATTCAACCATATATGCATCAGAAACCACAGCTAATGAAGTCACTGAAACCCTTAACAAAGAGTTGCAGTCTGTTTTGAAATGGGTGGCCAGCAATAAACTAGTCCTGAACATCTCTAAAACTAAGAGCATTGTATTTGGTATAAATCATTCCCTAAGTTCTAGACCTCAGCGGAATCTGGTAATGAATGGTGTGACTGTTTGAACAAGTTGAGGAGACTAAATTACTTGGCGTTTCCTTAGATTGTAAACTGGCATGGTCAAAACATATACATTCCATTGTAAAGATGGGGAGAGGTCTGCCTGTATAAAGAGATGCTCTGCTTTTTTGACACCGTACTCCAAAAAGCAATTCCTGCAGGCTCTAGTTTTGTCTTATCTTGATTATTGTCCAGTCGTGTGGTCGAGTGCTGCAAGGAAAGACCTAGTTAAGCAGCAGCTGGCCCAGAAAGAGCGGCACTGCTCTTCACTGTAATCAGAGGGCTAATATAAATACTATACATGCCAGTCTCTCTTGGCTAAGAGTTGAGGAGTAACTGACTGCATCACTTCTTCTTGTTATAAGAAACATTCATTAAAATCCCAAATTGTTTGCATAGTCAACTTACACACAGCTCTGACACACACACACACACACACACACACACACACACACACACACACACACACACACACACACACACACACACACACACACACACACACACACACACACACACACACACACACACACACACCCCACCAGACATTCCCCCAGGGGTCTTTTCCCAGTCCCCAAATCCAGAACAAATTCAGTTTTATATAGAGCCATTATTGCGTGGAACTCCCTTCCATCTCCTATTGCTCAAATGAACAGCCAACCTGGTTTAAAAAACAGATAAAGCAACACCTCACGGCACAACGCCTCTCCCCTATTTGACCTAGATAGTTTGTGTATGTATTGATATGTAGGCTGTGTGCCTTTTTTAAATTGATGTTGTTCTGTCCTTGAGATATTCTATTAATGTTCTGCATTATGTTATTTTTCATGTTTTGGGTGGACCCCAGGAAGAGCAGCTGCTGCTTTTCCAACAGCTAATGGGGATCCTAATAAAATACCAATTACCAATACATCAAAATGATTTCACAAATGCAACATATACACTTACTGTGCACTATTTTACCTGTTTTTAACACAGTTGAAGGCAAAGCGTCAATACAGGATTAAGATCGAATTCTACTACGCCGGCACTGATGTTTGACAGATGTGGCAGGGCTTGCAAACTATCACCGACTACCTGCATTGACCCTTTTTTGCACTAACTCTCTTGCACTGATTCTTATCACACACTATGGACTCTACCCACACACTAGCACATTCTTACAATTACACCCCAACACACACATACCCACCTCAACACACACATACACTTTTTTGCACAAACTCACCTGCACTGACTCTATGCACACACACTGGACTCTACCCACACACTCACACCCACTTACACTGACACCCCAATACATACACATACACACACACACACCACGTGCACACATACATACTGATGCCACATACACACTCACACACTTTCAGACTCACCGCACGTTATGCTGCTGCTTCTACTGTCTATTATCTACAGTGCATTCAGAAAGTATTAAGACTCTTTTACTTTTTCCACATGTTACATTACAGCTTCATTCTATAATGGATTAAATAAAAACTTTTCCTCATCAATCTACACACAATACCCCATAATGACAAGGCAGGTTTTTAGACATTTTTGCAAATTTATAAAAAATAAAAACAGACATACCTTATTTACATAAGTATTCAGACCCTTTTCTATGAGACTTGAAATTGAGCTCAGGTGCATCCTGTTTCTCCTGAGGTGTTTCTACAACTTGGACTCCACCTGTGGTAAATGTAATTGATTGGATATGATTTGGAAAGGCACAAACTTACCCCTATAAGGTCCCACAGTTGACAGTGCATGTCAGAGCAGAAACTAAGCCATGAGGTTGAAGGAATTGTCCGTAGAGCTCTGAGACAGGATTGTGTCAAGGCACAGTTCTGGGGAAGGGCACCAAACATTTATTCAGCATTGAAGGTCCCGACGAACACAGTGGCCTCCATCATTCTTAAATGGAAGAAGTTTGGAACCACCAAAACTCTTCCTAGTGCTGGCCGCCAGGCCAAACTGAGCAATCGGGGGAGAAGGGCCTTGGTCAGGGAGGTGACCAAGAACGTGATGGTCAATGACAGAGTTCCAGAGTTCCTCTGTGGAGATGCGGCAACCTTCCAGAAGTACAACCATCTCTGCAGTACTCTACCAATCAGGCCTTTATGGTAGAGTGGCCAGATGGAAGGCACTCCTCAGTAAAAGGCACATGACAGCCCGCTTGGAGTTTGCCAGAAGGCACCTTAAGACTCATACCATGAGAAACAAGATTCAAGATTCTCTGGTCTGATGAAACCAAGATTGAACTCTTTGGTCTGAATGCCAAGCGTCACGTCTGGAGGAAACCTGGCACCATCACTATTGTGAAGTATAGTGGTGGCAGCATCATGCTGTGGGGATGTTTTTCAGCAGCAGGGATTGGGAGACTAGTCAGGATCTAGTCAGGATCAAGGCAAATATGAACGGGGAAAAGTACAGAGAGATCCTTGATGACAACCTGCTTCAGAGCGCTCAGGACCTCAGACTGGGGCCAAGGTTCACCTTCCAACAGGACAACGATCCTAAGCACACAGCCACACAGCCAAGACAACACAGGAGTGGCTTCGGGACAAGTCTCTGATTGTCCTTGAATGGCCCAGTCAGAGCCTGGACTTGAACCTGATCGAACATCTCTGGAGAGACCTGAAAATAGCTGTGCAGCTACACTACCCATCCAACCTGACAGAGCTTGAGAAGATCTGCAGAGAAGAATGGGAGAAACTCCCCAAGTACAGGTGTCCCAAGCTTGTAGCTTCATACCCAAGAAGACTCAAGGCTGTATTCGCTGCCGAAGGTGCTTCAACAAAGTACTGAGTAAAGGGTCTGAATACGTATGTAAATGTGATATTTCAATTGTTTATTTTGAATACATTTGCAAACATATTTTTTTTAAACAGTTTTTGCTTTGTTATTATGGGGTATTGTTGTAAATTGATGAAGGAAAAAAAATGTCATAAATTTTAGAATAAGGCTGTAGCGTAACAAAATGTGGAATGAGTCAAGGGGTCTGAGTACTTTCCGAATGCATTGTATCCTGTTACCTAGTCACTTTATCCCTACCTACAGTATATGTACATAGCTACCTCAATTACCTCATACTCTGCACATTGACTCAGTACTGGTACTCCCTGTATATAGCCATGTTATATTAACTCGTTATTGTTGTTCATTATTCTGTGTATTTATGCCTTGTGTCACAATTTCATTTTTTATTTTTAAATGACCCGTAAGTAAGCATTTCACTGTTAGTCTACACCTGTTGTTTACCAAGCATGGGATAAATAAAATTAGATTAGAATAGTATTTTATTTGATCTAAAATGAGGCCAAATCATGAAGTGCAGTCACCCTTTATCATGCATTTACATGTAAATGGTTTGTCAAGGGTTTTGGTTAGGAGTCATCAGATCAGGGATACTGTATAGCAGGGGTCCACAATTACATTCAACTGCGTGCTGATAATTTTTACACTGCGAATTGACCGCAAGAATACCAAACAGAATTAACAACAGAATTATTTCAAACCTTGATAACATTGGGATATAAACACATATGCCTCTCTATTTATGCATGGGAATAATTGTGAACAGATTTCCTAAATTAAAATTACATGCAGCTGATTTCCTGGTGATTTTACAGTGTTTAATGTCCAACAATGAAAATAATTTAAAAAAATAGATTCATTATTTTGCTCAGAAAATATTGGGTGCCAAATAAAATCACTTGCGGGCCGAATTTGGCCCGTGGGTCACATATTGGGGAACACTGCTGTACAGAATGTCAAGGTGGCTGGGGATTTGGACCAACACAAAGGATTGTAAACAAATACAGACTGGACTTTCTGAAAAGGGAGGTGATAGGGCTGAGGACAGGCTTTGGAAGAGCTTTTGAGAGGGGTGGATATCAAATTAGGCAAACAGTGCTAACTGATTTCCAGTAAGCAAATTATAATAGCATGATAAAATTATTCAATCAACAAGTAGCCTCTATGTACCCTACCAAAGTAGCCGAGGATAATGTCCCTACCCGCAAAGAGGCTCTCAAAACAATAGACTGATTGGCAGAGTAGAAGCAATGCCACCATTATCCAATCAGTGTGGTTTGATTTGTGACAATCATTGTAATTCAGGCATTTGTTCGTGACAGGAGACTCAATCCATCAAGTCCATTGTCTTTGCTGCTGTTGTAACCTGTCCATTGAATAGGACTGAGGGAGGGAACTGGGTTTTCATTCATGTACTGCTATGGAGGACAAGGATAGAGCTAAGGAATGACTCTTTCATTCTTTCTTTCTACAGTGTTATTTTAATTGTTTAGCTGTATTTGTAGGTGTTCTAGGGACGGCAGGTAGCGGTTAAGAGTGTTGGGCCAGTAACCAAACGGTCCCTGGTTCAAATCCCAAGTGTCTGCTAAAATGTAAATGTACAGCAGATAACTATATTAGTCCAAAGGCCAGCAGATGGCGATATTAAGTCATTTTCATTTTACCATTCAAATGCATTGAATGCAGACAGCAATATTCGTATCCCTCGTGAACCAGTTTGTATCTAAAACATACGATTTCCTCCCTAACTTTATTTAATTGCGAAAAAAGCTGGGAAAATATGCATGTTTTTCATATGAAATCCCATTGTCCACCACCATGCTAGAGCGGCTAAATACTTATCCCGGATGTTGTGTATCGCGTTCAGCGGAAAAATAAAGATTTAAGGAAGAGTCAACTTAAATTATTACATTGTAAAAAAAAAAATGTCATGCCATGAGATGTTCCAGAACGAAACAGTCCAAAACGGAGAGGTGGCAGATCCTGTTCCGGCAGGATTGGCTCAAATTAAGCACTGCTTTTCATTACTCAAAATGTTCTTTGAAATAATCTATCCTGTCTTATATTTTACAAGGTTGAAGTTCTTCTGGCACCATGTTATGATCTTAGTCAGACTGTAGCTTACTGAGCAGCAGAGCACAAGCAAATGGCTCAACTTCAAAATGTTAGTGATCAATTTAGTAATACCCAAGCCCTGAAGGTATCCTTGTTATTGATGAAAAAACAGGCCTTACCCGGCCCTAACCAGATATATAATGAATGTTGGGGCCTGTTGGGCTCGGGCAGGTAGCAAAGATTTATTACCTAGCCAGCTAGAAGGATGAAGTAACAAGCTAACATTAAACGGAGCCTACCTCAGCTGTTCAGCAGGAGCAAAAAATAAGCGACAAAATTCTCATAATAACTTTGCTTTACAGAGAGTAGGCTACTGAGACAGACAGTGATGTGTCGCACTAGCGCTCAGTGGTAAGGCTGAGGCAGGAAGAGAGGAGTCAAGCAGAGAGGTTAGTACAGTGGTTCCCAAACTTGGGGTCGGGGCCCACCGTGGGGTACCCTTAGAAAATCTGTGCTAATCTTAACATCTCCACATGGTCAATCTTCCCCATAGGCCGACGTTAAAATGCAATGAAAATGCAAACAATTCAGTTCTACAAATGTTAGACCTTGTTGTTATATCTGTGGTTGTTCATCTTATCTCAAGCGCCCACTGGAGTTTATATTTTACCTTTTTTACCACTACATCACTGATAGTAATTCAGAAGTGTAAGTAATATTCTAATAATGAATTTGAATGTGATATGATCATCTGTGTGCTTAATTGATGTCTGTTTGTGCATAGCTTGATTAGAAATGCCTAGGAATACAAATGTGAACGCTATGCAATTTGAGAAAAGAGATATCTATGTAAAGAGTTGATGATTTTATGCAATTCATCATTACAACTGACTGAACTGTCTTTGATGCTACAGGTCAGTGTGAATTATTTCTCATATTTCCCTCTTTTCAGGGGTATAACGTTACAATTGTATAGCTAATAGGCTATGTGTTTGTAGATCGACTGAGGTCAATAAACCTTTTAGCCACCAATTAAATCAACATTTGCAGTCCATCACATAATAATTGGAAGAATTATTATTTCAAATTATTTCATACTTTGAAAAGTTTTACTTTCAGACAGTGATGATTCTGATTATTCACATTCACAAATGATAAGACGCAACATCAAGGTCAAGGGTTCATTTCCGCCTAGGGATCAAATATTCACCTGTGGATGAAAGTGTCTGCTAAGTGGCATATATTTAGGCCAATATCTGGTCGTTAGGCTACAGCTGATGTGGTGTGTAGATGATTCATAGCACAACTGGTATACTCTCCAAGGTCAACTGAACCAGCTCCACATAAATAACTGCACTATAAACACACACTGATAAGGTAAGTCAGATATAGGGCCCTGCCTTTTGGTGCAGAAATGGCTGCACTGTGCTTTTACCGATATTTCCAGCATTATCCCGCTCTTGGGTTACTGCATGTAGGAAATCCTAGGAAATGTTCTGGAGTTGACACAAGCTGTCTCCAATCAACAAATCAATGTCTGGTTGTGCGAACGTATGCTTGGCAGGGAGGATTGCCTGAGCCAGAGAAGACGTAGCTCTGCAAATCTGGATCGCATAAAACCTGTTATTAAGCAGGAATATTATTAGTAGATTATTAATTCTACACCTCAATTTTATGCATGGTTTCGGTAGAGATCAATCAAACCCGACCAAAACAATGGAAAAATGCCATGGCAACGTCACTCATACCCGTCCCCTGTGGGGAAATATTCATCAACACCTCATTGTCCCCCATCAAAATTAGCTTACATTTAGGCTATTTAGGCAATATGTGTATCACACTATTTTCGGGTAAAAATCGGAGTATGATGGATGTCAACCCCAATACATATTTATGTCATCATTAGGTTATTAAAATGGCTTAAAGTACCACCACCGATTTCTATATGGTTAGCTATGCTACCATCTTATACGGACGGGAGATAGCATATAGCAGAAATTTTTTCGAACCCCCAAAAATTACTATTTCGAAAACAACTAAATATATCCAAATTGGATTTTAGTAACCACATTGTGATTGTGGGCCTGTAAGAACACAAAACACATGACAGATTTTACAAATATCCACTTTGTAAGAACAGATTCTTTGAATGTCCGCCAATGATGGTGTCCATGTTCTTCCCTCAACTGTCTGTGTTCCATTGATCTCTTTACCGCATGTACAGTACCAGTCAAAAGTTTGGACACACCTACTCATTCAAGGGTTTTGCTTTATTTTTACTATTTTCTACATTGTAGAATAATAGTGAAGACATCAAAACTATGAAATAACACATATGGAATCATGTAGTAACCAAAAAAAGTGTTAAATCAAAATACAGATTAGATTTTAGATTATTCAAAGTAGCCACCCTTATGTTAGATAATTACGGTATAGCCTACACACGTGACAATTAATTGACACGTGGTGTGAGAAGGTGCTATATCGGCCCTGTAATGGCCTTTTGAGGTGGGGTGATCAACATGCTGGGTAGAAAATAACTGGAACAAAAGACACGGCTCTGGGCATATGCTGTAGGACTACCATGCTGTTCCTTCTAAAGTGTTAAAAACACAGGGTTGCAGAAATCAGCCAGCAAGCCCTCAATGGATGGCATGTCTCTACAGATAGCTGACAGTGTAAGCCTGTGATGCATTTTAAGCCTGTGATATGTTCTGCAGCTTTTAGCACATCCTGTATATTCTCTCTGCCTGCAATTGATTCAAACTGCTCTTCATCACTGTCTTCCACCTTTATCTCTCTCCCTGGCATTCACTCCTAGTCTGAGTACCATTATTTTTAGCTAACATTCCACTCCTTGCCATTCCTGTCTTTGGTAAGTGGGATTAAAATAGATTTAATTGTCATTTTTGGTTAATGATTTAACAAAATACTGTAAATGTCAAAGTAAGAGAAAAAGTAAAGTAGTAAAAAGTAAAGTAGTAAAAAAACACTATTATACTATAGTATATCTTGATTAGATACGTATTCCACCCCGAGTCAATACATGTTATAATCACCTTTGGCAGTGATTACGGTTGTGAGTCTTTCTGGGTCTAAGTCTAAGAGCTTTACACAATATTTTACAATATAAACTCTGGCAAATTGATTGTTGATCATTGCTAGACAGCCATTTTCAAGTCTTGCCATTGATTCAAGCCAATTTAAGTAAAAACTAACTAGGCCACTCAGGTAAAAAAATATATTTACATTTTTTATTTCACCTTTATTTAACGAGGTAGGCTAGTTGAGAGCAGGTTCTCATTTACAACTGCGACCTGGCCAAGGTAAAGCAAAGCAGTGCGACACAAACAACACAGAGTTACACATGGAATAAACAAACATACAGTCAATAATACAATAGAAAAAAAGTCTATATACAGTGTGTGCAAATGAGGTAGGATAAGGGAGGTAAGGCAATAAATAGGCCATAGTGGCGAAATAATTACAATATAGCAATTAAACACTGGAGTGATATATGTGCAGAAGATGAGTGTGCAAGTAGAGATACTGGGGTGCAAAGGAGCAAAAATAATAATAATAATAACAGTATGGGGATGAGGTAGTTGGATAGGCTATTTACAGATGGGCTATGTACAGGTGCAGGGATCTGTGAGCTGCTCTGACAGCTGGTGCTTAAAGTTAGTGAGGGAGATATGAGTCTCCAACTTCAGTGATTTTTGCAGTTCTGTCCAGTCATTGGAAGCAGAGAAATGGAAGGAAAGGTGGCCGAAGGAAGAATTGGCTTTGGAAGTGACCAGTAAAATATACCTGCTGGAGCGTGTGCTATGGGTGGGTGCTGCTTTGGTGACCAGTGAGCTGAGATAAGGCGGGGCGTTACCTAGCAAAGACTTATAGACGACCTGGAGGCAGTGGGTTTGGCGACTAGTATGAAGCGAGGGCCAGCCAACGAGAGCATACAGGTCGCAGTGGTGGGTAGTATATGGGGCTTTGGTGACAAAACGGATGGCACTGTGATAGACTCCATCCAATTTGCTGAGTAGAGTGTTGGAAGCTATTTTGTAAATTACATCGCAGAAGTCATGGGTTGGTAGGATAGTCCCTTTTACGGGGGTATGTTTGGCAGCATGAGTGAAGGATGCTTTGTTGCGAAATAGGAAGCCAATTCTAGATTTAATTTTGGATTGGAGATGCTTAATGTGAGTCTGGAAAGAGAATTTACAGTCTAAACAGACACCTAGGTACAGTGGGGCAAAAAAATATTTAGTCAGCCACCAATTGTGCAAGTTCTCCAACTTAAAAAGATGAGAGAGGCCTGTAATTTTCATCATAGGTACACTTCAACTATGACAGACAAAATGAGACAAAAAAATCCAGAAAATCCCATTGTAGGATTTTTTATGAATTTATTTGCAAATTATGGTGGAAAATAAGTATTTGGTCAATAACAAAAGTTTATCTCAATACTTTGTTATATACCCTTTGTTGGCAATGACAGAGGTCAAACGTTTTCTGTAAGTCTTCACAAGGTTTTCACACACTGTTGCTGGTATTTTGGCCCATTCCTCCATGCAGATCTCCTCTAGAGCAGTGATGTTTTGGGGCTGTTGCTGGGCAACATGGACTTTCAACTCCCTCCAAAGATTTTCTATGGGGTTGAGATCTGGAGACTGACTAGGCCACTCCAGGACCTTGAAATGCTTCTTACGAAGCCACTCCTTCGTTGCCCGGGTGGTGTGTTTGGGATCATTGTCATGATGAAAGACCCAGCCACGTTTCATCTTCAATGCCCTTGCTGATGTAAGGGAACACCCCCCTGAAATGTACAAAATAACATGGCTATGGAAGGAGGTTTTCACTCAAAATCTCACGATACATGGCCCCATTCATTCTTTCCTTTACACGGATCAGTCGTCCTGGTCCCTTTGCAGAAAAACAGCCCCAAAGCATGATGTTTCCACCCCCATGCTTCACAGTAGGTATGGTGTTCTTTGGATGCAACTCAGCATTCTTTGTCCTCCAAACACGACGAGTTGAGATTTTACCAAAAAGTTAAATTTTCGTTTCATCTGACCATATGACATTCTCCCAATCTTCTTCTGGATCATCCAAATGCTCTCTAGCAAACTTCAGACGGGCCTGGACATGTACTGGCTTAAGCATGGGGACACATCTGGCACTGCAGGATTTGAGTCCCTGGCGGCGTAGTGTGTTACTGATGGTAGGCTTTGTTTCTTTGGTCCCAGCTCTCTGCAGGTCATTCACTAGGTCCCCCCGTGTGGTTCTGGGATTTTTGCTCACCGTTCTTGTGATCATTTTGACCCCACGGGGTGAGATCTTGCGTGGAGCCCCAGATCGAGGGAGATTATCCGTGGTCTTGTATGTCTTCCATTTCCTAATAATTGCTCCCACAGTTGATTTCTTCAAACCAAGCTGCTTACCTATTGCAGATTCAGTCTTCCCAGCCTGGTGCAGGTCTACAATTTTGTTTCTGGTGTCCTTTGACAGCTCTTTGGTCTTGGCCATAGTGGAGTTTGGAGTGTGACTGTTTGAGGTTGTGGACAGGTGTCTTTTATACTGATAACAAGTTCAAACAGGTGCCATTAATACAGGTAACGAGTGGAGGACAGAGGAGCCTCTTAAAGAAGAGGTTACAGGTCTGTGAGAACCAGAAATCTTGCTTGTTTTAGGTGACCAAATACTTATTTTCCACCATAATTTGCAAATAAATTCATAAAAAATCCTACAATGTGATTTTCTGGATTTTTTTCTTCTCATTTTGTCTGTCATAGTTGAAGTGTACCTATGATGAAAATTACAGGCCTCTCTCATCTTTTTAAGTGGGAGAACTTGCACAATTGGTGGCTGACTAAATACTTTTTTGCCCCACTGTATTTGTAGTTGTCCACATATTCTAAGTCAGAACTGTCCAGAGTAGTGATGCTGGACGGGCGGCATGTGTATGGCATTGAAGCTCCCGTTACGGGGTCTGAGACGCCGAAGCTTCCCACCATTAGCTCTGACAAATTGAAAACCCTAGTCATTGGCGACTCCATTACCCGCAGTATTAGACTTAAAAAGAATCACCCAGCGATCATACAGTGTTTACCAGGGGGCAGGGCTACCGACGTTAAGGCTAATCTGAAGATGGTGCTGGCTAAAGCTAAAACTGGCGAGTGTAGAGAGTATAGAGATATTGTTATCCACGTCGGCACCAACGTGGTTAGGATGAAACAGTCAGAGGTCACCAAGCGCAACATAGCTTCAGCGTGTAAATCATCTAGAAAGATGTGTCGGCATCGAATAATTGTCTCTGGCCCCCTCCCAGTTAGGAGGAGTGATGAGCTCTACAGCAGAGTCTCACAACTCAATCGCTGGTTGAAAACTGTTTTCTGCCCCTCCCAAAAGATAGAATTTGTAGATAATTGGCCCTCTTTCTGGGACTCACCCACAAACAGGACCAAGCCTGGCCTGCTGAGGAGTGACGGACTCCATCCTAGCTGGAGGGGTGCTCTCATCTTATCTACCAACATAGACAGGGCTCTAACTCCTCTAGCTCCACAATGAAATAGGGTGCAGGCCAGGCAGCAGGCTGTTAGCCAGCCTGCCAGCTTAGTGGAGTCTGCCACTAGCATAGTCAGTGTAGTCAGCTCAGCTATCTCCATTGAGACTGTGTCTGTGCCTCGACCTAGGTTGGGCAAAACTAAACATGGCGGTGTTCGCCTTAGCAATCTCACTAGGATAAAGACCTCCATTCCTGCCATTATTGAAAGAGATCGTGATACCTCACATCTCAAAATAGGGCTACTTAATGTTAGATCCCTCAATTCAAAGGCAGTTATAGTCAATGAACTAATCACTGATCATAATCTTGATGTGATATGGCAGGCAGAAACCTGAGAAAAAATCCAACCAGGAAGTGGAAAATCTGAGGTTGGTCGTTTTTCAACTCATTCCCTATTGAAGATACAGTGGGATATTGGTCATTTTGCACTTCCTAAGGCTTCCACTAGATGTCAACAGTCTTTAGAAACTTGTTTGAGGCTTCTACTGTAAAGGAGGGGCTCATAAGGGCTCTTTGAGTCAGTGGTCTAGCAGAGTGCCACAGGCTCGTGACGCTCGTTCACGTGAGAGGTAGCTCGCGTTCCATTGCATTTCTGAAGACAAAGGAATTCTCCGGTTGGAACATTATTGAAGATTTATGTTAAAAACATCCTAAAGATTGATTCTATACATCGTTTGACATGTTTCTACGGACTGTAACTGAACTTTTTGACAATTCGTCTGCTCCTAGTGAACGCGCTTCGTGACTTTGGATTTGTTTACAAAACGCGCAAACAAAAGTAGCTATTTGGACATAAATGATGGACATTATCGAACAAAACAAACATTTATTGTGGAACTGGGATTCCTGGGAGTGCATTCTGATGAAGATCATCAAAGGTAAGTGAATATTTATCATGTTATTTCTGACTTCTGTTGACTGCACAATATGGCGGATATCTTTTTTTATTTTTTATTATGAGATTTCTGTTGTATGAATTTGGCGCCCTGCACTTTCACTGGCTGTTGTCATATCGATCCCGTTAGCGGGATCTCAGCCATAAGAAGTTAAAGCTTTCCTTAATTTTGGGTCAGTCACAGTGGTCAGGTATTCTGCCACTGTGTACTCTCTGTTTAGGGCCAAATAGCATTTCAGTTTGCTCTGTTTTTTTGTGAATTCTTTCCAATGTGTCAAGTAATTATCTTTTTGTTTTCTCATTATTTGTTTGGGTCTATTTGTGTTGCTGTCCTGGGGCTCTGTGGGGTCTTTTTGTGCTTGTGAACAGAGCCCCACGACCAGCTTTCTTAGGGGATTATTCTCCAGGTTCATCTTTCTGTAGGTGATGGCTTTGTTATGGAAGAATTTAACGTCTCTCTTCTGGATTTTGATCATTAGTGGGTATCGGCCTAATTCTGCTCTGCATGCATTATTTGGTGTTTTAAATTGTAGCTATTGTAGCTAAAACTAGCTCCCTGGTATACAGAAAATACCCGGGCTCTGAAGCAAGCTTCCAGAAAATTGGAACGGAAATGGCGCCACACCAAACTGGAAGTCTTCCGACTAGCTTGGAAAGACAGTACCGTGCAGTATCGAAGAGCCCTCACTGCTGCTCGATCATCCTATTTTTCCAACTTAATTGAGGAAAATAAGTGCAATCCAAAATTTCTTTTTGATACTGTCGCAAAGCTAACTAAAAAGCAGCATTCCCCAAGTGAGGATGGCTTTCACTTCAGCAGTAATAAATTCATGAACTTCTTTGAGGAAAAGATCATGATCATTAGAAAGCAAATTACGGACTCCTCTTTAAATCTGCGTATTCCTCCAAAGCTCAGCTGTCCTGAGTCTGCACAACTCTGCCAGGACCTAGGATCAAGAGAGACACTTAAGTGTTTTAGTACTATATCTCTTGACACAATGATGAAAATAATCATGGCCTCTAAACCTTCAAGCTGCATACTGGACCCTATTCCAACTAAACTACTGAAAGAGCTGCTTCCTGTGCTCGGCCCTCCTATGCTGAACATAATAAACGGCTCTCTATCCACCGGATGTGTACCAAACTCACTAAAAGTGGCAGTAATAAAGCCTCTCTTGAAAAAGCCAAACCTTGACCCAGAAAATATAAAAAACTATCGGCCTATATCGAATCTTCCATTCCTCTCAAATATTTTAGAAAAAGCTGTTGCGCAGCAACTCACTGCCTTCCTGAAGACAAACAATGTATACGAAATGCTTCAGTCTGGTTTTAGACCCCATCATAGCACTGAGACTGCACTTGTGAAGGTGGTAAATGACCATTTAATGGCGTCAGACCGAGGCTCTGCATCTGTCCTCGTGCTACTAGACCTAAGTGCTACCCTTTGATACCATCGATCACCACATTCTTTTGGAGAGATTGGAAACCCAAATTGGTCTACACGGACAAGTTCTGGCCTGGTTTAGATCTTATCTGTTGGAAAGATATCAGTTTGTCTCTGTGAATGGTTTGTCCTCTGACAAATCAACTGTACATTTCGGTGTTCCTCAAGGTTCTGTTTTAGGACCACTATTGTTTTCACTATATATTTTACCTCTTGGGGATGTCATTCGAAAACATAATGTTAACTTTCACTGCTATGCGGATGACACACAGCTGTACATTTCAATGAAACATGGTGAAGCCCCAAAATTGCCCTCGCTAGAAGCCTGTGTTTCAGACATAAGGAAGTGGATGGCTGAAAACGTTCTACTTTTAAACTCGGACAAAACAGAGATGCTTGTTCTAGGTCCCAAGAAACAAAGAGATCTTCTGTTGAATCTGACAATTAATCTTGATGGTTGTAAAGTCGTCTCAAATAAAACTGTGAAGGACCTCGGCGTTACTCTGGACCCTGATCTCTCTTTTGACGAACATATCAAGACTGTTTCAAGGACAGCTTTTTTCCATCTACGTAACATTGCAAAAGTCAGAAATTTTCTGTCCAAAAATGATGCAGAAAAATTAATCCATGCTTTTGTTACTTCTAGGTTAGACTACTGCAATGCTCTACTTTCCGGCTACCCGGGTAAAGCACTAAATAAACTTCAGTTAGTGCTAAATACGGCTGCTAGAATCCTGACTAGAACCCCAAAATTTGATCATATTACTCCAGTGCTAGCTTCCCTACACTGGCTTCCTGTTAAGGCAAGGGCTGATTTCAAGGTTTTACTGTTAACCTACAAAGCGTTACATGGGCTTGCTCCTACCTATCTTTCCGAGTTGGTCCTGCCGTACATACCTACACGTACGCTACGATCACAAGACGCAGGCCTCCTAATTGTCCCTAGAATTTCTAAGCAAACAGCTGGAGGCAGGGCTTTCTCCTATAGATCTCCATTTTTATAGAATGGTCTGCCTACCCATGTGAGAGACGCAGACTCAGGCTCAACCTTTAAGTCTTTACTGAAGACTCATCTCTTCAGTAGGTCATATGATTGAGTGTAGTCTGGCCCAGGAGTGTGAAGGTGAACGGAAAGGCTCTGGAGCAACGAACCGCCCTTGCTGTCTCTGCCTGGCCGGTTCCCCTCACTCCACTAGGATTCTCTGCCTCTAACCCTATTACAGGGGCTGAGTCACTGGCTTACTGGTGCCCTTTCATGCCGTCCCTAGGAGGGGTGCGTCACTTGAGTGGGTTGAGTCACTGACGTGATCTTCCTGTCTGGGTTGGCACCCCCCCTTGGTTTGTGCCGTGGCGGAGATCTTTGTGGGCTATACTCGGCCTTGTCTCAGGATGGTAAGTTGGTGGTTGAAGATTTCCCTCTAGTGGTGTGGGGGCTGTGCTTTGGCAAAGTGGGTGGGGTTATATCCTTCCTGTTTGGCCCTGTCCGGGGGTATCATCGGATGGGGCCACAGTGTCTCCTGACCCCTCCTGTCTCAGCCTCCAGTATTTATGCTGCAGTAGTTAATGTGTCGGGGGGCTAGGGTCAGTTTGTTATATCTGGAGGACTTCTCCTGTCTTATCCTGTGTCCTGTGGTAATTTAAGTATGCTCTCTCTAATTCTCTCCTTCTCTCTTTCTTTCTCTCTCTCGGAGGACCTGAGCCCTAGGACCATGCGTCAGGACTACCTGGCATGATGACTCCTTGCTGTCCCCAGTCCACCTGGCCTTGCTGCTGCTCCAGTTTCAACTGTTCTGCCTGCGGCTATGGAACCCTGACCTGTTCACCGGACGTGCTACCTGTCCCAGACCTGCTGTTTTCAACTCTCTAGAGACCGCAGGAGCGGTAGAGATACTCTTAATGATCGGCTATGAAAAGCCAACTGACATTTACTCCTGAGGTGCTGACTTGCTGCACCCTCGATAACTACTGTGATTATTATTATTTGACCATGCTGGTCATTTATGAACATTTGAACATCTTGGCCATGTTCTGTTATAATCTCCACCCGGCACAGCCAGAAGAGGACTGGCCACCCAGGTTTCTTCCTAGGTTTTGGCCTTTCAAGGGAGTTTTTCCTTGCCACCGTGCTTCTACACCTGCATTGCTTGCTGTTTGGGGTTTTAGGCTGGGTTTCTTTACAGCACTTTGAGATATCAGCTGATGTACGAAGGGCTATATAAATACATTTGATTTGATTTGATTTGGGCAGCGATCGGTTGAAGAGCATGCATTTAGTTTTACTTGCATTTAAGAGCAGTTGGAGGCCACGGAAGGAGAGTTGTATGGCATTGAAGCTCGTCTAGAGGTTAGTTAACAGTGTCCAAAGAAGGGCCAGAAGTATACAGAATGGTGTCGTCTGCATAGAGGTGGATCAGAGAATCACCAGCAGCAATAGCGACATCATTGATATATACAGAGAAAAGAGTCGGCCCTAGAATTGAACCCTGTGGCACGCCCATAGAGACTGCCAGAGGTCCGGACAACAGGCCCTCCGATTTGACACACTGAACTCTGTCTGAGAAGTAGTTGGTGAACCAGGCGAGGCAGTAATTTGAGAAACCAAGGCTGTTGAGTCTGCCGATAAGAATGTGGTGATTGACAGAGTTGAAAGCCTTAGCCAGGTCGATGAATACAGCTGCAAAGTATTGTCTCTTATCGATGGCGGTTATGATGTCGTTTAGGACCTTGAGCGTGGCAGAGGTGCACCCATGACCAGCTCGGAAACCAGATTGCATAGCGAAGGTACGGTGGGATTCGAAATGGTCGGTAATCTGTTAGTTAACTTGGCTTTCGAAGACCTTAGAAAGGCAGGGTAGGATAGATATAGGTCTATAGCAGTTTGGGTCTAGAGTGTCTCCCCCTTTGAAGAGGGGGATGACCGTGGCAGCTTTCCAATCTTTGGGGATCTCAGACGATACGAAAGAGAGGTTAAACAGACTAGTAATAGGGGTTGCAACAATTTCGGCAGATCATTTTAGAAAGAGAGGGTCCAGATTGTCTAATCCGGCTGATTTGTAGGGGTCCAGATTTTGCAGCTCTTTCAGAACATCAGCTATCTGGATTTGGGTGAAGAAGAAAAAGGGGAGGCTTGGGCAAGTTGCTGTGGGGGGTGCAGGTTTGTTGACCGGGGTAGGGGTAGCCAGGTGGAAAGCATGGCCAGCTGTAGAAAATTGTTTATTGAAATTCTCAATTATCGCAGATAATGGTGACAGTGTTTCCTAGCCTCAGTGCAGTGGGCAGCAGGGAGGAGGTGCTCTTATTCTCCATGGACTTTACAGTGTACCAGAACTTTTTTGGAGATTGTGCTACAGGATGCATATTTCTGTTTGAAAAAGCTAGCCTTTGCTTTCCTAACTGCCTGTGCATATTAGTTCCTAACTTCCCTGAAAAGTTGCATATTGCGGGGGCTATTCGATGCTAATGCAGTCCGCCACAGGATGTTTTGTGCTGCTCAAGGGCAGTCAGGTCTGGAGTAAACCAAGGGCTATATCTGTTTCTGGTTCAATTTTTTTTCAATGGGGCATGCTTATTTAAGATGGTGAGGAAAGGACTTTTAAAGAATAACCAGGCATTCTCTACTGACGGAATGAGGTCAATATCCTTCCAGGATACCCGGGCCAGGTCGCTTAGAAAAGCCTCCTCGCTGAAGTGTTTTAGGGAGCGTTTGACACTGATGAGCGGTGGTCGTTTGACCGTAGACCCATTACGGACGCAGGCAATGAGGCAGTGATCGCTGAGATCCTGGTTGAAGACAGCAGAGGTGTTTTTGGAGGGCAGGTTGGTTAGGATGATATCTATGAGGGTGCCCGTGTTTACGGATTTGGGGTTGTACCTGGTAGGTTCATTGATCATTTATGTGAGATTGATGGTATCAAGTGAAGATTGTAGGGGTGTTAAGTATGTCCCAGTTTAGGTCACCTAACAGCACAAGCTCTGAAGATAGATGGGGGGCAATCAATTCACATATGGTGTCCAGTACACAGCTGGGTGCAGAAGGTGGTCTATAGCAAGTGCCAACGGTGAGAGATTTGTTTCTGGAAAGGTGGATTTTTAAAAGTATAAGCTCAAATTGTTTGGGTATAGACCGGGATAGTAAGACAGAACTCTGCAGGCTATCTCTACGGTAGATTGCAACTCCGCCCCCTTTGGCAGTTCTATCTTGTCGGAAAATGTTATAGTTAGGGATGGAAATTTCAGGATTTTTGGTGGTCTTCCTAAGCCACGGCTAGGACATCTGGGTTGGCAGAGTGTGCTAAAGCAGTGAATAAAACAAACTTAGGGAACAGGCTTCTAATGTTAACATGCATGAAACAAAGTATTTTACGGTTACAGAAGTCAACAAGTGAGAGCGCCTGGGGAATGGGAGTGGAGCTAGGCACTGCAGGGCCTGGATTAACCTCTACATCACCAGAGGAACAGAGGAGGAGTAGGATAAGGGTACGGCTAAAGGCTATAAGAACTGGTAGTCTAGTATGTTCGGAACAGAGAGTAAAAGGAGCAGGTTTCTGGGCACAGTAGAATAGATTCAAGGCATAATGTACAGACAAAGGTATGGTAAGATGTGAATACAGTGGAGGTAAACCTATGCATTGAGTGACAATGAGAGATTTGTCTCTAGAAACCAGATGAAGTCACCGCATATGTGGGAGGTGGAACTGAAGGTTTAGTTAAGCGTATTGAGCAGGGCTAGAGGCTCTACAGTGAAATAAGGCAATAATTACTAACCAAAACAGCAATGGACAAGGCATAGTGACATTAGGGAGAGGCATGCGTAGCCGAGTGATCATAGGGGTCCAGTGAGTAGCTCTGCGGGCTAGAGACACGGCGATTCAGACAGCTAGCGGGCCGGGGCTAGCAAGCTAACTGAAGGGCCTTAGAGGGACGTCGTGACGGAAGAAGTCAGTTGTAGCCCCCTCGTGCTGTTACGTCGGCAGACCAGTCGTCATGGATCAGCAGGGCTCCGTGTGGTGAAAGGGTTCAGGCCAATTGGCAAAATACCTATAGCGGCCAAAGAATTTGTCCGATGGGCCTCGTCAGCTAACAGTCCGATATGCTCTAGACAGCTAGCGGGCCGTGGCTAGCAGGCTAGCAGATATGCATTCAGGGGACATCGCGACGGAGGAGCCAGTTGAAAAAAACCCTTGGGCGAATTACATTGGTAGTCCAGTCGTGATGGGTCGGCGGGGCTCCGTGACGGCAGTAAAAGGGGTCCAGGCCAATTGGCAAAATAGGTATTGTAGCCCAAGGAGAAGCTGATGGACCTCTTCGGCTAGCCGGGAGATGGGCCTAGCAAAGGCTAGCTCCAGGCTAATTGGTTCTTTCTTCGGGACTGTGACATTAGCCAGGAGTGGCCACAAGGATAGCGGCTAGCTAGCTGCGATGATCCAGGTGAAAAGGTCCAGTGCTTGCGAATGAAACCCGGAGATATGGAGAAAAATAAGTCCGATTTGCTCTAGTTTGAGTCGCGCTGTGCAGACTGGTGAGAGTTGTCTGGGCTAAAGGTAGCTGATGACCGCTAGCAGTGGCTAGCTGACTACTAGCTAGTTAGCTGGCTAGCTTCTGTTGGGGGTTCCGGTTCAAAAGTAAATAAAATAGCAGATCCATACCACATTGAGTGAGGCGGATTGCAGGAGAGTATGTTGAAGTTGAGGTTAAGAAAAATATAAATAATATATGCGAAGAAAAAAAGATATAAAAACACGACAAGACGAGGACAAAAGACGTCTGACTGCTACGCCATCTTGGATATGACATAGAATTGTCTTGGTAAGCAACTTGTGTATATTTGGCCTTGTGTTTAGATTATTGTCCTGCTGAAAGGTGAATTTGTTTCCTGGTGTCTATTATAAAGCAAAAAAACAGGTTTCCTCTAGGATTTTGCCTGTGCTCTATTCCGTTTCTTTTTATCATAAAAAACTCTCACTAGTCCTTGCCGATGACAAGCATACCCATAACATGATGCAGCCACCACCATGCTTGAAAATATGAAGAGTGGTACTCCGTGATGTGTTGGATTTGCCCCCAACATAAAACTTTCTATTAAGGACATGAAGATAATTTCTTTGCCACATTTTTGCTTTAGTGCCTTATTGCAAACATGATGCATGTTTGAATATTTTATTCTGTACAGGCTTACTTTTCACTCCATTATTTATGTTAGTATTATGGAGTAACTAACAGAGACGCTGGGAGTCGAGAAGCAGGTGCAGGGGGTGAGTTTAATAATACAAAACAAGAGTAGCGTCTGGACATGAAACACCTAACCAATACTGCCTGGGGTTTGGAACTAAGGGAGTGACAGTTATAGGGGAGGTAATCCGTGAAATGACAGAGTCCAGGTGTGTCTCATGATGAGGCTCAGGTGTGCGTAATGATGGTTGTCAGAACCAGTGATTAGTAAACCGGCGATGGCAAACACCGGAGAGGGGGAGTAGACGTGACCGACGACGCCAGCCAGGGGGACAGCCTCGAGGGCAAGGAGCGGGCTGGTTGGCAATCATGGATGACATTGGGATCAAGAATGTCCTCCACCGGAACACGACACCACTCCTCTCGACCATACCCCTCCCAGTCCACCAGGTACTGGAGCCGACCCCCACAACGTCAGGAGTCCAGTAGGGATCTGACTGCATAGGCGGGACCTCCCTCGACGTCCGGGGAGGTGGAGGGGTGTCATGGGGGACAGCCTCAGACAGGGGACCAGGAACCACCAGCCTGAGAAGGGAGACATGAAAGGAAGGTGAGATACGGTAGTCACTTGGGAGAACCTTGAACAGCCCCACAAACCAGGGGCTCGGCTTCTTGCAGGGAGGAGTGGGAGGTTCCTGGTGGAGAGCCAGACGCGATCACCAGGACGGAACACGGGAGCCTCCCTGCAGTGGCAATCCGCTGGAGTCTTATGTGGGCATGACTCCACACTTCTGCGTGCCTGAACCACTCATCCACCGCAGGAGCTTCGGTCTGGCCCGGGATCCACGGAGCCAGGGCTGGCTGATATCCCTTCCAGACTGTTCTGGGTTTCAGCCAGGTGGAAGAGTGACGTAACAAATTCTGGGCGTACTCCGCGCAGGGAAGGAATCGGGCCCACTCCCCCTGTCGGTCCTGGCAGTGGCTCCTCAGGAACCTCCCCAGCTCCTGGTTCATCCTCTCCACCTGCCCGTTAGACTGAGGCCTATACCCGGAAGTGAGGCTGACTGTGACCCCGAGCTTCTCCATGAAGGCTCTCAATACCTATGATGTGAATTGGGGGCCACATTTGGGGACAATGTCCTCTGGATAGATATAATACCGCAAGACTTGCTGGAACAGTGCCTCAGCAACCTGAAGAGCAGTAGGCAGACCAGAAAGATTGTGGAAAAGGGAAGGAGTTTCCATGCTGTAGTGTGCCCGTATTCTGTAACGGTGACGCTAGTAGTCGAGAAGCAGGTGGTGAGTTTAATTAATACAAGCAACATGGACCGACACAAAACAAGAGCAGCATCTGGACATGAAACACATAACCAATAGTTTGGGCGCACACACAGAACAGGAGTTTCCGTAGAGAATAACATCCTGTGCCAAGGTGGGCCACCATTACTTTTCAGAGAGATGTCCAGCGACGACAGCTGTGTGTGCCCAAGTCAGCAGCCAGTCCCTTATCCCCGTGGGAATGTAGATGCGCTCAGGACAACAGGTAGTGGGTGCGGGTTCCCTCTCCAGAGCCTGACAAATGTTCACATCTACATCCCAGACCACAGGGGCTACGACTCGAGAGGGGACGGGAAAGCAGGTCCTCCAGCATTCGAGTGACCAGTCCATCATTCTCATCCTCGATAATGAGATGGTGGGGTTATGGCGTTGGAGCCATAGGAGGCCGAGGATGATTTTGTAAACTGGTTGATGTTTTCCTGATCAATGGACTCCACGGTGAGGGTGAGTGGTGTAGTGATGTGTGATGGTTCTGGATCCAAGTGGCCGATTATCAAGGTCTTGAACCGGAAACTGAGAAGAGAACAGGTATGAGGTGATGTTCAGAGAGGAGGCAAGGGTCTGATCAATAAAGTTCCCAGCGAAACCGGAATCGATTAGCGCTGTGAAACAGTACATGACGGACAGCCAGCTAGTGTGAGCGACACAAAAGGTTGGCAGAAAATTATGAAGATAGGATACTCACACCTGCCCCAGGAGGGTGGAAGATCATGTGACCGTCCCTCTGCTCTCGTGGAGCCCATGCTGGGACATACCAGACACTGCTGAAGCCCCCCTTGATCACAATAGGGACAGAGCCCTGTCTGCGTCACTCAGCTGCGGGGAGGCATGTGATCCCTACCTCCATGGGTTCAGGCTCTGATACAGTGGTCACTGAGGGAGGGAGAGAAGCGATGAGGGTACCAACGCTCCCAAAGGTTATCCAGACAGATGGCCATCGCGATAAGTGCGTCCAAGGAAAGGATGTCGTCTCGACATGCCAGTTCCGTCTTGACCTCCTGGTGCAGTCCTCTTCTGAATAGCGTACGGAGCGCTGGCTCATTCCATCCGCTGGATGCTGCTACTGTCCGGAAGGTGAGCGCGTACTCGGCAGCGGTCTGGTCATCCTGCCCCAGTTGGAATAGGCGCTCACCCCCCCCTCTCTGCCCTCTAGTGGATGATCGAAGATACCGCTGAACAGAGCCATGAATCCCTCATATGAAGCAAGCTCCTCCTCTCCTCCTGATGGCCGTAGCCCACTCCAATGCCTGCACAGTCAGCAGAGAAATAACCGTGGCAACGGTTAGGTGTGCCAAATTACTAACATTCTTTATTTTTACTTTTTTATTTATCAGATCAGTATAGTGTCTACACTCGGTCTGTTGTTTTTATGAAGTAGTTTTCCTTAAATGGTTTTTAATCATAACAACATCTTTAACCATTAGAAGTTTTGATAGCTAAGGATTTCACAATGAGGTTAGCTTTTTCAGCTGGGACCGCAGGTTTGTGTCCCGGATTCCTGCTAAAAAAACACAATCATGCTAACAGAGCAAGATAATGCTAGCATTGCTAGAGACAAAACACCAGTGTGGTATTTGTGTCTACATCTGGGCTCAAATGCACTAGGTATGAGATGATATCTACGCAAGATGAGTAAAATAAGATGCAACTGATGAATGAACATAAATTCTTTGTCTATTCCAAATGTATCATCATCAAGCAGCTTGGGGAAGACATTCTCCGGCTGCTAGCTCAGCTGCGGGAAAAACAAGATGCGCTTTCCAAGTACCTCGATGCAGCCCAGACACACAGAATTTCAGTTCTGGAAGGCCGACCAAGGTCCACTGTCACCAAGGCACCCATCTCCAAGACATCAACTCCCCCCTGCCTAAAGTTCTAGCCAACTACTCTAATATTGCCACCATTGTCACTCACGTTGTATTTAACGACATTCGCTTTCGGCAATATGAGGAACTGAAGAAGGACTACAACATTCTCTTGATCAGCCTTGTTTGCACAGGGAAGAGAACAGTCATCTCTGGCCCCCTGCCATGCTATAGAAGGGGTTCGGAATGAGTTTTTGAATAAACTCTGCAAAGACAGGAATTTTGACTTTCTGTGGGAGCAACCAACACTCTTTAAAAGAGATGGGATTCACCCTAACCACAGTGGTTCCAGGATTATCTTAATCAACATAGCGAACTGCTTAAGAGACTGACGCTCTGGTTTTGTTAGCGCTCCAGTTCTCCCTGTCATAATAAGCAACAGAGGACATGGAAATGATATTATATGCAAGAGAAATAGAAGTGCATTACATGTAAGTAACCTAATCTATGTTCCTTTAACTGTTAGCTCCGAGGGTATTGTCTGCAATAATTATATGTACATAGAATTTAATTCCACAATTTGCAATGAAACCGTGTGCCTTAGGAAGAAGCCCACTGTGGGCAGCCCACTCAGTACCATTAACTCAAATGTAAATGTCACTGACATGTCTATCCTGGATCAGCCTCTCATAATAGCACTAAAAACAAACAAGCTACCCAGAAAAGGACAAAAAAAATCCCATATTAACATACGTAGCCTGAGAAACAAGGTTCATGAAAATGACAACTTATTAACATCAGAAAACATTCATATTCTGACCATCTCTGAAACACACTTAGATCATTAATTTGATGATGCATTAGTAGCTATACATGGTTATAGAATATATTGGAAAGATAGAAATGCAAATGGAAGAGTAGTTGCCATGTATATCCAGAGCCATATTCCTGTTAGGCTGAGAGAGGATCTCATGTCCTCTCTTCTGTCCAGTGTCTGTGTTCTCTTGCCCATCTTATTATTTTCTTTTTACTGGCCAGTCTGAGATATGGCTTTTTCTTTGTCTCTTGACCTAAGAGTTGAGGAGAGACTGACTGCATCATTTCTTAATTTTAGAAGAAATATTCATGTGTTGAAAATCCCAAATTGTTTGCATAGTCAACTTACACACAGCTCTGACACACACACTTACCTCACCAGACATGCCACCAGGGGTATTTTCACAGTCCCCAAATCCAGAACAAATTCAAGAAAGTGTACAATATTATATAGAGCCGTTAATGCATGGAACTCCGTTCCATCTCATATTGCTCAAATTAAAAGCAAACCTGGTTTCAAAAACAGATAAAGCAACACCTTATGACACAACGCCAATTTGACCTTGATAGTTTGTGTTGATGTATTGGTATTGATATGTAGGCTACGTGTGCCTTTTGTTATTTATTTTTGAATTGATGTAGTTCAGTCCTTGAGCTGTTCTTGTCTATTAATATTCTATATCAGGTATTCCCAAACTGGGGTACGTGCAATGCCATCGGGTGTACGCCAAATAAAAATGTGATTTGCATTTTCAAACAGTCCATTTATATTATCCAACGGGGCTATACATTTGGGTGAGTTTTTTCCCCCACCTGAGTAGCCTCGTTTCACTGGCAAAAATAAAATTAAACTATCTAGTGTTCAGCGAAATAACAACACAATGTCAAATATAGGTATCCTAGTCAAATAATTAACATCCAACCACATTAACCGTTACTCCCACTAACAGTCCGTATGTAGCAAAACGTAGCTGCTGCTCGTTCCGTTTGCTCGAAAATTGATAAATGGTTTTTAAAAAGTAAGGCCTGCGTCCATAGAGACACATACCAGCTCTACTGGTAGCACTGCTACTACCAGCAGTACTACACTTGCACCTATCAACAACACAAGTTGTTCTGCTTCCACGAGCACATCCAATGCTAGCATCAGTAATTCTACATTTGTTGTTAGCCCAGCTAGCATGGACACTTGTGAATCTGATGCAGCTGAAGAGCTACTGCTACCTTACCCGGGAAAGCACAGAACAACAGACTGTGACGTTGGACCATCGAAGAGGCACAAATATGATGAGAAATACATTGATTTGGGGTTCACTTATATTGGGAGTAGTGCCTTTCCTCAGCCACAGCGTGTTATATGTGCAAAAGTACTATCTCACAACTCAATGAAACCTTCACTCTTGCGCAGACATTTTGAAACAAAACATGCCAATTTGAAAAATAAGCCACAGGAGTTTTTTGAGCGAGAATAAAGATGACTTTCCAGTAGTAAGACATGTATAAAAGCAACAGATACCATTAATAAGACGGGGCTAGAAGCGTCTTATATGGTGAGCTACCGAGTTGCTCGGACAGACAAGCCCCATACTATTGTGGAGGACTTATTCTTCCTGCTGCCGTGGACATGGCTGGGACAATGCTGGGGGAAAAGGCCAAAAAAACTATCCAGACAATGCCTTCATCAAACAACACTGTTTCACGACACATCAGTGATATGGCAGGAGATGTTATGAAACAATTACTGCTTCGCATATAAGCCAGTGAATTATATGCGTTACAGCTGGATGAGTCAACAGACGTGGCGGACCTGGCACAGCTCTTGGTATCATTATGTTTATGGGGGATCAAATAAGGAAGACATCCTCTTCTGGAAACCAGAACAACATGAAAGGATATTTTTTAAGTACTGGACAGCTTTGTGACATCAAATGGACTTTGGTGGTCAAGATCTGTTGGTATCTGTACTGATGGCGCAAAAGCCATGACAGTGAGACATAGTGGAGTGGTAACGAGCGTGCAAGCAGTTGCTCCCGACGCCACTTGGGTACACTGCAGCATCCACCTAGAGGCTCTTGCTGCCAAGGGAATGCCTGTCAGCTTGAAAGACGTTTTGGACACCAGTGAAAATGGTTAACTTTGTTAAAGCAAGGCCCCTGAACACTCATGTATTTTCTGCACTATGCAGTGATATGGGCAGCGACCATGTAACACTTTTACAACATACAGAAGTGCGCTAGTTATCAAGGGAAAAAGTATTGACTTTTTTTATTTATTGAGAGACAAGCTTAAAGTTTTCTTTACTGACCATAATTTTCACTTGTCTGACCGCTTGCGTGATGACGAGTTTATCACACGACTGGCCTATCTGGATGATGTTTTTTCGCACCTGAATGATCTGAATCTAGGATTACAGGGACTCTCTGCAACTATATTCAATGTGCGGGACCAAATTGAGGCTATGATTAATAAGTTGGAGCTCTTCTCTGTCTGCATTAACAAAGACAACACACAGGTCTTTCCACCATTGTATGATTTTTTGTGTGCAAATGAACTCGAGCTTACGGACAATGTCAAATGTGATATGGCGAAGCACCTGAGTGAGTTGGGTGCGCAATTACGCAGGTACAGTTGAAGTCGGAAGTTTACATACTCCTTAGCCAAATACATTTTAACTCAGTTTTTCACAAAACTGTCAGGAATTGTGAAAAACTGAGCTGGTGTAACTGAGTTGGGTTTGTAGGCCTCCTTGCTCGCACACGCTTTTTCAGTTCTGCCCACAAATGTTCTATAGGACTGAGGTCAGGGCTTTGTGATGGCCACTCCAATACCTTGACTTTGTTGTCCTTAAGCCATTTTATAAATACTTTTGTACCTGTTTCCTCCAGCATCTTCACAAGGTCCTTTGCTGTTGTTCTGGGATTGATTTGCACTTTTCGCACCAAAGTACGCTCATCTCTAGGAGACAGAACGTTTCTCCTTCCTGAGCGGTATGACGGATGCGTGGTCCCATTGTGTTTATACTTGCGTACTATTTTTTCTACAGATGAACGGGGTACCTTCAGGCGTTTGGAAATTGCTCCCAAGGATGAACCAGACTTGTGGAGGTCTACAATTTTTTCTGAGGTCTTGGCTGATTTCTTTTGATTTTCCCATGATGTGTAGAGATGTACAGAGAACACGTGGTCATTCCCATGATGTCAAGCAGAGGCACTGAGTTTGAAGGTAGGCCTTGAATACATCCACAGGTACACCTCCAATTGACTCAAATAATGTCAATTAGCCTATCAGAAGCTTCTAAAGCCATGACATCATTTTCTGGAATTGTCCAAGCTGTTTAAAGGCACAGTCAACTTAGTGTATGTAAACTTCTGACCCACTGGAATTGTGGTACAGTGAATTATAAGTGAAATAATCTGTCTGTAAACAATAGTTGGAAGAATTACTTGTGTCATGCACAAAGTAGATGTCCTAACTGACTTGCCAAAACTATAGTCTGTTAACAAGAAATTTGTGGAGTGGTTGAAAAACAATTTTTAATGACTCCAACCTAATTGTATGTAAACTTCCGACTTCAATTGTACTTTCCCGAAACGGATGACACAAACAACTGGATTCGTTATCCCTTTCATGCCCTGCCTCCAGTCCACTTAACGATATCTGAACAAAAGAGCCTCATCGAAATTGCAACAAGCGGTTTTGTGAAAATATAATTTAATCAGAAGCCACTGCTAGATTGGGTTGCGCTCAGAGTATCCTGCCTTGGCAAATTGCGCTGTTAAGACACTGATTCCCTTTGCAACCATGTACCTTCAGTATGTGAGAGTGGATTCTCGGCCCTCACTAGCATGAAAACTAAATACAGGCAAAAACTGTGTGTGGAAAAACACTGACACAGACAGAAGGCTACTTACTGCCTGTGTCAGAGGCAAAATACACATTTTAGAATTTAAACAAATAGTAATTATCCTGATTGGCGGTAATAACAAAAAGTGTTCTTTGCATATAGTGATATAAGGCACAGTTTGAGCACTAATGTGTTAGCTAGATGTCCATACTGAACAGTTTGGACAATGGGAAATTCTGTTATTGAAAGAATGTTGTGTGCTCATCTAAAAGCAGACTTTGACTGAGATGTTTCAATTGGGTAGCTACTGTGCAGTACATGTTTCCCCCATTTTCAACAGGGCCCTCAACTTTCTCAACTTGGACAGTGTGTCCAATATAACGCAACATTGCAGAGATATGTGCTTCCTTTCAAGCACACCCTTCTCATTAAGCTGTGGTGAGCTATTCACAATTGTTGATGAACAAATAAGGTTTTATATGTAAGATGGCTAAATAAAGAGCAAAATTATTGATTATTATTATATTATTATTTGTGCTCTGATACTGTAAGAGCTCTTTGTCACTTCCCACGAGCAGGGTTGTGACAAAAACTCATAATTTGAGAGTGCGCTGACCCTGGTGCTAGAGGGGGTACGCAGCTGGAGGTTGAATGTTTGAAGGAGTTCGGGACTATAAAAGGTTTGGGAACCACTGTTCTGTATTATGTCATGTTTCATGTTTTGGGTGGACCCCAGGAAGAGTAGCTGCTGCTTTTGCAACAGCTAATGGGGATCCTAATAACATACCAAAAATGCTCATCTGCCCCCTCAAAAAGAAGCTCCAAGCTGTAACCAGCGCCTTCAATCTGGTTCAAGTCATCAGTCTACCTACCAAGGCATTTACAAACAGAACAGGAACGAATTCATTCACGTGTATTGATCACATCTTTACTAATGCTGCAGAAATCTGCTCTAAAGCAGTATCCACACCCATCGGATTTAGTGATCCTAATATAATAGCCAAATCTAGAAAACCCAAAGTTCCAAAGTCTGCAATTAAAATTGTGTATAAACAATCATACAAGAGCATTGATTCCTTTGTCGAAGATGTGAAAAATATTTGTTGGTCTGATGTGTGTAATGAGGAAGATCCGGACGCTGCACTTGAAGAATCTATGAAACGGCTTCTTCCGGTTGCTGATAGACATGCACCCATCAAAAAACTGACTGTTAGAACTGCCAAATCCCCATGGATAAATGATGAATTGAAAAACGGTATGGCTGAGATGGATGAGGCAAAGGGAATAGCAAATTAGTCTGACAACACAGCAGACTGGCAAACATAGAGATAATTGAGATATCACATAACTAAACTAAACAAAAAGAAGAAACAAAGATACATAAATAATTATAGTAAAAAGCTCTGGAGTATTTTAAATGAAATTCTCGGCAAGAAAGCAAACTCGGATCCATCTTTCATTGAGGCAGATGGCTTGCTCATAACAAAACCCTTTGATATTGCCAACCACTTTAATAACTTTTTTGTTGACAAGATTAGCCAATTTTGGCATGGCATGCAAACAACAAATGCTGAGCCTTCATATTCATGCATAATGGACCAAATAATGAAAGACAAGCACTGTAGATTTGAGAGGTGAAAAAATTGTTGCTATCTATAAATAAGGACAAACCACCTCGTACCGACAACCTTGATGGTAAATTGCTGAGGTTTGTAGCGGAAAACATTGTGATTCCTGTTTGCCACATCTTAAATTTAAGCCTAGAAGACGGCGTGTGCCCTCAGACATGGGGGAGGCAAAGGTTTTTCTGCTACCCAAGAATAGGCTGACCAATCAGACTTTTACAAGTGCTAAGCAAAGTTTGGGAAAAATTGTGTTTGATCAAATACATAGTTATTTCACAGAAAACTAAGACTTTCAGCATGCTTATTTTTATTTTTTTATTGAACCTTTATTTAACTAGTTAAGTCAGTTAAGAACATATTCATATTTACAATGACAGCCTACCCAGGCCAACCCTCCACTAACCCGGACGACGCTTGTGCTCCGCCCTATGGGACTCCCAATCTTGGCCGGTTGTGATACAGCCCGGGTCTGTAGTGACGCCTCTAGCGCTGCAATGCAGTGACTTAGACCGCTGCGCCACTCGGGAGCTTATAGGGAAGGGCACTCAACATGCTCGCCACTGACACAAATGACTGATGATTGGATGAAAGAAATTGAAAGTAAGTAGATTGTGGGAGCTGTTTCGTGAGACTTCAGTGCAGCTTGTGATGTCATTAATCATAACCCATATGCCTTATTATGGATTGAGAGTTACCTATCTAAAAGAACACAGAGGGTTTTCGTTAATGGAAGACTCTCATGCAAATTCAGTTGAGTGTGGTGTACCGCAGGGCAGCGGGCTAGTGCAATAATTTGTTTTCTGTTTTTACAAACTAACCTTGAATTAAGCCTGTCTGTCTATGTACGCTGACGACTCAACAGATTACACGTCGGCTGCAACAGTAAAATAAATAACTGAGACACCTAACATAGAGCTCCAGTCAGTTTTAGAATGGGTAACTAGCAAAAAGCTAGTGATAAATATTTAAAGAAACAAAAATGTTGGTACAAATCACTCGCTCAACGCTAAACCTTATTTAGATCTATTATTGAATAATGTTGCTGATAAGAGACTAAACTGCTGGGTGTAACCGTAGATAGAAAGCTTTCATGGTCAAAACCTATAGACTCAATGGTTGCTAAAATGGGAAGAGGTATTTTCCATGATAGGGCATTGCTCTGCCTTCTTGACATCTCAGTCAACCAGACACGTCCTACAGGCCCTAGTTTTGTCACACCTGGACTACTGCCCAGCTGTGTAGTCATGTGTGGCAAAGGAGGACATAGGTAAATTGCAGTTGGTCCAAAACAAAGCAGCACGTATCTCACTTAGATGTACATGGAGGGAAAGTGTCAGCAACATGCATGGCTCAAAGTTGAGGAGAGATTGACTGCATCACTATTGGTCTTTGTGCGAGGTATTGATGTGTTGAAGGTACCGAACTGTCTGTTCAACCAGTTGGCACACAGTTCGGACACTCATCGGTACAGCACAAGACATGCAACCAGAGGTCTCTTCACAGTCCACAGGTGTCTGGGAAACACACTGTATTAAATAGAGCCATGACTACATGGAACTCTCTGCCACCCCAGGTAAAGCAAGCTAGCAATAAAACCAATAAAAAAACAGATAAAAGAACACCTTACTGCACAAAGGGGACTGTGAAAAGCACAGCTATTTTATATATGTTGTATTGCAATTTGCACTGTATTAGACCTAGATATTGTGTGTATGTACTGATATGTGTGACATTTCACATTTATGTATTTCAGTCCCTGACTAATACTGTTCTGTACTATGTATTATGTCATGTTTCATGTGGACCCCAGGAAGAGTAGTTGATGCTTTTACAGCGGCTAATGGGGATCCTAATAAATACCAAATATTTGGCAGAGCAACTTGTACAGAAAAAAGAAAAGCAGATAAAGAAAATAGGTTTGTAAAAACGGCAATAGCAGTTTGTCATGCATAGGCATCACATGAAGAAGTTGACAGAAGTATGCTGACATACAGTACAGAATGTATTTACTAGTAAACAACTGTTACACAACACTTTAGCAAATGTACCTAGAAAGACAGATGAATACAGATTCAGCCCTTTAATTGACCCGGTATGCCTTGTGGTGCATTATGACAACGCTGTTGCAATATAAATCAAACAACTTGTGTACATTCTTGAAAAATAGAACTTATAAATGTCTCATGAGTGTAGTTCAACTGTCGTACCCCATCAGAACCCAAAATATGAACTTGTTTTACTCCAATGTTTGTAAACAAAGTAAATGTTAACACTATATAACCTCAAAACATGGTTAAAACTATAATTTTTATATCATGGATGGTCAGTCCTTGCATCCATAGCTCTGTCTATGAATTTGAGCGTGGTTACATTTCTCCAGCCCCATCCCTCAGATTTTTACAGAAACAGGGCGTGCAGAACTCTGTTATTGTTTCTATTGCTGATTGCCGCTTTAAAGCTAGTACCCTGGTAAAACTGCCACATCGGTTTTTGGATATTACAACAACAAAGAAGTTACTGCAAACAACAAACAGTTTTTCCCCCACTCTGACGTCATTGCATGCGGGATTAACAGAAGAATATGTACTGCAATGTTTTTTGCACCATTCTGCCAGACGCTACTCTGAACAAAAATAATAACAGGCGCTGTGGTGAACAGTTGCGCTGTTTACCCAAATGCGGTATGATCTTTAAGAGAAGGATGATTAGAAAACTTATAACATCTTTTTTAAGTGCAGAACACCTTACACTGCATTTTCAAAATACATTTATTAAGCAATGTTCCTCCACCCACTTTATAGACTATTTTCAATGCAAGGCACCATTTAAAACACATGGTGGAGTATCAATTTACATGTAGCATAGCAACCAATTATCACAATTACCATGTTCATGTTTCAAGACAGATTCAATTAATTGCACTGATTACTTTCAATTTGATTTGATTGAAATCTGTAATATGAATAATTTTGACTAATCTGTCATTGCAACATGAACTCAGGTTAAACATGGTTTGTTATGATAAAACAATTACTCCCAGAACATCAATAATATCAGGATACATAAACATAAAGTTACAAACACCACTCCCACTACAAATAGAAAACACAAACAGTAATCTGACAATCATAAGATGTAATGGGTTAATTAAATTGATCCTGCATTAGTATATACAAGTGGGTCTTATCCCATCGTTAAATAAAATACACAAAATGCCATTTGGGTATTGTAAAAAACCTTCTACTACAACCTGGTAGGCTTCCCTCACAGGAGAGGCTTCCAGTTGTCAGAACTATACCTGTGTCAGCAGGCAGTAAGTAGCCTTCTGTCTGTGTCAACATAGAATCATGTCTACTGCATAAACACTTCCATTACAGATTGGGTCAATAAAATTTCCAATTTAATTCAGGAGGTAAACTGAAAATCCAATATTCCTCAAGGCTTTCCAGTGAGATGTGATCTCCAAAGTGCAAAGGGCATGAGGACTTAAGGTTGACATTAGGATTGGGCCAGAGCTTATCTGGTGCCATGCCACTGCCTAAACAAAGCTACCCTGTCTTCTGTTTTCCTCTGTTTCTTTCTCAGGAGGATCATGGTGAAGACAGGCCTGAGACCTCAGCCATGCTACTGCCTGTCTGGCCAGCACCTAATCCAGTTTGGACATCCTTTGTTGTTCTGACAAGAAGCTTTTTTCAGTTTTTGTCCAATGTTTATTAAATTTACTGAGGGACTCAGCAGATCCTTGTTTTTATCTGTTATTTCTACTCTGGTCCTGCTGGCACTGTTTTTTACTCCCACACATCACCACAGAGGAAATGTCATTTGACCAAACTGACACATTTGAAATAAACCCAAACCCTGCTTCCTTTAAACAAACAACAGCTGCATGCATTTCCAGTCTGTAAATGGTAGAATCTGAAAAGCCGTTGATGCCATGCTTTCTCCTTTCGCCCCATCCCCTCCTGCCCACCACAAAATAAACCACATAATACAATATACTGTACACAACACAAATGTGGAGGCTTGCAGTACACCAAAGCAGCATAACGCCATAGCAACCATACTGTGTAAAGACTAACACAAACATTATTCAGCAGATATTTTTGCAAGCAAGCCGCTTTGATATTTAAACAGTTTTAAATGAGGCTGTTATCTTTTGTTAGATTGTATTTGTCTTATCAGGTTATGGTTTGTTAACTTGTGTTCTATAAAATAATATTGAGTTTTGTAAGGATTTGCCAGATGATTAGCATTAAAACTATATTAGTAGTCAATTAATAGGATCTCTATGGGTACAGTAACCATAACGACATTGCTTAACAATGACATATGGAATAGAAAAATAGCAATTTTTATGTGTCATATCTCTGACCTGAGCGTGCTTTTCAGTTGAATTAGTGCTCTGTCTTTTCAGCACCCGAGTAAGTCTACCCAATGATGTACGGTGGGGTTGAAATTATTGACACCTTTCAAAATAACAGTATAAAATAAACAATTAAAATACTAAGTTATATTGTATGCTGGAAGAAATTTGGAAATTATATTATTTTATACTAATTCAGAGAAAGAGATTGTTTAATAACAAGTAATACTTTTTTATAAAAAAAGGTAGGGGTCAAAATTATTGACACCCACATTTTCAATACCTTTCAATACCTCACCTTGCAAGGATAATGGCACTGAGCCTTTTTCTAAAACATTTTATGAGTTGGAGAACACATTGGGAGGGATCTTAGACCATTCCTACATACAGAATCCTTCCAGATCCTTGATATCCTTTCTCTGCGCTTATGGACTACCTTCTTAAATTTAAACCACAGGTTTTCAATGGGTTTCATGTCCGGAGACTGAGCTGGCCATTGCAAAATGTTGATTTTGTGTCCAAATAACCATTTCTTTGTGGATGTTGATGTTTTATGTTTTGTATTAAAATGTTTATGTTAAGTTCAAAGTATGCATTAAGGTGTCTGTAATAAAATGTTGTTCGCAAAACTAATGTACACATGAATAAATATTTTTTTTACAATAGTGGAGGAATACAAAAATGGCTGCGTAGTGGCTTCAAAACAGCAGCCC
The DNA here is from genome assembly GCF_045679555.1 of Salvelinus alpinus. Classification (NCBI taxonomy): domain Eukaryota; kingdom Metazoa; phylum Chordata; class Actinopteri; order Salmoniformes; family Salmonidae; genus Salvelinus; species Salvelinus alpinus. The sequence goes on from NC_092104.1 coordinate 24,514,157, forward strand.
CTGTCAGTCCTCTAGTGTTTATACTAATGATGTATATAAACTCTAGATTGCTGATGCTATATATTGGCCAATGAGAGGCTTTGAAGTCACTGGTCGACCATATTGATTCTCCTTAGAAGAAGCAGTCCTCCAAAGGAATAAATGGAATTCTACAGGATTTCAATTAAATGTTTCAAGCACACAATGACATGTATTTAAGTATTTTTGTCATAGTGGGGACAGTAACATTAGGTACTGTCTAGAAATTATACTTTAAGAAAAATGTTTTTACATATTTTTGTATTTTTTATTTGTATGTTTAGCTCACATAATATAATGTAAAGGTAGCCTCAGTGATATGATATAGATGCATAAAGTAAACATTGTAGTGGGTAAAGAGCGTTGATGTGCGAGGCTCAACTTTTCCGTTTTTTTGTTGCCCTGGCTACTACGCTGTGAACAGCAT